>NC_137324.1:59412022-60012022 GCF_965287045.1 Carcharhinus amblyrhynchos | reverse complement strand
ACTTAGGCTTCTCAGGGCTGCAGCTGGAGGCACTTCCTGCGCACATTTGGCTCAAATCTGTTCTTACGTCATCAAAATTGTTTCTCCCCCAGTTAATTGTTTTGTACTCTGGACTGTTTTTTTGTCCTTTTACTTAGTCAGCCGAACGTAACGATAGAATCAGCACTGTCCCTGAAATGTTTTCCTACCAGTACTTGACCCATTTGGACCACCTTATTTCCAAGAACCAGGTCAAGCAGTGCGTCCCTCTTTGCTGAACTGCAAACATACTGCTGAGGAAACTTTGTCTGAGCTCACTCCAGGAACTTTTGCCCCTCTCTTCTCTTCACATTATATCCTAATCTGTATTTGAATAATTAAAATCTACCATTAAAAGTATTCTACAATGTTGTACCTCTCTGTAATTTGAGTATAGTGACATTATGTTTATGTGTAGAAAATATTGTGCACTAATGATATATTTGGTGGTATCCAGTAACAGTGGAAGATTCAAGATAACATAGATTGATAAGAAGTGGTAAATATACATTGGTTATAAGCCTTGACTGTGTCAGCTTTGTTGGTGGCGATTTCATCATTGAGCAAGCGATTGAAAGTTCAAGTCCCACTACACAAAGTCAGCACGTACATAATCCAGGCTGACATTTTAGTGAAGGGCTGCAAAGTCAGAAGTGCTTCCTTTGATGAAACATTAAAGCAAGTGTTTCAAAGTATAAAGAAGGCACTGTACGCATAAAGAAGAATTTTCTGACTTCAGAAACTGCTTCCTGTTTTTGCATCTCCCATGAAATAATCAAACTTTGAATAGGTTGACTATATACTATTTATTTGCATATGCAGCATTACAGCCTCCCCACATTAGGAGACTTCAAGCACAGGTTCTTGCCACAGGCTGTACCCTGTAGCAAGCATCTTCCTTGCTTCGAAATTTGACTAGTGTGTCCCATGATGGCAAGTTGTAATATCACAGAGGGTGTCTTGCTTTTTCAGGTGAAGTGTAGCTTGGTGCTTTACTCTAATGCAAAGGGCTGGTTGCCATCCCCTCTCTGTCAAATTTTCAGTCAGTAGCAGGGCAGTCAGCCAGCTCCTCAAACTCCTTAAATGGCATTTGGAGCTGCATGAACAGTCTACATATCTATAAGGGATGGGAAACTTTGAATTGTCATTGGCAAAAACCTGTTCCTCTGCAGTTTTAAGAAATGAATAGATTTTACATGAACCAGTGATTGAAGATGAAGCATTAGATGAAAAGATATACCCTATTTTATGGAAATATGAAGACAACAAATAAATATCATGCTTTCATGTTGCACAGATGTAATAAGACATCCTGTGTTAATTAATGTGACCAATAATGGAACCTGTGCCAATTAAAAATGCTGTAAATTTATGGCATATTTAAAGATAATATTTTAGTGTTATGAAATGTTGAAGTTATACAAACATAAAATGAACAAGTCAACTCATTTGAACAATTCAAGCTCATTTATCCTCCCAATACGCTTAGTTCTGGTTATGAAAGACTTACTTTTTCCTGTGACTGAATGCACTACAGTATGGATTCTTCTATGGAGCTGATTAAGCAGACAAGCCGCCAGGGATAGGAAATACAGCCCGTATCTACTTTCGCTGTTCCATTGTATTTGAAAACATTAATTTTCGGCAGTGAGATGGAAAAGAATCATTGAAAGATCAGACACGGTTACATCACACAACTGTCAGGTAAAATTAATGCAATCAGTGACAATACTGTAATATGACTCTAGTTTTAGAACATACGTCTTCATATCAAACTGTTGAAAGATCTTTTTTGTAGGATTTTCTGAAAGCAAAAAAATTCTAGCTTTGTCCTGCTAAAGAAAATTCTGACTGCTCCCTGCGCACCCACCCACCCACACACATACACACACAATCTCTGACTAAGATTAATGCATTCACGCAAAAATCATTGATGTAATAATATTGTTCGGCTAGTCGTGAGACTTTGCTCCTCACCCCCATATAAAAAGCACCATACCTACCACTATGATACATATTGAAGGTCAATATTGCTTACCTACTTATTTATACTTCACTTGTGGGTAAAAAGCTGAGATTGCCGTCATCACAGCCTGCTTCTGGCTCTGTCCTCCGTGATAATACTAACTGGTTTCCATCTGGTACTGACATTCAGCAGCCACTGATCAAGTTCATTTTTCTATTTTTGTCTCAGCTGGTTTTGTCTTCAAGGACAATTTGGTTGCAATTGCAACTAGTTTGTTTTGTCTACTAGGTCACATTCATTCATTACACGTGGTCTATTCATCTCAGTCACAATAATGTCCAGCATGCTGACATTCTGCAATTATAATCTAAGATGCAAAATTGCATCTTTAAATTGTCCTTCAGGTTAGGGGTACAATTCATGAACTCAGATCATTAATATAGTGATAGCACCTATGAAGTTCATGGGATTCATTGAATATGAATTCCCCTGGTAACAGGCAGTGGCCTGCCCAGCTGAACCTTATTATCTGAACCTTTTATAAGGCAGGCCCAGAGCTTGGCCTGCTAAAATATGGTCTCAGCGGGGATTTGTGTATGTACGCCACAATCATGGTTTCACTTTGCATTCTATAGTCAACTATGTTCCTTTCCAATCATTCTTCCTGAGCCATGACAAGGACAATTACAACTTCTCTCTGAACTGCAACGTGAGCCAGCAGTTGGAGATGAGCAGCGCATGTGCCTTCAGATTCCAGGTTCAGTATAAATAACATACTGTAATATATTTCTGTAATAAAATATGAAATAAACTATGTTTGATAAATTCTGTAATAAACTATGTTCCTTGCCAGTAGGGCTTCCTGAGTCATTACACTGACGATAAGGAACAAGAAAAGTTCCGGACAGCCTTGCCTTTCAATGAACCCGGTAAGACAGTGACAGGGAGATATTGAAAATGCTGCTATTTGGGGAAACTGGAAACTTATGTAGCAGATGTGGAGAACTGACCCCAGTATGGTGAAAGAAAGAGATATTTCCTCCAGGTAAATGGGATAGAAGGGAATGACTGGCAAGAAGTTATCCTTCAGACTGCTTGTGGGGCCCCGACATTCAGCTTCATAAAAAGTTTAACCTACCCAGCAACTAGATTCAAAATCTATTGACAAATTGGTAAATATGGTATCAGACTAAAATGACTCAAAACCATTTGCTATTTTGCAATGCTACAGGGTTAACATGGCAGCTAATCTCCCTGGAGAACCTGTTACTGAATTCTTGACAAGACTGCAGAAATTGGCAGAACACTGTGTACAGATTAGCACTTTGGAAACTGTTAAGGGATCGTTCAGTATGTGGAATGAATAATATTGCAACCCAAAGGAAGCTAAAGCTCACATCTGATTACGGGATAGCCCAGTAGAGCTATTGATGGGCCAATGCCTTCAGACTAAGCTTAGCCTGACATTCCTAAAGGTAACTGGCAACATTGAGTGAAAACAAGAAGCCTGGAAAGGGGGCCATCATGGCCAGAGTCCAGCTGTCCATAGGTTCCAGGAGTTTAGCCTCAAGAAAACAGCACTGGTGTCTTACATGGATAAAACCACGAGAAGACCTTAAAGAAGAACATAGATCATCTCCATCACAGGGGAACCTCCTGCAGAGACAACAGTTTCTATGGACACACCACTGTCCTCATCCTTCACACTGGCCTGTGGACAGGAAACTCACCCCTCTAAAAACTCAATAGCCAGTCATAATAATGATGAAGATTCTCGTTTGGACATGGAGATAGAAATGGCAGACACCCAGTTAGAGGTCACCACTGAGGGCAAACCCTTGTAATGGCTCTTCAATGCTCTTTGCATTGAAGAAGTGCTCACCTGAGCATTGCACACCCCCCAATCAGATCCTATGAGCACAGGAGATGAGGCAACAGGTAAAGAGATGGAAAAGGCCCCATTGTCATGGGAGTGAGAGAACCTTTGGGCCTGGGGTAGGAGAAGGGTATGAGAATCCCTTTGAGGTTCATGGGGAACAACTGATTAACCTCCCTGTAGGGCTTGTTGCGTAGGGAGTTGACAATGACCTGGAGCTCAGTCTCTGAGAGAAGACACACAGCTGTGATCTGCATACTGGAACTCAGTGACTGAGACTGGAGTGACTTCGGCTTTGGATTGAAGTTGGGATCAAAATGTTTTCCATATGTTTAAGAGATTATCTCCGTAACTTTGGATAATTTGCTGGAGTTGAGATATGGTATTCAGTGAGGAAGATGAAGAAGAGGGTTGGTATGACAACACAGCCCTACACGACCCCAGATTTTATTGAGATGGGGTCTGGGATGGTTCTATTGGTGAAGATCACCATTTGCACATTATCGTGGAGTAGATGGAGGATGGCGAAATATTTCTGAGCGCTATCAAATTTGAGAAGGATACTCCAAAGGAACTGCAGTTGATAATTAAAGCTTTGTGAAGTTGAAAAAGCTATGAAAAAGCTGCCTTTCTTTTGCATTTTTCTTGAATCTTCCACAGAGAGTCATATCTATAGTGCCTTGTGATAGGTGAAAATCACAATGCAACTCAGGAAGCAGCTCTTCAGCCATTAGTGGAAATTAAGAGGATCTTTGCAATGGCTTTCCCTGTGGCAGATTGCGCAGACAATGCTCTGTAATTACTGCAATTGTACATGTCTCTCCTCATGAATATACTCATGATCATGGCATTCCTCAGATCCCCAGCAGGTGCTCCTCTTCCCAGATGAGGGAAATGAGTTTGTGCAACCATACCAGAAATGTATCTCCTCCATGTCTCAGAGCTTTGTCAGGGATTTCATCTGCTCCAGAGGTCTTATTACTTTGAATGGCTATCTCAGCTTGGCACTGGACTGCATAGTACCAAGACTGAGCTGGATGAGGTGCTGAGGAATGGAGTTGAGGATATTCAAGTCAAAACAGAGTCTTGGTGGAGGTGTTCTTTAAAATGTTGTCTCCAGTGAGCACTGACTGCTTTCTTGTCCTTGACCAGCTCCCTCCATACTTAATCTCAGCCATGCTTGGGCCACAGACCATGTTGGCAGTGCTGAAGAACTCACACATGCCATTGGTGTCTGTGAGCTGTTGGATTTCCCCTGCCCTTTTTTTACCCACCATTTGTTCTTTATGCCATTTTTGCACCATCTGGCCCAGACACAGCAGAGCAGAAGCAAAAGCAGAGAAGATCACAGAACGTGACAGATGCCGACCCTTAAGATTTCTTGAGAAGGTAGATTTTGTAGGCTGTTGGATAAGAGTACTGTCAAGCCTACGAAGAATACAATCCAAATACCGGAACTGACTACCAACTCCGTCACCTCAAGGACTGCAGAAGAGTGGCACAAAAAGTTCAATTACCTCATCAGGATTGGTAAGGCAACACACTGAACACTCTACTTCCTTGCCCATCCTAAGCGATAAAGTCACCATAGTCCCAGATGACCACAGGCTACTCTCCTCTTTGAGGGGGGAGGTGATTGGTGATGATTTAATCTGAGGATCACCACACCTCAGGTGAGGGGTATGGTTAAGAAGATGGACTTTCATAAACAACCTCAGCTAGTATAAGAATTGAAAAGTTTTGGCATAGCCCTGCATCACTAACCAGCTGTCCAGCCAACTGAGCTAAATAGTACCCCAGCCTAGGCAGTAACACATCTTTCAACATTCAAAAATAGTATGTTCACAATTGACCTTTCACAGTGAGATATGTTTCAAGATAGCTCAAGTTGGTACCATGCACTGAGATACTCAATGTAGCAAATGTCATGCCTCTGGGCATTTGGTGGCTAGACAAAAGAAATCTAAAATAGCTGTTATGTTTCCCCTATAGCAATGACTTGACAATATATGTCCTCATCCCATGGTTGTTGCAGGGGTGCTACTTAAATAAGCGCCAATTGTAAATACAACTCCAGCTCCAATTGTTAGAAATAGTCTAGGTCTATGTGCTTTCATGGAGGGTAAATGATGATATAGCCTGTATTCTAACTTCCAAATGAAGCATTTTGCAATGTCCAGAGATAATGAAGAGCAATAGGTAAATTCAAGTTTGTTCCTTCTTTAGTGATTAGATGTGATGACTTTTTCAATGAAGCTGGCTGACTCTCCTTTGCTTTATCTTGCTATTCCATGATAATATCACAGAAGGGTATGCCCAATAGAATGATATACCTGCTCCTGTGTGAAGAGGTTGGGAGCTGCTACCTATTTGCTGGTTTTCCAATCGTAGGAAAAGCAAGGCCTGGTGCCTCAATGCAAAAATTACAAAAAAAAATGTTCTGAAAAGCATTTTGAGTTGAAAAATTTCAAAACACTCCTATAATCACACACATTTGTATCAGATACACACTTATGCGCACACTCCTAATACACTCATGACTGTGTCATCAATTTCTGCTCCAAATGGATTTTCAAGTTTATTGATGACACCACTGCAGTGGGTCAGATCTCAAACAATGATGAGATGGAGCACAGGAAAGAGATAGAGAATCTGGTAAAATCGTGCGACGACAATAATCTCCCCCTCAATGTTAACAAAATGAAGGAGATTGTCATCGACTTCAGAAAACATAATGGAGGACATGCCCTTGTCTATATCAATGGGGATGAAGTGGAAATGGTCGAGAGCTTTAAGTTTTTCAGTGTTTGGATCACCAACATTGTCTCCTGGTTCCTCCACGCTGACGCTACAGTTAAGAAAGCCCATCAACACCTCTACGTTCTCAGGAGGCTAAGGAAATTCAGCATGCCCACTACACCTGTCACTAATTTTTATAGATGCACCCTTTCCGGATGTATCACAGCTTGATATGACTCCTGCTCCGACCAAGATTGCAAGAAACTACAAAGTATTGTAAATGTAGCCCAATCCATCACACAAAGCAACCTCTCATCCATTGACTCTGCCTACACTTCCTACTGCCTTGGCAAAGCAGCCAGCATAACTAAGGACCCCACGCACACTGGACATTCTCTCTTCCACTTTCTTCCATTGGGTAAAATATACAAAAGATCATGTACCAACTGATTCAAGAATAGTTTCTTCCCTGCTGCCATCAGACTTTTGAATGGACAAACCTTATATTAAGTTGAACTTTTTCTACACCCTACCTATAACTGTAACACTATATACTGCACTCTCTCTTTTCCTTCTCCCCTATGCACTCTATGAACAGTATGTTTTGTCTGTATAGCACTCAAAAAACAATACTTTTCACTATATGCTAATACATGTGACAATAATAAATCAAATCAAAACATCAAATCAAAGCAAAGTCAGGTGGTTCTGACAGCAGCTACACTGCGTATAGTTCAGCAATGCAAACCCAAGATACTCACTGCTACTTTGCCACTGGTTCTTACTCTGAGATAGCTGCATACTTGGATGGGTGAAAAACTGGGTGGGCAAAAACATGAGAATACTCAATGGAACAGATTCAAAGGGCAAGAGTTCCAGAAACAACTTCCAGCTGTGTTTCTTCACCAATGGTGCTAACGCACCACAAACACCCTGAAAATGGTGCGGAAATTCTTCATTATCCCTTCAGCCCAGCCTGTGAAACATATCGAGCTAATGTACTTGTGAGAGCTCAATCCACATTTTGGTTCATCAGAGAGAAAAATGATTGCATAACCAATGGGTCAAATTGAAGCTCTGCAGTCCTGTCGCATCCACTTGTGAATGGTGAGGCATAGAATGAAATAATTAACAAGATGAGAAGGCTCCATGAATACCTCAATCCTCATTGATAGGGGAGCCCAGCATGTCTTATTAAAAAAAATCACCCTGACAGTTTGGATCTTTTTAAGCCAATGTTTCAGATCAGTTTCACTGACAGCAGCTGCGAATGGGAATTTCTGCTCCTTCCACCTTTCAGACAGCTTTGTGGTTCTGAGATTTTTTTTAATGTCCACTTCCGATTGAATATCTGCTTGAAAACTGATGGGGCAAATCTTTCAATAAAAAAGTATTGAATTCATGTGAAAACTGGAGAAAATCATGTTGGTTTCTTCAGCAGGAGTTTCAAAAAGAATCTCCCACATTCTGTGCACTGCAGAGTATATACACATGATTCACTCCAGAAATCAGTGGATGGGGCCTATTCCCACTGGAGAAGCCGGCAGCATAGCGTTGAGTGGGCTAATGCGCATACACCAATCTGTCAGTACCAAGATCGGCACATGCTCAATGGCCCCTGTCCACCGGCCTCCCAATTGCTGGCCAGCTTGATTGCTGGGCAGCCCATAAATCCTACAACACTCCCCTTTCATTCCCCCATGGTCTGACACTCTATCCCTTTCCAGCCCACCTTGATCTCCCACCCGTACCAGCAGTCCCAAGCACCACCTAAGTGTGCCGAATGCCTTCCCCCACCTTTCAGCCCTGACAGTCCCCTCAGTAGGCTGCCCTCCCCCAATCCCAATGGCCTCCCTCTTTCCCACACCGATCCCCATTGCAGAGTAGTGCTGGGCCCTGCCCCATTAGGCTGCACCCCCTGTCACTGCTCTACGGTCTGTGGCAAGTGCCAAGATGCCCTCTGGACATTGGCATTTTGCCCCTTGAACAGTGCCAGGTGGCCCAGGCTGGCACTGCCAAGGTGGCAATGCCCAGTGGGCACTCTACCCTCCCCAGGAGGGGGGCAGCCTCAATTGCCCCCTCCCCCCCTTCAGTCTAGTGGGGTTGGATGGTCAGCTCTACATTAGAGGGGAGCTGTAGTAGGCCTGGTGAAGTGAAACACTCCTGGTGGGGAGTGGGATGGAGAAGAGATCCTCATGGGTCCGGAAACCTCAGTCCTGGGCCACTCATTATATTTACAACATATTAAAATCAAAGTCTGAATATATAATGCAGCTCTGCACTGGTTTCTGACATGGAGCTGACAGTGTGAGAAATCCAGGGCTGGAAGACACGCTCAGGCTCAGACGCCCAGCATGGATTGCGCGAATCAGCCGGCATAGAGTCTCCCGGCCTGCTGCGTTAAACAATCAACACAGTGGGATGGGAGAATCGCTCCCGATAAGTCTGTGTCATCATTTTAGAGCTAATTAGACGCTGTGTGGGTGGCAGTGCGTGGGATTGTGGTGAGGTGAGGGGATGGGGACATCTGTGGTTGGTAAAGGGGTGAGGGGTTGCAGTGGGGCAATTTGGTGCAGGGGAAGGTTAAGTTCATTTATTAATGTACAAATAGGCTTACTGAAGTGAAGTTACTGTGAAAATCCTCTGTTGCCACACTTCAGCAACATGGTTGGTACAGTCTTTTTCCTGAACTGTTGGTAGATGTCTGATTGGCAAATCATGGAGATAGCATCATTAGAATTAAATGAGCAGCTGCCATTTATGTTATATTATGGATTGGTGCCACAAATTTCAGATAGGTAAGATTGTATTAGGTACAGTTGAATTTTTTGTAAATGTAGTAATTTCTTTGTAGCCACTTTATGAACATCAGTTGATTGCTCTGTGAATAATTATCCTTAGAGAATCAGCATTGGGCCTCTAATTTCACCATTACGACAGTCACTTTGCCTACTGCATGTATGTGTAATGAAGGAAAGACAAAACCTACATTTATGCAGCACTTTTCACAATGCTGCAAATCACTTTACAGCCAGTTAAGTACTTTTGAGTTGTAGTCACTGGTATAATATAGGCAATGTTTTCAAATGGTGGAGTAGGCTCGGAGGGGTGGGGAAATACATTACTTCTGCTCCTATTATGTATGCCCATATCATTTGGCTGGATGAAATGAGGTGAGTTAGATGACCTCTGTTATCTATAATTACCTTACAAACAAAGGATGGAATCATGAATCATGAATCATAGAAATCAAGGCTACAGTCTGTTTATTTTGTTGTTACTGGAAGTTTACTGCATAGATTTTGTAGGGTGGAAGTTCCAGGACAGAAAACTGAAAGGTCGAGTTAGAGTGGACGTGGAGAGGATGTTTCCACTAGTGGGAGAGACTAAAACTTGACAGCACAACCTCAGAGAGAAGGGACACCCCTTTAAAACTGAGATGTGGAGGAATTTCTTCAGCCAAAGGGTGGTGAATCTGTGGAACTTATTGCCATAGAGGGCTGTGGAGGCCAGGTCATTGAATATCCTTAAGACAAGATAGATAGGTTCTTGATAATTAAGGTTATCAAGAGTTACAGGGAGGAGGCAGGAGAACTGGGATAGGAATCATATCAGTCATGGTTGAATGGTGGAGCAGACTCGATGGGCCGAATGGCATAATTCTGCTCCTATGTCTTATGGTCTTATGGACAGGATTGCATAATAGGCTCATAGTGAATCAGTAACTCGTTTCACACTGCACATGATTTTCAAGGGCCTTTTCTCATGACGCTGTTCTTATCCTTTTGCCTACTTACCTACTATCCCACTCTATCTTGGTGTATTAAATAAATTTTCAGGTATTGAAATATTGTGTTACATAACAGCAAATATCTGAGACTTCCCACCTGTTGATCAGGAAAACACAAATAAAATTGTGAACCATTCAGAACTCTGGCCCCTTAAGAGTTGTGTCACATAGAGACACCTCAGCGTTCCAATGCCTCTCATTGACTTATGTTCAATCGTTCTAATTTTCTGCTTAGGAGTCACTTATCTTTCCACCCTGTGAAATTAGTGTTATCCAATCACATGAAATAATTATGTTAAATAATACCATGCCGAAGAGATCTTCCAATTCTCCTACAGAATGGAAAAGATCTTGTGCAGTTTTTCTGGGCCGCAAGCATTTTATCTTTCCTCAAATATGAACTTTCTACCATTGTGTCCTCTGGTACAATGTGCGGAACATGTTAATGAAGGCTGAGGCAGTCAAATAAATTGGGGTTATCACCTGCTCAGTGTTATAAAAAACTAATGGGATATTTTCCTGTCAAATTAATAACGTTGCATGATGCTGCTATATAAAATTTGTGCTCTCTGGTTTGTCTGATGGTCGCCATGGGATCACCTATTGAACACACAAACTAACACTGCATTATATTTTTGCTGCTCATAATATTAATGACAAGCGTTGCATATATGTGCAAATGTTGCACATATATGTATAAATGTTGCACACTTTTAGCCAACTGGTATAAGTATAGTTAAAACACTGGCATTGATGCAACAATTGGAAAATTGCCGAGTTTTTCCCTGTCTATAAGAATCAGGAAAAATCCAATCTAGCCAATTACCGTATCATCAGCTCCTGAACACCATACAACCTTAGTCCAAACATGGACAAAAGGGCTGAACTCAAGAGATAAAGTGAGAATGACTGCCCTTGATATCAAGGCAGCATCTAACTGAGTGTGGCATCAAGGAGCCCTGGAAAAAATGATGTCAATTGGAAACAGGGCAAAAACGCTACTGCAAGTTCGACGATAAATGTATGATGCCCAGTCCCATTCTTAACTCCTCTGATGCTGAAGCACTCGATATGCAGCAAGGCATATTTCCATTTTATATTTCAAATGCTTCTGTACAATTCTCATTATACTATTTTCAAACTATTGTTTGCTGGATCTAGGGAGAATAAAAGTTTACTGTAAATATGTCTTTAATTGTTTAGGAATATGCAACATGTGGAAAACTTAAATGACTTTAAACATTAAATTGATGCAAGCAATTTGGGTATTTGTGGGTTATCTTGATAAATTGAGGCCAGGTTGACTGCCTAAAGAAGGAGAACATAGGCCAAGTCAATCAATATGCAAATTTACACCCAACTTAGCAATCTTATTCACAAATTCTAATATTGCTACTTAAGCAAAAAGAATCTCGTTACGATTTCATTTCAATCTCTTTCTCACTGATACTTGCCAGTTCTCTCTATTGTGAGTTTATTCCATAAATAATGCCATACCCCTTGCATAAATGTCAACGTACATCAGACAATTTAGCTTTAGAGTAATAAAATAAAGCCCATGGCCAGATCTGGATAATCTAATGAATGAGAACGTGCATATTTTCCAATGTCCATCAGGAGGTAAAATGACTGTGTCCTTTGTGCAGCACTTGTTGGTAATGTCCAGGATGTGTGGGAAGACTTGTAAGAGCAATCTTCCTCTCCACTCACAAAAGAACATTCAATCTACCTTCCCTGATTCATTTATAGTGGAGGAAAAATGTGATTGAAATAATGTCCTCAATACAATAAGATTCTGGCTGGAGATTTTCAGAGCACTCAGGAAATATATTTTGATGTTTGTATATTTCATGTGAACTTTGATGCAGACTTGGAGGTTAAACCATCCCTAAACTATTTAACAAGAAGATAGTATGAGTAAAAGATGGGCTTTCCTGTTTTGGCTTCATAGAATTACATAACAGCACAGAAACAGGCCATTCTTTCCATCAGGACTCTGCTGGTATTTATGTATCACATAAGCCTCCTCCATCTTCATTCATCTCATCCTGTTGACATATCCCTCTCTTCCCTCCTCCCCATGTACAAATCCAGATTCTCTTTCACTGCGACTATACTATTTATTGCAATATGGTTGTGAAACATCCTGAACAAATATTTCACTGAAAATATTAACTGGAGGTATTTCATTGCTGGGGTGATTCATTATTTTCCTTAAGCTTTTAATCTGCCTTTTGAAGGGTTAATACTATTGAGCAAAAAAAAAATAGTAAAATAACAAAATTGTCATCATAAGTGTTTGCTGCCAACAGTAAACTTATAGCATGCACTAGCAATGGAATTTAGACTAATGCATCCACAGGACACGACAAAGTATTTAATTCTGCGAAGTTTAAGTCATGATACTAAAGCAGTCAATCAAAAGTAAAGAAGGATTAGTGTGAACAGAGAGTTTGCTGTGATGTCAACTCAAAGTATTTACTTGCAACAGGGAAACTACAGCAAAGTGTCATCCCTTGGCAACCCGACTCGACAGAATCTCACCTGGACAGATCAACATAATGGTAAATTTTATCTTTACTGCCTGAATGGGAAATGTTGTCTTGGCTGAGCAGAGATGAAAATCAGGATTGCTGGGGAGGCACACGGGCAACAGAAACTGAGTGATTTTCCTCCCATTGAATTCAATGGTGAGAAAATTAAACAGGATCTGTTATCAGATTGTGATACAGGCAATGCTTTACATCAGAGCTTACAGACAAAAGTCTGCCACATAACTTCTTTTGTAGCACTTAAGTGCAATAAAGATGCAGGAGTGCGGGCAACAACTTGGCATCTTGTCTGTATGTAATTAACACTGAATGCAAACTCACTTAAGCCATGTTTCAATTAATCAGCTTTTGATATAAAGTACAACTTTCCCTTAAAGTTTTTCAGAAGTGTAAAATTACTGACTAAGAAAGAGAGGTGGAATCTATCTGCTTGTGTATGCAGCATTCAGGCATTTAAATACGTCCTGCTATTCATACATGTCATTTGTGACAGGTCATATACAATAATGTTCCTTTCCAATATCACATTAAGAAATTGAATATTAGACTCATAGAATCCCTATAGTGCAGGAGGACGCCATTTGGCCCATTGAGTCAACACCGATTCTCTGACAGAGCATCTCACCCAGATTCTTAGCCACACCCAATCACCAAAACCTCAGATATTTACCATGGCTAATCCATCTAATCTACACATCTTTGGACACTAAAGGACAATTTAGCATGGCCAATCCACCCAACCCGCACATCTTTGGTCTGTGGCAAGAAACTGGAGCACCCACGCAGACATGGCGAGGAGGTGCAAACTCCACACAGTCAGCCAAGGTCGGAATTGAAACCAGATCCCTGGTACTGTTAGACAGCAGTGCTGACAACCGTGCCACCCGAGAATGATAGGGGTTGTTATTTCTTGCACCAAGGGAGGGGACATAATTTCAGTGGCAGTTAAGCAATGGCTAAATCGAACCGAATAAGAATTCATGACAGCTAATAAAATATTAATTGTTTAAATATAGTTGTTGCTTTCAGGATATTTGACTTATTTTGCGAATAAGTCTCCCCAGCCGACCCCCAGACAGCTTCTTCACTTTGCCTGGTTCATGCTTTTCAAAATCAGTTAGAAATGTCAGTAATGTAACATCACATTAGCAAGGGGGTAATTTCAACTGTGGGGGAAGCATACAGAGGCATATCATACTCTTTAATGATATTATAAGTTATGGAAGTTAGGTTCTTGTGTGGAAACTTTGTTACGTAACCAGGGAGGGGTGGGAAAATTAGAAAATGGGATCCTGTTGCCGCAAATGCTGTTTTCCGAACCTCACAAGATTTTGCATCCACATCACAGTTAATGCTCATAGCTAATCATAAATCGCCTGCAAATAAGTCTGGAATGAAAAGCTAACCACAGTAACGATGATCATGAAAACATTGTTGATTGTTGTAAAAACCTTAATATTTACTAAAAAATTTACCATTGTCTGTTATGGGGCAGGATCTGCTGTCCTTACCTGGTCTGACCTATATGTGACTCCAGGCCCATAACAATGTGATTGTCTCTGAGATACCCACAGAAATGGCCAAGCATGCCACTCTGTTGTATCAAACTGCTACAAGGTCAGAAAGAAATGAAATCAAACAGATCACTTAGCATTGAACTGGGCACCCAAAATGACAACAGCAAAGACAGCTCTGCCAACCCTGTAAAGTCCTCCTTACTAACTTTCACTAAAGTTTGAACAGCTATCTCACAGGCTGACTATACAACAGTTGACCGGACTCAGTGAATCATACCTATAGGCATGTCCTCAACATCACCATCCCTGTCCCATGGTCAGAAGCTTATGTAATGTGGTACACAGTCAAGAGGAAGTTGCCGTGAGATCCTTCAACATTGACTTTGGGTCCCATGAAGTTTCATGGCATAAGGTTAAATAAGGAAACCTGTTGCAGGTTACCATCTACTGCCCATCTTCCTTCCTCAGCTGATGTATCAGTACTCTTCCATGCTGAATACCACTTGGAAGAAGCACTGAGGATAACAATGGCACAGATTGTACTATAGGTGAAGATTTCAATGTCCCTCACCAAAGCGATTTGTTAGCACTACAACAGACCGACTTGGCCGGGTCATAATAGGCATAGCATCTAGACTATCTGTGTGGAAGGTTGCATATGCCTCTGTCCATGTCCATGTCAGCATTGCTAAGAGTGATCACCACACAGCCCTTGTGGAGATGAAGTTCTGCCTTTACATTGAGGATGCCCTCTATCGTGTTGTGTGGTACTACCATCAGGCTAAATGGGACAAATTTCAAACAGATCTGGCCACTCAAAACTCAGTACCCATGAGGCACTGTGGGCCGTCAATAGGAATTACATTCGATCACAATCTAAAACAACATGGCCCAGCATATCCTTCACTCTACCAATATTATTATGGCAAGGGATGAATCCTAATTGAATGAATACAGGAGGGCATGCCAGGAGCAACGCCAGGCATACATAAAAATGTGACATGAAGCTACTTGTGTGCCAAGCAGCAGAAACAGTATGTGATAAAGATAGCTAAGCTGTGCAGCAGAGTAGCGCAAAAGATAAAGCTAAAATATACAATTTTCAGCCAAAAATACAGAGTGGATGATCCAACTAGGCCTCCTCCAGAGGTCCCAGCATCACAAATATCAGTCTTCAATCAATTTGATTCACTCCACGTGATATTGAGAAACGACTGAAGGCACTGGACACTGCAAAGACTATAAATGCTAAAATATTCCAGCAATAGTACTAAAGAATTGTGCCCCAGAACTGCTATGCCCAAACAATTCTAGCATAACCAAAAAACTGGCACCGACAAATGTGGGGGTTGCTTAGGTATGCTCTATCCACAAGAAACAGGACAAATCCAATCGGCCAAAACCCATCCCTTCAGTCTACTCCTGATCTTCAACGACATAATGTTTGATGTCATTGACAATGCAATCTAATGGATCTTAGTCAGCAATGAAATGCTGGCTTAGGCTCAATTTGGCTTCCACCAGGGTAACACAGCTCCTGACCTCATTGTAACCTTAGTTCAAACATGGAAACCATGATGTGGGATTGCCGGCGTTGGACTGGGGTAGGCACAGTAAATAGTCTCACAACACCAGCTTAAAGTCCAACAAGTTTAATGTTGGCAAGTGCGAGGTGGTCCACTTTGGTAGGAATAATGGTAGGAAGGACTATTACTTACGTGGCGAAAAACTGCAGCAGGCGGCAGTGCAGAGGGACCTCGGGGTCCTTGTGCATGAGTCGCAAAAACCCAGCCTGCAGGTGCAGCAGGTGGACAGGAAGGCAAATGGGATGCTGGCCTTCATAGCGAGGGGGATTGAATATAAAAGTAAGGAGGTCTTGCTGCGGCTGTATAGGGCATTGGTGAGGCCGCAGCTGGAGTACTGTGTGCAGTTTTGGTCGCCGTACTTACGCAAGGATATTTTGGCCTTGGGGGGAGTGCAGAGGAGGTTTACTAAGCTGATACCGGAGTTGAGGGGGTTGAGCTATGAGGAGAGGCTGAATAAACTAGGCTTGTACTCGTTAGAGTTTAGAAGAATGAGGGGAGATCTCATTGAGACGTATAAGATGGGATGGATAGGATAGAGGTGGAGAGACTCTTCCCGCTCAGAAAGGATAGTAGGACTAGGGGGCACAGCCTCAAGATAAAGGGGGGGCGGTTTAGAATGGAGTTGAGGAGGAACTTCTTCACTCAAAGGGTGGTGAATCTCTGGAATTCTCTGCCCGTTGAAGTGGTGGAGGCTGCCTCGCTAAATATTTTTAAGACGCGGGTTGATGAGTTTTTGATAAGCGAGGGGAATAAGGGTTATGGGGAGAGGGCGGGAATGTGGAACTGAGCCACGACAGATCAGCCATGATCTTATTGAATGGCGGGGCAGGCTCGAAGGGCTAGATGGCCTACTCCTGCTCCTATTTCTTATGTTCTTATGTTCTAAGTTTATTTGGTAGCACGAGCTTTCAGAGCATTGCCCTTTCATCAGGTGAATGCAGGATCTGTTTTACAAACAGGGCATATATAGACACAAACTCAATTACAAGATAATGGTTGGAATGCTAGTCTTAAGTGTAATCAAGTCTTTACTGGTGCAGACAATGCCAGTGGAGTGGACAAAGGGTTAAGCACAGGTTAAAAAGATGTGAATTGTCTCAAGCCAGGACAGTAAGTGAGATTTTGCAAGGTCAGGCAAGTTGTGAGGGTTACAGGTAGTGTAACATGAACCCAAGATCCTAGATGACAGCATCCTCATGTGTGCAGAACTTGGCTATCAGTTTCTGCTCGGCAGTTCTGCATTGTCATGTGTCTTGAACGTTGACTTGGAGAATGCTTATCTGAAGATGAGAGGCTGAATGCCTTTGACTGCTGAAGTGTTCCCTGACAGGAAGGGAACACTCCTGCCTGATGATTGTGGAGTGGTATCCATTCATCCATTGTCGTAGTATATGCATTGTCTCGCTGATCCTTTCCTGCAGTGTATCAGGTGGACAAAGTTGGCCGAGTCGCAAGAGTATGTACCATGTACGTGGTGCATGGTGTTCTCATGTGAGATGATGGCATCCATGTCAATAATCCGGCACATGTTTCAGATGTTACTGTGGTGGGCTTGTGTGGTTTTATAGTCATTGTTCTCCTGAAGGCTGAGTAGTTCGCTGTGTATAATGGTCTGTTTGAAGTTGCGTGGTGGTTTGAAGGCAAGTAGTGGGGGTATGGGAGTGGCCTTGGCAAGATGTCTTCATCAATGACATGTTGAAGGCTCCAGAGAAGACTTCGTAGCTTCTCCGCTCCAGGGAAGTACTGGATGATGAAAGGTACTCTGTCCACCGTGTCCCGTGTTTATCTTCTGAAGAGGTTGATGCGACTTTTCACTGTGGTTCATTGGAACTGTCGATCGATGTGTTGAGCGCCATATCCTGTTCTTACGAGGGCATCTTTCAGGGTCTGTAGGTGTCTATTGGGATCCCCCTCACCTGAGCAAATACAGAGGGCTTGTCCATAGGCGATGGCTTCTTTAACACGTTTAGAGTGGAAGCTGGAGAAGTGGAGCATCGTGAGGTTATCCGTGGGCTTGCTTTACAGTGAAGTGCTGAGGTGGCCATCCATGATGGAGATGCGTGTGTCCAAAAATGCAACCGATTCTGGAGAGTAGTCAATGGTGAGACTGACGGTGGGATGGAACTTGTTGATATCATCATATAGTTCTTTCAGTGATTGAGTCCAAAAGAAGAAAATGTCATCAATGTATCTAGTGTATAGCATCAGTTTGAATGTTCTGTGCAGTGGAGAAGCCTTGTTTGAACCTGTGCATGAAGATGTTAGCATATTGAGGTGCAAATATGGTCCCCATGGCTGTTCCATGTGTCTGGATGAAGAACTGATTGTTGAAGGTGAAGACATTGTGGTCCAGGATAAAGTGAATGTACTGTAGAATTGTGTCTGGAGATTGGCAGTGGTCAGCATTGAGTATTGAGGCAGTTGCAGCAATGCGGTCGTCATAGTACCAAAACTTCCATTGTGATGAGGAATGCTCCAGGTTCAATTGCTCCATGTGTGCTGAGTTTCTATAAGAAGTCTGTAGTGTCACGACTGAAGCTGGGGGTTCTTTGTACGATGGGTTTCAGGATGCCTTCAACGTAGCCAGAGAGGTTCGCACGCAGGGTCCCATTGCCTGGCACAACGGGACGGCTGGGTGTGTTGGCCTTGTATATCTTTGGGAGGCAGTAAAGATCTCCAACGCGAGGAGTATGTGGGATGAGAGCACAGAGGGTGCTCTGAAGGTCTGGATCAAAGGTCTTGATCAGTCTGTTGAGTTGACAGGTGTATTCTTTGTAACTGTCTGTAGTGTTCCTCGTTGTTTGGTTATCTGTACACTTCTTTGCAGTAATCTGTTCTGTTCAATACGACAGTGGCCCCTTCTTTGTCTGCTGGTTTAATGACAATACTGCAATTGGTCTTGAGAGCATGGATGATGTTGCGTTCTGCTTGAGTGACGTTTGGGGCTGGCTTGTGAGAGTGGTTGATGAATCTGGCATTGATGCACTTCCTGACCGCTTGAGCATACATGTCAAGTCAAGGGCAGCAGTCTTCTGGATGGTTCCAATTCGACTCTTTCTTCTTTGGTTTCTTCACTGCAGATCTCTCTGTTGGCTGTTCCAGTTCATTGACTGTCTCATTATGTTTGCTGTTGGACTCTTGTTGTTTGTGGAAGGACTCCCGCAGCCTCATTCACTTGATGAATTCCTCTGTGTCCGCTGAGAGACTGATGAGGGCCATTTTAATGGTGGGGCAGAAATTGAGCCCTCGGCTGAGAACTTTGATTTCATCTGATAGAAGGGTGTAGTACGACAAGTTGACAATGGACTTCCCTGCAGTCATACTGTTTTCTACTGTGGCACCAGAGGAGGCTTGATTGCTGCTGGTGCTGATACCGAGTTTCTCAAGTTTCCTGTTCTCAGTGTGCATGTAGGTGGCATAGTTCTGTTGCCTCATCTGCTTGGCGGAGTTTCGCAGCTGGTCTGCATCCTGAAATCGAGAATATGTGCTCTACCTTGGTTTCCAGGTTGCGGCATGTGCTGTAGAGCTGATGTATGAGGTAGTTGAGGAGTGTGAAAGAGGTGCGATGGCAAAGTCTCTCAGGGTAGTCTGTGTTATAGGTTGAGCTGAGTGGGTTTTGATCTTGTCTGCTTTCTTGAATTTTTGTGGAAACTTGATGTCTGTGTCAACATGCGCAATCTGCTTGGAGATCCTTTCCACTTTGATCAGGCAGTTTGCGATGTCGGTGGTAGTCATGATGTGCGTAGGACTGGGATAGAGCAGCATATCCTCCTGCCAAACATGGAAAAACAGCTGAACACAAGAGGTGAGGTGATCTATGGAGGAGGCCTAGATGGATCATCCACTCTGTACTTTTGGCTGAAGATTATATTTTTTAGCTTTATCTTTTACATCACTCTGCTGCTTAGCTTAACTATCTTTATTGCGTGTTGTTGGGCACATAAGCAGCTTCATGACACCTCATTTTTATGTATTTCTGGTGTTGCTCCCAGCATACCCTTCTTGGCAACAAAGTATAATTTGATCAAATGTGGCAACAAAGGGTTGGGTAAATGCTTTTTTTCCTCATTGCCTGGATGTGATGAGTGGTGTGCCACATCAGTGTTGGGGCTTCAACTTTTTACAATCTATATAAATGACTTAGATGAAGGGACTAAAGGGATGTTTGCTAAATTTGTTGATGACACAAATAGGAAAATAAATTGAGAAGAGTGTTGTATTGTATTTTTCTCCTTAAGGAAAGACATAAATGCACAGGAAGCCATTCAGACAAGGTTTATTCGACTAATATCAGGAATGGGTGGGTTGTCTATTGAGGGAAGGTCATAGAATCATAGAATCAATAGTACAGAAGGAGGCCATTTGGTCCATCAAGTTTGTACTGACCATAACCCCATTTCGGCCCTATTCTCGTAACCCCAATTACCCTGCTAATCCCCTGACATTAGGGTCAATTTAACACGTCCAATCAACCTCACCTGGGAGAAAACCGGAGCACCCGGAGGAAATCCATGCAGACATGGGGAGAATGTGCAAACTCCACACAGACAGTCACCTGAGGTTGGAATTGAACCTAGATCCTGGCACTGTGAGGCAGCAGTGTTAACTGCTATGCCAACATGCCAAGTCGGAGAGGCTAGGTTTGTATCCAGTAGCATTTAGAAGAATAAGAGGCAACTTGATTGAGACCTTTAAGATCTTGATGGGTAAGGAGTATAAAGGGCTATTCATTTATAACAGAGATGAGGTGATTTTTTTTCTCTGGGAGTCATGAGTTTCTGTAACTCTTTCTCAATGGCCAAGAGATCCAGGTTCGAATGCCAGCTTAGGTCACTGTCTGTGAATGGATTTCCTCCAGGTGATCCGGTTACCTCCTGCAGCCGGAAAGACCTGCCTGTTATTTGCATTAGCCATGCTAAATTCTCTGTGTACCTGAACCATTGGTGGACTGTGGCGACAAGGGGATTTTTCACAGTAACTTGTGACACTGATAAATAAAGTTTAAATATAAACACCAGTCAAAAACTCATAACCGCTTTGTTTCCATTTTAATTCAAGAAGCAAATAGAGTGTTTTAATATGATGCTCAAAGATATTCACTTCAATTATAGACAGAGTGACCAGTGTCTTGGTTACTTATCTGTGTGACCAGAGCAGGGGAGTCAGAAAGTCCTGGCAGTATTCTTTCTCAGTGCTCAGTGACAGGATCACATTTGCTGGCTTTTGTAATCAGGCTGTGTCACTGTTGTTAGATGTTCTCAATAGTAATACAGCTCAAGGATATCAGAGGCTCAACATTATGCTGATGATACTGGTTTCTCTCAGTCAAGCAACATCATTGCTGTAGGCGAGAAAGAAAAACAGATGCATTTTGAACCTCACATGCTGGCCTTTCACAATGTGTTTCTTAGAAGGTGTTTTGACTTGTTTTGAAGGTGACTAATAAGAGAATTTTTTTTTATTTATTCTTTTACAGGATGTGGGCATCGCTGGCTAGGCCAGCATCAAATTGCCCGTGAAAAGTTGGTGGTGAGCTGCCTTCTTGAACCTTTGCATTCATGTGGTGTAGGCACACCCACATTCATCATCATTGCCCACGACTTTCTGCTCCTGCCCAGCACCGGTCTGTAAATTCCCATCCAAAGTCAACTTTGGTTGACCTAGCAAATTTTGCGTCCTGCCCTCGGCAATTCCCGCCATGGCGGGACCACATAATCTTGGCCATTGTTTTCCTTGCTCGGTTTTGAACTTGCAATTGTATGTGCAGCAAGTGCGAGATTTCAGTCGGCATGTCCTTACTGAAACATAGGCATGTCACTCAATTTTCATGCTGAGGCTCAGATCAGAGAATCGTTCCCTGAACATGCTGAGTTTATATGGTTTTGAACTAATCGACTTTCTCCGATATCTTCGAGTAGCTTGTCCTGCTCTATGTGGCCTTTTCTCATCCTCCCAGTCACTCTGCACCCCAAATGGAATGCATAATAGTATAACCATACCTGGAAGCAACTAGTTTGTGCAAAAGCTTTGAAGTCAGTGAAATGCCTTACCATTGCCCTGCCAGTCACTGCTTGCAATTTGAAAGAACTGTGGAAAGCACTAAAATTGCAGAATTCTAGCAA
Source organism: Carcharhinus amblyrhynchos (assembly GCF_965287045.1). Classification (NCBI taxonomy): domain Eukaryota; kingdom Metazoa; phylum Chordata; class Chondrichthyes; order Carcharhiniformes; family Carcharhinidae; genus Carcharhinus; species Carcharhinus amblyrhynchos. The sequence continues at coordinate 59,989,856 of NC_137324.1, read as the reverse complement.
CAACCAGGAGAAACTTGTAAGCTTCTGATGATTCTTTTAAGCAGCAGCTTCTTTTTGTGAATGCAACACCCCTTCAAGAGGGACAAACTGCCTTTAAGGGCTAGAAGCAAGCTGGAACAGCTGCTATTCTCACTCAGTATCTATCTGGCTGGGAGAGCAGATGTGGCAGGAGGTCCGTTCTGCAGCTTAACATGTATTTAGCTGTGTAGCGAGGATAGGTTGGAAAGTTGAGCTCCAAAATGGCATCGCTGATGACAACTCAGTACATCGATTGACATCAAGATGGGACTGTCTGCATACCTCTGGTGGACGTTATCTCAGCGGGCACATAAGCCCTTCCTAAGATGGTTCCTGATGCAATTAGAGGTGAAAATATTGAACATTATTTTGTCCCATGAAAGGTAGCTAAATAACAAGCTCTGCTGATAAGTATTTCACACAGTTGATGTTTGGCTAATCCATATTGCCCTTCAAAGATTAAGCAGTTCGATACGTACTTTGTCCACACTAAAGAATAATGGAGGGATTCTTAGCTCTGTTCTGAAAATTATCATGGCCACTCAGTGATACTGGCTGGGAACAATATTGTTAGACCTTGGTAGCCATAAATTCCAACTGCATTTCATTAACCTAGACTTTTGTTATAAGAAATAAACAGTGCTGAGGACGCTATTATAGACCACAACTCAAGGCCAATAGGGGAATTTGGATGAATTGAATAAAAGAAGAAATTTGAAACTGCGTTAGGAAGAAGAGGTTAATAAAGTAACTCTGAAAAATGTGGAAATAAGTAACTGGTACCAGTAATAGTGACAATGAAGCTGTATTAAAAACCTAACTGGTTCACTAATATCCTCTTGGGAACTAAACTTGCAGGTAAAAATTGGCCAGTACCTAATTCCAGGTGTGGAAGTTGTGATTTGTGAGTTGCCATGCCTAATCCCATTGAGCGAAGTGGCACTTCCAAGCCACTGTGCTCCTTGTCAGTTGCATACATATCTCGGGCCTAATACTGCATGAGAATAGCAGCTGTTCCAGCTTGCTTTCAGCTCTTAAAGTCAGTTTGTCCCTCTTAAAGGGGTGCTGTATTGACAAAAGGAAGCTGCTGCTGAATGCCAGCACAGCGGTTGGCTACAAGTAGAAACAAAGAAATGGAGGGAGTTGGTGCCACTGGAAGGCATAATCATGGAAGGTCCATATGAAGAGAAAGGCCTTGTTTCCATGTGGGGCTAGAAAGCCATCAAGGAACATCCTCTAAAGGGAATAGAGCAAGTCACAATGGAAATCAAACAATGGACTCTGGTGCCAAGGACCTGGAAGCTGTGGGTGGTAGTCAAGGTCAGTGATGCAGCTTCAAAGGATTTTACTTCCCTATCACGTTATCAAACTCCCCGCCCACCCCGTGGCTCAATGCACCACACTGTCTTCATTCACCCATCAACAATCCCTAACACAGAAGACTTATGCTTAACATCCATATGCTTGAACTCACCCTTAAAAATCTTCCGCTGATACCAGCTTTACATCCACCTCTCACTGCCTCTGCATCGTTCAGCTAGTAAACTGCAGAAGGCATACCACACAATCACAGGGCAACACAATCACTGATGTTATTCCTGATCCCTTGCAAGACAATGTCATCAAGTCATAGTCATAGAATCTTCAAATCATACAGCGCAGAAAAGGCCCTTCAGCCCATTGAGTCCGGACTGACAATATCTGCCACTAAATGCAAGATAATCCTATTTCCCTGCACGACACAGAAGTGAGCAGGGTATACCCGAGCTCCCTGAGCCTGACAGGGGAGATGGCTTTCCTGAATAATGGGCGTGGTTGGAATAGAGCCTATTCCATCTGACATTCAGGGAAAACATTGAGGCTGACTATATATTCCTGCATTGAACCCCATCTCAACCCCCACCAGACCCTAAACTTGTGGTCTGGATCGAAGTGAAAGTTATAGATGGTTTGACCATGATCCTCTTGCTTTCCATCCCACCCACAGCCATTCACCTCAAATGATCCTATTCCTCTTCTGACTTTCAGGTAGTCAAGAACTTCCCATTGCCCAGCTGCAGCAGCCTCAAGAGGAAAAGAGACAGTGCACTGTGGATGAATAATCACATGATCTGATAGTCTGAGCCACCAGCATTGGTGCTCACACTAAAAGGACTTCAAAGGATAGCAAAGAGTTGGGATCTGCATGTGGTGTATCACCAGGTATGAGTGACAACAGCCTGGCCAAGGGTCAACAAGTGCACGTGCAGCTGCCAGCTCACAGAAGAGTGTGATGACAGGATACAGGAGGACAATTCCTGAAGATCCTGATTAGGATGTAAAACAAGATGCTTGATATTCCAGCTCATCTGCCACGTAGCCTCCTCTGCCATGGAGGAGTCTGGCTCCAACATGAAGAGAGTGTATTACAGAGCTCAGCTGTAGTAGCCAACACTACACCAGCACTTGCAGAGCCAGCCAGGTTGCAGCATCTGGTGGTGGATGTTTCAGCTTCCGCAGCAGCACAGCTACAGGCCACACAACACCTCAGTGCGGCAGTGGAAGATCAGACTGATGTGATGAGATCCTTGCTTACTGCAGGATCAGATTGCTGCCATCATGATAGTGGATACCAGCATTCAGTCTTGCAGGCTTTCACAGCAGTCTTGCAATCAGTGCTCCAATGGACTACTAGGATTACTGACCCTATATAATAAAGCTTATTTTTGTTTGTCCAAAACTCATAGAACCTTGCAGTTCTGTTCACCAGAAAAGTGTCTTGAATCTCAAACTTTCTCTACTTTACACAAAAACTGGCTCTGAACCAGATCTCACCAACCATCCTGGGGTCTGGTCAACGATCATGGCATTACTTACCTTGTTAACCTTAAGTTAATTACCTGTTTACAACTAAAATTAAAGTGCCATTTAAATTTGATGCAATGGACCATACCATACCAGTATACTGCTAAGCAAAAATATTAATAACATTGCATGACCAGAGTAATTACTTTCAGGTCTACTTCGCTGTCTGTAAAGTATTTGGACGTCATGAGGTGGAGTGCAAAGTACAATTCCTATTGTAGAAATGAAAAGCGCAACAACATAAACGTAAATAGAAACACGGTGGTGAATTTTAAACTGCTTTGTTTCCATCGTAAATCAAGGCAGAAATAGAGTGCTTTAGTTGAAAGTTCAAAACCATTCACTTCAATGGTTAATGGCTGACCAGTGTGATGGTTATGTATGTGTGTGGACTGAGCAGAGGAGTCAGAAAGTCCTGGGAATATTCTTTGTAGGGGCACAGTCACAGGATCACATTTGCTTGGTTTTCTTACCTGGCTGCGTCGCTGTTACTGGATGTTCTCAACGGCGATAGAGTTCAAGGTTATTAAAAGCTCAAAAATTATGCTGATGATAGTGGTTTCTTCTAGTCAAGCAACATTGTTGCTCTAGGCGAGGAAAAACCAGGTGCATTTTGAATCTCACATCCTGGCCTTTCACAATTTGTTTTTTTTTGGAAGGTGTTTTGACTTGTTCTAGAAGTAACTGTGGGATTATTTGTCTTTTGGTATTTGTGCTGCTTTGTAATATTGACTTAACTATATTGATCTAGCATTTTCTCAAGGGTTTTGCTCAACCCTTGGAAGTCCACAGGGAAAAATACTAGGCACAGAGAAGTTTTTGCTCATCCTTACGAAGGTCTGAAACTCCACCATCAACTTAAATTTGACAGAGGCATTCAAAATCATGGGAGTTTCAGCTAAGTAGATAGGGAGAAACTGCTCCCATTGGCAGATGGATCAAGAACACAAAGGTATCAATTTAAGATGAACAGCAAAAGAACCAAAAGGTGGCATGAAAAGGAATGTACTTACATAGTGAGCATTTAGGTCTGGAATGCACTCTCTGAGAGTGGGCTGGAAGCTGATTCAACTGTGTCTTTCAAAAGGGAAATCACTCAGAACTCTGAGGAACTGTTTCAGCCTTAAAATTTGGGTTGTCCCACACAGTGGGTGTGAGGGGAACTAGGGGGGTGTTTAGAGGAATAAACCAGATGGATGATGGAGGTAGACCTACAGTGGCACTGTACCCTACAACACGATGTAAAGAATCTTACAGTAAAGAAGGAGACCATTCGGCCCATCAAGTCTGCACAGACCACAATCTCACCCAGGCCCTATCCCCCACAACTCCATGCATTTACCCTGACACTAAGGGCAATTTAGCATGGTGGAGCCACCTAAGCTGCACATCTTTGGACTGTGGGAGGAAACCAGAGCACAGGAGAAAACGCATACAGACACGGGGAGAATATGCAAGCTTCACACAGAGTAACCCAAGCCAGGAATCAAACCCGGGTGCCTGGCACTATGAAGCAGCAGTGCTAACCACTGTGCCGCCCTAGTTGTCATCTTGCTGATGTCTAGTTGTCATCCTGCTGATGTTGTAAACTTTGGCAGTTTTGACTGGTTCAGTAGGTACAATGCCAGTGTAGCCAGCACAATTGCAGCAATGCCATTGTTTTGCTACATTTTCAAGTTATTTTACATTTTTTCCCTTGTACATTGGCTTTTGCATGGGAGAAAGTTTAAATATCTATTTAAGCATTCTAAACTAGTAGAATGAAAGTTGCTCTGAGAATTTCTGCTGTCCCCAGTGATCCACAGAGTGAGCAGTTCATAGGAATACCTGACATGTGCCTCACTGCATCTGAGGCAGCTTACCCCAAATTGCAGTTATAGAATCATAGAGTCATACAGCACAGAAAAGGCCCTTTTCTCAAATCCCTCTGAATCTCCTGCTCCTCACCCTAAAACTCTGCCCCCCTCATGATTGACCTTTCAACCAAGGGGAACTGCTTCTTCCTATTTGCTCTGTCCTTATCCTCATAATCTTATACATCTCAATCATGATGTTGAGATGCTGGCATTGGACTGGGGTAGGCAGAGTAAAAATTCTTACAACACCAGGTTAAAGTCCAACAGGTTTATTTGGTATCACAAGCTTTCAGAATGCTACTCCTTCATTAAGTGAGTGGAGAGTTGGGTTCACATACAGGGCATATATAGATACAGATTCAATGGCAAGATAATGGTTGGAATGCGAGTCTTTCCAGGTAATATACCTCAATCGTAATCCCCCCTGCCGGCGTTCTCTGCTCTAAAGAAAATAATCCAAGCCTATCTAGTCAGTAATCTCAGATTAGGAGAGAGATATTCCTTGGCCTTGGTATAACTCCTGCTGATGAGTGATCTCCAGTGACCTACAATGACTTCTGTTTGACTACTTGGTCAGCTGTTGCCTTGAATTCAGTAGAAGTTATTCACCTTTAAAATTGTGCTCCTGTCCATGTTTGAACCAAAGATGTAATGAGTTCTGAATTCAAGAGACACCCATTAAAATTAACTGAATAAGCTACAGCCCAGCAGATGACACTTGATAGTTCTGCTGGCAACTCTCTGTTGATGATAGGAACAGGTTGATTGGAAAGTGATTGACTATGTTCGTTTTGTATTTCTTTTTGTGGACAGGGCATACCCAAGCAATTTTCCACATTGTTGGGTAGATGCCAATGCTGTCACCATACCAGAACAATTTACTGAAGGCATGGCTGGTTCTGGGGCACAGTTTTTCAGCTAGCATATTATTTGGGCCTTGTCCGGTCCACTCAGATATTTCTGAATGTCATGTGAAACTGAACTGGTTGAAGACAGGGAGCTGTGACAGCCAAGATATCAGGCAAAGGCCAAGAGGGCAGTCAATACCTTAGCTTTGCCCTTTGTATTCAGGTACTAGGTTCTATCAGCATTGAAGATGGGGATGTTCATGCAATCTTTTCCTCTCATTGTTTGTTTGCTTACCCTACACTGGATATGGAAGGACAGAGGAGCTTTGCCTGGGTAATTGGTTCTGTGTCTGCTGATCTCTGCTCATCTTCAATAAAAAAGCAAATTCAGTCAGGATGTCAAACTGACAGCCAATACAAACTCACCTGGTGCGTTTGTTTAAAATTACTCTGAATGTTTCGGCTGATTGAAGGTCCACACATAGGACAGTATTGAATCCATGTGAATTTTGTTCTACCCCCTCTGTCAGGAGTGACTGTGATAGATTCATTCTTGCCTTGTGCAGATGTTTCCACTGGTATCTCACAAACTTTAGGGTTAATGCCCAACCATATCACCCAGACCGTAATCTGGTGAATCGGATTGGTTGCCTATTGCAGAAGTCACTAAATTTTCACCCTATTTCTAAAATATGATTTCTTTTTGGATTTATCTCCCTGAATTTATGTTTCTTTTAAAACCCTGCAGGGTTTTATTTGTGGCATTTGTTTATGCACTCCTCTTCAGTGTTTATGCGCTTACCAGTGTTTGTTGTCCCTTGTATAACATAAGTGACAACATTGTTAGTGAACCGCACACGCTCAATTCCAAATGAAGAAATAGACGGTGGGAGTTGAGTTAAATTTAACAAGAAGCCAGTTTGACACTACCGGAAAAGACAAGTTCTGACCAAATCCTTATCTGAAATACGGATATTCCAGGCTAACCCTAGATTTGTTTCCTTAGTTACAGGCCACTGTTTACTTGGCTGAGGCCAACCTGGATAACACACACACAATGACATTAAAAATCTCACACAAAGTGCAGACTACAACGTCAACTAAACTTACATCTACAGCAGTTGTAATCAAATTCCTATTGTGATTTGAAATAACCTGCACCACAGTCTGAATCTCTGCCAAGTGAGAGTCCAATGTGCAATGCCAGTTTCCATGGCTGCCATTTGAAAGATAATGGAGGCGATTCTCCCACCCTGCTGCGCTAATTTTCTAGCTTGGCGTGGTGGGAGAATCTTGCGTCCGAGCACGCACAAGATTCACACATGGGTTCCTGTCGCACAGACATCGCCCAGCGCCAGATTTCCACACTTTGTGTGAGATTTTTAATGTCATTGTGTGTGTTATCCAGTTGGTCTCAGCCAAGTAAATAGCATCTGATTCATGCTGGAAACTGGCAGGAACACTAGGTGAGCACTTTATGTTTTATTTCAATGTTATTTTAAAGTGATTAGCGGGTCCAGAACTGAATTTTCCAGACCCGCTAGCATCTTCAACCCTGCCACTTTCGGGGAACTACCAGCCTGACCCCGCTGGAGTGAAGGGGGGCAATTGGAACAGAGTATGGGAGTGTGAACTCAACTGAAAAACCAGCATGAATTACTCCAGTTTTCCTGCAAATTCCACACTTCGAACTTTTCTGGGAGAATTCCATCCAATAATGCCGAAGATATCTGATGCCTTCCTCCATACAGTGAACTATGACAAAATCCCTCTCAGGCAGATGCAGCAAGCTGAGTTTGTACTTGCATCTACATAGGTACATACTTACTGGTCAGTTCTTACTGAACATTTTCAACTCTATCCAGTTATTCCCGATGCACTTAAAAACTCAGGCCCCTAATAATTTATAGCTCAATCTACAAGGTATAAGGTCAGGCTACAAGTTTAAAGCTAACTGTTTAGCGCACACTTCCCATCCCAGATTCTGTTTGATCTGTGTTTTTAATCTCTGTTCTTTCAATCCTACATTTAATTTGTTGGACTCTTGTACTATCAGGACCAGATACCTAAACTATTGTGATTTTTTTTCACAGTTTAATCACTTCAACGTGCAGAGTACTGTTTGCCCATTCCCTCACCTCCTGCTGTTACCTGTGGAATTTCAGAATTGAACTTCAGTGTACTTCTGACTTCCTGCTTTACTCTGCTGGGTTTTGGACAGAAGCCCATCTTTCTGGGCCAGTCTCGTGACTTCTGGGCTTCACTGTGATCTCTGCCTTCACTGTTCCTTTCTATTGAGGTTTTATTAGCCCAATCTTCTGATCAGAGTCAGAACCATTGTGCCTATCTCTGTTCGGACAAAGAATATCTCTGTAAACATTGAAAACATTTCTGCTTTCAAGGGAGAATCCTACAGAACACCCTCAGTGCAAAATGCAGCAAAGAGAAACTGCTTAGAAGGCACACCTTCCCTTTTTCAGTACTCGCTGTTAGAATCTGGCAAGTGTTTAAAGTCCCAAAGCTTTCCAATGTGTAAATGAATGAGTATGAGTAATAGTGTAAGTGTGTAGGTGTTTCAATGGATAGGTGGATGACAGCTGGATAGAGTGGAAGTTGGGTAGGGTTACATCTGGAAAGGATGGCAGCTGGATGAAGTGGGGGTGAGGTGGGTAGGTAGGTCAGGGAAGTCAGGAAGTGAGGGGGTTTGTCAGGTGAGAGCTAATCACTTAGAGGCAGTCATGACAAGGGAGTCAGGTAATGGAGGCTAGTAATGTTGAGTTGGTGGGGGAGCCAGAAGGTTAGGGGATGCAGCCAGGGGATCGAGGACATTCACTGGGAGTTAGTTAGGGGAGGCAAGGGTGGGAGTTGGATGATTTGATTTATTGTCACATATATTAGTATACAGTGAAAATCTTGCCCATTATACGAACCAAGCATACCATACATAGAGAAGGAAAGGAGAGGGTGCAGAATGTAGTGTTATAGTCATAGCTCGGGTATAGAAAAAAATATAAACTTAATACAAGGTAAGTCCATTTAAAAATCTGATGGCAGCAGGGAAGAAACTTCTTCAGTCAGCTGATACATGACCTCAAACTTTTGTATCTTCTTCCCGACGGAAGGTGGAAGAGACAATGTTGGGGCACAGGGAATGTGTGGTCCCTGATTATGCTGACTGCTTTTCTGAAGTAGCGGGAAGTGTAGACAGAGCCAATGGATGGGTGGCTGGTTTGAGTCTTGGACTGAATTTCGTTCACAATCCTTTGTAGTTTCTTGTGATCTTTGACAGAACAGGAGCCATAGAATGCAGTGATACAACCAGAAAGAATGTTTACTATGATGCATCTATAAAAGTTGGTGAGAGTTATAATGGACATATCAAATTTCCTTAGCCTCCTGAGAAAATAGAGGCGATGCTGGGCTTTCTTAAATTTAGCATCAGTAGGAGGAGACCAGAACAGGTTGTTGGTGATCTGGACACCTAAGAACCTGAAGCTCTTGAGCATTTCCACTTTACCCCTACTGATGTAGACAGGAGTATGTCTTCCTGAAATCGATAACTATCTCCTTCATTTGTTGACATTGAGGGAGAGATTATTATCATCGTGCCAGTTTCTCTCTCTTTTTCCTGTATTCCATCTTATCATTGTTTGAGCCGTAGTCTGACCCACTATGGTGGTGTCATCAGCAAACTTGAAAATTGAGTTTGGGGGGAATTTGATCACACAGTCATAGGTGTGTAAGGAATATAGTAGGGGGCTGAGGACACAGTCTTGTGGGGCCCCAGTGTTGAGGATGATTGTGGAGGAGATGTTGTTGCCTATCCTTGCTGATTGCGGTTTGTGCATTCAGGTTCCAATTTCAGAAGAAGGAGCTGAGCTCCTAGGCACGGAGTTTGGAGGTAAGTTTTCCAGGAATAATGGTGTGGAAGCCAATATCAATAAATAGAAGTCTGGCAAAAGCGTCTTTATTATCCAGGTGATTGGGAATAGTCAGGTCAGGTTGGCAGAGGATCCAAGAGGTTGGATGGGAGATGATTGGGGAGGTCAGGGCGGTAATCCAGTATGAGGAATGGTGGGTGGGGTGGGGTAGGGGATGGTGGGAGCACTCAGTGGGCCTTAGTTGTATAGTGAGTCAGCAATCAGACTAAGATTTTTGTATCTCCAACTCAAAGTCAGAGACTTATTTGAAGATTCCAGGGATCATGCCCAGCAGAAGTTCAAACTTCCCAACCAGTTCCCACAGGGTGATTGCAAGGACTCCCAAAGCACACCTTGCGGGGCTATGTCCAGTCTCCTATGAGACTGGAAGATTTGGCCCATACTCTGCTAGCCCATCCTATTCCAATAACAGGACTGTTTCTGTAGACAATTATCTGCACTTTCCCTGGAAATCTTTTGCTGTATTGAGCTAACTGTGATCTGTTCCTGCTGGTTGCCTCCCCAGTCTGGATTCTGCTCAATTGCTTTTCCGTGCCTCATTATTATTGATTACCATCATTCTTAAAATCTCACCCATTACTGGACTGGACTGGACTAGTTCCTGGAGCTTCCATTGCTGGTCTCATGTTCTACTCACATTCCCACAACCGTTCCTTCAACATGAGTGCCAGAAAGCTGGAGCAGCTGCTTGTTAGAAGGCAGTGATAGGTGTTTCAACAGGTCCTATGGAGAACATCTAGATAGAGAGGGAAAGCAAAGGGAAGTCAAACCTGGAGTAGGAAAGTAGTGAAGGCTTGGGATAGGGATTTGGAGAGTAAATGTAATCAAGAGGAGAGAAATGAAAGACAGAATGAGTGAGTGGGAAAGCAGTGGAAACAAGGAGGGAAATGGAGATCAAAATAATTGACTGTGGTCCAATAAAGGCAGCATAAAAATGTGTGGGTGAATACATAGAGAAACATTTAGAAAAACCCATCCTATTCATAAACAGAGGATAGTAGCAACTGAAAGTTGCCCAGTGGAGACAGAGGGCTGCTAAATATTAGAGACTCAACATGACAACAAAAGTTGTTCTAAGAGGTTCAGCAGAGGTATGTACCTGTAATAATCTTACCTAGGTGAATTTTCCATCACCAATCACCCATTTATTTAGTGGCATTCGAGTGCCATTTGACAGTTGCAGAGTGCAATAAAGTCCCAAGACTATTGAATGCTGGTCTGAGTGGACCCAGTTGGTTTTAAATCCCCCACAACTCTTTCATTATTGGGCAAGCTTTCACTCACCTAATAGGGGAATGCACACTCAACAAGGTTCACGGGGAGATCTATTGATGATCCCGTGGCCATTATAACAGGTATTGGCAGTGGACAGCAGCAGATTTGCTATATCAGCAAGAGGAGGAGAGGGAAGCAGTGAAAGTGAAACTCCAAGGCCAGAATGTTACCACCGCTAACTTTGATGAGATTTTCCCATTTGGCCGCAGTGAACAGAGATTTGGCCGGCAGTCAAATTCTCTGACTTCACTGTAGCAAGAGCGTGATGTGAACGGCATGTAAGATCACACCCAAAGACAATGAACAGTAAAAACTGAGGAATTAATGCAGAATGAAGAATAAGTTTAATGGAACAGAGCAGTCACTATTGGATATTGGCCCACAGTACAAAATCTCTGTAAATCTGATGTGATTAGGCAACATTAAATAAAGAAGGGAATTGAAAGTAAAATTCAAACCTTTGATGCATGCTCTCTAGCTTTGCAAAGCTGCATTGGTGGTTCACTTTCTTGGCTAGCCTGATGACCTAATTCCCTCCAATTATGTATGCCCCTATGGACTATGAATACATCAAGAATCACAAGGTAGGCTTGATAATTTGAACACTGAGAGCTCTTTATTGAAGATGTGCACTCATTCGCACTCAGGTCTAAGACTGCCCAACAGGTTTCCACACTGGGAGAAGCAAATTGCCCAGGGCTCACCTGACCTGCCCTCTTAAAGAGGCAGTCCATATCTCAAGTCCCAACATACAATATATACCCATATATCCCACGTCCAGTACCTTATTTGGAACTCCTGGACTAAGGCATGTTGTGAAACAATGATGAGTTCTTTACTCTGCAGCTGTCTTGTATCTCATTTGACTTTAGAGTGATTTGATGCAAACTTTGGGAGTCTGAATGAAGAATTTGTTTCATACCTCACTGTGGACATGCTCTGCTTTGATGATGACAAGACATATTTGAAAGAGGAGCACAAACCCATGAACAAGTTAAAATCTTCTAGCAGGATGAATATCCTCGAGCTCTTGCACTGTAATTTTTGTGAAAGTTCAGTGGAAAGCCCATTATGTTGATGAAGCAAGAGATACTCCAAAGAAATATATCCTTCTGAATGAATCTGTGAAGCAAAACTTTTCTGAATTTGTAAATCTTCAGTCAATGCATAGTTAAGACAAATCTTAAATTTAACCAGCATCCTCCATGAAAGCAAAATTACTTGAATGCTTCATATTACAGCAGGACAATATAAAGGCATCTTGAAAGGACAAAAACAGAGATACTTGCTGATATATTTTAATGTCAACTGGTTCCCTTCATGCAACCACTCATTTTCTTTCTGAATTGGTCTGATGAATCTTAGATTAATATTTATGTGAAACAAAGTAGAAACGCATGAACTACTCTTTGATTGTGCTGTTAGCAAACAGTCATCACATGCCAGAAAAAAAGCTTTCTATAGTTAGAGTAACACAGGGCATGTTTCATGAACCCCAAAATTCCCAATTTATATTTTTGCCTGTATCAGATAATCATTATTTGCTGCACTGCGTTGGGAAGGCACATTCAACTGATTATGCAAATTTCAAGGTGCATGTTTACAAATGTTTTGCTATGTGTCTCTTTCATCATTTACATTCTAGTGCTTTCTTTATTCATGTTTCCATGGCAGCACCATTTTTGCCTGTTTACCAGAGTAGAATTCTGTTTAATTGATCTTCTAATGCACAGCTTAATGGTAACTGTTAAGCATTCTTTTGTTTCCAGGTCACATTTTGAGTCCGTGTACGTAAATAAAAGCAACATGGTTGCTAAAACCAGTCATTAGTAGTAATTTTCTTCCAGTACTGAGGACTAACAGAAATCAAAATCTACTGTTCCAATGGCATCAGATTAATGAGATGATTAAATAAATTCTACAATGAGCTAGTTCACAAGTGAAATTGACAGCATAACTCAAAAGTATTTCAAATTGTAGTTCATTTTTTAGAAAAAAAAACTTTTGGATGGTGGACAACAATATTGATTATTTGACTGCAATTTCCTTACTTTATTATCAATGCAGGAACATCATATCAAGGGCAGTATTTATTGCCCATCTCTATTTGCCCTGGCAATAAGGTGATAGGCTAGGCTTGCCAATTCTGTTTGGATATGTTCCTGGAGGTGTCATCGTATGACCTCTTGCCTCCAATTGTTCCATTCTGCACTTCGCCAATGGTCATTCAACAGACCCATTTTCATTGTGGACCAACTGGAAAGCAATCAAACTATTGTCAGTCAAACAGCCTATTTTTCATAATCCGATATTATTTTAACTAGCAAACAAACATGTGAAAATAGTGAAAAAGCTATTTTTTAATAGCCTTTTTGATTTTTCTTCTCTTTACAGCAGTGTATTTGTCTTTAATTCAGAGAGACTCCAGCACAATCCTGGCAAGTTGACAACTCTCAGGCTGTCTTCTGAAAAAGCGACTCGAACATGGATTGCTTATTTTACATCAATATAGTTTGCAATGGCAAGTGATTTTTCATATTCTGTATTTAAAGATCTTTGAAACTGATTCTCACATCTACAGTTGCAACAGAGCAAGATGTGCAGACTCTGAAAACTCCACCCTATCCTAATAGATAAGCATTATGATTGAGATCAAAATGGGAAGGATGGGGAATGATTGAACAGATGGCAAAGGAAGCAAGAGCTAAGGAGTCATTACAGAATGCAGGTTTTCTCCTATAGCAGATGAGGGCCCAATTCTCTGATTCCTTCAGATAGCCAATGGGAATTCTGATGCCCCAGTAAATGCACATAACTACACCCAAAAGTACTGCATAGGTGCTGTGAAGGGAAGGCTGATGGGGACAGAAGGCCATAATGCAAAAAAGAGCAGACAAGGGGCAAAGCCTCACCGTATAAGTTGGATGGTGTGTGCGTGTGTGCGTGTGCACGCGTGCATGTGTGCATATGCATATGCATGCACGCGTGTGTGCTTGTGTGCTTGTGTCAGTGGACTGATCAGTATTTAAAAACTCTAAGACCAGCTTGAACGAGTATGCCACTATGGAACTGACTTCATTAGTAAGTGTGTAGAAGACTGCCAAAGAAGCAAATCCATGTGTTTCCCAACCAGAAACCATGGATGAACAACGATATCCACTGCTTGCTGAAGTCTAGGTCTTGAGGCATTCAAATCAGGCGACACTGACCTATACAAGAAAGCTAGATACGATCTAAGGAGATCCATCAAAGATATCAAAAGACAGTTTCAGACCAAGCTAGAGTCCCAGGTTAGTCACACAGACCTGCGCTGACTATGGCAAGGTCTGCAAGACATTACAACATGAAGGCATGTAAAATTGCTGGTTCCGATGTCCCCCTCCCTGATGAGCTCAATGCATTCTACTCCCGTTTTGAGCAAGAGGTCAGCAAGAGCATACCCTCCACCCTGGGAGCTTTGGATGAACCTATATCTGGGGTCACCAGTGCAGATGTCAGAGCTGCTTTCTTGAAGGGCAACCCACGGAAAGCGACTGGCCCACATGGAGTACCTGGATGAGAGTTCAGATCCTGCGCGGATCAGCTGGCAGGGGTATTCACAAACATCTTCAACCTCTCTTTACAACAACCTGAGATCCCTCTCTGCTTCAAGAAGGTGACCATCATCCCACTATGAAAGAAAAGCCAAGCAGCGTGCCTTAATGACTATTGGCCGGTGGCTCTGACAGCCATCATTAAGTGTTTCAAAAGACTAGTCATGGCATGAATCAATTCCAGCCTCCCGGACTGCCTGGATTCCCTACAGTTTGCCTACTGCCGTAACAAGTCCACAGCAGATGCCATCTCCCAGGCTCTGCCCTCAACCCTGAAACACCTGGATAACAAAGCAACTATGTCAGACTCCTATTTATTGACTACAACTCAGCCTTCAACTCAATTATTCCTACGAAACTCATCTCTAAACTCAGTGGCCTGGGCTTTAGCTCCTCTCTTTGTGACTGAATCCTGAACTTCCTAACCCACAGATCACAATCAATAATGAGAGGCAACAATACCTCCTCCATGATCATCCTCAACACTGGTGTCCCAAAAGGATGTGTTCTCAGCCCTTTACTATACTCCTTATACACCTATGACTGTGTGGCCCATCCTAATCTCCACACTCACTTAATAAAAGCATGTTCTCAGCCTGAATGTGTTTTGCTCTCCAGATGCTGTCTACCAGATGGTGAATACCCTCTTTTCAAGCGGAGAGCAACATAACACTTAGAGCCTACTGATCAAGAGGATAGTGCGCTTGGGTTAGCTGCATTAATAGATTTTCCCCAGTGCATGGGTTCATTGACTGCGCACTCATTACTCTCTGTTACCCCCATTGCAGTCATTGAACATTCAGCTGGCAGTGTTTAATGCAGGTCTGTATCCAATGTCCTGTAAGAAGTCTCACAACACCAGGTTAAAGTCCAACAGGTTTATTTTGTAGCAAAAGCCACTAGCTTTCAGAGCACTGCCCCTTCATCAGGTGAGTGGGAGTTCTATTCACAAACATGGCATTTAAAAACACAAATTCATTTTACAAAATAATGGTTTGAACGAATGAATGAATGAACAGGTGAATAAACACCGCTCGACAATCACCGGCAAGTGTGTTCTCTTCCTGTTGGGGAACACTTCAGCGGTCATGGACATTCGGCCTCTGATCTTCGGGTATGTGTTCTCCAAAGCAGCCTTCATGACAAACGACAGCGCAGAGTCACTGAGCAGAGACTGATAGGCAAGTTCTGCAGACATGGGTTCATGTCACACTATCTGTAACCCCCACGACATGCCTGGACTTGCAAAATCTCACTAACTGTCCTGTCACATCTCTTTAACCTGTGCTTAACACTGTCTCCACTCACATTGTCTGTACCTGTAAGGCTTGATTACCTGTAAAGACTCCATTCCAACCATTATTTCTTAAATTGAGTTTGTGTTTTTAAATGCCCTGTTTGTGAATAGAACTCCCACTCACCCGATGAAGGGGCAGTTCTCTGAAAGCTAGTGGCTTTTGCTACCAAATAAACCTGTTGGACTTTAACCTGGTGTTGTAAGACTTCTTACTATGTTTACCCCAGTCCAATGCCGGCATCTCCACATTATGGCTCCCAATGTCCTGACCAGAGTCACCTGCGGTGAGAAGAGGCAGAGTGAAGTCAAGAACCCCTGCACTGCTAGCTTGGCCACACATGATGCCATTAATAATGCATCCTCACACCTTTCACGACTTATTTCTCAATTAGGAACAGGATATAATTCACTGTTAGGCAGTCTCCAGTCTCACCTTTTCTCTGCTATTAGCAGGCTGCAAGAAAGAAGGGAGCAGTTATTAAGTAATTGAGATATTTTGAGAATAGATGTGTAAGGTATGGGTGTAGCAGAAGTGTGAGAAGGTGAAGGCATTACTTGCGAGGAAAATAAGTAGTGCAGCGTGTGGTTGCTGGAATAGTGTAACCTCAAACAATTTACTAGTTTGGTCTCGCCCATGTAATTGGCACGCACTGCCAGTCTGGCACTGATGCTGAGCCCGGAAATGGGCCAGCATGAATTACTATCCTGATGTATTTATCCAGGTGCAGTGGGCCAAACACCACCCACTGAATAAGCCAACATGAGATAATGAACAACCTGAAGCAGCAACGGATATCTATACCTGGATTCAAAGACCAAAATAAGTGACTGTGCTTCCTTGCATTGTTCCTGCATTCAACTCCTCATTACAATCCTCTCTCCTTCGGCTGAAGGAAGCCTCGGAGCAACCATCAAATAAAAAATGCCCAGTATTTCTGCCAACCCAAACCCAAAGAAATATCCCAACCTCCACATTCACTTAACAAAAGTATGTTCTCAGCCTGAATGTATTTTGTACTGTACTGTGAATCAAGTGAGTGTAGCCATCGCCTGCCTGTGTGTCAAACTGGCACTGCAGATCAGCTGTCTGTTACAGAAACCATCTGATCGTCATTAAGTTAAATATTTTAATGGGGGGGATCTTTATTTTGCTGGAGAAGAGAATGCAATTGCTGCATGTCATCCAGTTGCAGCAAATGCATTTGTTACCATGTATAGGTGGAGTTGTGTGTAACAAGAGATATGAATCTCCATAATTGGATTGCACTGTTTACAAACAAAGCTCAAAAAACTATCCCAAAGACTTTGCAGGAGTCCAAAAGGTAAGTGCTTCTGATACTGTAGTAAGTGTTTGCTTTGCTGTAAGTACCAATAGACAAAACTATGCCAAGTATTACGGAAAATACGCCAAGTCTTCAATGCTGCCTCACCTATGTTGTTACAAGCGCTGTCAGACAAAACGAATGACATGCACTAATGTTGCCAGAAATGTTTTTGAATAGTATCCATTGACCATGACCAACTTTATTAGGTTGGCTTACAAGCTCTGTGTGCTACCATCTGAGCTGAAGAAAATGTAATTAGCACACTTAATCTCGCTTTTCTCACCCTTTTCTTTTCCCTGATGCATCCGTGACCCAGTGTTTCTCTTGAAAAATGTTATAACATTATCATCATGTTGTGATTAAAATCGTCGACAGCGCAACAATACGGCATGACAGGAGTTTCTTTTATCCTTCTGGATGTCGCCCTGTGTAGCCTTTTTAGCTGCAGAATGTAATGTACTTTTTACAGCTCCATTTATTATCAAATGGCATTTTTTTGTTCTCTTGGCATTCCACTGCTTGCATTGCTGAAGCATTGATTATTAAGCAATGCCTTTAAAAATAAATTTACTGTGCACCATTTTATAGGTAAAAATGTTCTTCACCAAATGAAAGAACAATTAGATTCAGCACTTATTTTGAGCAGTAAAGTCACAGGACTGTTTTTTTTTAATGTTCGTGAGTGTGTGGGTTTGGGTGTGGGTTGGGGGTTAATACTGGCAAAATTGGCAGCACATCAGGGAGGCAACATCAACATACTAACATCTACATTTGACACCAATGAATTAGGATAGCTGTGCATTACCCCTTCAGGGAGGCAGCCGGGCAATCTCCTTATCCTAATCTCTCAATTAGAGCATTTTTATCATACTATTTTCACTTTAACATTGGATCTATGGGTTTCCTGGGCTTCCAGACACTTGCCAGTGAAAGAAAGATGACTGAGTACACAACAACAGTTGAGGGGAGCGGAGGGGCGGGACGAAGTAGACTCAGACAAAAGATGGCAATAAATGTTTAATACTTGCAATTGCTTTCTCGCCTTACCCTGGGGAAAGGGGATTTTCATGGCACTTTTGTTGAGAGGTCAACCTGTACAATTTAGAGATTATTTTCAGCACTTCCGAAGTTTGTTCTGTCCCATTAGTATGGGTGTTATCCACATGTGGCCTTAGATTTGACCTCAGATGAGAACAAAGATAATCAGCAACTTCATTGCAACAGCAGTTCCTTCAGCAGGCTGGTTTCCCACTGGCCTGCAGCTGCCCAGGACAGACATTGGCAGAGAGAGGGACAGAGGAGAGCAAACAAGCAGAGGGGAGACCATCAAATATGGGACTATAGAAACTGTCACGTCTCAGGCTGAAAGAACAACAGTCAATGTCAGAGATTTAACTGAAAGAACAGCATTATTTAATCCATCATGCTGATCAATATGTGTAACAGAGATTCTGCCCCTGAACCCCAAGTGACTGTCATATGAAGTATAGAGTATACCATACAGTATGTTATGGGAGTACCATATAACATGTTATACTCAAGTTCACACACAATCAACTATTATCATGACATCCCTCAATCCTTTATCAGACCAAACGTGCCCATGATTTTTCTGGCCTCTTCTGACCTTATCTTGCTTGATGCCAGAATTTGCTGATGGCTCCAGGATCCTGTGCAAATTGCAATTCTCTCACATCAGGTCAGAGGGCTTCGACTTTTTAAATTTTGTGTCATCTGTTGGTTTATGGCAAACACATTCTCTGGGACCTGAATCGTTGAGGAGTTAAAATGGCAGTGGTGCAAAGTGGTTAGGAATGCAACAGAAAGCACACAATTGCCTACTTAACCACCACCCCCAGCCCCCCTGCCCCATCCCCCCCAAATACATGTCTATGTTGTTTGAGCAGAGTTAAAACTGAAGCATGCATTCAGAGATGTTACTAGATACTCTCACAGGCAGCTACTATTATTTGTCGGTTTGGTAGCATTCATGGGTTCATTCATCAGATGTATTCTAATGACATACAGTGAAAACACGCAGCAATTCACTTTAGCGAGCCCTAATAGAAACAACGAAGATAGGAGCAGGAGGAGGCCATTTGACCCTTTGAGACTGCTCCACCATTCATTACAATCATGGCTGATCATCCAACTCAATAGCCTATGTGGATTTCTCCCCATAACTTTTGATCCTACTCACCCCAAGTGCTATATCCAGCAGCCTCTGGAACACATTCTGGCACATTGTAACAGCTGGATAAAATCCGATGACTATAGTTAATATGCAACAGTTTATTTTCTGACAACTCCAAAGCAGATAACATTCCTCATGTTTGTAGTTCCCGAAGATAAAGCTGACATTTTTCAAACAGAAATGCTTCAATTAATTTTCCAAAAGAAGATCCAAAATATAGACAACATGTTTGCTTTGTCAAATAAAAGAACGATATGTTTGAAAATAAAATCAGAATTTTTAATTAGGTTTTATTTTGAAGTTGAACATTATATAAAAATGTATATTTAAGAAACAACATAAAATATATGAAACATAATCTATGTATATAAATACATTTTATTGTTTTGTGTTTTATTATGTGAATTTCATTTATATTAAAATACTCTGCTCGTCTTCTCTTGAGAATGGTATCCATTTATTGTGATTCTACTTTCGCAAAAGCTCTGGAGATTGTTCAGATAAGAATGGAACATCGAAGATCAAAGCACTCAATTGTATTTAACTGAGTTTTGTCATTCCTGGTACAGTGATAGCACCCATTATTTTGTGCTATGGATATGGTAAAATCAGAAATACAAGAGAAAAGCTGCAGCCTAATCAGAAGCCACAAAGCATCTACAGATGAATTAGACATCTAATACATTTTCCCTACAGAGTCTGAAATCACAGAAGAAAGAGTCTTTGCTCGAGGCAGTCTGAAGTGTGATCCAGTGGCATGGTCATCAAAGGGCAATTCAGGGATGCTCAATAATCCTTCATTATGGACAATTACAGTATAAAAGCCATATGTTGGGTTGAGCATATGTTGTACAGGTGCAAACATCTGCTGCCTAGGCAAATATATAACAGACACAATGGATTATATTGAGGAAGCTGGAGACTGGATAAACATTGTTACATGTTTTGGGTTTTGTTGTATATGTTCTTAAGCACAGTTAAGACCACCCTCTCCTGCAAGTGCTTCAAGTTTCTTTTACTAATTATTATATAGTAATACAGGCAGTGTGATGTATACATAGTATATAATTGATGTTGTGATTTAGAAATAATAATCTGGGGAAAAATTAACTCATTTGGACAAACAGGGATTAAGGAAAGCCTGCATGGATTTGTGAGGGCAAATCATGATTAACTAATTTGATTGAGTTTTTTGTTGAGATAACAGAGAGAGTTCACGAGAGTAATGTGGTTGATGTGGTTTACATGGACTTCCAAATGCAGTATGATAAAATGCCAGGTAATAGTTTTGCCAGCGAAGTTGAAATCCATGGAATAAAAGGATGGGGGTATTTTAATTTCCCCATGGTGGCACAGTGGTTAGCATTGCTGGCTCACTGCAGAAGGGACCCAGGTCACTGTCTGTGTGAAGTTTGCATGTTCTTCCCATTTCTGCATGGGTTCTCTCCCACAGTGCGATGATGTGCGGGTTAGGTTGATTGGCCATGTGAAATTGCTCCACAGTGTCAGGTGGACCAATAGGCTAAACATGTGGCGTTATTGGGAAAGGGCCTGGGTATGATTGTAGTCAGTGCAGACTCGATGGGCCAAATGGCATCCTTTTGCACTACAGGATTCTACAATCTAGATCATCTTTTTTCTGGAAATCAGATTTATGATAATTTTCATATAAAACCAATGTTCATTTGGCAGAATTTCTTCCGTGTCAAGTTCAGCGATGTTATCCATGTCATCTATGAATATTAAATGTTTTGCAGGAACATTTAGCTTTTTAAAAGATTAAGATGCAAAAATGGTGAAACAGACTTAGTCACCATCTGAAAGAAAAAAAGCAAATTAATGTTTCAGATCAAAGAATTCATACAAGCATCCAAGCCATTTGCCGATCAGTCTCTCACCGACGCCTATTGACTTATGAATTTTTATTTCATTCTGTTTATATTTCAGATTTCCTCAGAAAATATTCATCATTCTATACCAGAGCTTCCCAACTGGTGTGCCACCGTGAGAAGTGTGCAAATGTTCCATTGCAATACAGGATTCTACAAGCTACAAGGTGGCTGCCAACAAATGGTGGCTCTGACAGGAGGTCCTGAACTTGGTAAATAAAGCCTCCTTGGCATAGCAGCAATGCCACGAGCTCCTTCAAACTGAGTGCCAAGAGGCAGGACCAGGAGGTCAGCTGAGCTGAGAGGAAAACCGAGGAGGGAAGGAGAAAGGAGTTGCCCATCCCTTCTTCCTCCTCTGGCACTTCCAGCTGGAAAAAGGGGTTGCTAACAGTTCCACCAAGGAACAATTTTACTTATGATGTGGCCCTGTCAGGGACCAGTCCCACACCTGAGGGTTTTCCAATAGAATTACAACCCAGATGTGACATTAGAAATCCACATCACTCAGACATCAGGGCAGTTGGTATGCGGGAGTGGACTCTTGTAAACCTTCTTTCACTGTTATTTATGTGTGGTTGAATTTCCTCAGCTAGGGATCAGAGTCTGCCCCACGGACTCAAGCCTCCATTTCCACAGGGCATGAATACCTGGGAACATTTTGGAAGAGTCTGGCTTTCCCACCCCCCAACCCCTTTCCCATTGGCTGTCAACAGCAGAAAGTCTGCCAATCATCAATTTACACTATAGACGTTGACATCAGGATTTTAAAATGGCAGAGCAGGCTGGAATGGCCTACTTCTGCTCCTTGTTTGTATTAGCCAAGAGGGCCTGGAAATAAGAGGAGGGTTATTCGGGCCACCAACTCCATGATGGATTGGACTTGCAAGTTGCAAGGCCCATTCCAACATGGAGTTGGTCTCTTGTGGGTGAAACATTTCTTTAACAGAAATATTAAAGGCTGTCATCAATATTACCTGGCCTGACCTTATATTTGAGCTTATGGCTGGAGTCAGGAGAAAATCCATGGTGATATCATTCATGGGCGTGGCATTAGCAGAATCATGATGCTGGCAGATATCATGTAGTAAGATATTAGATAGGCTAATGGAATATTTGCCTTTAGTACAAGAGGATTTGAGTACAGGAGTGGTAAGGCCTTGCTTCAGACATATAGGAGCTTGATTAGACTGCATCTGGAGTACTGTGTGCAGTTTTAGTCCCCTTCAGAAAGGATATATTGCCACAGAATGAGTGCAAGAAAGGTTCACCAGACTTGTTCTGGAGATTGTGGGACTGATTCTACAAAAAGCATTTGGGCCTGTATTCCTGTCTAATAAGAGTGTAACCATAGTAAATGTAAGTAAATGTGACATTTATAACAATAGATACAGTTCGTCTCATTGAAGTGGCCATTCATCAGTACTAAAGAATACAGGGGAGCAATTAACTAACATCGTCACCATTAGAGAAGTACGATTAGACAAACTTTTGGGACTAAAGGCAGATAAGTCTCTTGGCCCTGATGGCTTGCATCCTAGGATCCTAAAAGAAGCAGCAACAGAGAAGTGGATGCATTGGTTGTAATTTTCCAAAAATCCTTGGATTCTGGAGATGTACCAGAGGATCAGAAAACAGATAAAGCGGTACCCTTATTCAAAAAGGCAGGAGGCAAAAGGCTGGTGACTATAGGCCAATCAGGCTAATATCAATTGTTGGAAAAATATTGGAATCACTTATTAAGGAATTAATAACAGCACATTTGGAAAATCATGATCTAATCGAGCAGAGTCATCGTGGCTCCATGGAAGGTAAATCATGTATGACTGATCTATTAAAGATTTTTGAGGAATTCTCAACAAGTGTGGATCGAGGGGGACCAGTAGGTGTGTTGTATTTGGACTTCCAGGAAGCGTTCGATAAGGCGCCTCACAAAAACTTAAGTCAAAAGATAAGAGCCTACAGTGTTGCAGGTGGAATGGATACTACCATAGCAGCAGTTCTCTATCCATGCTACTATAGCATGGATAGAGAATTGACTAATATGCAAAGAACAGCGAGGGGGATAAGGGTTTTTTTTTCAGGTTGGTGACCTGCAACTAATGGGGTTCCACAAGGATCATGCTGAGACTGCAACTGTTTGCAATATATACTGTTGACTTGGAGTAAGGAAATGAATGTACTGTAGCCAAATTTTACAGATGACATAAAAATAGGTAAAAGGGTTAGTTGCAAGACGGATACAAACAGTTTACAAAGAAGCAATGGTTTTTAAATAAGTGGGCAAAAAGTTGGCAAATGGAGCATAAAGTAGGAATATGTGAAATTGTTCATTTTGGAAGGGGGAACAAAAGAACAGAGTATTATTTAAATGGAGAAAAACTGCAGAAAGCTGCAGTACAGACAAAGGGACTGGGGGTACCTATGCATGCAATGCAGAAAGTTAATACACAGGTGCAGCAGGTAATCAGGAAAGCCAATAGAATATTGGCCCTTATTTCAAGAGGTTTGGAATATAAGACTAGGAAAGACTTGCTGCAACTGTACAAGGTACTGGTTAGACCACATCTGGAATACTTTGAGCAGTTTTGACTCCCTTATTTAAGGAAAGATATTGGGGTGAATTTTCCCATTCCACGGACCATGGCAAGTTCCGTTGACATGGAGCGGAATTTTCTGGTTTTGAGTCAAGCGTAGCCAGAAAATCCCGCCCACAATTTCATTGGAGGCAGTTTAGAGAAAGTTCACAATGATGATCCCCAGTATGGAGAGATTGTCTTATGAAGAAAGATTCAACTGGCTGGGATTCAACTCATTGAGATTTAGAAGAATGAGAGGTGGTCTGATTGAAACATGTCAGATGCTTAAAGGGCTTGACAGGGTAAATGCTGAGAGAATGTTTCCCTTATGGGAAAGTCTAGGGTCAGGGGGCATAGTCTCAGAATAAAGGGGTGCCAATTTTAAAACTGAGATGAGGAAGAATCTCTTATACAGAAAATAGATAGATTTTTGATCAGTAAGAGAATCAAGGCTTACAGAGAAAGGGCAGGAAAGTGGAAATGAGGAATGTTGGATCAGCAATAATCCTACTAAATGATGCTGCAGGCTCAAGGGCCTGAATGGTCCACTCCTATTCCCATTTTTTATGGTCTGCAGATGTTACTGAAAATGTTGGGATGCACTGATATTATTACTAATAGTGGGGCTTATAAGGAAAACATTGTTATGCCCCCAAAATAAATGGAAGGGGAATAATGTCCATTCGAGCTCTGTTCCCTGTTCAGAGTGCAAATCTACTGTTTTAACCCTTAATTTCTCAGTATAAAGATACCTATGTCAATGCATTCATGTCAAAAGGGCTAGAATACAAAAGCAGGGAAGTACTTCTGAGGCTGTATAAGGCTCAGGTCAGACCCCATTTGGAATATTGTGAGGAGTTCTGGGCATTCTAAGGAAGGATATGCTGGCCTTGGAAAGGGTCTGGAGGAAGTTTACAAGGATAATCCCTGGAATGAAGAACTTGTCGTATGAGGAAAGATTGAGGACTCTGGGTCTGCACTTGTTGGAGTTTAGAAAGATGAGGGAGGATCTTGAAACTTACAGGATACTGCAAGGTTTGGATAGAGTGGGCGTGGAGAGGATGTTTCCACTAGCAGAAAAAACTAGAATCAGAGGACACAACCTCAGGCTAAAGGGACAATCCTTGAAAACAGAGATGAAGAGGAATTTCTTTAGCCAGAGAGTGGTGAATCTGTGGAACTCTTTGCTGCAGAAGGCTGTGGAGACCAGGTCATTGAGTATCTTTAAGACAGAGATAGGTAGGTTCTTGATTAATAAGGGGATCAGGGGTTATGGGGAAAAGGCAGGAGAATGGGGATGAGAAAATTATCAGCCATGATTAAATAACGGAGCAGACTCAATGGGCCAAATGGCCTAATTCTGATCCTACGTCTTATAGTCTAATGGCATCAGTTATCCAATGACTATGCTCGTATTTTTATTTTTCTAAAGGTTTACAATTCCCCACACAAGGAGTTCTCAACATCAGCTAGTTGAGATGAGAAGTCGGCCTACATGACTCCCACACAGCCCTCGACAGCTGTTTGAAGAGGACAATGCCAGACAACTTTGAATAGCTCCCCTACGCACCTCTTGATTGGGTAATGCATCATTGCATTTAAGAGCTTAAAATAGGAGCAGCAAGCTACATTAGAAAAAAGGAGATACCTGTTATCAGAGTGCACAACATGAAAGAAGTACAAATACACAAATTTGTGCTATTACATTAATAAATTCCCCCTACCATATTCCTTGTTGTCTTTTGAGTATCTGTTCCCCTGACCCTGTCATTTTTACTCCTGTTAAGCTCTAAATTCACGATTCTGTCATGCTTTGCTTCTTTTAACTTATAATTACATTGTTGAACTCAAGCTGCTAACCTTAACTCATTTTATTTGGTCTTAACAGAATGGGAACAGCCACAGAATGGGATCAGTAGACTTACCATTAATCATGAGTTCAGGATCTGATGAAAGTTATCTGGGTCACTGTTGTTCCTGGATATTGTCACCAAGATCTTGGACAAACCACCACTCCCCAATTCCCCAGCCCCAACTCCATGGCTTTTTCACTGGTTGTATTAAACATTTTACAAGGGAGTTAGTTTTAAAAGAAAAAAAAGAAGTATGAATTCCAAACAGTATTTAATTATCACTCTTCATTGACCTTACCTTGCCACTTTCTCTTGATATCCTAAGTGTTAGGCTGTACTAGAGGCTTTGTTTGTTCTCTTAAGTTTTATGTTTCGAGTCATAGGGCGGGATTTTCCAGCCTCGCTCGTCTTGAAACAGTAAGATCCCTCCCAAAGTCAACTGACCTTTCCATGGTCAGCCCCTCGCCCACTTCAATTCCTGTGGTGGGCAGAAGGTAAAATTCCAGCCACAGTCATACAGTTCAAAAGAAGCCCTACAGCCCATCGAGTTTGCAACAACAAAACTGCTCTAAAGCTACACTAATCCTACTTTCCAACCCTTGGCACACAGTCATATACTTCTTAAAGGTTGTGAGGTTTCCTGCCTCTACTACCCTCCCAAAGATAGCCTTTCAGACTCCCATCACCCTCTGGATGGAAGATACTTCCTCAGGTCCATTCAAAATCTTCTGCCCTTCACTTTAAAATTATGCCCCCTTGTTATTGACCATTTAACTGAGGGGAACAACTTCTTCCTAGCCTTCCTGTCCATACCCCTCATAATCTCATACACTCAAAAGGAAACCACTGAGCCAATTTTGCCTGTCTTCATGGCTCAAATATTCCATCTCCTCTACACCCTCTACAGTGCAATCACATCATTCTTATGTCACTCCAACATTCAAAAAGGGAGGTAGAGAGAAAACAGGGAATTATAGACCAGTAAGCTTAACTTCGGTAGTGGGGGAAATTCTCAAATCCATTATCAACGACTTTACAGCAGAGTATTTAGAAAGCAGTGGCAGGATCAGATAGAGTTAGCTTGGATTTATGAAGTGGAAATCATACTTGACAAATTGGTTGGAATTCTTTAAAGATGTAATCATAGAGTTGACAAGAGGGAGGTAGTCGATATGATAAAACGTTTGACAAAGTCCTGCACAAGAGATTATCATGCAGGATTAAAGCACATGGGATTGAGGGAAGTGTATTGAGATGAATAGAAAACTGGTTGGCAGAGAGGAAGCAAAGAGAGGAATTAACGGACCTTATTCAAGTTGGCAGGCAGTAACTAGTGGGGAGCCACAGGGATTGCCGCTGGGACCCCAAATATTCACAATATGTATTAATGTTGTAGATGAGGGAACAAAATGTAACATCTCAAAATTTGCAGATTGTACTAAGTTGGGTGAGAAGGTGATGAGGATGCAGAGATCCTTCAGCATGATCTGGACAGGTTGGGTGAGTGGGAAATGGAAGATGGAGTATAATTTGGATAAATGTGAGGTTATTCATTTTGGAAGCAAAAACAAGAAGGCAGATTACTACCTGAATGGCTGTAAATTGTGAGAGGAGAGTGTGCAGCGGGATCTGGGTGTCCTTGTGGACCAGTCGCTGCAGGTGCAACAGGCAGTAAATAAAGCAAATTGTATGTTGGCCTTCATTGCAAGAGTTTTTGAGTACAGAAGCAGGGATGTGTTGTTGTAATTATATAGGGCCTTGGTGAGGTCATACCTAGAATATTATGTGCAGTTTTAGTCTTTTGTGATGACGGATATTCTTGCTCGCGAGGGAGTGCAGCGAAGGTTTACCAGGTTGATGCTGGGGATGGTAGGACTGATGTATGAGGAGCAAAAGACTAGATTAGAATAGTTATCACTGGAGTTCAGACAAATGAGGGGGGATCTCATAGAGATTTATAAAATTCTAACAGGACTAAACAGGATAGATGCAAGGAGGATGCTCCCGATGGTGGGGGAGTCCAGAACCAGAGGTCACCGTCTGAGGATTCAGGGTAGGCCATTCAGGATGGAGATGAGGAGACATTTCTTCACCCAAAGACTGGTGAGCCTGTGGAATTCATTACAGAAATTAGTTGATGCCAAAACATTGAATGCATTCAAGAGGTGGCTAGATATACCACTTGGGGAGAATGAAATTAAAGGTTATGGGGAGAAAGCAGGATTTAGCTATTGAGTTGGATGAACAGCCATGATCATGATGAATGGTGGAGCAGGCTCGAAGGGCCAAATGGCCTCCTCCTGCTCCTATCTTCTATGTTTCTGGTGAGGCAATCAGAACTGAACACCATACTCCAGCTGTGGCCCAACCAAAGTTTTGTACATCTCCATCAAATTACTTACCATTCTGACTAGGAACTATTTCTCCATTCTTTCACTATCAATTGTTCAAAATTCTCTGCAACAGCACTCTAGGTGTTCCTACACCACATGCACTGCAGTGATTCAAGAAAGCAGCTCACCACCACTTCTGAAGGGCAATTATGGATGGGCAAAAAATGCTGGGCTAGCCGGCGATGCTCAAACCCCGATTTAAATTTAAAAGTAGGATAACTTTGATAAGAAAGTAAGTGCTTTACATTACTGCTTGTCATCTAGTAAGAGAGCTGTTTTATCCCAGGAACCAAACGTAACTACTTCCCTAGTTGTGTACTACCTTCCATTCTCAATAAGATCATCCAAAGAATATTCTCCAAGATCAGAGATAAGACTATCCATCAAATTGACAACCATCTGTCCCAAAATCTGCCCATTGTACCCATGTAACTATCTAAATGCTTTTTAAAAGATAAAATTGGACCTGCCTCTCTTACAACTCTGGCAACTTGTTCCAGACACTCACCATCTTCTGTGTGAAAAAATTGCCTCTCTGGACACTTTTGTGTCTCTCTCCTCTCACCTTAAACCTATACATAGAACATAGAACATTACAGCGCAGAACAGGCCCTTCGGCCCACGATGTTGCGCCGACCAGTTTAAAAAAAAAACAATGACCCACTAACCTAAACCAATCCCTTTTCGTCCATAAACCTATCCACGGATCTCTTAAACGCCCCCAAACTAGGCGCATTTACAACCGCAGCAGGCAGGGCGTTCCAATCCCTCACCACCCTCTGGGTAAAGAACCTACCTCTGACATCCGTCCTATAACTACCCCCCCTTAATTTAAAGCCATGCCCCCTCGTGCTAGCTTTCTCCATCCGAGGAAAAAGGCTATCACTATCCACCCTATCTAAACCTCTAATCATCTTATATGTTTCAATAAGATCCCCTCTTAGCCGCCTTCTTTCTAGCGAAAACAACCCCAAATCCCTCAGTCTCTCCTCATAGGACCTCCCCTCCATACCAGGCAACATCCTGGTAAACCTCCTCTGCACCCTCTCCAAAGCCTCCACATCCTTCCTGTAATGTGGGGACCAGAACTGCACACAGTACTCCAAGTGCGGCCGCACCAGAGTTGTGTACAGTTGCAACATGACGCTGCGACTCCTAAATTCAATCCCCCTACCAATAAACGCCAAGACACCGTATGCCTTCTTAACAACCTTAATGTCCTCTTGTTTCAGACTCCCCTACCTTTGGGAAAAGATATTGACTATCTATCTTGTCTATGCCCCTCATTATTTTATAGACCTCTATAAGGTCACCCCTAAACCTCCTATGCTCCAGAGAAAAAAAGTCCCAGTCTATTCAGCCTCCTCCTTATAACTCAATCCATCAAGTCCTATTGCATCCTAGTAAATCTTTTCTGCACACTTTCCAGTTTAATAATATTCTTTCGATAATAGTGATCGGAATTGCACGCAGTGTTCCAAGTGTAGACTTACCAATGTCTTGTACAACTTCAACATGACGTCCCAACCCCTGTATTCAATATTCTGACCGATAAAACCAAGCATGCTGAATGCCTTCTTCACCACTCTGTCCACCTGTGGCTTCATTTTCAAGGAGCTATGAACATGTACCCTTAGATCTCTTTGTTCTGTAACTCTCCCCAATGCCCTACCATTAACTGAGTAAGCCCTGCCCAGGATCAATCTACCGAAATGCACCACCTCGCATTTGTCTAAATTAAACTCCATTTGTCATTCATCAGCCCACTGGCCCAATTGATCAAGATCCCATTGCAATTGGAGGTAACTTTCTTCACTGTCCAATATGCCACCAATCTTGGTGTTATCTGCAAACTTACTAACGATGCCTCCTATATTCTCATCCAAATCATTGATATAAATAACAAATAACAGTGGACCCAGTGCTGATCCCTGAGGCACGCTGCTGGTCGCAGGCCTCCAGTTTGAAAAACAATTCTCTACAACCACCCTCTGGCTTCTGTCAAGAAGTCAATTTTGCATCCATTTAGATACCTCACCCTGGATCCCGTGAGATTTAACTTTATGCAACAACTTACCATGCGGTAGTTTGTCAAAGGCTTTGCTAAAGTCCATGTAGCCAAAATCAACTGCACTGCCCTCTTGGTTACCCCTTCAAAAAACTCAATTAAATTTCTGAGGCATGATTTCCCAATCACAAAGCCATGCCGACTGTCCCTAATCAGCCCTTTCATCTCTAAATGCCTGTGGATCCTGTCTCTCAAAATATCTTCCAATAACTTACCCATCACAGATGTGAGGCTCACTGGCCTGTAGTTCCCAAGCTTTCCCCTGCAGCCCTTTTTAAACAAAGGCACAATATTTACCACTCTCCGATCTTCAGGCACCTCACCCGTGACTATCGACAGTTCCAATATCTCAGCTAGGGGACCCGCAATTTCCTCCCTAGCCTCCCACAATGTCCTGGGATACACTTCATCAGGTTTTGGGGATTTATCTACCTTGATGTGCTTTAAGACTTCCAACACCTCTCTCCCTGTAATATGTACACTCTTCAAGACAACACTATTTATTTCCCCAAGTTGCCTAACATTCATGCTTTTCTCAACAGTAAATACTGATGAGAAATATTTCCTGCTGCCTCAGCAAAGTAGCCAGCATAATTAAGGACCCTACGCACCCAGATATTCTCTCTTCCACCTTCTTCCGTCAAGAAAAAAATACAGAAGTCTGAGGTCACGTACCAACTGACTCAAGATCAGCTTCTCTGCTGCTGTCAGTTTTGAATGGACTTACCTTGCATTAAGTTGAACTTTCTCTACTCTCTAACCATGACTGTAACACTACCTTCTGCACTCTCTCTCGTTTCCTTCTCTATGAATGGTATGTTTTGTCTGTATAGCACGCAAGAAACAATATTTTTCATTGTATGTTAATACATACGACAACAATAAATCCAATCAAATCAAAATGATTTTATAGTATTCATATGGCTGGTCCAATTCAGCTTCTGATTGATTTCAACTCTCAGGGTATTGGTAGTAGGGGAATCAGTGATGGTAATGCCATTGAACGTCAAGGAGAAATGGTTGGGATCTCTCCCATTGGAGATGGTAATTTTCTGACACAATGACTAGATGGTGATTAATGCAATTCCAGAACAGAAAAACTCAAAACCACCCAGCGCAAAGCCGCCCCCTCACCCCGGTCCCTTTTCAGGGTAACTGCCACATTCCACAGGTAGTCCTTAACAATCTGTACCTCTATTCTGCCATTCCCACATTCTGATCATTTAATGGACACTCTTAATACCTTTCTCAACTTTCTTCGTCATCATTTACATTTCCTTTGTCCAATTATAGCAAACACCCCTCCCAACCCCCACCACCCTCATAGTGTAAACCTTATCAGATTTTCTTTGCTCTTAGCTCTGGCAAAGAGTCACCAAGGCTCAAACATTGGCTATATTCTCTCTCCATGGATGCTGTCAGACCTTTTCTAGCATTTTCTGTTTTTGCTATGAAGGATGCATGTTGGCCCAGGATTCAGAGATAAACCCCCTTCTCTTCAAAGTAATACAGGACTTCATATGCCCACTTGACAATACAGATGGGGCATCTTTTGTCCTCAAGTGTCTTGAGTGGGATTAAACTCAAAACCTTCACAATTCAAAAGCAAGAGTATTAACATTGAGCACGGATGACATAGTCAAATGGGATCAGTAAAAATGTAAATATTAAACTAGGTACTTTACCTGTGTAGCAGCATTATTATCAATGAGTAATGAAGTTAACCACATAGCCACCAGCAAAAAATGTCTACTAGTCCTAAACATCGAAATATCAAAGAACAAAGCCAGACTCTTTAAATGATTGAATAACATGCCACTGAATGTACTGTTTTATTCTGTTCCATGAATATTTGTGATATGAATGGCAAAAGCATAATTAATTCTCAATGAACGAGATACAGCCCCTGTGAAATTCAACTACCATCATCCAAACTACTTTGTAATGCCCATCATCTATAAGGTCAACATTTATATAAAAATGTTTTACTGATGCTTATTTTCTCAGTGATGAATGATGCATGCAAACTACAATTCAATCATTTATTAATAATGTTGTTGCTGAACAACAGGACAGTCAACATTTTCGCCATTAAATAACCCCAGATTCATATATGTGCATCCTGCCTCCTCCGCAGTTCACTTAATGTTAATCATTGGTCCTGTTGCCGGGGGAAATGAGTGCTGCCTGTTGAACAACGCAAGCTACAATTATGTTTGATTGTCTGATCTGACTGAAGAAGTTTGAAGAGCTCTTTAAGTAACATATTTCAAGCATAATCTCATTCGTTGGTGAAATGTGCATCTTTGCCAGAACGGGGTGTCAGTAAAACAATGACAAAGCAATTGAATCTCATGAGTCTGAGAAACTGAGAATCAAAAGCCCTAATGTGCATGTTAACCATTTCACTCTTCAAAGCTTGTGCTTTCAAAGAAAAGGTGCCAACAAATTAATTTATTTCCACATGATCTGAATTGTTATAAATAGAGATATCTATTAACATACTGAGCCACTAAGTAGCTTCCTTCCTCGTACCTTCAACTGTTTTATCCCCACTTAGTCACTCAGCAGCCTAGATCTTTGCTAGAAACTCAGGACAAAGTACCTCAAATGGCTGAATTTTGTTCTGGGATGGGGTGAGGGGATGAAGTGGGCCAACCATTCCTAGACATGGATCGGAGGCAGCTACAGGGGGTGTCGAGACAGATTGTTTCGAAGGCCCTCCTCAGTTCTTAGGGCTTCATCTAAGTTGTTTTCTTAAATTTCTAAAATTAGGCCCTCACACCTTCATCCCTCAAACCAATACACCCCACCACCCAGTCCTCATACCTATATACACTAATGCTTGCTAAACCATGCCTCACCCATCCAAATAGCCCATTATAGCCCCTATGGCAACTTAGTGCTAAATCATAATACCCAACCCCACCCTTTTGGCCCTTATAGGCTCTATACCAACTTAATTCCAACAGATTACACCTTGTGACCTTCACCCACACTCTTTTTCCTTTCATGCACCTTGCCAACTCACCTAATATCAACCATAGGCAGACCTTAGAGTCATATAATCATAGAATCTCTATAGTGCAGAAGAGGCCATTCGGCCTATCAAGTCTACACTGACTCTTTGACAGTATACCTTACCCAGGCTCTCTCCTCTGTCCTATTCCTGGACTGCCGCACACTTAACATGGCTAATCCATCTAACCAACACATTTTGGAAAACTAAAGGGAAATTTAGCATGGCCAATACACCTAACCTTCATCATCTTTGGACTGTGGGAGGAAACCAGAGCACCCAGAGAAAACTCATGCAGACATAGGGTGAAAGCGCAAACTCCACACAGTCACCCAAGGCTGGAATTGAACCTGAGCCTCCAGTGCTGTGAGACAGTAGTGCTAACCACTGTGCCACCTTGCTGCCCTTTGGGCTATGCTGAGATGAAATAAAATCAAGTCCTAAATATTAATTGCAGACTTCATTATATATGAAACAACTCTCATTGATGGAAGTCCATTTAGTGCATTTAAATATCCTCAAGTATTTAATTCCTTATAAAAATGAACATGTGTATTTATACCTCACATCCTTTAATAATCTCTTCAACTTGTCAATTAAACTGTGTGCTTAGAGTTATTTAACGTGATAATGATAGTTAGTGGAAAGCAGTCAAGCATTAATAATGCTACATTAAAAACACGTTGGATTACATCAACAAATAGCTATTGAAACTCCTAGTGATTTCCTTTTCAACTAACAAACATAGGTGAGCAGTTTTAGTCCCAATTTTTAAATAGCTGTCTATTTAAATAGCTTGACATTTTGACATTTCTGTGGATGTTCCCTTTCTCTCATAAGCACTTATAACTTCTCTAAGGATTCAACACTGCTAATTGTGGGATAGTGTCCTTGCTCCAGTGAAAATGGGATCTGTTTGAACTCAATACTGAGCCTAATGACACTGCTGAAATTGTGTTTTCCAAACGTGGGAGCCATTTTCCAGCCCCATTGCCCTGCAAAAAAATGGTTTCTGCCAAATATAGGGGATGGATATCTGGATTCTTGGTCTGTCTGCAATTTTGAAATGGAGTCTCCATGATTCTGCAAAAGTCCAGATCATCACCTCCCATGTTGTCACACCTCAGTCACTGGTCCCATTGGTTGCAATACGCCTTTAAGGAATAGCAGCATGACATCAGTGGAAGGGAAGTGTGCAATCTGGTCCAGTTTAGTTTTACTTTTGTTTCTGAGAACAGTACATACAGACAGCTCTGCTATTAAGGTCTTCAACTTTCTACCTTTCTCTAAATGTTCTCAAACGTCTTGTCTTATAAATAAACTCACAGCATGTTTACCCAATTCCTTGTGAATTGGCGTCACCATATCATTATAATAACACAAAACGGTGTTCAGTACTGGCCCAGCAGCATGGCAAGAAGATTAAGTACAGGCATGACAGGGCGGTTAGTTTAACCTGGGATTCAGCTGATCTAATATCCAAATTCAAAATGTTTAAACATCATACAGTGCTTTGATTTCTTGATTCAACTGAATCAGGCAAACATAGCTTAAAAACTCACCTAGCAATTGGAAATGAAGATTTATGCAAGGTGGCACGGTAGCACAGTGGTTAGCACTGCTGCTTCACAGCTCCAGGGACCTGGGTTCAATTCCCAGCTCCACACTGTCTGTGTGGAGTTTGCACATTCTCCTTGTGTCTCTGTGGGTTTTCTCTGAGTGCTCTCGTTTCCTCCCACAGTCCAAAGATGTGTGGGTTAGGTCGATTGGCCATGCTAAAGTTGCCCCATAGTGTCCTGAAATGCGTAGGTTAGAGAGATTAGTGAGTAAATGTTTAGGGATATGGGGGTAGGCCTGGGTGGGATTGTGGTCGGTGCAGACTCGATGGGCCCAATGGCCTCTTTCTGCAATGTATGGTTTCTATGATTAGGTTGAGCACATGAGGAATAACAGAAGGAAAACTAAATGATCCCCAAAAGATATGGGCTGCATTGAAAGACTGTTTCAGAATCAAGTTAAACTTCTGTATTGAATAACTGAAGTTGATGTAATTTTGTCAATAGCTGACAGAATCCATAGAACACTTCATCAGCAGATACAGAGCAAAGGGTAGATGCTGTGATGTTTCAAATGCAGAACTTGCAAACAGAATAGTTAATTTGGTGGTTGCATCCATACCCATGCAAGAATTCCAGACTATCTGCTAGACAAATCCAAAATCTATACTGTCAAAAGGCTACTCAAGGATGGACATAAGAATGAAGTGATCCTCACCAGACGAAAAGGTTCACAGGTCTGAAACACCATCCCAGTTGTGGCACACTTACTAGGACACCTAAACATAGCAAGACACATGGAAGGTATGGTCTTCTGCATGAACTAAGGAAATGACAAGTTTTTCATTAATTCTGCAAAGCCTGTGGCAGACAAGGCCATTGGTAGCAGCCATACGCTAGAGCAAAGGCTGATGCAACAATGAAGAGCCATGTATGGGTCTAAACAGACTGTACACAATGAGATATTTTCAAGCATTAAGAATGACCACATTTCTATCAGAAATGTGTACATAAGATGATTAACTACCAGAAAATGACAATGATGTGCACAACGAGACAAAGCATGGTGAACACTGTCAATCTCGTGGACGACACAGATGCCATCACACCATCCAAAGTATTTGCCAAGATTAAAATTACCTGCCCTAAGAAAGTTGGTAATTACTCATTATTGACCTGCAAACTCTTAAAGACATACATCGATACACATGGAAGACGATGGTGAAACCTGCAGCACAACTTTCAGCATCCAACATTTCACTTATTCCATGTGCAGGATCCATAGTTCCGGAATGTAAGTACAATCAATCCTCTTGAATGTCACACATGTTCTGCTTTGTGGAGTTATTGCAGGTCTACCGGCATGCCATGATCTCACATTATTTACAATCCATGGAATCAGTCAGACTTCACAAGGCAAATCAATTTCAGCAACTGCTCTTATCATCTCAGTCCAAGACCTAACGAAGATTTCCAAATGTTTCAACAAAATTGGCAATTTTAGGGGAATTGCAAAGTTATGCTTCAGGAGAATGCAAATCTGTCAACTGATTTTGTACATTTGGCACAATGCAGATTCCAGCAGCCAAAAAAAGAAATGATGAGAGTCTGCATTACAGAAACTTTGGAAAACTGTCATAGAAGGATGGCAGACAAGGTCTGGGCTTATCAGCAGATTACCTCCTCACTTTAGAGACTTGTAGGTTAAATCATTCTACATACGTTTATGATGGCAACTAAACATGAACATGGTAAGAATTCCACATTACTGGGTGGGTAGATACCTGATGTGAAAGCATGTGAAATCTTGCAAGAAGAAATGAAGTGTGCATCCTAATGTCATCGTGTCCTCACAAGATATTTTGATCAGGGGCACAATGTGAACTGGGAGCGCACTTGCTGTGCTGACAATCAAGAAGCCAATTTAAATGGATTAAACAGCAATTGACAGGAGTTTTACATTGCCCATGTGCCTTTACAATTGGCAAGGCTGCCTTTACATTTAAACTGCAAATTCAATGTAGGGCTGGATAAAAGTGAGGGCTCAAATAAAATTAACAAATATGCCTGGGAACTCTGGTTTTGTGTATGATTGTGTTGCTTAGATATGTGTGTTCTGCTGATTTACTTTTTACAGTTTAGCAGCTCCCTTAGGCAGCCCCAGAGTAACTGTCCCCTCAAGGGAACGCATTGGAAGCATTAGGCCCTTTTCCCAGTGCCCATCAATCTCCCATCCTCCCCAGTAGTGCTCAGTCTTTCATGCAGCATGTTTCATGTTGAATGGTCATTAGTTTGGCCAACCAGCCAGCATAAAATTGCATTCTGGAATCCTGGAACTCCATCTCCAATAGCACTGTGGGTGCAGATGAACTGCAGCAGGACAAGATAATGGTTTACCACCACCTTCTCAAGGATATTTTTGGAATGGATAACAAATGCTGGCCTAGCCAATGATGCCCACTCCTATGAAAGAATACATTTTTAAAAACTCCTTCATTGCTTTCAACCTCATTGTTCCCTGTACATCCTGTTTTTAACCCCCTTCTAAGGCACAGAAACATACTCTGGTAAATCCACAGGACATCCGGACCATTTTTTGGTCTGAAACTTACTTGTTGTAGCTGTTACTTATTGAACAACTCAAACATTCATATGGTGTGAATAGCTTGCGAAATCTTGAGTAACAAAAATAGGTTGTTACAGCCAACAAGACATCATCCCTATGTAGCCATTATTTCTCAAAATTCTTCAATGCCTCAATGCCTACTTAGCCTGCTAGATCTTCTCCATTTCTGTTATTTGTTTTTGGACATTTTTGAGGTTGTTCTAGTAGGTTGAATAAAGGAGGACCAGTGTACATAGTACATCTGAATTTTCAAAAAGCTGTCACTATAAATTGCCTAGCCCTAATTGCCCTTGAGAAGATGATGATGAGCTGCCTTCTTGAGCTGCTGCAGTCCATGTGATGTTGGAACATGAACCGTCCTCTTGGGAAGGGAGTTCCAGGATTTACACTCAGTGACAGTGAAGGAACAACAACATATTTCCAAGTCAGGATGGTGTGTGGCTTGGAGGGGATCTTGCTGATGGTGGTGTTTCCATGCATTTGTTGCCCTTGTCCTTCTATGTGGTAGAGATGGTAAGGTTTGGAAGGTGCTGTCAAAGAAGCCTTGATGAGGTGCTACAGTACATCCTGT
Organism: Carcharhinus amblyrhynchos; assembly: GCF_965287045.1. Classification (NCBI taxonomy): domain Eukaryota; kingdom Metazoa; phylum Chordata; class Chondrichthyes; order Carcharhiniformes; family Carcharhinidae; genus Carcharhinus; species Carcharhinus amblyrhynchos. The sequence goes on along the minus strand of NC_137324.1, from coordinate 59,952,114 downwards.
AAATGGTACACACTGCTGTCACTATGTTGGTGGTGGTGAAGACAGTGAATGTTTAAGTGGTGGATGGAGTGCCAGTCAAATGGATTGCTTTGTCCTGGATGGTGTCCAGCTTCTTGAATATTGTTGGAACTGCCACCATTCAGGCAAGTGGAGAGTAATTTGAGAGCCTTTAGTAACGTATCACACAAGAGTCAGTAAACAAAACTAGAGCATGTAGAATTGGGGGAAATATGGCATAGATTGAAAACTGGTTAACAGGCAGAAAACAGGGGTGAGATTCTCCAGCCACGCTCGCCCCAAAACCAGAAAATTCTGCCCAAGGTCAACTTTGTATGGTCAATGGACCTGCTATGGTTCCCATGGAGAGTGGGAGGGAAGAATTCCCCCTAAATCAGGAATAAATGGGTCATTTTCAGATTAACAGGCTGTGACTAGTGGGGTACCGCAAGGATCAGTGCTTGTACCCCAGCTATTCACCATCAAAATCAATAATTTGGATGTATAATTTAGAGGTAATATTTCCAAGTTTGTAGCTAGCACAACGTTAGGTGGAAGTGTGAGTTGTGAGGAGGGTGTAAAGACCCTTCAAGGGGATTTGGAGAGGCTACACGAGTAGATAAAAAAATTGGCAGATGGAATACAATGTGGAAAAGTTTGAGATTATCCACTTGGTAGTGGAAAACAGAAATGCGGAATGTTTCTTAAATGATTAGAGACAAGGAAGTGTTCAACTTCAAAGGGACTTAGGTATCCTTGTTCATGAGTCACTGAATGCTAACATGCAGGTACTGCAAGCGATTAAAGTGGCAAATGGTGCTTTGGCATTTATTGCAATAGGATTTGAGTATAGGTGTAAATATGTTTCACTACAATTATATAGGGTCTTGGTGAAAACTAACGTGGAATATTTTGTGCAGGTTTGGTTTCATCACTGAAGGAAATATATACTTGACGTAGAGAGAGAGCACAACAAAGGTTCACTAAATAAATTCCTGGGATGGAAGGAATTGTCTAGAAAATAGGAAAAATGCCTTTATTGCTGGTGTTTAGAAGAATGAAAGATGATCTCATTCAAAGATACAAGGCATACACAATTCTTACAGGGCTTGACAGGATGGATGCTGTAAGGACTTTTCCCCAGGTTGGGAGGTTCTTGAACCAGGGGACACATCTCAGAATAAGGGACAGCCCATTTAGGAATGAGATTAGGAGGAATTTCCTCACTCAGTAGCTGATGAATCTTTGGAATCCTCTGCCTCAGAAGACTTGGAAGCTCAGACACTGAATATGTTCAAGACTGAGATTGATAGATTTCTATGTCAAAGGATTCAGAGAGGGCAAAGGAAAATGGTGTTGAGGTAGAAGATCTGCCATGATCTCAGTGGTCTCAAATGGCTGAGTCACCCACTCTTACTCCTATTTCTTACGTTCTTATCTGGAATTAAGAATCTAATGATGACCATGAAACCATTGTTAATTGTTGGAAAAACTCTTCTGGTTCACTAATGTCCATTAGGGAAGGAAATCTGCCATCCCTACCTGGTCTGGCCTACATGTGGCTCCGGAGCCATAGTAATGTGGTTGATTCTCTACTGCCCTTGGGCAACTAGGGATGGGCAATAAATGCTGGCCAGCCAGTGACGCCAATGTCGCATGAATAAAAAAAATGCTCTTACTGGCAAACATTTACGGACACAGCCAATTAGCAGACAGCCTATATATTTGCCATCTGATTCATGACAGGAAGCACATGCAGAAGTCAAGAGTTTGATGCATCAAACTAGGGTGATTGACAGCCTAGGGTGATTGACAGCCTTCAATCTTTCATCAATGAGTTCACTGCTGAGGCCTTAGCAGTAGGAGTGGCAGGAATGCCATGTAGGTACCTTCTTTATAATGGGAGTGCTGGCCATTGCATCATCCCAGTACTATTGGAGACATCAGTCTCCTAGAGATCATTGTATAATAACAAGCCTTTGACCTGGGAATACTGCACTACTGCCATATGATGCAAGTCCAAATTTAAAAATGTTCAAATCTATCTCATCTCTGATGTCCTGGTAAGCAACCTCCACCTCTGCCAGGATGTTATAGATGCTCAGAGGATTACACTGTTGTGACAAAATGGTTATTCTTTTGCTTCTTAAGTACCTTACTGGATATTGCACAGCTATTGGATGGGTTGCTGTCACCCCTGCAAACTGACCTCCAGGTAAAGTGCGAAGGGGTCAGTCAAAACACGTCAGGAGACTACCAAGCCCTTTTAAACAAAATTCCATCTCCAAAACCACCTCCGTGGGGCTGGAAGAATTCAACCCAACATTTTAGCTTGTAATTTTCCCAATTGATTTCTTTCACCCTCAATTTCTTTCTTCCATGATCTAGGCTCTTCCCAGCTACATCCCCAAATCTTCCAATGTCCTCAAACTGTATAACCATTTACAGTTTCCCAGCCCAAATCATTTCATTTTCACCATGGACATTCAGGCCTGGGTGTTCATTCTTGAGAGGAATTCGAAGCATTTCCCAGATTGGCCCACTCATCTCAGGAGAAAGTGTCAGCAAAGGCGGGATCTTCATTGCAGGGAGGAGGAGGGGTATTGGTTGGAGTTGGGATGGCCGATGTAGATGCAGCAAAAGGTGCTGCTGGGTGGAGAAACTGACTGTTTAAAAGGCTTGCTTCAGTGCAATGGGATTTCATCTCAGCTAAAATGAAAATGTAAAGACCCCCTTACCTCTTATTCTTCATATCCTCGTCACCCTCCAACCACTCCCCAAGCCGCATCCATGCCACATCACCATCATCCACCCCTACCATTCCACGTCTGCCCCTCTAGTCACCTCATACTCCCTATTCGAAGCTGTGCCCTTCTACCCATCCCCTCAGGCTCCTTATTCAAAGCTCTGTCCTTTCACCCACCCTTTTTAGACTTTCATCCTTGCTAAGCAAAGCTCCAGGACCTCCATCTCCATCAACCTCTGTACGCTTTCTAGAATCAATGAACTCTATTGTGTTAAGAGGTGTGTAAAAATAACCCATGAGAAAAATTCAGTCATTGAGAGGTTTCTCCTGTTTAAAAGAAAGTATTAGCTAATCCAGCCATTTGACGTTTCAGAAACTGCAAAAAAGTTTCAAAAGCCACTTAACTTGTGCAAACAAACATTGTGAACTTGAATGCAGCAATCACAGAGCCTGAGCTGTTAATCAAACAATGTTTCCGCTGGCGAAAAGGTGTTCTCGTGTTCTGATATATGCCTCATTATGTATGCTTGGCTGAGAGCCCAGGCAACTCCTCAAATATGAGAAAACCTGCCATGTGTGGAACATTCTTTGATCCAGTCCTAAACAGGTTTCCTCCAATACCTTTCACTTCTGTATGGTACATTGCTGACTGTATTATTATCAACCATCCCTCAACCCGAACTGGAACATTTAATCAATTTTACTTCCAATTTTCACCTCTTTCTTTCCTTTACTTGGTGCAGCTCTGAGTCTTCTCAATCTTGTTAACTTCATTTCTGGGCAACACTTCTACTGTACATGAAGTGAAAAATAACAGTAACTTTCAACTAATATACAATCATTGCATTCCAAGTAATGTTTTTCATTCAAGAGCTTATGGATTTAATAAATGCTTTCACAAATGTTTAAGTTTCACCCATTAAATTAATTTTATGTCCATTTGCTCACCTCCCCACCACCAAAGAGGCAGATGTTGTTGATGTACTGGAAAATCCAACAGATAACTCTCAATAAAGGATGATTATTAAATGTTTATTTTCAAATATATTAGGGAATTGTTTTTGGTCTATTATTTGCCTAACACAAGATTTTACATGTGTGCTAGTTGTGGGGAAATGCAACAGCTTTGGTGTAATTACCTCGACCAGTTGAACTAGGTTTAAAAGCAAAGATCCTGGCTTAGCCCAGTTAGCAAAAACAGCTGCTCCTATGGTCATTTATTCAGCTGCTGCTGCAGCTAAATGGGCCAAGTAAGGATGAACATTGAGAATGGAGGTGAATGCTCCTTTAAATGCTTTACTCTCCTCAGCTTTGAATTTTGGTATTTTACCAATTCCAGGGGCAGTCTCCAACAGCTTGTTATATACAATGATCTTCAGAGAGCACATGGGCTAAGGCATCTTATAAAATTTTGGACTTAAGTATGAGACAGAAAGGGTGAAATTCTGATTTAAGTTCCCTTCTTCAGTGAAAAAGATGTACAGATATTTTCTCCTGGTAGTTTCATTTTGAACACTCCGAAGGGGACAGACAGGAATAAGCAAAAAGAACAATCTAATGAAAGTAAGGCCCACAAGGATCGAATTCTGATCTGATTTGATCTGATTTATTATTCTCATATGTATTAGTATACAGTGAAAAGTATTGTTTCTTGCGCGCTGTACAGACAAAACATACTGTTCATGGAGAAGGAAACGAGAGAGTTATCAGGAAGCTCGTAAAAATGTTGTATGCATAGATATTTACCACACCTGATTTTACTTATAGGACCTAAATATTAGTCCTAAATATTCCTTAAAAATCAAGCCGTTTCAGGGAATTAGGATCCAACATGTATTTGAGCCTGATCTGACTTGGTTTCTGAAAGAGAATCTGATAGTGCAAGAGAGCAGAATTCACATGGACTTAAAAGAAACACAAACTTAAGCTATTTATTTATTTTAACTTTTACATCACAACAAGTTCAGAAAAACCTTTTACACTTGAACAGAGGAAGCTGGAAAAACTAAGCAGGTCTGCCAGAATATATCAAGAGAGAAACACGGTTAATGTTTTGAGTCATGGACCCTTCATTGGAACAAACTGGGTATGCTAAACAGGTTACCAACCATTTATCAGAACAACCCATCCAGAAAAGCCTTTGCTCCCTCTACCAAATAGCCCAATATATTTTCAAATCATATATTATGGTACAATAACAATGTTGACATTAGAGCAATATAAGCCAGTTTAATATCAGAAGCACCACAATGGTAGATGGTGAACTAGATGGACCTCGACCTGTCCTTATCTAGCAATCTTTATGTTCATGTAATGTTATTAGTACTAATTTTCCAATGCTTTGAGTGAACAAACTTGTATTTATATAGCACCTTTCATATTCTCAGATTGTCCAAAAACAACATCTCAGCCAGTGACTTACTTTGGAATTGTTGTTACTTGGCACACACAACAACTTTTCAAGAACAGCAATGCCCCACAAACATGAATGAGATAAATGATAAGATTTGACCGTCTGTCAGCTCTGATGAGAGTCATTCAGACTCAAAATGTTTGCTCTATTCCCTCTTGACAGATGCTGTCAGATCTGCTGAGATTTTCCAACATTTTCTGTTTCTGTTTGGAATGCTACACATGGCCTCAATATCGATGGGTGGGATTTTTTTCCCTCTACGTGTTTCGTTGTGGGGGACGGTGATGCGTGCTCACTGGTGGTGGGATCTTATGGTCCTGCCGTTGTCAACATGATTTTCCATTGAACCTCTCCTTGCCACCGGAAACTCACGCAGGGGTGCATCAGCAGCCCTAAGATCCTGCCAGCATGAACGGGAGTAAGATTTTGGCGCATGAGTTAGGATGAGGAAAATCAGGCAGGTTTTCTACTGTCCAGTGACCTCTACTGGAAGTCTGAATGTGTGAATTAGTGAAGAATTATTGCTAACTATAAATTACCTCCTGACTTTCAGTTCTCAGGCATAAACAGTGAATGCCTGAGCAAGGAGGCATATCGAGGAGTCACTACTTTCAGGAAAGGAGGAGAATAAGTGTTTTAATGTCTAAATAATTGTGTTTTGCTGTAACAAGTCTGCCACAAATTAGCAACAAAAGACAATTCAGATGAAGTTTGAAGAAAATTTCCATAGTCACATTCAGGATTTCACATAAATTACTAGTGATGTGGACAGCATTTATTTCACTAGCTTTATCACCAGTGTAAGTTGTTTTAATCAATAAACTCATACTAAATAAAAGCCATTCCATCTCTTGACTCTTGCATTAACCTTCCATTAACCATTATCATTTCAATCAGGCATGCCTTAGTCAATAATGCTAATGTAGAGAAGTTGAGTATGCTGTATGAAATAGGTATTTACATTTTGTTAATGTGGCTGGTCTTTCCAATTACCTGTCACAAGGCAAGAAATTTATAATGCATTTTGAAATATTCTTCTGCAAAGTGAATTATATGGAGCTCATGTTCCGGGTGTATTCATAATTTTGAAATAAGGTCAGGCACTTCTCTGGTCAGTACCTCTTAAGATGGTAATATTTATTTGACAGAGATACTGTATATAGTACTTTGAACTCACCTTTTAATCCATAATGCAGCCTGATTGTAAATGAGTTAATAATATATTATTCAAGTGAACGATTTATGTATGCTTAAAAGCAAACTTTTGGATCTCTGCACAGAAATATGCTCTGGTCTGTTCTAATTACTATTTTATCCAACAATACACCTGCTGGAATAAATGGGATGAAATAAAATATTAAAATGTCTTTCTTTCTCTCTCTCTGTATATATATAATATATACTATATATTATAGATACGTAAAATCTATACATATACATCAGAGCTTTCACATAAATCATTCTATCCAAAAATTAATAGCAAAAATCTTATACATTTAATTTAAACTTATGCTCGTGCATATTCAGTGTGTTATTTTCTGTTATGAATTTAAACATTTTCACAGCTGAATCAAAGGACCAGAAACTAAAACCAAACCGAAATAAATGTTATAGAAAAATGGAAATACTGAAAGCAGGACTAACACTTCAACCTGCTCCACTATTCAATATAGTCGTGGTTGATCCCTCTATCTCAACATCATACTCCCGCACTCTTCCCATACTTCTTGATGTCATTGGATTCTATACAATAGAGTATATACTATGGCTGGAATTTTACCACCCCACCCATCACAGAATTGGAGCGGGCGAGTGGCAGACAATGGAAATAACCATTGACCTCAAGCAGGATTTTAGAGTTTCGGGACGAGAGAGGCCATAAACTCCCACCCATTGTGTCATAGTGATTTTCTCCATCATCGTTCTTCCTTTGCAGGTTTTCAATAACAGCAAGCAAACCTCATTCCTCTTGTATCTAAGAGCAGATTGATATATATCCCTTTCAGAAGTGCTTAAAATGTGAACTCTACCTACCGCTTTTCGAATTACGCATTCTGTTCCTGATCCAAGATGGCTGCATGTGACTGCAATGAATGCTATTAAAGATTACACACATGTAAAAGAATAAGCAAGCTGTCAAAATTTTGTTTTGATATTTCTAAATGACATCTCTAGTTGCAGCTGTCATTGTGCTGCAATGCCAGATGGTGCCAGCAGTAATAAATGGCTCAAATAATTAGGTATAATAACATGGATATTAATGCTCAAACAGGAGCACACTGCCTCTCATTTTGTGTTATTTGTGTAAAGTGCAGTGCACAAAGTGCATTGGGGAGGGTGAGCCTTTCATTATTTAGCATTTTCAAAACATTTTACCTGCTATGTGCTCTTGTTCACAGGTGTTGTTCCTCATTGATTTGAAATGATTGTGATGAAGCAAAACTTCACTAGTTACTATTCAAAAGGCACACCAATGCACGCATCTTAACCAACTTGTAATTGCAGAAAAGTGTGTTTACATAGCACCTTTTACATACTAAAATGTCCAAAGGTGTTTCATAGGAATGTTATCAAATAACGTTTGGCAGCCAGCCAAGTTTGAGGTTTATTGGAGAGGGAACCGTATGTTTTAATGGCTTTCCTAAAAGGGAGAGAAATGGGAATTCAGAGAGATTTAAGAACATAATTTCAGAATTTAAAACCTGGTCAGCTGAAGACACAACCAATCTGGCAATGGGAGAACAAAGAAAATTAGGAATGCTGAGAAGCCAGATCAAAAGAATACAGATTTCTCAAAGGGTTGGAGAAGATTACAGATGATGTGGAAATGCCAGTGTTGGACTGGGGTAAAACAGAAAGAAATCCCACAACACCAGTTTAAAGTCCAAACAGGTTTATTTGTAGCAAAAGCCACAAGCTTTCGGGACAGCCTGTCCCTTCGTCAGGTGGCTGGGAGTTCTCACAGCCACCTGATGAAGGGACAGGCTGTCACAAAAGCTTGTGGCTTTTGCTACAAATAAACCTGTTTGGACTTTAAACTGGTGTTGTGGGATTTCTTTCTGAAGATTACAGAGACAGGGAGAGGCAAGGTCTTGGAGGGATTTAAACAAGGATAACCATTTTAGTAGGATATACCTGCAGCTTCCTTCTTTCCATTTGTTATTCCTGATTATTTTTTTCCATTGCTGTATTTCTTCTAGGATTTTCCTTTATGCTTTCCCTTCTCTCCCATCCTGCTGTAAAGCTGTTAATTGAGGCTGGAATAAGATCCCACAGATGCCAGTCAGCACCTCACAATGCAGAAATGCACATTGTTATGTGAGTCTGAGTTGTGTATAGTGGCATCTGAATCAAATCCCAGCCAATTCCTCAGCTGGCATTCTCGTCTTTACACTTTCTAACAAGACTGAGCAAAAAGTAATCACCAGTGGGGATCTTAGTTGATTTTATTTTATTTTCTTCCTCTTAACCCAACACAATTGTAGCATGCCAACTCTCAACTCAGCCAGGATTAGTTACCCATTCAATAGAAAGCTGGGGCCAAACCTGCTTTATAGCTGAACAAATCATTTCCAACCAAGCCTTCAGGAGCTCTTCAGTATTTTTGCTGATAGAATTTACTGTGTTTAAGTTTATTAATTGGAGTCACAAGTAGGCTTTCCTTAACACTGCAATGAAGTTGACGTTACATACCACCGACCCAAGGACAGCTTCATCCCTGCTGCTGTCAGACTTTTGAATTGACCTACCTTGTATTGAGTTGATCTTTTTCTAAAGCCTAGCTATGACTGTAACACTACATTCTGCACTCTCTCTTTTCCTTCTCTATGAATGGTATTTTGTCTGTATAGCACTCAAGAAACAATATTTTTCACTGTATGTTAAGACACGTGACAATAATAAATCAAATCAAAGAAGTTAATGTGAAAGTCCCCTAGTCGCCACACACTCCGGTGCCTGTTCAAGTACATTGAGGGAGAATTTAGCATGGCCAATGCACTTAACCCATATGTCTTTCAGACTGTGGGAGGAAACCGGAGCACCTGGAGGAAACCCGCGCAGACACGAGGAGGATGTGCAGACTCTACACAGACAGTGACCCAAGCCAGGGATCGAACCTGGGTCCCTGGCGCTGTAAGGTAGTAGAGCTAACCATTGTTCCAGCCCTGCATTTTCTTCATTTCTTTTCCCTATTTCTGGGAATTTTCTTAAGTGGTTGAAAAGATTAATTTTATTCTAATTTAGCAGCTGCTGAATCATTGCACTGAAATGTAAAAAAAAACAGATGGCAGTGTGCATTGCCATAACACAATGATAAGTAATTTAGGGAAATGGTAAGGACAGTGCAAAAAAAAGCTTCAAACAGAGAGACGATGGGTTCTCAGATTGAATTGCATGTAGTGACAGAGTATTAAGGAGAATCTTCTTGGTTTGGGCCTTTTATAAGGGCAGTAACGTGGCCACTTGTGGATGCATCAACAACTTGAGATGGCATACACCTTCATAATACACCCTTGACTATTTATTACTCTATGTAGAAATGGAAAAAAATATACTATTCACTATCTGTCACAAAAAGAGACCGCCAATATATTTGGGAGGAACGAGTAATGAAGACGTGCTCTGAGATGTGTAAGTGATACTTTTTTAGGAGGTGCCAGTGGCAGAGTCTAGTTTCAGGTAATACTTCTTACAATGAATTAATGTAGAAATATATTTTTTGCATTTCACTATCCTTTAATTTTTAACGTTATTTTGTTATTTCAATATGAAGGTTGAAAGTTTTTTTGAAAATGTCAGAAACTATCACATGGCAATTTCAGATGAAGGAAGCCTGGTGACGTAATTGGGGACTAATTGTCTATATCACTGAGAGCGATTTTGAACTCTCACTCTCAGTCTGCGGGAGTGGCAGTGCATGCTCAAAATCCGCAGAGCATGAATCACACAGGCGAGTTTCCAAGTTCTGATCTTACGGCTCCTCATCGATGGAGTGATGTGAAGCACATCACAGGACTGCAGAAAGTTCATTCTAATACATTTAGTGAGCACTCTCACGGCGACTTCCCTCCTTCGTCGGATATTCAGCAGGCACCAGCATGCCATCTTCCTGGGATTGTAAAGATAAATATAGCCCTTGGAGGAGAGCCAGGCAGTGGCCTCGAAATGCCCTTGGTACAGATTGGCACTGCTGGATTGGCGCCATGCCAACCTGGCAGTGCCAACCTGTATCAAGGCGCAGGACCAGTGTGAGCCTCATTGGGGGCGGGGATTCATTTAGTGGTGGCAGTTGGGAATGGTTGGTGAAACACCAGAGCATAAAAACTAGAGGCAAGTGTAGGCCACCTGGCCCCTCAGGCCAGCTCCACCATTCAATAAAATCATGGTTGATCTTTTCATGGACTTAGTTCCACTTACCTGCGCACTGTTCAAAAATGTGTCTATCCTTGCCTTAAAAAGATTCAATGAGATAGCCTCAACTGCTTATCCGGAATTCCACAGATTCACAGCCCTTTGGGTAAAGAAGTTCCTTCCCAACTCAGTCCAAAATCTGCTTCCCCTTATTTTGGGGTCATGCCTCCTCGTTCTAATTTCACCTGCCAGTGGAAACAACTTCCCTGCTTCTATCTTATCTATTACCTTCATAATTTTATATGTTTCTATAAGATCTCCCCTCATTCTTCTGAATTCCAGTGAGTATAGCCCCAGTCTGTCCTCATAAGCCAACTCTGTCAACTCCAGAATCAACCTAATGATTCTCCTTTGCCCTCCCTCCAGTGCCAGTATATCCTTTCTCAAGTGAGGAGACCAAAACTGTACACAGTACTTCAGGTGGTCTCACCAGCACCTTATACAGCTGCAACATAACATTACTGTTTTTAAACTCCCTCCCTCTAGCAATGAAGGACAAAATTCCATTTGCCTTCTTAATTAACTGCTGCACTTGTAAACAAACTTTTTGTTTTGATTTGATTATTGTCACATGTATTAGCATTCAGTGAGAAGTATTGTTTCTTGCGTGCTATACAGACAAAGCATACTATTCACAGAGAAGGAAAGGAGAGGGTGCAGAATGTAGTGTCACAGTCATAGCTGGGGTAAGATCAACATGGTGTGAAGTAAGTCCATTCAAAAGTCTGACGGCAACAGAGAAGAAGCTGTTCTTGAGTCGGTTGGTACATAACCTCAGACTCCTGTATCTTTTTCCTGACGGAAGAAGGTGGAAGAAAGAATGTCCGGGGTGCATGGGGTCCTTAATTATGCTGGCTGCTTTACCAAGGCAACGGGAAGTGTAAATAGAGTCAATGGATGGGAGGCTGGTTTGCATGATGGATTGGGCTACATTCACGGCCTTTTGTAGTTTTTTGCGGTCTTGGGCAGAGCAGGAGTCATACCAAGCTGTGATAGAGCTAGAAAGAATGCTTTCTGTGGTGCATCTATAAAAGTTGGTGAGCTTTGTAGCTGATATGCCAAATTTTCTTAGTCCTCTGAGAAAGTAGAGGTGTTGGTAGGCTTTCTTAACTGTAGTGCCAGCATAGGATGGGAGGGGATGGATTTTGTGATTCATGCACAAGGATACCCAGGTCCCTCTGCACAGCAGCAGTATGCTGCAATTTTTTACCATTTAAATCATAGTTCATTTTGCTGATATTCCTTCCAAAAATCGATGCTGTCACACATATCAACATTGTACTCCATCTGCCAGACCCTCGCCCACTCACTTAGATTAACTATATCCCTTTGCAGACTTTCAGCATCCTCTGCATACTTTGCTCTGCCACTCATTATAGTGTCATTTGTGAATTTTGACACACTACACTTGGTCCCCAACTCCAAATCATCTAAGTAGATCGTAAACAATTGTGGTTCCAACATTGATCCTTGAGGCACACCACTAGTCACTGATTGCTAACCAGAAAAACACCCATTTACCCCCACTCTTTGCTTTCTGTTAGTTAACTATTCCTCTATCCAGTGCTAATACATTACCCGGAACACCGTGCACCTTTATCTTATGCAGCAGCTTTTGGTGTGGCACTTTGTCAAATGTCTTCTGGAAATCCAGATACACCATTTCCACAGGTTCCCCATTGCCCATCGCGCACGTAATGTTCTCAAAGAATTGGTCAAATGTGACCTGCCCTTCATGAACCCATGCTGCGTCTTCTTAATGGAACAATTTATATCCAGATGCCTCATTATTTCTTCCTTGATGATAGATTCAAGATTTTCCCTAAAATAGAAGTTAAGCTAACTGGCCTATAGTTACCTGCCTTTTGTCCATCTCCTTTTATAAACAGTGGCGTCACATTTGCTGTTTTCCAATCTGCGGGAACTACCCCAGAGTCCAGCAAATCTTGGTAAGTTACCATTAATGCATTTGTTATTACCCCACCATCACTTTTAGCACCCTGGGATACAATCCATCAGGACCAGGATCAAAGTTTGAATAAACTTCTCCCGCAGCCTACCATGGAGGTCTCAGGGACTCCCCTCTCCACCCCCATTGGATTTGGCACTTCTCTACCTCCTCCGCTCCAGCATCCCTTCCTAAAAACACCATGGTGGGGCGAGAAATAGGTGATGCACATAAAAATGGTACAGCCATTATCATGGGGGATTTTAATCTATATGTTGATTGGTCAAACCCGGTCAGAAAATGCAGCCTTGACGAGAAGTTCATTGAATGTATCTGTGGTAGCTTCCTTGAACATTATGTAATAAAACCTATGAGGGAGCAAGCTATCCTAGATCTGGCCCTATTAACTTGCCCAACGCTACCTCTTTTGTGATAATAATAGTTTCTAGGTCCTCACCTGCCATACACTTCTCATCAACAATTTTTGGCATGTTATCTGTGTCTTCCACTGTGAAGACTGACAATAAATACCCATTCAATGCCTCAGACATTTCCTCATTTCCAGTTATTATATCCCCCTTCTCATCCTCTAAAGGACCAATATTTATTTTAGCCACTCTTTTTCATTTTATATAGTTGTAGAAACTTTTGCCATCTGCTTATATTTTCTGAGCTAGTTTACTTTCATAATCCATCTTACTTTTCTTTATAGTTTTCTTGGTGGCTTTCTCTTGACATTTAAAGATTTCCCAATCCTTTAGTTTCCCACTAATCTTTGCCATTTTGTATGCATTTTCTTTCAATTTGATACCCTCCTTTACTTTCTTAAATATCCATGACTATCTTTTATTTTACAGTTCTTCCTTATCACTAATATATACCCTTGCTGAGCACAGTGAAAAATCACTTTAAAAGTTTTCCATTGCTCCTCAATTGTCCCACCATAAAGTTTTTGCTCCCAATCTACCTTAGCCAACTCCCATTTTAGTCTTGTTTGTCTCAGCACAAGACACTGGTATTGGATTTTACCTTCCCATGCTCCATCGTATTTTAAATTCAACCATTCTGTGATCACTTCTCCCGAGAGGATCCCTAACTAAGGTTGTTAATTATTCTTGTCTCATTACACAGGACCAGATGTAGGATAGCTTGCTCCCTCTTAGGCTTCATTACATACTCTCCAAGGAAGCTATCGCAGACACATTCTATGAACTCCTCCTCAAGACTGCATTGACCAACCTGATTTGATCAATCGACATGTAGATTAAAATCCCCCATGATAATGGCTGTACCATTTTTACATGTACCAGCTATTTCTTTGTTTAATTCTCACCCCACCATGATGTTTTTGGGAACAAGGGATGCTGGAGCGGAGGAGGTAAAGAATGCTGAATCCAATCAGGGGTGGAGAGGGGAGTCCCTGAGACCGCCATAGTAGGCTGTGGGAGAGGTTTATTCAGGCTTTGATCTAGACACCCTTTAAAGATGGTGTCCTGATCTTGGACCAACGGGATCTTACTGGTGTTTTTAACCGCGCCCACCCTCCCCCCACCATCACCACCCCCACCCCCCACTGTATGATGGCATGAAGTATTCCCCATTGATTTTTTTGACAGAATGTAGTAAGATATGGAGAGAAAAACAACAGGGGGGTAGCACAGAGGTTAGCACCGCTGCCTCACAACTCCTGGGATCTGGGTTTGATTCCCAGTTTGTGTCACTATCTGTGTCGAATTTGCACATTCTCCCCATGTCTACGTGGGATTCCTCTGGGTGCTCCAGTTTCCTTGCACACTGTATGAGTTATGTTGATTGGCCATGCTAAATTGCCCCTTAGTGTCCTGGGATGTGTAGGTTAGTGGGATTAGTGGGGTAAATATGTGACAGGGATAGGGCCTAGGTAGAATTGTTGCCAGTGTAGACTCAATGGGCTGAATGGCCTTCTTTTGCACTATAGGGTTTCTATGAACATAGTGGCACCGTGGTTAGCACCGCTGCCTCACAACTTCATAGGCCTGGGTTGAATTCCGGCCTCCAGTGACTGTCTATGTGGAATTTGCATGTTCTCTCCGTGTCGGCATGGCTTTCTGCCCACAGTCCAAAGATGTGCAGGTTAGGTTGATTGGCCGTGCTAAGTTGACCCTTAGTGTCAATGAGATTAGCGGGGTAAATATGTGGGGTTACGGGGATAGGATAGGGAGGGATTTTTGTCAGTGCAGACCCAATGGGCTGAATGGCCTTCTTTTGCACTGTAGGGTTTCTATGAACATGGTGGCACAGTGGTTGGCACCGCTGCCTCACAACTTCAGAGGCCCGGGTTCAATTCCAGCCTCTGGTGACTGTCTATGTGGAATTTGCATGTTCTCTCCGTGTTGGCATGGGTTTCTGCCCACAGTCCAAAAATGTGCAGGTTAGGTTGATTGACCGTGCTAATTTGACTCTTAGTGTCAGTGGGATTAGCGGGGTAAATATGTGGGGTTACGGGGATAGGGTAGGGAGGGATTTTTGTCAGTGTAGACTTGATGGGCCACATGGCCTCCTTCTGCACTGCACTGTAGTGATTCTACGATTCCAAAACCGATTTTAAGTTCTTTCGTTCTTATGATCGGTTTCTCTGGAGAGAAGCCTGCCACTCTTCTTACTGGAAACAACACTTCGCCATTTTTTAGTAAGATTTTTCCCACTGTACTGTACAATGTAGTTAATAAACATAATATGCAGTAGAACCTCCCTGTCTGAGCTGTCGAAAGAGCTGGACATCAGAGCTGAAGCATGGAATACACATTTGAAAGCACAGAGAATAAAATCTGTCACACGTATATACACTGGTGTCATCTCAGCATTGCTCTGAGATATATGCAATATGCAACAGCATGGGTTGCTGGGGAACCATTAAAGATCAGTTCTAATACTCGCTGATGGGCAAGCAAGGCCTAGGGCAAGTGTTCAAATGCATGCGGGATCAAGGCACTTTGAAAATAATGCTCCCGAATGGTGTATCAGAGTTCCGACATTTCTGGAATGCATTACAATTTTGAAAGAAAATACGGGGTGGAATTGGGAGGGAGCCAGCAACCCACGCGTTTCTAATTAGCTACTTGTTAAGCTTGTCAAAGACCTTGTGAGGGACAGAGTGAAATTTCAAAGCAGCGAGAATGGAAAGTAAAAATGGTCCAGAGCACTTTGGTGTCCAGCTGTCTGGAGTGGTACAGGCAGCCACATAATGATATTGCTGCTGAATTGAAAATTTTGAATAAAAAGGGATATTGAAACTGAGGTTCTCAAGTAGTAGTACAAAGTTACAATTGCTTAGGCAGTGCAGGCCAAGTATCTTGTCAGCAACCATTTGGGCACTTGTTTGGACTGTTTTGGTTTCTGGCTCTCTAAATGGTCCATTCTACAAGGCACTAACAAGCCAGTTATGGTTGACATTTGCCTTTTGACATTGCACTTCAGAACTAATTCCTGCCCCAAGGCAGCACACGGCGTGTTCATCTCCGGTTCAGTTTGAGGTTTTTCACCTTGAAATCGTGCCACAATGCTGCAATGCAGGTGCGACACAGGGTGTGACCTGGAAATGATATTGACATTGGGTTCCTGGTCCTGGATTAAAATCCAAGCTCTTATGTAGAATAGGTTGTGTGCAGCAAGGTTTTGGAAATATTCAAATTTACGGAGTTAGTGTGCAACTTAAATTCTTTCATACACACACTTTCATTTTATTCTCCAGCTATTGAGTTACTGAACTCCTCCTGACCCACTGGCTGTTTATTATATGCACAGGAAACTGTCATTTCACTTGTTGGGAGCAAATGAACTCCATTCACTGAACAAGAGGACCCAAGACAGGCTAAATCTGAAATTTCTCACCATTTCCAATTCAATACTTTTACTTTCCCTTTCTCGTGATGGTTCCTGATCATAAAAATGTTCATTGGTAAATAAATCCAACAGTAAAGTGCTCACGAATTTAAAACTATTCATATTTCCCAGAGAGAATCCAAGTCAGTGTGAATTCTAATAGCCATGCCTTTTAGTCAGTGACAGACTGGCATCAACTGGAGTCAACCAGTAAATTGGCCAGCTGTTTATTTGCTTGATGTGGTGCAAATGTAACTGAAGGAGGCAAATAACTAAAATAGTCTCTTGACACAGTGCATGGGAATGCAGAACAGTGATTTAGAAATTATGAACATGGGAGGAATTATGTGCAGAGAAATGATAAATAAAATTTTCAGTATGCTGTGCTGTACACCAAACTGAGTCACATTGCATGCAAGTACAATGAAGAGGCCATTGAACTCATCCAATTGTGCTAACTTAGATCCTGGCAGAGGCCAGGAGCAGACAAAAAGAAATGGGGATTCTGGCAATTGCTGTTGTGGAGATAGGTGTGGTACGGGTGGGTTTCAGCTTGGATTTTAGGGGGTGGGGGCAGAGGAGGAGACCCGTGATGGGAGGGGGCAGGAGAAGAGAGGGGTTTGGAGAAGGGGCCGATGACTGGTTGTGGGAGGGATAGAGAGGTGCTGACTCCAAATGAGGGTGGAGAAGGGAGTCCCTGAGACCTCCGTTGTAGACTCAGCAGAAGGATTACTTATGTTATGATTGGGTTGCCCTTTAAAGGTGGCTCCCCAGTCTCTGTGCAGCTGGGTTTTTCCAGCATTTTGAGGCACAGCACCTATGACCAGCATGAGAACCACACCATCCCCCCCACCCCCCCACCCCGGTGCTTTTTTGGCAGAGCGCCTAAAATCTATAGGGAAAATCAACATATTTCTCTGGAGAGAAATGCACCATTTTCTCTTGGAAATAACACTGCCATTTTTTGGTAAGATTCCCCCTCTAATATTTGCTCTCCTCACTGTTCACATCCGTATGGTAACTTATACTATTTCAAATATTGCAGCATGATTGCGATAGTAAATAGCCTTATTGCAGCAAACATAGACAATTGTGAGGACATTCTGCTCCCTCACACATAGACTTGGTACCGCCTATTCTCTCTGTTCTGTAATTATAGTTCTGCAATCCTTTCACTTGCATAAGGCTGAGTAGGATGATCTGTAGCCATTCCTCTGTGATGAGCCTTGTTTCTTATTTTTCAGACACAGGTTGTCCTCCAGAAATAAAAAAATGAATATAAAGATGTACAGTATATACTTAGTGAGGAAATTGAAGGTAAAAAAAGAGAGGAGGCACAGCTGTTAATTTTGTCATATTATGACATTATTAGAGGGACTTTATATTTTCTGGATGCCAACAGCGATTAACTATTCATGTCTACTGGTGCAGATTTCTTTACAGGTTGAGAATTAAAATTAAAAAATGACCAGTAGGAATCTCTGTAATTGTACTAAGAATATGAGAGCGAAACGATCAGTCCCAACCTCCAATGGTAAGGTTTTGATAGAATAGTTAGATCTGTCAGAGTCACAACCACATAACCCACCGTCTCCCTATAGTGCTGTGATATTGATGCGATCCGAAAATAGAACACAGCACACAAACAGGATAATTGATCATTTTCTACACAAGTTAATTAACTGAATTGCATACAAACTTCATTCACAGAGTGTTGGGAAAGTGTTCAC
This sequence comes from Carcharhinus amblyrhynchos, assembly GCF_965287045.1. Lineage (NCBI taxonomy): Eukaryota > Metazoa > Chordata > Chondrichthyes > Carcharhiniformes > Carcharhinidae > Carcharhinus > Carcharhinus amblyrhynchos. The sequence goes on along the minus strand of NC_137324.1, from coordinate 59,934,007 downwards.
ATCCTAACATAGTAAACATTTTCAGGTCTGTTTCTTAGACTGGGTAAGTGATGCTGTTAATCTTCATTTGAGAAAGAAATCCTGACCACGGAGGCTGCTCTTGTGTGTTCCGTTCTAATTAGCCAGGTTTACATTTTTACACAGCGTGACAAGATATGGGCAGGTGGAGGAGAAAGTAGATTTGTATTGACACTTGCATTTTTGTTCGATATTCAAAAGATTTATCTATTGTATCCACCCAGATGCCTACAGTGATTTAATACTACATAGAAGTAGTACTTGGAACATACCGTAAACAGCTTTGTTTAAAGGGCATTGTGAAGGAGAGCCTTTAATCTGACTGATGAAATAAATGGAAAGTAATCTATCCTCTGTTCAACAGCTTACTGATAATATGAAAGAATTCCTACTTCAGCAGGCACAGTTTAGAAAAGAAAGACCCCTTTCATCATGTCACCTTCTTCTTAATAGTGTGCTTCATAGAAAAAAAAGTTGAATTTTTCATCACGGTTCAGGGGAGTACTTGTAAAACATTCATTGAAAATTTAAGAGCAATTACAGTGTCAGACAGTTAGAGAAATTGCTTTTACTGAGTGAGAGTTCTTTGACAGATGCATTGTGGGAGAATTGATTCTTGCGAGGGGATAAGTGAATTGTCATTGTGTGTCTTTTCTCATGACATCTAGCTGGATGTCATCTGCTTTGTAACAGAAGATTTGAATCAGCCAACTGTACTCATCTTAACATGAGACAGCGAATAGATTAGCCGAGGAAAGAAATAAGCCTGCACTCTGCAAGGCATCATCTGAGCATTTTGAGGTTATGCATCTGGAAAAGGTTGAGGAGAAAATAAAAATCACAGGCAGGGCTTGATGAACAGTTCATAAAAATCTGCATGTCTGACCTGCTACGTGGAAGTCTGTCAATCCCTAAAGAAACCACATGGAAACAAAAGATCAATAGAGTACCTGCCGACTCCATTAGCCTGATGAAAGAAAGCAAAGGAGGAAAAAAAAGCTGTTCCAAACCAGAAACAAGTTTATTCCAGGGATTATAAAGGATAAGAGGTGTTCTTTGGATGGGCAGGAGGAACTGTTGAAGCCTCTCTAGATGGTCCAAGGCTGAAGTGGATGGGCTTGTCAGGTAATCCAACTGATTTGAAGTGAGCAGCTCATTAACCGAAGGTGACTGTAATTAGGTTCATATTAGCATAGGGCAGGCGTCGGCACTAATTGTGGGCTATCGCATGACAGAGCAGAACAACGCCTAAAATTAAGATGGGCTAGATTTCCACCTGCAATTTTTTCATACTTGCTTTATAACTTAATGTTTACTTTTGTTGATGTGTCAGCTTAATTCTGTGTTGTCTGCCTCTTTCCCTCTGACAGTAAAAGTAAACGTTACTTAAGCTCAAAAGCAAACTTTGGTTTTTATAACTCTTAGGCAAGCAAATATACACTTGTGAGGTTAAGGAAACGTAAGCTGAAATTTATCGTAAGTTAATGGTTAAAGGGAGCTAAAGTGATACATTTGTAGTTATGATCCTTTCAAATTTCTAAAACATTCTTGTGGACCAAGTTTAAGTTCACCAGTAGGGTAGGCAAGCAAAAGTTAATTAATCATATTTTGTGGGCTGTGTGGGAGGGGGTAAGTTCGTTAATTAATTGTGTTACAAACTTGTATTGTATTTTAAGAAAGTATCCGTATGATCCATCTTTAAATTACTGATTATTGCACAGCGGAGTGATCTGCAACTGAAATTTCTGTCTTGTGGCATTTGTTCGGTTCTAATAAAGAGTGCAAAACTGCTGTATTTGCCATTGAGAAAGCTTACATGAGGGCAAGAAGATGGATTTTCTGCAATGGAATTTCAGTTTTAACATGTATGCATAGAGAGAGAGAGAGAAATGTCATTCGTCACAATGACCGATGGAGAAGACCGTGAAACTCTTAACTTAATGATGATTGTTCTTGTGGTGATTTTATTTGTCTGAGCCATCAGCAATGACAGTGTGGGGAATGGGAAGCAGGATGTTTACTAGAGAATATTGTGAGTGCTGCTAAGCAAATCAATCATTTTCTTCCAATTTTAATTATGAATTCAAAAGCGTTTTGTACGTTCGTGGTCAGCTCCACTTGTTGCTTGGCATTGTTATGGATTGATACAATGCACAACAATACTTGGCATTGCGTTAACAGGATTAGATATGGCTTCTTCATATTTGGTTCATTTTAATATTTACAACAATTTGCATTTATATAGCACATTAAATGTAACTGAGTGTTCCAAGACACTTTGTAAAAACATTACAAAAACAAAATATGTTACTTAAGTATATATGGAGATTTTTGGTCAAAGAGATAGGTTTTAAGGAAAATCTCAAAGGTGTAAAGCATGATGTTGAGACACGGACATTTAGGGAGTGAATACTAGAGCTTACAGCCAATGCTCCTCAAACTTTTGCACAAACTGTTCTTTTAAGTGTGTGGATCAATAAAAAATGATTGTGAGAGTGTGTATACATAGCAACTTGTGCTCAACTTGCACAAAAACCTCCAGGTTGCTGCAACTTAGAAGGATCATTGTTTATGGCCTGCATGGGCAGCTCGACACCAGGCTTAATTATCTAAACTCAACAATTAAAAAATAATAAATGTTTCCAGTTTTTAAATTTTGATTGGCAATTTACAATTAACAATGCTATATTTACTTGGATGAAATAGTTAAATAATTTACATCAAATAGACTTGGATTAACCTGTAAAGTGCAATTTCCCTCTAAAAGAGTATCACACGGATAGGAAGATTCTCGTTTCAATTTTCTGAACTAACTGAGGCAGGGCAAGTAGTAAGGGTGCTACAATTAGACTCATTAGGGTAGATTCTCAGCTTACCACCTGAGTATAAAGCTGGCTTTGTGAATCACGACCTTCATAAAAGGTGGCTGATGTACAAAGCGAATTTTACATTCAGGCAGTAAGTTGAATACCTATCCCAGTGGGCTAAGGAAATTGAAAGTCAACCGGTTCCCTTTCCTGATCTCTGTCGAATGAATATGGTCGTGGCATGAGAACTGAATTACACTCAGTCACGATGATACATATGATCAAACACTGACTATCCTGGGTGTCATGAAGAATTACGTTTTGCACAAGGCAGGACATCTGGTACCTGCTGAATCATATCCTGTAAACATCAGCTGCTTCAGGAGAAAAGGGAAAGAACTGGAAAGTGGGGAAAACTCTTTTTGGAATCTATGATAAACTATGTGTGGGGGTACATGTGTATGAGCATTTATGTGCATGTGTGTGCACATACAAATATTTATTGATATGTGTGTGTATGTATGACCAGAATTTTATCCTCTGCCAGCAGATTCTGAGGCAGTGGTAGAGCATCAAATCACATGGATGTCTGCTGATGCCCCTATTAAAGACCTTAAGTAGCTCTCTCAAATTTTAGGCTGGCAGGCATTTGTTGACTGAGGTTGGGAAACTAAAAAAATGTGCTTTCAATCTCAGGTGGGGACATGAGGCACCTTTATTGGATGACCCCTTCAGTCTGGGGTGCCCTCCCCTCAGGGACCTTGAGCTATGACCATTCTCTGCACCACCCCCACCCTCCCACCCGCCTCCTCCTCCAGCCTACACCCCAAGATTTCCATTGCCCCTCATGTACCCCTTTTGGCATTTTCTATCTTCCTTGGACTACTGGTGCTTACCTGAAGTATGGTGCGATGAATTAGGCTCAAGCATGGCATTATGGTACCTCTTCTAGCCGATGCAGTGCTTTACTTAGAGGGGCTAGAGAGCTGTCGGCCAACCTGATTGGCCAAAATCTCTCCAAAATGGGACTTCCATTCAAGTGCAGACAGAAATCCCACTTGCTGCCAATCAACGCTCAACTGAATGTAAAATGGCAACAGGCGTAAAACAGTTGCATTCCCTACCAACTCTCAGGATGATGGGCACCAGCCTCTCACTGTCCTGAAAATTCAGAGTAAAAAGTCTGACAACACCAGGTTTAAGTACAACCGATTTATTTGATAGTAAACTCACAAGCTTTTGAGGTTAAGCTCTTCTTCAGGTGAATGGAGAGTTCTGGCCTCAGACAGAGCATATAAAGCACAGACAGTTTACAGATTACTGATTAGAATGCGAATCTTTACACCTAACCTGCTGTTCAAGTCCTAAAGTGGCCGACAATGTGAGTGGAAGGAGCACTGATCACAGGTTAAAGAGATGTGTATTGTCTCCAGACAGTACAGTAAGTGAGGCTTTGAAAACCCAGGCAAGTCACAGGGGTTACAGATAGTGCGACATGAACCCAGGATCCCCGTTGAGACCGTCCTCATGTGTGCGGAACTTGGCTATCAGTCTCTGCTCAGCGATTCTACGCTGTTGTGTGTCATGAAGGCCGCCTTGGAGAATGCTTACCCGAAGGTCAGAGGCTGAATGCCCGTGACCACTGAAGTGTTCGCCAACAAGAAGGGAACAGTCTTGCCTGGTGATTGTCGAGCGATGTTCATTCATCCATTGTCGTAGCGTCTGCATGGTCTCCCCAATGTACCATGCTTCGGGACATCCTTTCTTGCAACGTATCTCCATTCACCTGAAGAAGAGCTTAACCTCGAGTTTACTATCAAATAAATCGGTTGGACTTAAACCTGGTGTTGTCAGACTTTTTATTGTGTTTACCCCAGTCCAACGCCGGCATATCCACATCCTGAAAATTCAGACCCATGTGGGTGCATATATATGTGCACATGTATGTGTGCACAATCATGTTTGCAGAGCAGGCAATTTCGCAAGCAAACGTGACAGACATCACCCAGTGATGGGAGTAGAAATAAGAAATTCTAAAATATGTTTGGATTTAATGGAAATACCTCAATTTTAGATCTTAGTTAGACCTAAATATGTTACTGTTTGTTAACTTAAATATGTTTAAATTGCCTCAACTTTTTAACTTAATGCTGCAGCTGGAAATATTTCCTGTTCTCAGCTCTTGGGATAAGCTCTCAAACCATACAAAATAATGTTTCCTGTCTAGTTTGCATGATTATAACACTGACCCACTCATAGAGTCATAGTGTATAGAGAGTTACAGCATGGAAACAGGCCCTTCAGCCCAACTTGTCCATGCCTCCTTTTTTTTAAAACCCCTGAACATCCCAATTACCCGCATTTGGCCCATATCCCTCTATACCCATCGTACCCATGTAACTATCTAAATGCTTTTTAAAAAATAAAATTGTACCCGCCTCTACTACAATTCCGGCAGCTTGTTCCAGACACTCATCACCCTCTGTATGAAAAAATTGCCCCTCTGGACACTTTTGTATTTCTCCCCCTCATCTTAAACCTACGCTCTCTAGTTTTAGACTCCACTACCTAAAAGTCTCAGTCTATTCAGCTTCTCCTTATAACTCAATCTATCAAGTGCCAGTAGCATTCTAGTAAATCTTGTCTGCACTATTTCCAGTTTAATAATACCCTTTCTGTAATAGGATAAACAGAATTGCGCACAACATTGCAAGTGTGACCTTACCAATGTCTTGTACAACTTCAATAATACGTCCCAACTCCTGTATTCAATGTTCTGATCAATGAAACCAAGTATGCTGAATGTCTTCTTCACCACTCTGTCCACCTGCGACTCCACTTTCAAGAAGCTGTGAACATGTACCCCTAGATCTCTTTTTTCTGTAACTCTCCCCAGTGCCCTACCATTAACTGAGTAAGTCCTGCCCTGCTTCAATCTACCAAAATGCATTACGTGGCATTTGTCTAAATTAAACTCCATTTGCCATTCGTCAGCCCACTGGTCCAATTGATCAAGATCCTGCTGCAATTGAAAGATAACCTTCCTCACTGTGCACTATGCCACCAATCTTAGTGTCATCTGCAAACTTACTAATCATGCTCCCTATATTCTCATCCAAATCATTAATAAGTATGACAAACAACAATGGGCCAGCACTGATCCCTGAAGCACACAGCTGGTCATAGGTCTCCGGTTTGAAAAACAACTTTCTATAATGACCCTCTGACTTCTGTCAAGAAGCCAATTTTGTATCCTTTTAGATATCTCACCCTGGATCCTGTGAGATTTAACTTTATGCAATGACTTACCACGCGGTACCTTATCAAAGGCCTTGCTAAAGTCCATGTAGACAACATCATCTGCACTGTCCTCATCTATCTTCTTGATTACACGTTCAAAGAACTCAATTACATTTGTGAGATATGATTTTCCGCTCACAAAGCCATGCTGACTGTCCCTAATCAGTCCTTGCATCTCTAAATACCCATCTCTCAAAATACCTTCCAACAATTTACCCACTCCAATATTCCTGCAACAATTTGCTTAATAGAATGCAATTAATGTTGATAATATTAGCAGTTAATTTTTTTTGTTCTTTCATGGGATGTGGGAATCACTGGCAAGGCCTGTATTTGATACTCATCTCTGAATGCCCTTGACTGAGGGTAATTAAGAGTCACAGCTTACCACAGTACATAAAGAGGTCATCCAGCCCAGCCAGTCTGCACCAACTCTCCAAAACAGCATTGCATCCAGGTGCTTTCCTCTACCGTACCCCTGTAACTCAATATATTCACCATGGCTATTTCATCTAACCTGCACATTTTTGAACACTAAGGTGCAATTTAGCATGGCCAATCTACCTAACCTATACATCTTTGGACTGTGGGAGGAAATTGGAGCACCCAGAGGAAACCCACACAGACACAGGGAGAACATACAAACTCCACAGTCACTCAAGGTCGGAATCAAACCAGGGTCCCTGGAGCAGTGAGAAAGCAGTGCTAACCACTGTGCCACCCCTTTACTGTGGACCTGGAGTTACATGTAGGTCAGACCAAGTAAGGACAACAGATTTCCTTCCCTAAAGCACATTAGTGAACCAGACGTTTTTCTTTGCAACAGTTAATGACAGTTTCATAACTTTATATTGCAGATTTATTAATTGAATTTAAAAGCCACCAGTTGCTGTGGTGGGATTTGAACCTGTGTCCCCAGAGCCTTAGGCTAGGTTTCTGGATTATTGGTCCAGTGATATTTCCGCTACCCTAATAGCTTCCCTACCAAACTTGTTTTTATGGTTGTTTGGCCATGAATTTAAGAAAGCATTACAAAATAAACATATTATTAAATAAGCACTCAAAACTGAGTCATATATGCATCCAAACTGTTCTTTTGCTAATTCTTTGGATTAAGTGACCTCCTTTCTCACTGGCACACGTTTGAGGGCACAGACCATCTGCAACAAAATATAATTGGATTTTAATAGCATCAAGCCAATTGAAATATGTCCATGCTCATGTTGCCTGTAATGAGATCTTTATGAATTGGATGATATTTCAATTATTTGGCTGTATCAAAGAACACATTGCTTAACCTGGATCTACATGAAGAGCACCATTGATTTCACAGTAAATGGAAACAGAATTGCAGGCAGAGGGCAAATTTATACATATGCATTATTATTTTAGCGTTTTAATTTTTTTTAGTTCATTCGTGGGGCATGCGCCTTCACTGGCTAGCCAAAATTTATTGCCCATCCTTAATTGCCCGAGGGCAGTTGAGAGTCAACCAGATTACAGTGGCTCTGGAGCCACATGCAGGCCAGACCAGGTAAGAACAGATTTCCTTCCCTAAAGGATGTGAGTGAAGCAGATGGGTTTTTACAATGATCGACAATGGTTTCATAGCCATCAGTAGATTCTTAATTCCAGATTTTTTTTTATTGAAGTCAAATTGCACCATTTACCATGGCAAGATTCAAACCCGAGTCTCAGAACATTAGCTGAGTTTCTGGTGGCATTATTGTCTTGCAATAATGCCACTAGGCCATCACCTCCCCCCTCACCTGGTGCGTATGATCAGATTTTATAGAGTCACAAAGTCATAGAGGTTCAAAGCATGGAAACAGTCCCTTTGCTCCAACTTGACCATGCTGCCTTTTTTTAAAACTCCAAAGCTAGTCCCAATTGCCTGCATTTGGCCCATCTCCCTCTATACTCATCTTACCCATATAACTGTTTAAAAGACAACATTGTTCCCGCCTCTACTACTATCTCTGGCAGCTTGCTCCAGACACTCACACCCTCTATGTGAAACAAATTGCCCCTCTGGACACTTTTGTATCTCTCCTCTCTCACCTTAAACTTATGCCCTCTAGTTTTAGACTCCCCTACCTTTAGGAAAAGATATTGACTATCTAGCTGATCTATGCCCCTCATTATTTTATAGACCTCTATAAGGTCACCTCTCAGCCTTATACGCTCGAGAGAAAAAAGTCCCAGTCGATCCACAACCCATCAAGTACTGGTATCATCCTAGTAAATCTTTTCTGCATTCTTTCTAGTTGAATAATATCCTTTCTATAATAGGGTGACCAGAACTATTAACAGTATTCCAGTATTGGCCTTACCAATGTCTTGTACAACTTCAACAAGATGCCCCAACTCCTACATTCAATGTTCTGATCAATGAAACCAAGCATGCTGAATGCCTTCTTCACCACTCTGTCCAACTGTGACTCTACTTTCAAGGAGCTACAAATCTGTACCCCTAGATCTCTTTGTTTTATAACTCTCCCCAGTGCCCTCCCATTAACTGAGTAAGTCCTGCCCTGGTTCGATCAACCAAAATGCATCACCTCACATTTATCAAAATTGAACTCCATCTGCCATTTGTCAGCCCACTGGACCAATTGATCACGATCTAGTTGCAATCTGAGATAAGCTTCTTCACTGTCCACTATGCCACCAATCTTGGTGTCATCTACAAACTTACGATGCCTCCCATATTTCATCCAAATCATTAATAGAAATGACAAATAACAGTGGACCCAGCACTGATCCCTGGGGCACATCTCTGGTCACAGGCCTCCAGTCTGAAAAACAACCCTCTACAATCACCCTCTTTCTTCTGTCATCAAGCCAGTTTTGTATCCATTTAGATACCTCTCCCTGGATTCCATGAGATTTAACCTTATGCAACAACATACTATGCGGTAGTTTCAGTGCAGTCTCTATTTCTGTGCCCAAAACAAAATTTATTCCTGCTGTTGTCTTTTTTTTTCACCTTAGCCACCAACAGTAACCAAAATTAATGTCTCCTTTACTTACAGTTTAAACAACAGCTACTTGATTCCCATTATCCAAGCAGCACAGGGATTGTCATGTTGTTTAAAGTTTTATTATTATTATTATTTATTATTTTCACAAGTAGACTTACATTAGCACTGCAATGAAGTTCCTGTGAAAATCCCCCAGCCACCAAACTCCGGCACCTGTTTGGTTACCCTGAGGGAGAATTAAGCATGGCCAATGTACCTAATCAGCACATCTTTTAGCCTATGGGAGGGAACTGGAGTGCCTGGAGGAAATCCATGCAGGCACAGGGAGAGTGTGCAGACGCCACACAGACAGTGACCTGAGCCAGGAATCAAACCCATTTGATGATTTCTGTTTATGTTTGTCACTTTAACCTTCTATTGCATTCCAAATCCAAAATTCATCCAGCACATGCCAAAAGGCAGAATGGCCACTGCCTACATGAGATTGTCCACAATTCAGAACCAATCTGATCAGTTCACTTACAGAGGCCACTAGCTGTGGAAAATGGAAATATTCAATTGATCCAGTTCATAGAATCCCAGAATGCTACAGTGCAGAAGAGGCCCTTTGGCCTATTGAGTCTGCACCAATGCATGAAAGGTCCTGACCTGCCCACCTAATCCCACTTGCCAGCAGTTGGCCCATAGCCTTGAATGTTATGGCGTGCCAAGTACTCATCCAGGTACTTTTTAAAGGATGTGAGGCATCCCACCTCTACCACCTTCCCAGGCAGTGCGTTCCAGACCATCACCACCTCTGAGTAAAAATGTTTTTCCTCACGTTCCCCCTAAACCTCTCACCCCTCACTTTTAACTTGTGTCCCCTCGTAAGTTGGCATGGGGTTATCTTTTAAAGCTAGAGTTTGACAAATTGTTGGAAAAATATGGAAGATATTTTACATCTATTATGTATCACAATTGATCAGCTATGTTATGCCTCATGCACAGTGCAAAATATGTGTTCCATTTCTCTGCATTATCATGCTTCTCCACAGTCAACACGACATGGATAAGCAAAAGAGAAACATTAAATAATGCATGACACTTATTTATTTTTCTAAGGCGGTTTTAAATCAGTACCAATTTTATTTCAGTAGGTATTGGTCCAGATTCGGTTGTGGAAATAAAGGTGAGGTTATCAGAGGCCACATTTTATTACGAAGTAAACCCAAATAATAATAAAACAGGGAAATCAGAAATTTGCTATTCAAGAGGTCCTGTTCCTCTACAAAGTGCACTGCACCAGTACCTCACCAAGACATTCAGCATTCAAACACAGCCTAAATTTATATTGTGGCTCAATTCATGTTGATTTTTTTTTGCATATAAACTGAACTGCACCTGCAGAATAAATTACCATGGAAAACACTGAAGGTATTATAAAAATAGAAGCCGGAGAGAAGAGATTGAAGACAAAAATGGAACTAGATGGTTGGGCTAATTTGTGAAAGATTGATAGGTTTATTGGACTGAAGGCCTTTATCTGTTGCTAAAACATCTTACATTTTTATTCTTCATATATGAGTGATTGATATTTTCACACAATGTAATACTGAGACCACATGGGCAAAATTTTAATTCCCTTAATCCCTGAAAGAAAAGTAAAATATTGGGGATGCTGCAAAGATTCAGCAGAACAGGGAGTTAAGTTGGAGGTGGTGGGTTTACATTATTTCTCCCATGGGCTTCTACTGGACAGCCTACCTCAGACAGCAGCCTCATAAATCCTGAAAATCAAGATCCCATGATGTATACTGGATGCACTGCCGCTTTTACAGACTATTGAGCAGAGCTGGGCAGTAGCTGCAAAATTAGTTCTAAAAACTGGTGCTCCAGAAATAGTCACGTTGATGGTCTAACTGTTCCAAAACAGCTGCAATGCTGGCATTTACCCAGAAATGTGAAAAATTGCCAAATAATGTGTTATCCACAAAAAGCAGGGCAAATCCAACCCTGCCAATTACTGTCCCATCAGTTTACTTTTGATCATCAGCAAGTGATGTTTGGGTCGTTGACGGTGTTATCAAGTGGCACTTAATAGACAATAACCTTCACTGATGCTCAGTTTGGGTTGCATCATGACCACTCAGCCCCTGACCTCATTACAGCCTTGGTCTAAACATGGCCAAAAGAACTAAACTGAAGAATGATATGAAACCCATGCCCTTGACATCAAGGCAGTTCTTGACTGAGTATGACATCAAGGAGAGCTAACAAAACTGCAGTCAATGGGAATCTGGAGGAATGTTCTCCATTGGTTGGAGTCCTAGCATGAAGTAAGATGGTTGTGGTGGTTGGAGGTCAAACATCTCAGGCCCAGGGCATTGCTGCAGGCGTTCCTCAGCGTATTGTCCTAGGCCCAACCATCTTTAGTTGTTTCCTCGATGACTTCCCTTCCATCATATGGTCAGAATCATATGGCCATCGCATGGATGTTCACTGATGAATACACAATGGTCAGCACCATTTGTGACTCCTTAGGTACTAAAAGAGCCCATCTGCACATTCAGCAACACTGGTACAACAAGGAGAAAGTAGAAATTGCACGTTACAAGTGCCAGGCAAGGACCTTCTCCAACAAAGAATCTAACCATCGTGCCTTGAAATTCAATGGGATTAACATTGCTGAGTGCCCCCTTATCAATATCCTGGAGGTAACCATTAACCAGAAACCGAACTGGACACATTCAGGCATTGTGGCTACAAGAACAGGTCAGATGCTGAAAATTCTGTGGTCAACAACTCAGCTCCTAACTTATCAAAGCCTGTCCGTCATTTACAAAGCATAAGTTAGGAGTGTAATAGAAAATGATCAACTTGCCTTGATGAATGTACTGAAGAAGCTCAATATTGTTAAGGGCAGAGCAGCCTGCTTAATTGCCATTCCATCTACCACTTTCAACATTCTCCACCATTGATGCACAGTGGTAACAATATATCCCATCTATAAGATGCACTGGAGCAACTCACCAGCACTGGGTGACCTCTGCCACCCAGATCAACAAGGACAGCAGATGCATGGGAAGTCACTACCTGCAAGTTCCCCTCCAAGCCACACACCCTCTTGACTTGGAACCATGGTGCAGTTCACAGTTTATCAACATCTTCACTGTTGCTGAGTCAAAATCCTAGAACTCCCTCCCCAACAGCACTGCAGGTGTACATACACCACACTGCAGCAATTCAAGAAGGCGGCTCACTACCAGCATCTCAAGGACAGTTAGGGATGGCCTAGTTAGTGACACCCACAAATCATGTCAACAAATAAATATAAGAAAAAGCCTTCCAGTCAAGAGAAAGCAGTTACAGGATGTGGATAGAGGAAGAGGAATAGAGGATTACATTAACACTTCATTGCAGTGTTAATGTAAACCTACTTGTGACTAATTAATAAACTTCACTTTAAAATTATTTTGTAGGTTAATAAAATTAAAATTAGAAGCTGAAAATTAGCACCTCCAGGTGCTACAAAAATAGACTTGCCATCATTCTAGGCTCCATGCTTCAAGTTCATACCATCCCTGATCTACTTTTCTGCTTGCTGAATAAGCTTCAGCAAGACCACTCAATTGTGCCCCATCCAGAGCAATTATCTTTGGTTCAAGCTTTGTTGTCAATGTGTTAAACTGGCCCCATTTATTTATACTTGTTTTTTAATAAAAGCTGCACAAATATGTTCCTCATTTATGTTAAAAATGCAACTGCCATTGTTTTTGGAGGTTCCCAAAGTAGCATGTTCCAAAACCTGAACCATGTTACCATTATAATCCATTGCAAAGCCTTTGGTGCAGCAGACATAGCATTGTGAAATACTGTATGACTGTGACTCTATCCACTGTCAGCATGTTTTTAAGGGTTAAATGTGTTCCTCAATAAAATTGTGTCATCACAACTGAGTATTCCTGTTTGCAAACCTCTAAATTTATACGCAAGTTAATTTACTGCACTGTATAAACCTTTCAGACAGCTATTAATGAACAAATTATACAGAGGCTGCATGTTATAGAAATGATTGAATCCGAGAATGTTAGAGAACAGGAAGCAAGTAATTAACCAATCATGCAGTGCTGCTCTCTGCAAGAGTGAACATTTAGTCGCATTCCTCTACACTTCCAACATTTTTTTTTCTTTTTTTACGTATTATCTGCTTTTGTTTTAAAAGCTGTTATGGATTTTCTGCTTCCGCGACAGCTTCTGTTGGAGCGTTCTATTTTATAACAGCCTTCCGCATAAGATTAAATCGCTTAACCTCTTCCATAATTGTTAGAAAGATTAATTTATGTATCCAAGTCTCTGACTTGCCAACCAGTGGGAATAGTTCTCTTTCCCTTTACCAAAACTACATACTAGGTTGATCACATCAATCTGACCTCCTCCCAACCTTTCGTATTTTTCATGAAAAAAGAGCCCCAGTTTCACCAGTCTCATCCCACCCTTGAAGTTTCTCAAATTTAGTAAAGGTTTGGTTTTTAATTCATGCTTTTTTGCACCATCTCTACAACTAGTTGATGGCAACCTGGAAGGCCTTGCCTGAATGGGTGATGGAAACAGGTACAAAAATAACTTTCAAAAGGGAACTGAGAGAGGAAATATTTGCAAGACAATGGGAAAAGGGCAAGTGACTGTAACTAAGCGAATAGTCTTTCAAAGAGTTAGGTACAAGGCCTCCCGAGGCTCTTTTTGTGGCATATCATCGTATTATTCAACAGTGTTATGGCTTGAGCCTATACTGTCAGGTTATATATTTAAGCAAAGCATGTGGGTTTGAACATTGAACATTAAGAGAATCTTTGGATGGGATTTTCCAGCCCCTCTGCGGCATGTTTTCTGGTGGCGAAGGCAGCTCATCATTGGCCACTGGCAGTATTTTCCAGTCCCACTGATGTCTATGGAATTTTGCATGGTTTACACGCCCACGCAGTCAGGGAACCCATCGCAGGAGGTTGCTTGCAACAGGACCAGTAGATTGCACTTGCACGAAGAACTGGAAAATCCCACCCATTATCAATTCATTAGACATTGAATTTGCTAGGGCAACAACTCCCCTTTAATTAATTCACCTGTAATACCTTAAAACTCACATTGAAAATATTCCAGAAATTATTTCTGCTCTACTGTATCAATCTCACAAATATTTCAACTGGAATTAAAGGTCAATACTTTTCTGATGGTAAAAGCAGTAAATATGGTATCTTAAAAATTTATCTGATTATTGAAATTTTATTTATATGTTTATCTATGTATATATTATTGAATAATTTAATTGCACACTGTGAGTATTACATTTTTTCAAGAGTTTAATGTATAAAAGGATAAAATTTAGTTCTGAAAAAGCCTGTAAGCAATTATACATCAGATGCTAATGGATATAATGGAGGAAAGAAAACATTCAGCAAAATGCTATGTGAAATTTGAATTATTTTGACGATTATACCCCATATTGTTTTAATGTAAAGAAACCCCAGGATCTAAATGTCTGCCATTGTAAATTTTAACATCACTACTGATCTCCTTGTTCTCTGAGACCTTTTCTGACGCCAATCATTTTGTCATATTTGTCTTTGCACCATGAAGTCTGACTCGATTACAATTACTATTGGAGCAAATAGGTGGTGGTGACAATGGTGGCAGGACTGGAACGGGGGGGAAGGGAAATGGTGACATTCTACAACTCAGCAGCTATCTAAATAATTGGCAAGGTGATTGATTAGAAGCTAATTCAGTGAGCAAAGGTTGTATTTGAAAACGCAATATGCAAAAGAGAATTGAAAAAGCTTATGGCGAGGCTAGTATTGAACACTGCTGGGATCGTATTAATTTTCATTTAAAATTCAGTAACTTCCTGCACAATACATATTGAACAGCTTTTTTGGGACAAAAAAAAATTTAAGCTTTGAACTTGCATTGTTTTGAATGAGAAAATAATATTTTCCACCCTGTACTAGCTGAGATAATTAATGATATGTGGTGGGGGTTGGGGGGGGGCGGGGGGGTGGTGGCTGGCGGGGGTGGGGTGTGACTTCTCAATGCCACCCATCACTTTCCTGAGAAATGGGCACTCAGCACTCAGGGGTGAAAACTTTGGAGGTGGGAGTGGGAGGGGCGGGGGGGTGGGTGTGGAATGTTGGTTTGGGAGAGGTGAGGGGGTTACCTATATCTTGCCCACCCTTTTGTTGCCCAAGAACCTGATGCAATTTTCAAGCAATCTGAAAATGGGCAGCAACATGTTTGTCTGTTTTAGATGCAAGGCTGGTTAAATATTCAAATCAGGGTGCTGCACTGTCTGTGGAACCGTGACTGCCATTTTGGATACTAATTGACACATGCTCCACCCATTTGTACCAGCTTGTGGAAGGTGGCGTAGAAATGTTTTCTACATTAGAATAATTAATTGGCATTCCAATTCATTGCAAAATATCTTGATTTGCTGTGTTTTGATCTTTCCAGAAAGGAAGACAAACATTCAGTCGAAAGGTGGTTCGTATCAGCTTTTTTGTGTTTTCTGGCTTACCTCTCTGAAGAATAACAGCATGAGCAAAGGAGAAAGAGATAAAATATTCTATGTGCTGCCATGCCAGGTGTTTTAGCGTATGCAGGAGTGTATTGCATGAGGGGGCATGTTTAGCCCCCTGTGTGAAGGATTTCTTTTCTTAATGGCACAAAATACATTGTTTTCCAAAAGACTTTGTTATGAATGGGGGAGGTGTGCAGTGGCACGATCACTGATATGACTGTGCCATACAGCACCCTGGCATTGGCTACTACTAAGGTAATAATTTTATCACAGCTTGAATTAAAATATTCAAATACAACGGACATATAATGCATTGAAGAGGGTTTTAAACTTCATGATAATTGTACATGTCAGCATGTTGATGTGATGTTCATTGTACTGCCAGGAATAGGTAGTGATATTTCTGAATAAGTATTAGTTTTAATAATTATACCCTATTCCTCTGTAATAATCTCTTCAATATAAACTAAAAAGGAAAACATTTGAACTACTGTATATTGGAGTCTCACTGTACTTTTCACTCTGGTTTCCATATATTAGTTTAGTTTACATCAATGGGACGAAAGTCATAGATTCATAGAATGGTTACAGCATAGAAGGAGGCCACTCAGTCCCTCATGTCAGTGCAGGTTTCAACAAGAGCTGCTCAGCTAATCCCACTCCCCTGCCTTTTCCCTATAGCCCTGCCAAATTTTTCTCTTTGTGCAATAATCGAATTCCCCCTTGAAAGCTATGATTGAACTTGCCACCACCAAACTGTCAGGTAGTGCATTCTTTTCCCTGCTGAATGAGATTCCTATGTGTAAAGAAATTCAACACTATTGATTCAGTTTTATGTGTGGATGAATCTCAAGTTGGTACTTCAAATAAAGGGATTATTGGAGCAGGAAGTGGAATCATTCACATTATCACAGAAGGAAGTGCTTCTGTGCTCATGGAGTTAAAGAAAGACATGAAAGGATGTGATTTTCCAGTCCAGCCTGTGGTAGGAATCATTGCTGGCAGAAACCAACATTTGGTATGTTGACTTCGGGCAGGAATTTCCAGTCTTGCAGCTGGCAGGACAGGAAGATGCCAGCCATGGTATACTTGAACAGGAAGGGCTTGATTCTGTCAGCTAGTGTGTGTCAAAATGGGCTTCCCACATTTTTTAAACAATGCATGTATCTTAGCTCCTTCCAATGTGAATTAGAGAAATTACGGTTAAAAAGGAAGGGATTTGTTTTCAGAGAAAGGTTGAACAGATTGGGCCTACACTGGGTGCAGTTAAGAAGAATGAGAGATGATCTTATTGAAATATATAAGATTTTGTGGCATAGATGCCAAAATAATATTTCCTCTCCTGAGGGAGTATAGAACCAGGGGGCACAGTTTAAATATAAGCATTCTCCAATTTGAGAGAGATTTTAGATGAAGAATTTCTTAAGAGTGTATTTAGTGTTGGAATTGTCTTCCATTGTGAGCAGTGGAGGATGGGTCATTGAACACTTTCAAAGTTGAGTTTGACAAGTGTTTGATTGATGAGTTGAGGGGTAAGGAGGATGGGAGGGGCGAGGTGATGGAGGGAGGAAAATGGAGTTGAGGCCACAATCAGATTAGAAGCAGGATCAAGGGGATGAATGGCCTAGTGCTTCTCCTATTTCTTATTTTATGAACATACAGTGAAAAGCATTGTTTCTTGTGCGCTTTACAGATAAAACATACCGTTCATAGAGAAGGAAACAAGAGAGTCAGAATGTACTGCTAAGTTATAGCTAGGGTGTAGAGAAAGATCAACTTAATGCAAGCTAAGTCCATTCAAAAGTCTAGCAGCAGCAGGGAAGAAGTTGTTCTTGAGTCAGTTGGTATGTGACCTCAGAATTTTATATCTTTTTCCCAACGGAAGAAGGTGGAAGAGAGAGCACCTGGGGTTTGTGGTGTCCTCAATTATGCTGGTTGCTTTGCCGAGGCACCAGAAAGTATAGACAGGGTCAATGAATGGGCGGGTGGTTTGCATGATGAATTGGACTACATTCATGACCTTTTGTAATTCCTTGCGGTCTTGGGCAGAGCAGGAGCCATACCAAACTGTGATACAATCAGAAAGAACGTTTTATATGGTACACCTGTAAAAGTTAGTGAGAGTCATAGTCTTCTGAGAAATTAGAGGCGTTGGTGGGCTTTCTTAGTTACAGGGTTGGCCTGGGGGTCCCAGGACAGGTTATTGATGATCTGGACACCTAAAAACTTGAAGGTCTCGACCCTTTCTACTTCGTCCCTGTTGATGCAGACAGGGACATGTTCTCCTTTACACTTCCTGAAGTCACTGATAACCTCCTTTATTTTGATCACACTGAGGGAGAGATTATTGTCATTTCACCAGTTTGCCAGATTCTCTATCTCATTCCTGTACTCTGACTCCTCATTGTTTGAGATAAGAACATAAGTACATAAGAACATAAGAAATAGGAGCAGGAGTAGGCCATCTAGCCCTTCGAGCCTGCCCCGCCATTCAATAAGATCATGGCTGATCTGTTGTGGCTCAGTTCCACTTTCCCGCCCTCTCCCCATAGCCCTTAATCCCCTCTCTTATCAAGAACCCATCAACCCGCTTCTTAAAAATATTTAGCGAGGCAGCCTCCACCACTTCAACGGGCAGAGAATTCCAGAGATTCACCACCCTTTGAGTGAAGAAGTTCCTCCTCAACTCTGTTCTAAACCGCCTCCCCTTTATCTTGAGGCTGTGCCCCCTAGTCCTACTGTCTTTTTTGAGCGGGAAGAGTCTCTCCACCTCTATCCTATCCATCCCATTCATCATCTTATACGTCTCAATGAGATCTCCCCTGAACCATTACGGTTGTGTTGGCAAACTTGAAAATTGAATTGGAGGGGAATTTGGCCACATAGTCATGGATGTATAATGAGTATAGTAGGGGACTGAGAACACAACTTTGTGGGGCACTGCTGTTGAGGAGTGGGTGTTGGTGAGGGGCTGGTTCTGTGGGTGGGGACGGTGGGGTTCCATGGGGCAGAGACAGTTCTATGGGTGGGGAGGGTACAGTTCTATCAGGGGGCTGGAAGTTCCAGAGGAGGGGAGGTTCTGGGAGAGGTTCTTTTTTTAATATTTTATATTATGGTGCCCTTTTTAAAAAGGACACCCCAGTCTTTTAAAATCTAAGGAGGGATTCACTGCCATCGTCAGATGGCCAACACAAATTCAGATGCTGTCCATAGCAAACAGCAACATGATTACTACACAAACTCGCTAACTGCAATATAATCAGTGGGTTTAACAACCCATTCATAGGCCTCATGCCCTTCACCCGCCTCTCCAGCGAGAACTACACTGGGCAGGCTTTGGTGCTGGTAATGGTCAGCAAGGACCTGGTGTGATGGACTCCTGAGCATCCAGGGGAGCACCACCAACCCTCAGCTGAGAGGGGCATCCTTCCCTCCCACCACTCAAATCATCCTCATCTTCACCATGCAGGCGACCCAACCTGACAACCCCCTCAGACCCCTAATGCAGCACCCCTCTCCCTTCGGACACCCGCTCAGCCTCCCCTCCCCCTCAGACCATGCAATCAGTCCCCTCCTGCTCAGACCCTCTTCCCCCTCAAACCCCACAGTCAACCCCCTCCCCCTCAGACTCCCCACTCAACCCCCCTTCCCCTCTGACCCTGCAGTCAGCGCTCTCCCCCTCAGACCTCCACTCAGCCCCAACTCCCCCCAGAACCCCACACAGCCTCTCCTCCCCCTCAGACCCTCCCCAAATTCCTCCTCAGATTCCCATTCAGACCCTCCTTCAGGCCCTGACCATGCCAATGGTGCACTGCCCCCTGGCATGCTGGCAATGATAGCCTGTCCTGAGTGCCATGGGCCCTGAGGGGGGTAAAGGAGGTAGGTCCAGTGACTGTTTTCCTCTCTGCTGCTGCCAGACTGCAGCAGGAGGATCCCCCAAGGGTCCTGGGGGCTTGACTGGGCTCAGGCCAGGGGGAAACAGGTTGATTTTGCCACCCTCCCCTGGGATAGGGGTCTTGTGGCTGGACTGTCCCTTCCAGCTCTGGCAGACCTGAAGATCACCCCTGGCAGAGTGATTTCAGGCTGCCTGTGATCAAGATCTTCATTCTTTCCTGTCAGCTGTGAAACTTCTGGAGTGACCAAATCATTTTAATCTCTTTGCCCCCTGGACAGCTAGAAGGCTTTTAAGTCACAACGGCATTCCATTCTGCACTAACTTTCTTCCTCTCAAAAGCTGAAGATGTGAGCAGACTCTTTTGAAGTCCTCTGACAGAGAGATGTTAATATCACTGTTGAGGGTAATGGGGGTGAGGGGTTGGGAGACTGAGGGTCCCTTCTCTACAGCTGTTTACTCAGGCCTAATGCATTCACACCGCTCTTATTTGAATTCTGAGCCTTCTTAGCAAGCTGAAACCTTTTAAACCCTCTCTACTCCATTGGAAGCCTTTGATATTGAACAATTTCATGGTGCATTACTTTGAAATAGGCTTCCCTTGATAGCTTAATGGATTTTTACTCAATGGCATATGGACAGTGAAGAAGGTTATCTCGGATTGCAATGGGATCTTGATCAATCGGGCCAGTGGGCTGACAAATGGCAGATGGAGTTTAATTTAGATAAATGCAATCTGATCCATTTTGGTAGATTGAACCAGGGCAGGACTTATTCGGTTAATGGTAGAGTGTTGGGGAGAGTTATAGAACAAAGAGATTTAGGAGTACAGGTTCATAGCTCCTTGAAAGTGGAGTCACAGGTGGACAGAGTGGTGAAGAAAGCATTCAACATGCTTGGTTTCATTGGTCAGAACACTGAATACAAGAGTTGGAATGTCTTGTTGAAGTTGTACAATACATTGGTGAGGCCACACTTGGAATACTGTGTAGTTCTGGTCACCTTATTATAGAAAGGATATTATCAAACTCGAAAGACTGCAGGAAAGATTTACTAGGATGTGATTTAGATTTGATTTTTTTGAGTTGTAAGGAGAGGCTGGATAGACTGGGACTTTTTTCTCCGGAGCATTGGAGGCTAAGGCCTAGTCTTATAGAGTTCTGTAAAATAATGAGGGGCATAGATGAACTAGATACTCAGTATATTTTCCCAAAGTTAGGAGAATCTAAAACTAGAGGGCATAGATTTAAGGTGAGAGGGGAGAGATACAAAAGTGTCCAGAGGGGCAATATTTTTCACACAGAGGGTAGAGAGTGTCTGGAACAAGTTGCCAGAGGTAGTAGGAGAGGCAGGTAAATTTTGTCTTTTAAAAAGCATTTAGATAATTCCATAGGTCAGATCGGTATAGAGGGATATGGGCCAAAGGTAGACAATTGGGACTAGCTTAGGGAGTTTAAAAAAAAAGGGCAGCGTGGACAAGTTGGGTGGGAGAACCTGTTTCCATGCTGTAAACCTCTATGACTCTACTCAGCCTCCAGTCAGTTGTGTTTATTTACATTTCCCTTCATGCTTGAATGCATCTCAAGCATCTCCATTGTCCCTAACTGCAATGTTTACATTGACTCAAAGCCTGATTGACAAAGGGAAGAAATGATTTCACTTCCTCTTTTGCAGACCACTAAGAGGTGGATGCTGTTGATGCAGGTTGAGAACTGTGAGGTCACATCAAAATAGAGGCATCTTCAGAGATGTAGATTCAAATAAATGTTAGGAGGGTCAAAGTTATTAGGCCCCTCATATCACTGAACAAGCCCTTCTGGGTGCATCTTTTAGACTGTGGGTATGACCTTGCTTGATCTGGTCTAGTTATTGGGCCATGCCGCCTCCAGTTCTGATGACCCCACAGCCTATCATAATGAGGCTGTCTCCATTTAATTGGCATTCTCTGTTTGTGAGGGGTGGAGTGAGGGCTCACTCTGACAGCAGTAAAATGGTTGCAAAATTATCTCTAATTGTTCCCTTAGCAACGTTAATTGGCTGCCCATCACCATGCAATGGGAAGCTGAACCTACCCGCAACCTGCTTCACCCTGATGTGACCATCCCATTTTCCCGGCCTCCAAGCTGGCCGCCACAAAACTGGGAAAACTCACCCCTATTAATCACATTAATGCTCCCAAGGTTATTTAAAATTGACAAACTTATTCTGGCAGATAGTTAACTACTATAAGCAAATTTTAATAGTAGAAACAAAGAAGGGAGTTACCTGGAATTCTTCACCCAAAGGGAAATGGAGTTGTGAAATAATTTACTCAGCAAACCATTGGAACAGATGAGACAAATGGGTTCAGGAAGTAAAGAATGTGCTACTGGAAAGAAAAGGCATCTAGGGACATGATGAGCAAGGAGTAGTAGGGTGGGTCTATCAAACAGGATGAAGTTCTTTCCCAAAACATTCTTACGTCCATGCAATCATGACTAGGCATTTCCTGTGTCCCGTGTCATCTGTTACCCTTCACTTCTATTGCACATATGCTCCAAGTGTTTTCCTGCAGGCAATGTAAGACAATTGTTTAAATATGTGAAATAGCAGCCTCCAAAATTCAGCATTAATGTAATGAAGTCATAACTCTTGTCTATGTCAAGATGATCAGCTTGAATCAGTTTTAAAAAGAAGACATTTTTCATAATTTGATGGAAAGCCAACAGTCACACTGGTAAAGACAACATTTCAAATAATCATTCAAAATAACTACATGATTCATGTTGCAGGTTTGGTGCCATCGTTTGCAGATGCTACCAAATTGTGGGGTATAATGTGAAGGACTGTACTAGTGGGGTGACACTGTGGCACAATGGTTAGCACTGCTGCCTCACAGTGCCAGGACCCATGGTTGATTCTGGCCTTGGGTGACTGTGCAGAGTTTGCATGTTCTCCCCATTTCTGTGTGGGTTTCCTCAGGTTGCCCCAGTTTCCTCCCACAGTACAAAGATTAGTTTTCTTTAGTTTATTTATTAGTGTCACAAGTAGGCTTATATTAACATTACAATGAAGTTGCTGTGAAAATCTCCCAGTCACCGCACTCTGCCGCCTGTTTGGGTACCCTGAGAGAGAATTTAGCACGGCCAATGCACCTAATCAGCATGTCTTTTGGACTGTGGGGGGAATCTGGAGCTCCTGGAGGAAACCCATGTAGACACGGGGAGAATGCGCAGACTCCACATAGAAAATTACCCAAGCCATTCGAACATGGATCCCTGGCACTTTGAGGCAGCAATGTGCAGTAGAAGTGCTAACCATTGTGCCATCGTACCACCCACTGTGCAGGTTAGGTGGATTGGCCATGCTAAATTGCCCCTTAGTATCCAAAGATGTATAGGTTAAGTGGATTAGCCTTGGTAAAGGCGCAGAGTTACAGGGATTGGGTGGAGGGAAGGGCCTGGGTGGTGCAGACCTGATGGGCCAGATGGCCTCTTTCTGCACTGTAGGGGTTCTATGGTTTAAAATGTAGGAAGATTTAAATGGACCGACAAGATAGTTAGATATCTGGCAAACAAAATTTGATATAGCAAAGTGTTAAGTGAATCATGTTGGTAAGAGGATTAATAAGTGTAGTAGGTCTTTGGAGGCAGAAGTCTCTTTACCAAAATCCCTTTATTTACAATTCCCTCAGCAGTACACAGCGTGCTATCAGTCAGCAGTCTACCTTTTGACATTTCTGACTAAGTACAAGGAAAAGATTCCCTGAGTGGTCCATCAATTGACTCCTTAATCAGGGAACTCTTTTATTGTTCCAACCAAATAATCAAAATCAAATTAACTTAGGGACCACTCAAAAGGGGCAGCTCCCTAAAAGGAGGGGAACCACCCGAAACAAAAACCAAAATGGAAAGGAAACTTAAAACATCAAATTAAAATGTGATTAAAGGGGTCAATAACACACTCCCATCCCTGCAGTACCCAATGGGCATGGAAGGCATTAATGATGCTCCCTTTCTAGGGACACCCAGCTATGAATATAGCTGTGATAGAGGGGCAGATAGTCAGGTTGGACGACTCCCTCGGTCACCTGCTGCCTGGACCTGTACTCCTTAATCAGGGAGTTCATATTCCAATCGGCCAATCTCAATGAGCTGATTGAAGCCATTGCAAAAAAGGCCATTTATTCTTTGAAAGGTAATGCACTAAAGTGGGTAGAGAAGCAAAGAGATGTGGGAAGGCAAATATATAAATTGCCATAGCAACACATATTAATAAGACCATAAAGAATGCAAACAATGTACTGGAGCTAATTTTTTGAAGAACAGAATGCAAAAGCAAGATGGTTATGTTAAATTTAGATGGTAACTTGCATTGAAAACAATTGGAATACCGGACAGGAATTAATGGCAATGACAGTGAACCAGCCATTGTTTGGAGATTAGGTGGCCCACCAAGGCCTTTCTCTGTAACCCAAGTATGATTAAAAGCTACTTGGGCACTTGGATATGGAGATCCTGGGGCACTGCAGGGTGAATGTCCTGCTTTCAAGAGGTGCCTGCCAAGCAGAAGCCAGCAGCTCCAAAGTGACAGCAACACCATTCTAAACAGTGACCACTTGTTGGGATTGCAACAAACTTGGGAGGAGGAGCAGCCATTGAAATCCCAAGCCCCCAAATCCCCAGGTAAATCTGTGATAAAGCCGTGAAGAAGACCTATAGTGTGTTAGCGTTTACCTGGTGGCATACTCACATGACATTTCCCCTTGTCCATTGGTAACTTAGGGACCTCAGTTGACAAGAGGGTTGTACTGACTTACAGGGAATCATTGCGTTCTTCACTAGGCATCTTCCCAACCATGGTGAGGGAGGAGAGATACAGATCATTTGATAAGGTTCCTCATGGTTAGCTCATGAAGAAAGTAAGGAGGTGTGGGATAGAGGGGAATTTGGCCGATGGATAAGTAACTGGCTGTCTCATAGAAGACAGAGGGTGGTGGTGGAGGGAAAATTTTCAAACTGGAGACCAGTTACCAGTGGTGTACCATAGGGGTCAGTGCTGGGTCCTCTGCTATTTGTGATTTTTATCAATGACTTGGAGAGGGAGCTGAAGGGTGGGTTAGTAAATTTGCTGATGACACCAAGATTGGTGGAGTAGTGGATGAGGTGGAGGGCTCTTGTAGGCTGCAAAGAGACATTGATAGGATGCAGAGTTGGGCCAAAAAATGGCAGATGGAGTTTAATCCTATAAGTGCGAGGTGATTCAGTTTGGTAGGACAAACTTGAATGTGGAAATACAGGGTCAACGGCCAGGTTCTGAGGAATGTGGAGGAACAGAGAGATCTTGGGGTTCATATCCACAGATCTCTGTAGGTTGCCACTCAAGTGGATAAAGCCGTGAAGAAGGCCTATAGTGTGTTAGCATTTTTTAACAGTGGATTAGAGTTTAAGAGCTGTGGAGTTATGCTGTGACTGTACAGGACCTTGGTGAGACCGCATTTGGAATATTGTGTGCGGTTCTGGTCACCTCACAATAAGAAGGATGTGGAAGCATTGTAGAGTGCAGAGGAGATTTACCAGAATGCTGCCTGGTTTGGAGGGTAGGTCTTATGAGGAAAGGTTGAGGGGGCTGGGCCTCTCTTTAGAGCGGAGGAGGATGAGAGGCGACTTAATAGAGTTTTATAAGATGATGAGGGGGATAGATAGAGTGGACGTTCAGAGACTATTCCCTTGGGTGAATATAGCTGTTACTAGTGGGCATAATTATAAGGTCCATGGTGGGAGATATAGAAGGGATATCAGAGGTAGGTTCATTACTCAGAGAGTATGTGATAGTGGAATAAGACACTTTAGGGACTTTCAAGCGGTTATTCGACAGGCACGTGGAACACACCAGAATGATAGGTAGAGGGATAATTTGATCTTGGTTTCGGACAAAACTCGGCACAACATCAAGTACTGTTCCATGTTCTATGTTAGAGGGGCAATTTTTTCACACAGAGGATGGTGCATGTCTGGAATGAAGTGCCAGAGGTAGTAGTAGAGTTGAGTACAATTTTGACTTTAAAAAAGCATTTAGGCAGTTACATGGGTAAGATTGGTCTAGAAGGATATGGGTCAAATGCAGGCAATTGAGACTAACTTAATGGTGAAAACTGGGCAGCATAGACAAATTGGACCAAAGGGCCTGTTTCCATGCTGAAAGCCTCTGACTCTCTCACCAATTATATGCTCCACTCCTCCCTCCATCACTGTCTGTGCGGAGTTTGCACATTCTCCTCGTGTCTGCGTGGGTTTCCTCCGGGTGCTCCGGTTTCCTCCCACAGTCCAAAGATATGCGGGTTAGGTTGGTTGGCCATGCTAAAGTTGCCCCTTAGTGTCCTGGGATGTTTAGGTTAGAGGGATTAGTGGGTAAATGTGTAGGGATATGGGGTTAGGGCCTGGGTGGGATTGTGGTCGGTATAGACTCGATGGGCCGAAGGGCTTGTTTCTTCACTGTAGGGTTCTATGGTTCTACCTTCTGGCCCACTCCTGGAGCATGCATGTAATTTTGCTCACTGTGTGGGCGTACTCTGACTGCTGACCATCTCTGCCACTTCCAACCACAACTTCACACTTTCTTTTTTTCAGAGGTAGGCTTCTTCACATCTGCAGGAAACAGAATCTTCCTGCACGTTCTAATAACCATCAGCATCATATCCAGAAATGCACCATTGACTTGCTACCTTGTCTCTCCATTTTTGCAGCTTCTGTCAAGAACGTGACCATGCTTCATCCCTGATCCTTGCATGGTCTCATATAATGGGTTAAGCATGACACAATTTGTAATCATGCCCCGTCACTCCAAATGATTGAGAAACCTCATGTCAGATGCAATTGCAGAGGCTATGTTAAAAAGCTACTGATAAACATAATGCTGAAACTTCTGGCTTCCCAATTCACTGCTGGCCTCCTCTTCTATAAGTGAATTGGAAAGTTAATATTCAGTCTACTGTTTCTACTTGTGATGAGTTCAGAACAAAGATATGTAAGTATAAATAACTACTCACAGGTCAAATGTAGAATTTAGGCAGAATTTCCTTCGGCAGACATTGATGAGAATGTGGAACTCACTGAGACATGGACCAGTTGCAAGAAATATCATCAGCACATTTGACTTGATGCATGCATGAGAAAACAAATTAGAGGGGAATATGACAAGTTGGGAACAAGTATTTGGAGATGCAGTAGCCTCGTGAGGAATATAAACATCCACACAGATCAGTTAGACTGAATGTCCTGTTTCTAAGCTGCAGACCCGATGCCAATCTATATTATTCTCTGCAGTGATTTTGTGAGTGGGTTAAACAGCAACTTTATTTTGCTCTTAGTACCATTCTAGAAGAAATTCTGGAAATTAACGGCAATTATCACTGTCATACTGACAGGATACTATATTGCACCCTGTTGAAATGCTGATGAGAATACTAAGCTCACTACATCTACGGAGGAAAACATTGCAATGCGATCCTATGAGAGTATGACCATGGAAAAAATCAGCATGGATCAGAAAACCAGTGCTCCCTTTATATTGTTTGAGCGGTGCACACATTTGTCCATGGCATTTTAGATGTTTTAGCATATAAAAGTTAACTACCATGCAACTGGGCAGAAGGTAAAGAAACCTAATCAGATTAATTGGTGACCTATCTGTTGTGGTTGGTTATACCTTCTGCCTAACATGGGGACTTATCAGGCATTTTAGCAGGTAAAAGACCAGTTAATTGGCATTCAGTACAAAGAATGTTGGGATGTTTAACCAATGGAACTGTGGTGAAAGCTTTATGTACGTGGGTCTGTTGAACCATTAGTGGATCAGTTGCAATATTGGGCCAGAATCTTGTCTGTGAAGCATCAACCATAGTCTATGTAGAAACAAAAAAATTCTATTTGAACCTTATGGAAGGAAAGATAAAAAGAAATGGAATGCATCTGATGGATATCTAAAATAAAAAAACAGGAAATGCGAGAAACACAGGAAAATGTCAGCTTCTAAGCAAAAATAAAAGATGTTCACATTTTAAGTGCAGACGTTCATCCGAACTGGCAAAAGATGTTAACCTGCCTTATCTTTTTATTGATGTTGCCACACCTGCGGTGTATTGTCAGCATTTTGTTTTGAGATGTAAATTTGCAACTGAGTAAATATTCTGCTTATGCAAATGTCACCAAATTGGAAGACCATTGTTAATGCCCCTTACATTTCAACTTCATTTGTATTTTAAATCTATGGATTTAGGTGAATGTAACACTAATTATTGAATTATGGCAACAGAACTTTACTTAAAAACACCAGCCTTTCCTATAATAGATGGACTACTCTACCCAACAAAAAGGGAACAAAAATCCCTGACTGCGAACACAGAGGGCTGTGATATTACAGTGTAAGGTGATCTTTGCACAAAAGATGCACAGTGAATTAACTGGAAAACGACTTAATCTGCTCCCTTTAGGAGAAATTCATTGCAAAAACCACAGGCAGAGCTTGTGAAAACAACAGAGTACAGAATGTCTCCATTCACAGTCAAACTGTCTGCTGTCAGAACCGCAATCTAAAACTACTTTCTTTTCCGTGGCTCAATTTTCCTCACAGGGGGAAAAATGATTCTTTGGTGGGTTTGACAGGTAGTATTTCAGACGAGGGAGGGAGGCTTTATGAAACTCTTATAAATGCAGCACGCCTTGTATTGTCCTGCCGTGGTTGTCTGGAGGAGAAAAACAAAATGTAAGGATGAAACATGAAGACGATAAAAGGGGAGAGGGAAGCAGGAGGGGGTTTCGGGGGTGGGGTGCGGTGAGGTGAGGTGGGGGGTGGGGTGAACGTTTGATATGTTCACAGAAATAGAATTCATATTCAAATACATTCCCAGGAACATTATCTTATTTTGTTGTCGCTGCACCACCAGAATAGCACCTACTGGATTTTAGCAGGGCTGTGAGAAAGAGACAAGGTTATTGTGTGCTGTATGGGAAGGTGGGGGTGGGGAGGTAACTCGAATGCTGATTACAGTCTTCCCACTAACTGTTGGGATAGTCAGCTCCTTTCAATTGTTAATAATTGAATGGCAGTACAGTAGACCACCTGAGGTTCTGCCTATTTTAAATGTGGGAGTTTAAAAAGTGGCTGACAGACTGCTAGTTGTACAGGCCATCTTGTTATGGCAGGCTTGCGATCAGAGCCAAAGGTTGCATTTCTTCAAAACTGACAATATTAAACTATACAATGTTGGCATTAGTAATGGGATTTATCATCTTCGTACAGGTAGTTAGCCAAAACCCTAAATCATTGAGTCAATATTATTTTATCAATAATTGACTGTTTCTTGTTTTTGATATTGTTTAACAGTTCTTGTGACTGATCATTGATAATAGTAACCATACATTCTGCTATTACAACATATAGTAACCCATCTGGCTGAAATGGGGATATTAATGCATCCACCAGACAGCAAGAAAAAGAGAGCAAAATTATCATTCTTTCAATGTGTGGTAGTAGTGGGAAGTAAAAGCTATCTAAATAAATCTCACAGATTTTCTCACCCACCCCTAGGTACGACCTTTCATTTTAGTTACATTGATGGGAGCTGTGTCTTAATATTACACTGTATACCCAATTGGTTATTAATGTTGTCAGTCATTGTGCTCCCAATGCTACTTACAAATTTGCAGGAAAGGACAGGTTGTTCAGGGAAAACATATTGAATGGATTCAACTTGGAATAGTACCTGAAAATGATGTGGAACCAAACAAATCTGAAACCCTGTTTTGGTTCCATCAAAATTATTTTCTAATTCTTTTAGTTTTACCATGTGCATTCTTGCAAATGTATGAACTTTACAGTGCTGTCTTGTTCTTTCCCACTTCTATTGTCTTTATTCCTCTTATGTAAGGATCTCTTTCCCCAGATATCAGAATGGTAAATACCAGTCAGGCCATACCACTTTAATCAACCACAATGAGGGATAGAGAAATGCCCATGTTAGTCCACACTGCAGCATTTTGCAATTCCTCTGATTTGTTAAGGAGATTGATACCCCCTCTGCGAACTAACATCGAAACATCCAAACAAGAGTATCTCGTCCTATAATCTGTAAGAAGTGTCTGCAAAGTGATGTGACCTGCTTTTTAGCAACTTCAAGTGGTTAAATACAAAAATAAAACCTGCCATTCACTCTAAAATCAATACATAACAATTTATTTATCTAACTAGCAGTGGACAAATTAACTAAACTATTAACCAACCAAATAAATTCCTTCTAATGATTAACTATTCTCAAATAAAACAAGGTTATAATGAAATACTGTTCAAATTAATATAATTGCCACTCACTAACAAATTAAAATTTAGTCACTTCCTGAATTACAACTAGGTTTTATGTCTTCTGGAATATTCGGGGCTTTCTCCGTTCTATCTGGAACTTCTTTCTTCTTTGGTACCTTTGCTATCTAGTTGCTGTTTTCTCTCAGACATAGATGAAGTTATGAGTGCCAACAATTCTTTCTCTCTTTCTCTCTCTCTCTCTCGAAAGAGAGAGGGAGAGCTGAGAACTGATAGCTGTTAGCTCTGTAAGGTGGCACTTGCTCTCTCTTTTTGTACCACTGGCACCTTCTTTTCTACCCGTGATGACATATCAATGTTTCCCATAATAGGATTGATCCTAGGTGGTCAAAACCATCAGATTTAAATTTAATATGTTCTTGGTATCTAAGTACCTGATTCAAATTAATTGGCTAAATTCAAAAGCCTGTTGTCTCGGTAAAAACTGCTGCTTGGTCTTTTGATACAAATATTTCATCTGGGGCTTCCTATGTACTTGCATTTCTTTAACTCACTAAGTATAGAAAAAAGGCCATCTTTTAAAGGGACCATGCAATTCTTTGACCACCCACCCCCCAGCATTTTACAATTTGACCATTCTTACAAACAACAAAGTCTAACTTCCTATCTCCTAATTTACAATTAATTACCCAACTTTGCAACAGACAGTTTTGCTGAAACTAGGAACACATCATTTGGGAAACCATGAATATAAGAATAAGACTAATAGTTGCAGGAGTAGGCCATTTGAATGTCGGGTACACGTAAGTTGCTCTGATAATCAAAATTTAAAAATTACACGTCTTTTTGAAAAATCTCTGGTTTTCTACTATTGTTATCAAAGTGGATAAACTTACACTTCCTCTCATTATATTCCACCTGCCACCTTGTTGCCCACTTACTTAACCTGTTTATATCTTTGCAACCCCTTATTTTTCTTTTAACAGCTTACAATCCCACCTAGCTTTATATCATTGGCAAACTCACAGAAATTACACGTAGTCTGTTCATCTAGGTCATTAATATAAATTGTAAATACTGTTGCTATAAGACCAGAACAGAGGCCAGGAATTCTGTAGCAAATAACTCACCTTCCGACTCCTCAAAGCCTGTCTTCGAGGCACAATGTGGGTATGCTGGCGTTGGACTGGTGTAAACACAGTAAAAAGTCTGACAACACCAGGTTTTAGTCCAACCGATTTATTTGATAATAGACTTACAAGCTTTCGGGGTTAGTCCCTTTGTCAGGTGAATGGAGAGTTCTGGCCTCAGACAGAGCATATAAAGCACTTATAGAGCATATAAAGTGCTTTATATGCTCTGTCTGAGGCCAGAACTCTCCATTCACCTGACGAAGGGACTAACCCCAAAAGCTTGTGAGTCTATTATCAAATAAATCGGTTGGACTAAAACCTGGTGTTGTCAGACTTTTTACTTCGAGGCACAAGTCAGGAATGTGATGGAATGCTCTGTACTTGCCTAGATGAGTGCAGCTCCAACAATACTCTGGAAATTTGAAAACTATTCAATACAAAGCAACCGACTTGATTGGCACTTCATTGATCACTTTAAATATTCAGCCCCTTCACCACCCATACTCAGTGTACATTTACAAGATGCACAGCAGCAATTCACTGAGATCCTTCCAAAAGAGCCTTCCAACCTGTGTTCTGTATCATCTGGAAGAATAAGGACAACAATGCATGGGGACCACCTGGATGTTTCCCTTCAAGTCAGACACCATGTTCACTTGGAAATATATCACTGTTCTTTCACTGGTACTGGGTCAAAATCCTGGAACTTCCTCCCTAAAAATACTACAGATACACCTATGCTATATGGGCTGTGATGTTTTAAGAGGACAGCTTACCACCATGTTTTCTAGGGCAGTTAGGGATAAACAATAACTGCTGGATTTGGCAGCGACTCTCACTTTCCAAGACTGAGTATAAAAAAACCCAACGTCCATGTCCCAGCACTCACAAAATTAAGGTACAAAGAAGTGCAAGTGCTCATTTTATGTGTTAGGGCATTTAAACCAAAGGACTAAGCACATAAGAGGAAAACATCCCACTTTTCAACAATAGCACGACTCTGGTGCAAAGTAATATCCTGGTAGTAATAGAACAGGAAATTTTCAAGTTTCATGCTGTCTAGCCGAGAATCTCATCCACAGCCGTCGTGAATTGGAAATCTAGGGATGAATTTACTTCAGTTATGAAGATAGATTGGAGATGTTGTGACTGTTCTCCTTGGAGAGAAGGCTAAGAGCAGATTTGACAGAGTTGTTCAAAATCATGAAGGGATGGGCCAGAGGAAATAGGGAGAAACTATTCCCACTCGTAAAAGAGTAGAAAGTGAGAGGACATAGAATTAAAGAAGCATGTGATGAGAGAAAAACCTTTTTCACACAAGTGATTCAGACCTGGAATGCACTGCCTGGAATTGTGGTGGAGGCAGATGCAATAGAGGCATTCAAGAGGATGTTAGATTAGTATTTAAATAGAAACAATGTGCTGGTGTACAGGGAAAGGACAGGAGAATGGCACTGAGACATAAGCTCATTTGGAGAATTGATGCAGGCATAATGGATTGAATTACTTCCTTCTGCACCGTAACAATTTTGTGACTCTGTGGAGAGAGTTTTCTCGTCCCGCCTGCCAGTGAATCATAGTGGGTGGGGAGGGTGGACCATGCAAAGGTCCATTGCCCTCGGGTGGGATTTTCCAGTTTTCGGGTGAGCACAGCCAGAAAATCCCGCCCTGTGATTTATTTAACAAAGAAAGATAGTCATTTAAAAATGAATGTCTCCAAACTTTCTTTGCACATTTTTGCTTTTTATCCATGAGAGAAACACCATTCTGTACTCTACTGGCACTGAACATAGCAGAGGGCCCACATGGGCATTAAAGGGCAGCCCATTAGGTCAGCTAAAGTCTGTAAGGGGCAGTGGAAAACTGGAGGTGCTCCGCTGGGCCACCATAAGAAAATGAGAGTTTTGGATGCCTTAGTCATCTCACTGTTGCCAGAAGCGAGACCCCCATAAGAACTAGCTCTGCTACCATGATGCCAACAAGCAGTTTCTATCAATTTTTATCCCCATTATTCCCATCTTGAGTGCATTCAAAATAAAAGCTCAGGAGAGATATAGAGAATCAGCTGGCAGCTGATTCACTATCACTGTTTTACACTATCCCATTGAGTCAAAATTAGCCACACATATGGTGGGCGGCACAGTAGCACAGTGGTTAGCACTGCTGCTTCACAGCTCCAGGGTCCTTGGTTCGATTCCCGGCTTGGATCACTGTCTGTGTGGAGTTTGCACATTCTCCTTGTGTCTGAGTGGGTTTCTTCTGGGTACTCTGGTTTCCTCCCAAAGTCCAAGATGTGTGAGTTAGGTTGATTGGCCGTGCTAAGAAATTGCCCCTTAGTGTCCAGGGATGCTTAGGTTTGAGGGATTAGTGGGTATAAAATGTAGGGATATGGGGGTAGGGCCTGGGTGGGATCGTGTTCAGTGCAGACTTGATGGGCCAAAGGGCCTCTTTCTGCACTGTAGGGTTGGATGATAGTGAACATCAATACTTCTCTGTGATTTTGAGAATTCTGCAATGTTTAAAAGGAATCCCATTCATACTTAGTTAGGTGATGATTCTACATGGGGAAAATAATTAGGGTGCTTTTCTGATGGACAATTCTCAATGGTTTGTTAGTCTATGCACTGCAGATAAATTGATGTTGTAGAGATAGCTTGCCAGGGGCTAAAGGCATAAACGTTTAGATCTTTAGTGGCATTCGCTGTTGCAGCCATTGCAGTCACTCTGATTACTGCTGTCTGTAGATAGATCCCAGAAACATGACACAATTTAGTTAATGAGAGAGAATCTAACCATCTCTCCTCCACATTCAGTGGCATTGCTGAATCCACCAATATCGATATCCTGGGAGTAACCATTGAGCAGAAACTGAACTGGACTAGCCACATAAATCCAGTGGCTACAAAATCAATTCAGAGACTGGGAATTCACCTCATCAATCTCCAAAATGTCCACCAACTGCAAGGTACAGGTCAGGAGTGTGATGGAATACTTTCCAGTTGCCTGGATGAGTGCAGTATCAGCATCATTCAAGGAGCTCAACAACCTCCAGGACAAAATAACCCATTTGATTAGCACCCCATCCACCAGCTTAAACATTTTCTCCCTTCATCACTACTTCACAGTGGCAATAGTATATATCATCTGCAAGTTGTACCATAGCAACCCACCAAACCCCCTTCAACAGGACCCATCAAACCCACGACCTCTACTACTAAGGGCAGCAGACATGTGGGAACACCACCACTTGCAAGTTTTCCTCCAAGCCATTCATCTTCCTGACTTTGAAATATATGACTGTTCCTTTACCATTGCTAGGCCAAAATTCTGGAACTCTCTCCCCAACCTCGCTGTAGGTGTACCGACACCACATGGACTACAACGGTTCAAGAAGGCAGTTCATCACCACCTCCTCAAGGGCAATTAGAGATAGGTAATAAATGCTGGCCCAGCTAGCAAAGCCCACATCCCATGAAAGAATTTTTAAAATGCAATGTGTATGATAATACAGTTTTTCTAATTCATACTAAATAAAATATTGAAAATTAAAAAATTCTTAAGAAGCAAACACAGCATCTTGGAACAATATTATTGGAAATGAAACTAAATTGTTCTAAATGAGTTTTGCTGCACTGATTTAAATGCAGAACAGCAACTGCAATGTTCAAACTAGCAGAAATCTGTTATAAAAAGCCTTTGAGACATCCCATCAATTTTGAGAATTATCCTGATCATTTTCCATCAAAGTTGTTATTTCTTTGTATATGTCCTAGATTTGCTTTAACAGAGGAGGTTAGAAGGCTGTTTGTGCTTGAGCATTTTAAAACTGAATTGTTGAGACTGGTAGTGCAGTCTGACCTCTATTTGGTATTATATCTAAATCCCTGACAATAAGTGCATAAAGAGGGATAATTGGCACATATAGTTACCTGGGAGTATTGATTATCACTTAACTGACATAAGAAAACCAACGTGTTTGGTTAGATTTTCAAACGAGGACGGCTCAGAGAACCTCCATTATCTTTTCCAATTTTTACTGCAGATATTTTTCTTAGGCTTAATGTTATAGAGAACTCTCATCCTCTATCACCAGGAATATGCCTTTTCATGACCAAGTAACAAGGTAATTTGTAGAGTTTCAGGCTTACCTGTATTGCACTTGGAAAATATGAAATAAACAGTAATTACCTTTAATTTTATTCATTTGTTGAATGATAATGTTACAGGCAAGGTCAGCATTTATTACTGTTCCCTGATTGACCTTGGATAGATGATGGTTAGCCACCTAGGTGCATTTCAGCAGCCCATGTGGTGTAGTTACACCCACAGTGTTGTTAGGGAGGGAGAACCAGGATTTTCAGCCAGCGACAGTGAAGGAACAGTGATATATTTCCAAGTCAGGATGGCATGTAACTTTGAGGAGAACTTGCAGATGGTGATGTTTTCATGTGTACGCTGTCCTTGCTCTTCTAGGTGGTAGAAGTCATGCGTTTGGAAGGTGTTGTCAAAGGGCATATATACTAAATTAGACCTGTCACCAAATGTCTAAATGCTAACCTTTACATGGTTTTTTTTCTACTGATTGCTTTTTTGACTGATTTAACTCTGTCTGATGGCTTCACACAGGCTAATCATTTGGATCAAGACGAGCTGAGAATTGCAATAAAAAAGAAAAACAAAATTGAGAATAAAACCAATTCAAAAACAACTCTTGGGAAGCTTGCATTTGAATTGAATGGTTTGATTGCTCCCTCAGACTTTATTTTTAAAATTTCTATTTATTAATTTTTAACAACCATCATTATGAATAACAGTACAGAAAATAGGTTACAGTACAGCAATAATTAATACACTTACATTTGCAAGAGAGAGAAAGAAAAGGGAAAGGAAAAGAAAAGTAGGAGGAAGAAGAAGAAAGGGAGGGGGGGGGGGGCGGGTGAGAAAAAAATGATAAAAAAACACTAGCTCCCAGAGTATATAAGAAAATCAACAATAATCATAGGTCAGATATAGTT
This sequence comes from Carcharhinus amblyrhynchos, assembly GCF_965287045.1. NCBI lineage: Eukaryota > Metazoa > Chordata > Chondrichthyes > Carcharhiniformes > Carcharhinidae > Carcharhinus > Carcharhinus amblyrhynchos. The sequence continues at coordinate 59,898,009 of NC_137324.1, read as the reverse complement.
GTGCAAGATATAAAAAACAGCCTATTAAAGTCAATTAAGCAAAAAATAGAGAGCTTTAGTCCCTCAAAATGATGTAGGAAAGGTTGCCATGCTACGTAAAATCCACCAATGGAACCTCATATCGTGTACTTTATTTCCTCAAATTTAAGATTCTGTATCATATCATGTATCCAATTAATAAAAAACAATGTGGCAGATTGCTTGTAATTAAGTAGAATAATTCATCTAGCTAATAATGTTGAAATGTGAGTGCATCAGTCTGAATTTTTGTAAGAGGGATGCCATTTGGTCCTCTTCCAAAGAGTTCTGTAGTAGGAGAGGTTCACTGTTGGAGTCAAAGGGATCAAAGGCTTTGGTGGAAGGTGGAATCAGGCCACTAACATTGAAACATAGAAACTAGAAGCAGGAGTAAGCCATTCAACCCTACAAGTCTGCTCTGCCATTCATTTTGATCATAGCTGATCATCAAATTCAAAATCCTGATCGACCCCTCCCTCCCATATCCCTTGATTTCTTTAGCCTCAAGAGCTATACCTAATTTCTCCTCGAAATCAGACAATGTTTTGGCCTCAATTACGTCCTGTGGTAGTGAATTCCACACATTCACCAACCTCTGGTTAAGTTGGATGATCAGCTATGATCATAATAAATGGTGAGCAGACTCAAAAGGCCAAATGACCTCCTCCTGCTCCTGTTTTTCATGTTTCTATGCCGCCAGTGAAGGTATGTGAGAAGGATGTAAAGAATTTTGTCCAAAACAAAGTCAATTTAGGACAAGACCTCAGATTTCTGACCAGATGCCAGCCAAAAAATTCTCATGACATTATTGCATTACCAGGGGTATGTCTGCTTGTGAGCTTCCATCCTTCCCTGTCAATGATTATTTCCCAGATTTCAGAGAGAGGGTCAAGAGAATAATGGGGACAGGCACACTTATCTTTATTGGTCCTGCAGAAGCAGCACTCCATGGATAGGTTTGAATGTCAGAGCAGCACCCCAATTCTCTCTGAGGGTCAATCAGTGACCATTTATAGTCGAAGAGGCAAATTCATGAATTTTCTTTTTGGATGACTGGTCCATGTGGCAATGACAATGGATCTTTCTGGAGGCCTGAGAGGCCAGCAGTATAGCGCCGAGCGGGCCACTGCGCATGTGCCACTCTGTCAGTCCGGAGATCGGTGCTTGTGCAGTAGCTCCCCCATTATCAGCCTCCCGATCGCTGAACTTCCCCGCAACCCACCTGATTGCTGGCCTACCAGGCCAGGCTCCAATCTCCTGCTCCCTCCTCCTCACTGATTTCCAGCTCAGAGCTGATCGCACTAGAAAAAAGCTGTCGGGAAACTCGTGACTGGCCTCCCACTGTTGTTTCCCAGTCTGATGAACTGCTGGGAGAATCCTGGCCTCTGTTTTTTAACTGCATATGCACTTGTGACAGAAAATTGGAAGCCAATACCATGATACATCATTAAGAAAAAGGGTTCATTACTGTCACACCATCATAGGGAATAACACTAAATGAATGTTTGCCTCAGAATAATTAACACCTGTGTGGGAAAATATTTGCCATATTATCTTAACAAAAGCATAAACTCAATTATTTTTAATAAGTAACTGCTCCTGCTAAAGTAGTTGATAAAATAATTTTGTATGAACACATTAATGTTGACATCCTCATGACCTGCTGCATATTATTTAGGCTGTTGCTTTCAAAAGTTTATTCACAGAGGTTTCCAAAATCAGGTCTGAAAGGGGATCAATTTAACAGACTTTTTCATTGTGCCAGTAGAGAATAAGATCCTGATGCACGTACTTATTTCCCCTTCTTTTTCAACAATGGTGTTCACCTCCATTCTTTATTGCTGGTTCCTGCCAATTACAAAGCCAGGAACTAATAGCAGGGGCAAAGGTCAGCACCACTTGTAAACAAAGCACACCGCAGAAGATTTTGTTCTGCCAGAAATATGTTTAAATACCCCTCCTAAACAGATTGAATTACAAAAGTGGTTATTGGTAATTAATGCACAGTGCATCAGTCGTAATTGTTAAAAACATAAAAGACTATTTGTGAGGTATTAAACCATGAGAGAGTATTGGATACACAGCAAAACAATGTTATCTGCATTTTATATCTGGAATTAATATGCCCTTTAGATTTCTGCTCCAAATACTTCTGTTATCATTTGTAGAAATAATTCTGTTATGTTACATTATCTATAAAGCAAGCCTTTCTGCTGATATTCAGCAATCTTGAAAGAGAAAGTGTTATTAACTAATTATGAACAATCACAGTGCGTGAAGGTCAGACCATGCTAAATTATGAGGGTAGCCTGACTAATATGGGTGATCTTTGATGGTGTTTATTCTTCCTTCCACCACCATTCTGTTGCTATTCATTATTGTTAAGGATAAATGCAAAACAGCACACCATTTCTTATAAAGGGTCATTTCATGAAGCATCGAGCACTGGTGTGATGCATTCATGCAATTTCTTTGTCTTTTGTCCTGTGTATGGATAAAGAGAGCCCTATTTGTGGATGAACAGCAGATAGACATAGGCAGCAGCAATACTACAGCCTCTTATATTCACTTGGACGCAGCCTATTGCTTCTCCAGGACTCAACCAAATTAAAGCTCTAATAAGAAGCAATTTCTATGTGTATTCTCAATCTACTACTGCACTCCAAATAGGTCCCAAAAACGCACCTATATTTGGAGATTATTTTTATGCAGTCAATAGTTTTTGAAATGCAGAATTGCCAGGTAACTAATGAGCAACTATTTACGTCCACACCCTCCCCCCGCCACCTCCAGTGTGCCCCATTCCTGTATTGTTTCCATGATTGTCTCAACTATTACTTCTGAAAAGTTTACATATACAAGTTACGTTTGTGTATGGAAAACATGTCGCCCATAAGACCATAAGAAGTAGGAACAGGATAGGCCATTCGGCCCGTTTGGCCCCTCAAGCCTGCTCTGCCATTTAATTGGATCATGGTTGATCCAATATTCTTCACACCCACCTTCCTGCCCTTTCCCTGTAATTCTTGATCCCCTTACTGATCAAATATTCATTTCAGCGTTAAATATACTCAAGGGTTCTGCCACCACAGCTGTGGAAAGATGTTCCAAAGACTCACAACCCCCTGAGAGAATAAATTCCTCCGTACCCCAGTTTAAATTGTCACTCCCACATTCTGAGCTTACAGACCTAGACTCTCTCATGAGGAGAAACATCCTCTCAACATTTAACCTGTCAAGGCCTTTTTAGAACCCTTTTCCCCAGAACCATTTGAATTATTCTAATTTAAATGTTTCTGAACTTCGTTTTTAAACAACTTAAGAATTCTGTTTCCAGCTCTGTTTCAAGCCTTTGTTATCCAATGCCCTTGCATTAAATAATTTCATGCAATCTCTCCTTTCCTTCTTTTTGTTAATGACGTTGAATTTAACCAATTCACAGAAAAAAAAATTTCAATACTATTGACCTTACATAGAGGGAGAACGTTTCCATTTTTTGGATAAGTGTCACCTCAGGCAGGGATAATGCTGTGTAGACTGTGAGGTTCACTGCTGGCTTTTCCCACTACATCAAAAAAAAATCCAGGAAACAGGTCCTATGCATCATGATAATGTGACAACTTCGGCTGCTAAAAAATCGGGTGCCCATGTAAAACAAATAATAAGTGTAAAGGACCTGCTGCACCCGCCCACCCCCCCCCCCCCCCCACCCCGACCACCCACCATCACAGAATCCCCTTCCCCCTATCACCAAAGAACCTCCATGCTACCACCCCATGGATTGGACCAATCCTGCCCCCACCCTCACGGAACACCAACCCTCCTCCCCCCACACTGACACAGACCTCACCACCTTCCCCTTCTCACGGACACAGAATGCCTAACACAAGTAAGGGTGGCACAGTGGCACAGTGGTTAGCACTGCTGCCTTACAGTGCCAGAGACCTGAGTTCAATTCTGCTTGGGCCACTGTCTGTATGTTCTCCCTGTGTTTGCGTGGGTTTCCTTCCGGTGCGCCGGTTTCCTCCCACATTCCAAAAAATGTGCTGGTTAGGTGCATTGACCATACTAAATTCTCCCTCAGTGTACCCGAACAGGCGCTCGAATGTGGCGACTAGGGAATTTTCATAGTAACTTAATTGCAGTGTTAATGTAAGCCGACTTGCAACACTAATGAATAAACTTTAATTTCCAGTAACAGCTTCAAAGGAAAGATCAGCAGAAAGCCTTGAGAAAATGGGCATCTTCAGCAATTTATACCATTTCTTAAACTGGATTGCACTGAACATATGATGGTAAATCACAAGACATTTCACAGGCCTAACCATAAAATCTGGTGTGTGTTGCTTTAAGAAAGTCATGAACTTGTTGAAAACAAATGATTTAACAACTTTGTTAAAATAATGCCCAGAGGAATTTGAGGTTAAGCGGTATGGGATAAATAGCATATGGGAGCATTTCAACTCTAACAAGATTGCAACATATGCCCACAAGCACACGCCCACCAAGCTTGTTTACTGTAAGGAATAAAAGATTTCCCTAAATCATAGAATCCCTACAGTACAGAAAGAATCCACTCGGCTCATCGAGTCTATGCCAACCACACTCCCATCGAAGCCCAATTTCCTTAACCCCATGCATTTACCTTGCTAATCCCCCTGACACTAGGATCAGTTCACCTCAACTGCACATCATTGGATTGTGGGAGGAAACCCATGCAGACATGGGGAGAATGAGCAAACTTCACATAGACCATAACCTGAGGCCGGAATTGAACCTGGAACTCTGGCGCTGGGAGGTAGCAGTGCTAACCACAGTGCCACCATACCATCCTGCAAATTCTGCAAATCCTGATTGGTTGAAAATTTCAAAGGATCATAGCAGAGGTAGACCATTTGGCATATCATGCCTGCACCAATTCTCTGGATGAACTATTGGGAATGAACAAGTTGCGACTCATTGAAATTTAGAAGAATGTGAGGTGATCTCATTGAAACAAATAGGGTCCTAAAAAGGCTTGACCGGTTAAATGCTGAGAGGATGTTTCCCCTCATAGGAGAGTTTAGGTCTATAAGCTCAGAATGTGGGAGTGCCAATTTAAACTGGGAGAAGGAGGAATTAATTCCCTCAGAGGGTTGTGAGTCTTTGGAATTTCTTTCCACAGCTGTGGTGGCAGAGCCCTTGTGTCTATTTAAGGCCAAGATGAATATTTGATCAGTAAGGGAATCAAGAATTACGGGGAAAGGGCCAGAAGGTGGGTGTGAGGAATATTAGATCAGTCATGATCCAATTAAATGGCTTGAGGGGCCAAACGGCCTACTCCTGTTCCTATTATGCATGTGTTCTCTTACTACCTATAATCAGTATGTTTCATATGGAAAGTTGTATGTCTTCTTACCCTTGGAGTGTGTGTTCCAATTAAATAATTCAGGGGCAAGCTTGAGTTTAAAAATAAAGCAGCTTATTTATTCTCACATGCTTATCCTGAATTTAACACAATGTCACACACTCAGTCTCACGTACATGCACACACCCACAAAGATAGGATACAGGTAAATATAGTGCACTTTTACAGCTTCCAGTTAATTCAATCTCATGTTTCTTGAATGGATTTGATTAATTAAAGTTGAAGCGAAGATCTTGTAAAGGGAAGGGTTCACAGCAGGCTGTGAGGTTTCCTTTATCTGGAAGTTTGACTCTCAGGTAAATTTTGAAACTGGAACAGGTTCAGCACTTCAGCAGCTTGATGATTTGCGACTAATTTCAGAGTCTGGTTCTCAGATTGGCTCATGACTGATGTTTCTGATGGACCTACTGGATCCTAGACTAATAAAGGTGCAGTCCCTGAAATCAGCCTTACTTGTGACTAATAAATAAAAACTTCAGCTTCAAAACTTCAAACCAGAGACTTGATACTGTCTGTCATCCAAATGTCACATAATTTGCAGTAGCCGTCTTAACTGTGTCCAATTTCTATAAGTATTGATTCAGACTTCATATTGTGACATAGAGGATTGTATTTAATGTGGTGGTGGGGGCCATATTCCACCCCCCCCACCCCCTTCCCACCCCCTCCCCACCCCCTCCCCACCACCACCACCACCACCATTACAAATATCAGCTAACAGCCATCACGCCTAAAAGAAGGCCATTCTGCTGGTGGGCTAAACACACCAACAGTGGGACCTGTGCCTCTCAGTGGGAGGAAGTTCTGTCCTCAAGAACTGCTAGCCAATAATTGCCCAGCATCTCTAGCAATCCCAATGCTGCCAGAGCTGAGTAGTGGGCGCTGCTGGTGTTGCAGGCATGACCATGAAGACAACACGGTAAGAAGTCTCACAACACCAAGTTAAAGTTGGTGCCACAAGCCACTAGCTTTTGGAGCACTACCCCTTCATCAGATGAATGGGAGTTCTGTTCACAAACAGGGCATATAAAGACACAAACTCAAGTTACAAAATAATGATTGAAATGTGAGTCTTTACAAGTAATCAAGTCTTAAAGGCACAGACAAGGTGAGTGGAGGTGAGTGGTTCAGGACAGGTTAAAGAGATGCGTACTGTCTCCAGTCAGGACAGTTACTGAGATTCTACAAGCCCAGGCAAGTCATGGGAGTTACAGATAGTGTGACATGAACCCAAGATCCCGGTTGAGGTCGTCCTCATGTGTGCGGACCTTGGCTATCAGTCTCTGCTCAGCGACTCTGCATTGTCGTGTGTCGTGAAGGCCACTTTGGAGATCGTTTACCCAAAGATCAGAGGCCGAATGCCCGTGACCGCTGAAGAGTTCCCCAACAGGAAGATAAACTCTTGTCTGGTGATTGTCGAGTGGTGTTCATTCATCCATTGTTGTAGCGTCTGCATGGTCTCCCCTATGTACCATGCCTCGGGACATCCTTTCATGCAGCGTATTAGGAAGACAATGTTGGCCGAGTTGCAAGTGTATGTGCTGTGTACCTGGTGGATGGTGTTCTCATGTGAGATGATGGCATCCATGTCAATGATCTGGCACATCTTGCAGAGGTTGCTGTGGCAGGGTTGTGTGGTGTTGTGGTCACTGTTCTCCTGAAGGCTGGGTAGTTTACTGCGGACAATTGTCTGTTTGAAGGTGTGCGGTTGTTTGAAGGCAAGAAGTGGGGGTATGGGTATAGCCTTGGCGAGATGTTCGTCTTCATCAATGACATGTTGAAGGCTCCAGAGAGGAATACGCTGCAGGAAAGGGTGTCCCGAGGCATGGTACATTGGGAGTCCATGCAGACATTACGACAATGGATTAATGAACACTGCTTGATAATCACCAGGCAACAGTCTTCTCTTCCTGTTAGTGAACACTTCAGTGTTCACGGGCATTTGGCCTCTGATCTTCGGGTAAGCATCCTGCAAGGGGCCTTTGTGACACAAAGCACACAGAGTCCCTAAGCAGAGACTGATAGCCAAGTTCCGCACACATGAGGACGACCTTAACTGGGATCTTGGGTTCATGTCACACTATCTGTAATCCCCACGGCTTGCCTGGGCTCGCAAAATCTCACTAACTGTCCTGGGTGGAGACAATACACACCTCTTTAATCTGTGTTTAATCCTCTCTCCACTCACATTGTCTGTACCTTTGAGACTTGACTTTTTGTAAAGAGTCGCATCCCAACCACTATTTTGTAAATTGAGTGTTTGTCTTTATATGCCCTGTTTGTGAACAGAACTCCCACTTACCTGACGAAGGGGCAATGCTCTAAAATCTAATGGCTTGTGCTACCAAATAAACCTGTTGGACTTTAACCTGGTGTTGTGAGACTTCTTACTGTGTTTACCCCAGTCCAATGCCGGCATCTCCACATCATGGGTACCATCGACACGGCAAACTGCCGGCTCCAAGTTGTGAGGATCTCCAAGAAGATTGCGCATATCGACAGACATCAAGTTTCTACAAAGATGCAAGAAAGCAGACATGATACCGAAAGGATTACAGATCACAAACACACTCAACTCTATCTGTAACACAGACTAAGCTGAGAGAATTTGCCGTCACACCTCTCTCACACTCCTCGTGAGTGTACACCAAATCCACAGCAAACGCCGCACCCTGGAAACCAAGATAGAGTCCATATTCTTAACTTGTGCTCAGGACGCAGACCAACTGTGAAACTCTGCCAAGCAGATGAGACAAAGGAACTACACCACCTACATGTACAGCAAGGACAGAAAACTTGAGAAACTCAGCATCACCACCAGCAGCAACCAAGCCTCCCCCAGTATCACAGTAGAAAATAATACCACTGCAGGGAAGTGCATTGTCAACTTGTCGGACTACATACTTCAACCAGATGAAATCGAAGTTCTCGGTCGAGGGCTCAATTTCTGCCCCACCACCAAGATAGACCCCATCAGTCTCGCAGCAGACACAGAGGAATTCATCAGGCAAATGAGACTGCAGGAGTTCTTCCACAAACCGCAAAAGGCCAACAACAAACATAATGAGACAGCCGATGAACCAGAACAGCTGACAGAGAGATCCGCTGCGCAGTAACCGAAGAGGAAAGAGTCAAATTGGACTCCTCCAGAAGGCCACTGCTCTTGACTTAACATATATGCCCAAGCCATCAGGAGATATGTCAATGCCAGATTCATCAGCCACACTCACAAGACAGCCCCGAACATCACCTAAGCACAACGCAATGCCATCCACACTCTCAAGACCAACCGTAACATTGTCATCAAACCAGCAGACAAAGGAGAGGCCATCGTCAGACAGAATGGATTACTGCAAAGAAATGTACCGACAACTGAATGAGGAATACTACAGACAGTTACCCGCAGATCCAACCAAAGAACACATCCGTCAACTCAACACTCTGATCAAGACCTTTGATCCGGATCTTCAGAGCACCCTCCGTGCTCTCATCCCACATACTCATCGTGTTGGAGATCTCTACTGCCTCCCAAAAATACACAAGGCCAACACACCCAGCTGTCCCATCGTATCAAGCAATGGGACTCTGTGTGAGAACCTCTCCGGCTACGTCGAGGGCATCCTGAAACCCATTGTACAAAGAGCCCCCAGCTTTCATCGCAACACTATGGACTTCCTACAGAAACTCAGCACACATGGAGCAGTTGAACCAGGAACACTCCTCGTCACAATGGATGTCTCGGCACTCTACATCACCAACCCCCACGATGATGGCATTGCTGCAACTGCCCCAGTACTCAATACCGACAACTGCGAATCTCCAGATGCAATTTTACAACTCATCCGCTTCATCTTGGACCACAATGTCTTCACCTCAACAACCAGTTCTTCATCCAGACACACGGAACAGCCATGGGGCCCAAATTCGCATCTTAATATGCCAACATCTTCATGCAGAGGCTCGAACAAGACCTCTTCACCGTACAGGACCTTCAACCGATGTTATACACTAGATACATCAATGACGTTTTCTTCCTTTGGACTCATGGTGAACAATCACTGAAACAACTATATTATGACATCAACAAACATTAGACTTACCATGGACTACTCTCCGGGAATGGTTGCATTCTTGGACACATGCATCTCCATCAAGGACGGTCAACTTCACTGTACCGCAAGCCCACAGATAACCTCACGATGCTCCACTTCTCCAGCTTCCACTCCAAACACGTTAAAGAAACCATCCCCAATAGACAAGCCCTCCATATACACAGGACCTGAACAGATGAGGAGGATCGCAACAGACATCTGCAGACGCTGAAAGATGCCCTCATAAGAACAGGATATGGCGTTCAACTCATCGATCAACAGTTCTGATGCACCACAGCGAAAAACAGCACCTACCTCCTCAGAAGACAAACACAGGACACAGCGGACAGAGAGTATCCTTTGTCGTCCAGTACTTCCCCAGAGTGGAGAAACTATGACATCTTCTCCGGAGCCTTCAAAATGTCACTGTTAGAGACGAGTATCTCGCCAAGGCCATCTCCACACCCTCACTTCTTGCCTTCAAACAACCACACAACCTCAAACAGACCATTGTTCGCAGCAAACTACCCAGCCTTTAGGGAAACAGTGACCACAATATCACACAACCCTGCCACAGCAACCTCTGCAAGACATACCAGATCACTGACACGGATGCTATCATCTCACATGAGAACACTATCCATCAGGTAGTAAGGGTAGTAATGGTGTGGAATGCCCTGCCTGCGGCAGTTGTGGACTCGCCAACTTTAAGGGCATTCAAATGGTCAGTGGATAGGCATATGGATAACATTGGAATAGTTTAGGTTAGAGGGTCATTAGATTGGTCCCACTGGTCGGCGCAACACTGAGGGCCGAAGGGCCTGTACTGCGCTGTAATGTTCTATGTTCTATGGGTACATGGTACATATACTTGCAACTCTGCCAGCATTGTCTACCTGATACGTTGCAGGAAAGGATGTCCTGAGGCATGGTACACTGGGGAGACCATGCAGACACTATGACAACGGATGAATGTACACCACTCGACAATCACCAAGCAAGAGTGTTCTCTTCTTGTTGGGGAACACTTCAGCGGTCATGGGCATTCAGCCTCTGATCTTTGGGTAAATGTTCTCCAAGGCAGCCTTCACAACACACAACGCAGAGTCCCTGAGCAGAGACTGATAGTCAGGCTCTGCACACATGAGGACGGCCTCAACTGGGATCTTGAGTTCATGTACTGTCTGTAACCCCCATGACTTGCCTGGACTTGCAAAATCTCACTGACTGTCCTGTCAGGAGACAATACACATCTATTTAACCTGTCTTTAACCCTCTCTCCATTCACATTGTCTGTACATTTAAGACTTGATTATGTGTAAAGACTCGCATTCCAACCATTATTTTGTAGACTGAGTTTGTGTCTTTATATGCCCAGTTTGTGAACAGAACTCCTACTCACCTGATGGAGGTGTGGTGCTCCGAAAGCTAGTGGCTTGTGCTACCAAATAAACCTGTTGGACTTTAACCTGGTGTTGTGAGACTTCTCACTATGTTTACCCCAGTCCAACACCGACATCTCCATACCATGAAGACAACAATCATGGCAAGGGAGGCCAAAACTGAGAACCTTCCCAGGATGCAATTGTCCCCGTCCCCCCGCCATTGATGTAATGAGGTCACTGCCCAGGAAGGTCAGGAACCTCATTTAAATACATTTAGAAGGCGGGTCTCCCTGCTGTATTGTCCCCACACATTGGGATTATGTCCCTCGCTAAACTGACATCATGTCGCTGAGTTTTACTACAGGTTTTTAAAAACACAAACCAGGGGTGGGGAACCCGCTGGAGTTACACAGGTAAACACAACCCCGAGGAAGAGAGGTAACCTATGAAATACCATGGCTGTGCCCTGGCACTGCCTCCTTGCATCCCAGCGCATTGCTTCTGGCACCCTAGCACCAGAAAATCTGCAGCGGGGGTTCACCGCCAACGAGACCAGAAGATCCTGTCGCCAAGAACAACCAGAAAATTGTGGCCTATGTTTAATGTTCCTGAGGTCATGCAAAAACATCAATGGCAGGTATAACATTGTATGTTAAATACTTAATATGGATACATACCAGAAGGCAGAATTAGTGGAGAATAGCCCAGAGTTGAATAAACCTCTTCTGTGGGCAAATCATCAGATTTTAATTTTAAGTCATTCAGTTTTATTAACGAGATTATTTTTTAAAAAATCACATTATGAATAAGAATTAAAATTATAATATTCAAAGATAAATATTAACATTGTGCAGGTTTATCTGACATTTATATACATATATATATATATAAAATATCTTCATTAATCATCTTCCAGGCAACCACTCTGCTTCTCTTAGTACCGGGCTTATATATGTGAATCCCAGCTTTCCAGTCTCAGCCATGATACATTATCTTTGTTACATTTAAAAGGGAGGTTAAAAATGTTATAAAAGGGAGGTTATAACATTTTTAATTACCACATCCATTTCAATCAACACATTCCATCTAGAACAACATAAACAAGTCCCTTATTTTTGCATGAAGTACTATTTATTCTACAAAGAACAAATGGCTTGCAAGGATATTAACACCAAAATTCTGATTTTGATGTTGTAGTTAGGCTCTATTCACATACTTTCTGACATCAGCAGGATATCCACGATGAAGTTCTGTTTCACACCTCAATACATTCTATTTTCTTAATTTTTTTTGAGGAATTACATTAAGAAAAGAATCAAAATGCCTGTTTGACAATCATAAATGAGCCACTGCGCCATATGTTGGGAAGTAGGTCGTGTCAAACTGGTTTTCAACAGTGGCATAAGATGGGAGTCAACCTCATTCAGTTTTTTCTTGTTTTGAAATCAATGTGCTAGTGCACTCCCATGAAAGAATAAAAAATATCCTGAAAGCAAGTATCTCAATCTAGCTGTTATAAAAAGAGAGAAGGTGATCAGCACGGGCGTCTTACGTTACAAGGAACCTGGCAGTGGTGAAACAATGATCATGCAGGGAATGAGGTTAGCCCATTGCACTGGGGGTGTGCTGACACCTGTGATCATGGTTTACCCTGACTAGGATAGAGTAAAGGATCAGGGTAGCTAATCAGATTAAACTGAGGCACTACCTGATGCAATTTTTCAAAGCCAGTTCAGTCTTTTGGCTAAAATGAAGCATTAGATCGAGCTCAATGTGCAATGCCTCACCTCATCGGCTTGGATCTTGCTTGGTTGAGCCCAAGATGAGATGCAATGTTTGTGTTGTCAGCTTGGATCTGGTTTGTCCCTTTTGATTTGACTTTTGATTAGAATTGAAGTACTATACTTCCAGGTACTTCATTTGCTGTAAAGCATCATGCGATGTCTGGTGGTCATGAAAGGTAGCATAAAAATGCAAGATTTGTTTTTCAACTAGTGGTGTAAAAATAGCTATAAAATGAATGAAACGTGGAGAGCAGGGCACAACTCACTGAAAGGCATGAAATTATAAATTTGAACAGATGCAGAAATGATAATGAGAAATTCAGAAAATAGAATGGTAGGAAGAAAAATGCAGAGATAATATATTTTAAGGACATTGGCTGGGACCAAAATAAGTGACAACAACAGAAAAGGAAAAGAGAAAAATGCTAAGCTGAAACAGCGACAAAATAACTTACAGCCAAACTCATCCATCACCCAGCTCTAATACAAAGCAAATTGCATCACATCTAAAACTCAACTATACCATAATGTGGACATACTACATTTCATCTAGGACTCCATCAGCCTACGCTTTATTGAAGACCATCACTATCTTCCTCACAATATATCCAAATCTTGTGCCATCTGCAAGTTGTGAAATTGTGCCTTGCACACATTGTCTAGGTCATTAATATACATCAAGGAAATCAGCAGAACCAACCCCTGGATAACCCATTATAATTTGTCTTGCAGGTGGCAAGCAATTGTTCACCAATACTCTCTGTTTCTGTCATTCAGCCAACTTTGTTTCTATGCTGCCAAAACTCCTTTTATTTCATAGGTTTCAACTTTGCGAAGAAGCCTTCATTTGAGCACACTCCAGGAACCAGAGAACAATGGTTCAAGAGAGGGTGACTAAAATGGCCAGAACTTATCTAAGTTAACCTGAATAAATACAGGCTTCTCTCAGAATTACCCCAGTTCTCAGGGCTGGTGAATTAAAACAGATGTCCCTGAGATAGGAAAATACCGCAAATTTGGTGAATCCAACGTGGAAGCCTGTGTTAGAATCCAATGGGACCTCAGTAGGGATTTTAAAATGAAGTGCAGTGGATTAAGCTGAAGAATAATAAGCAGCATGGCCTTGGTCTCTACGTTAAGAAAGAGCCTATCATTGTAATTATATTTCTATGAACAAAGAAATGTAATTTCATCATTAAAAAAGCAAGCCTTTTCTAATATGGCAAACAAGTGGTCTTTAGTATAAACCATACTTTTGATATCCATCTACCATTTAAAGTTTCAATGAGACTTCACCATTGGCTTGCAAATAGAAGAATAGTTTGAGATATTGAACAAGTAGTATATTATATGTAGACCGAATGGTCAAGTGATGATACAATTTCGAGGTATGTGTTGGGACCGAGGGATTTCTGTCCAGGAATATGGGCAGAGCACAAGACTGAAGTAGCTGCTAAGATAGTGAACATACTACTCTGTGTCAAAAGTCCTTGTTGTCGGTGTCGGGAGACCAACACATTTACATTATAGACAACAATTTATTCTATCTGTACAATTTTCTCTCTTGGGCAAAGTGAATCTAAAAGTAATGATCTTCAGTTCTGACAGCCTCTAATCGAAGCCCAAAAAGACATTAAGTGACATTTCAATGCCAGAAGAATGTAATGCCCAGGGATGGCTAAACTCACTCTGCAGCATATTATCTAGTTAAGTGAATTACAGAGCCAGTAAAAATGTTATTTCTTTCATTCTTCTTGTGCAGTAATTTCCGGCTTTGTGTTGTTGATCAGTGTTCAACAACATCGCCGAGGCAATGGGGAGAGTATAGCTCTTTGAAGTTTGTGCGCAGGTATTGAGAATCATCTGACTTCCCAGTACTTCACAAACAAAAGATGGATGGGATTCCACAGAAGACTGTATTCAGCACAAAATTTACTTTATGAAATGAGCATTGGCACTTTAACTAAGGTAAATTTGCTTCTACAAGAGATTATTTTGGAAGAATGCCATTCTATTCCAAGGAGTACCATCCACTGTTTGACAGTCTAGTGAGAGATTTGGTCTTGGCTTCTCATTACTTTCTTGTTTAAACAGGTTTTGGCACAAAACAGAAGTGAACAGACAAGATATACATATATAAAAATAGGGTGGTAATAGTCGGACATTTTAATTCCTGGAAATTAAACTGGGACTGGGACAGCCATATTATTAGAGAGTTGGATGGAGGGAAATTTGTTGAGTGTATTCAGGAGGAATTCCTCATTCAGTATGTGGATGGCCTGACTAGAGCGGGGCAAAACTTGACTTCCTCTTGGGAAATAAGGAAGGGCAGGTGACAGAAATGTTAGTGAGGGATCACTTTGGGACCAGTGACCATAATTCTACTGGTTTTAAGATAGTTATGGAAAATGATAGGTCTGGCCCAAAAGTTAAAATTCAAAATTGGGGCAAGGCCAATTTTGATGGTATCAGGCAGGAACTTTCAAAAGTTGATTGGGGGACTCTGTGGGAAGGCAAAGGGACATTTGGTAAGTGGCAGGCTTTCAAAAGTGTGTTAGCCAGGGTTCAGGATAAACACATTCCTCTTAGAGTGAAGGGCAAGGCTGGCAAAAGTAGGGAACCCTGGATG
The DNA here is from genome assembly GCF_965287045.1 of Carcharhinus amblyrhynchos. Taxonomy (NCBI): domain Eukaryota; kingdom Metazoa; phylum Chordata; class Chondrichthyes; order Carcharhiniformes; family Carcharhinidae; genus Carcharhinus; species Carcharhinus amblyrhynchos. The sequence goes on along the minus strand of NC_137324.1, from coordinate 59,882,695 downwards.
AATCAAGATATTGAGGCCCTGACAAGAAGAAGAAAGAGGCACATGGCATGCAAAGGCAGCTGGGATCAAGTGAATCCTTTGAAGAGTATAGGGGGTGTAGGAGTAGAGTTAAGAGAGAAATCAGGAGGGCAGAAAGGGGACACAAGATAGTTTTGGCAGATAAGGCAAAGGAAAATTCAAAGAACTTCTATAAACACATTAAGGACAAAAGAATAACAAGAGAGAGAGTAGAGCTCTTAAGGATCAATAAGATCATTTGTGTGCGGATCGACAAGGGATGGGTGAGATCCGAAATAAATATTTCTCATCAGTTTTTACTGTTGAGAAAAGCATGGATGTTAGGGAACTTTGGGGAAATAAATAATGATGTCCTGAGGAGTGTACATATTACAGCGAAGGAAGTGTTGGAAGTCTAAAGTGCATCAAGGTAGATAAATCCCTGGGACCTAATGAAGTGTATCCCAGGATGTTGTGAGAGGCTAGGGAGGAAATTGCAGGTTCCCTAGCAGAGATAGTTGAATCATCGATAGTCATGGGTAAGGCGCCTGAAGATTGGAGAGTGGCAAATGTTCTGCCTTTGTTTAAAAAGGGCTGCAGGTAAAAGCCTGGGAGTTAAAGGCCAGTGAACCTCACATCTGTGGTGGGTAATTTATTGGAAGGTATTTTGAGAGACAGGATCTACAGGCATTTAGAGATACAAGGACTGATTAGGGACAGTCAGCATGGCTTTGTGAGTGGAAAATCATGTCTCACAAATTTGACTGAATTTTTTGAAGGGGTAACCAAGAAGGTAAATGAGGGCAGTGCAGTTGATGGTGTGTACATGGACTTTGGCAAGACCTTAGACAAGGTACCGCACGGTAGGTTGTTGCATTAGGTTAAAACTCACGGAATCCAGGGTGAAGTATCTAAGGGGATACAAAATTGGCTTCTTGACAGAAGCCACAGAGTGGTTGTAGAGGGTTGTTTTCAAACTGGAGGCCTGTGACCAGCAATGCGCCTCAGGGATCAGTCATATAATGACAGTTACTAGTCATTTATATTAATGATTTGGATGAGAATATAGGAGGCATGGTTAGTTAGTTTACAGATGACACCAAGATTGGTGGTGCAGTGGACAGTGAAGAAAGTTATCTCCGAATGCAACAGAATCTTGATCAATTGGGCCAGTAGGCTGATGAATGGCAGATGGAGCTTAATTTAGACAAATGCAAGGTGATGCATTTTGGTAGATTGAATCAGGGCAGGACTTACTCAGTTGATGGTTGGGGAGCATTCCAGAACAAAGAGATCTAGGAGTACGTGTTCATAGCTCCTTGAAAGTGAAATCACAGGTAGACAGAATGGTGAAGAAGGCATTCGGCATGCTTGGTTTCATCGGTTGGGACATCTTGTTGAACTTGTTCAAGACATTGGTAAGGCCACATTTGGAATACTTTGTGCAGTTCTGATCATCCTAATTTAGAAAGGATATTATTAAACTAAAAAGAGCTCAGAAAAGTTTTACTAGGACTTGATGGTTTGAGTTATAAGGAGAGGCTGAATAGACTGGGACTTTTTTCCCTGTAGTGTAGAAGACTGAGGGTTGATCTTATCGAAGTTTATAAAATAATGAGGGGCACAGATCAGCTCGATCGTTGATATCTTTTCCCAAAGGTCCAAGAGTCTAAAACTAGAGGGCATAGGCTTAAGGTGAGAGGGGAGAGATACAAAAATGTCCAGAGGGGCATTTTTTTCACACAGAGGGTGTGAGTGTCTGGAACAAACTGCCAGATGTAGTAGTAGATACGGGTACAATTTTGTCATTTAAAAACATTTAGACAGTTACATGGATAAGATGGCTATAGAGGGATAGGGGCCAAATGTGGGCAATTGGGATTACCTTAGGTGTTTAAAAGAAAGGGTGGCATGGACAAGTTGGGCTGAAGGGCCTGTTTCCAGGCTGTAAATGCTTATGACTCTGTGCAGCTATGCAGCTATCTCATTAGGACAGGTAACAGAGGGGAAAAGTGATAAAATATTATCCTCCTTTATATTTGACAACAGTGCATAGATGCCACCTTCTACCATTGCTTCACTTGACAAATTAAAAGTAGACAGGAAGAACAAATTTTCTCGAGGAAAGTCACTACAGTTATTATGTAAGGTTATTTTGAAAGATAGAAATCCATCTGATATCAATGTAAGTAGATGTGTTTCTTTTATATTTGGTGATTTATTGTATTTTGTAAGTTATTTCAGAGGAAACACGGTGGCACAGTGGTTAGCACTGCTGCTTCACCACGCCAGGGACTCGGGTTCAATTCCTGGCTTGGGTCACTGAGTCTGTGGCGTTTGCACGTTCTCCCTGTGTTTGCATGGGTTTTCTCCAGATGCTCTGGTGCTCCAGTTTTCCTCCCACAATCCAAGAGATATACTGGTTAGGTGAATTGGCCATGCTAAGTTCTCCCTCAGTGTACCCGAACAGGTGCTGGAGTAGTTAACTAGGGGGTTGTCACAGGAACTTCATTGCAGCATTAATGTAAGCCTTACATGTGACTAATAAATAAACTTTACTTTAGCTTGAAAAACATGGTGCTGCATATAAGAGTACAGTATTTCAACTTGTGCATTGGATTTTCTGGGCAAGAAATGTCCAAAAGTAGTTAATTCCAGTTTTAACAATGATTCCAATGGGAATTTGTGGTTTGCTGAAAGTAATTTTGCTTGAAGTTGTAATTTCAGAAAACTTAACTGGGATGTCAAGTGAGGAATCACTGTAAATCCATTGAAATAGTTTCTATAGTTGGATTTTCCCTGACATAAATTGTTTGAGTACTTTCAGGTGTGTCAGCTTTGCCACAATTGCCCATATGTATTGCTTATCCGACTGTTACCTTTATTCAGCTCCCAGAACTTCATTCTTATTTAACTACCGACTGCTGCAATTTCAGAGAAGCAATTTCAGTACTAAGGAGTATTAAAGCACCATCTACACTTCTAATTATGCTCAATGCAAATAATTTTTAAAACTACATTAACTGCATTTTAAGAAAATGTATACATTTGTGAAATAAGCAGAATACTCAACAGGGAACAGTGCAATATGGAATTTATTTCACTTGTCCCAAAGCCCTAAATAATTAAATCATGGTTTGTTCATCATGAGCCATTAGGTTTTCCATACTCAATAAATTTGGCTGTAGTTGGTTTTCCCATTGAGTATCCCAACTCTTCTTCTCTTCTTCCCCTTCAGACTGTTAAGGAGGTTGGTGGGCTGGCATCTAATAAATCTGATACGCATTAATCATCAATTATAAACACCTCTGAGTTCAGAACTGATCATTAAAACATTGTAAATATAATTAGGATTCAAAACCTGCCACTTATACATTATATGGGGAATACGTCAAAGAAACCTAAAACAGTCCTGAGAGATTTCATTATCCTGGATGAATTATTTTGCTGAATAAGGCTTGCACTCAGTTAAATAAATCATTAACAGTTCAAGTCAAAGTCACACATTTAGTTATGCTAACCACATGAGCTCCTGTTTATTAAAGCAAGTCAGGGCTAATTATAATAATGCTTTTCCTTTGTCTTTGGTTAGCAGCTCGAGTGCTGTTCAGGATGGGATGCACAGTAAAAAGTCTGACAACACCAGGTTTTGTGCAGAGGTATCTAGTCATCAAATAAACTTTACAATTAAAATAATCAGTTGGCTAACTTGGCCAAAGTACTCAACTGTAAAACATTGACAAGTTCTGTAATATGTAGAAACATTTTTACAACCAAGCAATTCCACAGAAAATAAACTCTTTTTAACATACAACAGTCATTCCCTGCTAGCTCAGTTGATAAAGGTAATGGTTGCAAAAATTCTGGATTGTGAAAGGCTGTAACTGGCAATTATCCTTATGATGTAAATTTCTGATGAACCAGGGTTCAGCCTCAGAATGACTCCTGTCCAAAATTGTGCTCTGTTTCAGTCTGTACTAAAATTCAAATTGTCACTTTTCTTTTATTGTTGGGATGTTGGTGGCGCTGATAAGGCCAACGTTTATTCTGGATAACTCAGTGCTGTTGAGAAGGTTGTAGTGAATGGCCTTCATAAGCTGATACAGTCCATGTCCAGAGATATAGATCCACAATGCTCTTACTACAGAAGTTCAAGAACTTTTATCTGGCGACAGTGGTGGATATTTCCATATCAGGGTGCTATGTGACTATGTGGAACTTGCAGGTGGTGGTAACCCCGTGTATTTATTGCCCTTATTCTTCTAAGTAGTAGAGGTCTTGGATCTGTAAGGTGCTGTTGAATAGTCATTGCTAGATGCTGCATTTCATCTTATGGATGGTTCGCATGACAACCCTGGTGCACCTATGGTGGAGGAAGTAAACATTTTGGTGAGGTATTAGGTGCCCATCTAGTAGACTGCTTCAGTCTGCATGGTGACAAGCTCCTTGAATGTTATTAGAGCTGTACTTATTTGGGCAGATGGGTGGGTTGGGACAAGGGAAGCATGATTCCATCACACTTCTGACTTGTGTCTTATCGGTGATGAACAGGTTTTGGGGAGTCAGGTGGTGAGTTATTCACCACAGAATTCCCAAACACTGATCGACTCTTGTAGCCACGGACTGGAATTCTCCAGCCTTGCATGCTCCATTGGCATTGCAAGCAGTACTGGACAATCCCAGCTGCGGGCATTTTCAGAGAATTCCAGCCACAGTATTTGTGTGGCTGATCCAGCTCAGTCTCTGACGTCTTCCAGGATGTTGATGGTGGGAATTCTGCAATGATAATGCTGTTCAATGTGAAGCAAAGGTGGTTATGTTGTCTCTTTAAGGTAGTCATTGCCTGGCGTATGTGTGACACGAATGTTGCTTAACATTCATCAACATCAAGCCAAGTTTTGCTGCAAATGGACATGAACTGCCACCATGTTGCAAATGGAACTGAGCTTATGAAGGGATTTCATAAGATAGATACCAAGATGTTATTTCTCCTGGCTGGGGAATCTAGGACAAGGGTGCACACAGTATTAGGAAAAGCAGTTGATAAGTTAGGACTGAGGTGAGGAGAAATGCCTTAACTTAAAGAGTTGTGAACTTTTGAAATTTTCTACTTTAAAAGGTTATGGATGCACCGTCACTGAACATATTTAAGACTGAGATAGACAAATTTTTGGTCTCTCAGCTATTCAAGAGCTATGGAAAATAAATGGGAAAGTGGAATTGAAGCCCAAGTTTAGCCATGATCATGCTAAATGGCAGAGCAGCCTCAAGAGACTGTTTGGTCAACTTCTATTTCTTGTGTTCTTATTTCCTAATGTAACACTGTGCAATCAGAAACAAACATTCCCACTTCTGATCTTTTGATGAAGGGAAAGCCATTGATAAAGTAGGTGAAGATCATGGAATCATAGAATCACAGAACCCCATACAGGATAGAAGGAGGTCATTTGGCCCATCAAACCTCTGCTGACAACAATTCCACCCAGGCCCTATCCCCTTAAACCTATGCATTTACCCTGCTACTCTCCCACACTAAGGGGCAATTTAGCATGGCCAATCAACTTAACACTCACATCTTTGGACAGTGGGAGAAAACCGGAGCACCCGGAGGAAACCCACACAGACACAAGGAGAATGTGTAAACTCCACACAGACAGTGATCCAAGCCAGGAATCGAACCCAGGCCCCTGGAGCTGTGAAGCAGCAGCGCTAACCACTATGCTACCCTGCCACTCAAATCAAAGGCAACTTCTTGCATGCGAATCCATGACATGCTGGGAGCTCTTATTGTGCTCTTATATTCAGTCCAGTATTTCAGCTCTATTTCAACAGCAGGAGCAAGGGATAGGATTGCAGCTTGGTGACGATGAATGCCAGCTACTCCCACATCATGATGTTTCTTTACATGACCACCAGTATTATAAAAGAAAGTTGTTAGGGAGCACACATGAAGACAAGGAACAGGATTGGAAAAAGCCTTTGGGGCAGTGGAACACTAGAAAGAAGGTTCCAGCATTTGGATAGCATATAGTAAAGAACAAACATAAATTTAAATAGTGGCTTTCATTACCTCAGGACATCCTACACTGTTTTACAGCCAGCAAAGGACTTTTTGAACTGTAGTCACTGTTGTAAATTCGGAAACGCAGCAGACTATTTCCAATCTATATCACAGCAAATCTTCCTAATTTACTGTTCCAGGGAAATAGACAAGCCACAGATAAATCCTCCCCAAAGAATACTACACTGAATATTTCTTGGCAGATCACTCTCTGTGTGAATCAAGTGATGCAAGCTAAGGACACTTAATGCTGATTGAATTCTCCAGGATGAACCTTTGTAAGTGAATGTATTTCTCAGGATGATTCTATCTTCCGCTTTGCAAGTCAGATTGGAAATCAAAAGCACTTGTTATAGCCAGCATAAGAAGAAAGATTTTCCATCATCAAAAAGGGAATACAGAAATTCTAGACCAGATTTTATTCCTACCGTAGATTAGTTCCACCGCACGTGAAATAACATGTTCATTTTCAGGTGGCAGCCTTTTTGTGACAGTTAATGCCACGTCGAACTACACTAGAATGTGTGGAGACTGCCAATATTCTGAATTTGCTTTGTCGGCAATGTGAAGTAAAGTTCAGAGTATGAGTCAAGTAACTCTATACGCTCACTTGCTTCCAAGTGATTTTGTGACTTTACATTTTTTGGCCATGGATCTTTCCCCGATGGCAGTAGAAAGTTCACATGAGTCAATTATGTTAATCACATTTGGCACATTACCTCAAGTGATACAAGAAAAAGATGCCACCTTGGTTAGATCGAGCATTAAACTAAAGTAACACCCAAGCAATTAAAAAAGGAACAGAATCTTTGCACACGGGCAGAAGCCCTGACACTGGGGAGTTTTTGAGTGACCAGTATGTTTAGGCAGGAGGCCAGGCTTCCTCTACAACATTGCGAGGAGGAGGGAAGGGGTTTAATTGAGGATGGCAGAAGGGCTTTCCACACAGTTAGACCACTCAGAGGGGGCTTTTGGGAAAAATGCCAGTGGCTTGGATAAATGGCCCTCAAACGGGCATTTAATGATCTGATGTGGCTGCCTGCTTCTGATCACTGGACAACCAAACTGCTGCCATTCCCACCACCAAGTGAAGGAACAGTGTCCCCAGCATTTTACCACCTGTCTTCCAGCCCTCTACTCAAGCCAGAAAATTCTCCTCAAAGTGTCATGCTGAAGTTCAGAAAAGTCACATCTTAAATTTCATTGGAAAACCCAACATAAAATCAAAGACAATAAAAGGCCGTTTGACCTGAGATAGGTTGTAATCCTCTTGCTTATCAAAAATGGTTGGCAACAGCAAGGTACTTACCATACCCACACTGACTTTGTGCCTGTTATTAGTTTGTGGAGACATTTTGGGCAGTGTATTGGGCCTAGGTAAATGATGATCTAAGTGTAACATCAAAATTCACACTCTGATTGTGTCATTCAGCCACAAATGTCATTCTAGCTACTTTTCAGCAGGGCTGCATCCCAACTGTCCTCAGCAACAATGGACATCGAGGAGCAGCAGGCACAGGAAAGAAATAATATTTTTCCTGGTTTTTTTATGATCCAGAGGGAGAAGGAGTATTCCTCTAGATCTAACAAGGAAACTTTGGGATAGAGGAAGGCTGAGAGGCTATCGGAGCCTCCTCTCAATCACTTCATCACGGAGTTGCTGGAATGATGAGGCCACAGTTGCTGCTGCAAGTGGTCCTGTGGACGGGTTGCCCCTCAGCACTGCTGAACCAGACAGATGTGGATATCCTTTATTTGAAAACTTACATCATGCTTCAGACAGTACCTTAATTTCGAGGCATCCTCACAGTCTCCCAGCTGCCTCAGCAGTGTCCAAGTTTCCTGAAACCTGCTATCCATCTAGTGATGAAGACTCTAGGATTGACCCTCCCACATTGGGAAGCTGCCTGCAGGATTGGATAGCAGTCAATTAACCAGACAGCTGGAAAGATTCTGACTGTGGACAGTATAATGTGGAGTCAGGACCCAGAAATGGTCCCAAGCTCTGATTTTTTTTCAAATGGAATAACTTTCTGTATATTATGTGCAAACTTGTTGTTGTGTTTCCTATATGGCAACTGTGACTGCACTTCACAATTAGTTGTTTTGTGTCATGAAAGGTGCTGTGTGAATGCCAGTCTTTCTTCTTTCTAATTTGGGACATTAGGCCAGAGTTCTCCGGCTGTTCACACCAGCAGAATCTCCTGGTCCCACCGACAGTACACACAATTACATTATAGCTGTATTATCTGTTGTATAATAGGAAACAAGCTAAGTGGGCTTTTTTCTTTTTCTTCTTGCAATTCCGCTGTTCTGACATTCCTCATGTTAAAAGTCTGACAACACCAGGTTTAAGTCCAACCGATTTATTTGGTAGTAAATTCACTAGTTTTCGAGGTTCAGAACTCTCCATTCACTTTTTACTGTGTTTACCCCAGTCCAACGCCAGCATATCCACATCATTCCTCATGTTGCCAAGTCTGCCAGCCCCACGCTGATCTCTCGCTCTTATATTTCTTCCTGTAATACATCAACTCACCTAAACTAGCCTCCAGCAGCACTTTGGGCTCTCCTACCACCATGATGCCAAATTCTAATCACCCTTAAATTTAAAAAAGAACTAAGATCTCTCTTGGGTGTACTTTTCACTATTTTAGATTTACATCATCTTTTCCACTGGCTTGAGGATCCTTAGATTAATATTCTTATTTATACTATTTAATATTTATATACTATTTATATGCTATTTATATACCCCCCCGCCTTAGGCTTTTATTTCAAACTTCAACTTCTTTGGTCTTTGTACTTCCTTCCCTTCACCTGAGAATGTTGTTGCTTTTATTACTTTCAAGGTATTATGTAGAATCATTTCTTATTCCCTTGAACAGTTAAATGAAGAACTGCTCTCAAAACTAATTACAATCAGCTAATTATTATAGCTATAATTGTAAAGGTCTGGACAATTTTGTTAGTAATATACCAGTAGTCTCCCAGGTTAAAAAGGTTTCTCCCAGGTTTCTTCCAAGAGAATTTTACAATTAACTAAAGAACAAATGTCAATGATTTTCTCCATACAAGGAACTTTCCAAATACTCACACTCATATAGCCATGATGTGGAGAAATCCAACCCATAACATGCATTCTATCACAGCTGTGCTGATGCCTATCACATTCTGGGAAGGATGCCCTCACTTGAGCCTTGTAAAACTCTATAACAGAACAATATAAAATGTTCAGCAACATTTTGGCTCAGGAAAATCAGAGAAGTTTTGGAGAAGAACTAGCAAATAGTTTTGAACAGAATTTTTTTCAAGTGTCTGCCAGCACAACTCGAGAGCATAAATTGACCGGAATTCTGTCACTGTTCCCGGAACATATTGCATGAAGGACCTACAGCAGTATCCTGTTAGTGTCATCCTCAACGTAGACAACACAATGCCCAGTATGGAACTGAGGGATAAAAGTCCAGTACTGCGTGGCCTGATCCCGAACTTGCTGGTCTCAACTAGCATGGTACAAAGGAAAACATAAATGGCCTATGTTCCCCAGGGATAGGGAAGAGTTAGTTTGCATTCCCATTCCTGATTTCCCAGTGATTGAAATTATATGGATGTGGAATGAGCACAAGATCAAAATCAGCTATGGTGGAATAGCTTACAATCGTTTCCTCTGTAGGCTTGCAAATGAAGCAGTTGATGAGTTATTAAAGAACTACCGCACCAATTGTACTGTTTGGACTTTCGTAATGAAAACATTGGAAGGACAACATTAGAACATTTAGTGAAAATTTTGTTGATGAGCAAACTTCACATTCACAATTGTTTAAATGGGATAAATTTCTCCTTGCCTGGTAAGCTATGACAGCTGACTCAGTCTGCAATGGATCCAGTCTCTGATGACAGTGGGCAGTAAAAAGAACAAATAAGTAAAGGCATGTCCAAAACAAATTTGTTGAAAATGTTTGCTTTAACTAGTTTCTGGAACCCACCCTTATATCCTCAGTTTCTTTGACAGACTTAACCTCTTTCCTCTTGGCCAAAGCAAAGCATCTTGACCCCAGATCTTAAGCTAATGGCTTAGTAGTATACTTAAAGCAAAGACTAACTAGGCAGCCTTTTCATGTAAGAAAACCCTCAGTATTTGACCTTTACTGAAGAGACAAGTCAGGAGTCACTCAAGAAGTAACAAGGAAAAGGCAACAGGCATAAGGTTGAAATTTAATAGCTTCTGTTTACAGCTGCCATTTCTTATATTCACATCCTACCCTAAGGTACTTTTCAAAACCAGTATCATAGGTAGTAATTACCTGGTAAAGTAAGAAAAACATTACCTCCCCTCCTATATGTCTTTTGCCTGGGGCTTCTCATTGCACTAATGTGGGAGAAAGGGGGAGGGGTGAACTACAGCAGTGAAGGATAAAATCCCATTGCTTTGTTGTTTGTATGTAAAGCAGAAACTGGGTACAATAGCACAGGCACAGTTACAGCTAAATTGATCAATGTGCTCTACAATTAATTGCCTCCACTCTCATATCCTATCTGAAAATAAGAAAAAATAGTTGGTCTTATTATCACTACAATTTTGAGATTTCAGTTCCAGCCATCTTCAGTTGCCTCATCAATGATTCCTTCTTCCATCATAAATTCAGAGGCAGGCATGATTGCTGATAATTGCACAGCATTCAGTTCCATTCTCAACTCTCAGATAATAATTTAGTCCATGGCCACAACCCTGCAAGTCAGGGACAATCAGGTTTGGGTTAATAAGTGGCAAGGAGCATTGCACCAAAGAAGTGCCAGGTAATGAGCACCTCCAACAAAAGGAAGCCTAACTACTTTCCCTTGACATTCAATGGTATCACCACCATGAAATGCATTGCCATCAATATCCTGGGGATCGCAATCCACCATAAGCTTAATTGGGCAATCCATATAAATACTGTGACTATGAGTCATTTCAGTTCCATTAGAGATAATAGAAGATTGACCAGCCTTGCCTGCATGAGATCCAAGACAAAGATGTACCAAGTCCCCAAACTGCCAGTCTACCAAACCTGTGCATTCCTTTATAGTGACGAGACCTGCACAACAAAGACGGGGCAGGAGAAAAGGCTGAAAAGCTTTCAACTTTGCTGTCACATGCATCTCTTTAGCAGGATGAGGTCGTCAACTCAAAGGTTCTGGAGCTAAGACAATTCCATCAGCATGCGCTCATTGCTAAACTACCAACATGCCAGGGTAGCACAGTGGCACAATGGTTAGCACTTGTGCCTCACAGTTCCAGGGACCCAGGTTCAATTTCTAGCTAGGGACATTGTGCGGAGTCTGCACATTCTCCCCGTGTCTGCGTCGGTTTCCTCCTGGTGCTCCAGTTTCCTCCCACAGTCTGAAAGGCACGCTGGTTAGGTGCATTGGCCATGCTAAATTCTCCCTCAGTGTACCTGAACAGGCACCAAAGTGTGGCGACTAGGGGATTTTCACAGTAACTTCATTTCAATGTCAATGCAAGCCTGCTTATGACACTAATAAATCAACTTAAAACATTAAACATTGTGCTAACTTAGACATATTCATCAGATAGATGATGTCCATATACCCAAAGACCTCATGTGTTGGTGAATAGGCCAGTAGGTCACAACCTCCGATCTGTCCATACCCGTGATTCAAGGACACCTGCATATATGATATGAAGATGGCATACATTGACATAGACAACTAGGATATAGCCATTAACGGGTGGGAGCTTTGGAGGCCGATTATTTGACAGGATATTGGAAGAGGCAAACCGAAATGGAAAGCTCAGCTGGCCAAGGAGAGGGACCAGGAAAGAGAGAGGGCAGTCAATTGTGCTCTTTCTCAACATGCTGTCTTCCTTTACAGCAAATGTGAGACTGCCATGCTAGAATGGGGTTTCTGAGCCAGAGTAGGTCATGTCTAATGCAAAGTTGGTACCATGGAGGGAACCATTATCTCAGGAGATAGATAGCTGCCAATGTGATAACAGTAGGCAGAAGCTAACTATCCTGCAGTGCGTGACTCAATTCATGATGCCCCCAAAGCCTGGCCATCATCTACAAGGCACAAGTCAGGAGGGCAATGGAATACTCTCCACTTACTCAGATGATTGCATTTCAGCAACACCCAAAACACATAACATCGTTCAGGACAAAGCGGCCCACTAGATTGGCATCTCATTTACCATCTTAAAGATTCACTCTCTCCACTGTGGCTGCACCTTTGATTGCCTACAAGATGCACTGCAGCAATTCACCAAAAACTCTTTGACAATGCTTTCCAAGCCATCTAAAAAGACAAGGGTGACAGGTGTTTGGGAACACCACCACCTGCAAATTCCCCTTCAAGTCATATACCATCCTGATTTGGATATAGATCAAAATTCTGGATCTCCTTTCCTAACAGCACTGTGGGTGTACCTACACCACATGGATTGTGACGGTTCAAGAAGGTGACTCACCACCACCTTCTCCAGGGCAATCAGGAATAGGCAATAATTACTGGTCTTATGATGGCCACATCTATGCACAAACAAAAATTGGGAGTAATTAAATTTAACATAAGTCTGGTGTTTCTATAAATAAGAATAAATTGTAAAATTATTAAAATTGTAATCATGAAAAGCCTTTCCCAACCTGTGCCTTTTTTTATTCATCTTGGTAGAACGTAGTGGAAATTTGTGTTACTTTACATTCATTGAGAGATGTGACATTGTCTTTACTTTTGGCACAAATCGATAGAGAAAACGTGTTTCATGGCTTCCAGACTGTGACCCTGGCCCTGAATACTTCTACGAGATCCACCTCAACTGTTCCAATGTACTTAAACCCAGCATCCTGCTACTATCCATTATGGCCATAGCTCCAAGCTGGAAACACCAGCGATTTTACTCAGTAAAACCAATCAATTAGTCTTGATACACTTTCATAAAACAGAATGCGAGGAGGTAGACATAATGACCGCTCACCTTCATCACAGGTGAAATCCCCATGGAGATGTATCTAAAGAATAAGGGCCCAATGGTACAAGGAAACATTCCACTTTTCATTCCTATATGTCCTCGTCCATTGGAAAATTGAGCTCTGCAGTTCTCCTGGTGTCAGTGTCATGGAACGTCTGATCTAAAAAACTGACAGGGCACAACACAGCAATACCCCGCATGGACTGGAAGCATGTGGAGTGGACAGATTGTGGTGTCAAACAACCTGTAATGCTGAATTGACGCATGATCTGTCATTTTGGGCTGTGTAAATCACACTATCTACAGTTTGCACTTTCTATCATTTGGAAAGTAGAGAGTTCAGTGGGAATTGAGCAGAGTCAAATGGTAAGAAGAGGATGAGGTGGGAATGGAGAAGGGACAGAAGGCAGGAGCACAACATCACCCTGTTCTCTTCTTTACTGGCCATCACTGATATCCATGCCTTCAGCTGCCTAGGCCCTGAACTCTGGAATAAATAACTTCCTGTAATAAATCAATGGCAATTCAATATAGCTCAAAGTAACAAGGGATTTATTGCAAATGATAAATAAGTATTTGCAACAAATGGTCCTCAGGAAATGCCCCCTTAAAGGGGCCATGCTGCCATACTTCCACAAACGTCTCCTGCCCTCAAGCTCCCTTTCCTCATTTAAGTTGCTCATTTGACCAATCAGTTATTCCCGAATACCTCCTTAGGTGGCTCAGGGCCAGATTTTACCAATCGGAGGCTAAGGGCCGGATCCAGGCGTAAAACGGATCCGAGTCCGGAATCCTCGTTCCAGTGCACCATACACTTTTTGCCGGCTCCGGTCCGGTCCACGCTGTGGGCTGGGCTTAGCGCTGCTTGAATGATTGGAGCTCTGAACTGCGCATGCGCAGTTAGAAAAAAAAACTGAAACAGCGCACCCGGGCGCATAAAACAAAACCAGCAGACAGAGCCAGTGGGGTGAATGAGCCGCGATCGGGCCTCCCTGGGAGGCAGCCCCCCCCTCCCCGATCAGACCCCCCCCCCCTCCGGAGGCAGGCCCCCCTCAGCAGAGCACACTCCCAACCTACCTCGATTGCTGTTCTCCCTCCACCATCCTTCTGACCTGCAGTCATTGGACAGCCTGCAGCACCTTCCTGGCCTTTCGCTGTGAATCATGAACTTTACATGCCAAACTTTTACTCCGACAAATTTGCCCTAGGCCCCAAGGAAAGTTTAGTCCTCATTGTTGAAGTTCGAACATTAATTATGGCCGCATATGTGAGATATTAGATAAAATGTCACAATTTGAGATTTTATGACCAAAAAAATGTGCGATAATAAATTGTAAATTGTATATGTACTTTGTAAACGTAAATAATTACTTCATAAATATATGGGGGAGTGGTGTGGATGCTCGCAAAAAAATTCTAAGTGTTGAATTTATGTAAAAACTGGATTAAGTCCCGTTGCTTTTTACAGTGGGAGTTTCCAGATAAATCTCCCACACTTTGTGCATTGCAGAGGTCGCTAATGTGAATTTTGCAAAAAATCAGTGGGCGGGGCCTATTCCCGCTGGAGAGGCTGGCTACATAGTGCTGAGCAGGCCACTGCGCATGGGTCAATCTGTCAGCACCCAGATTGTTGCAAAGGCAGTAGCCCCACAGTACTGGCCTCCCAATTGCTGACCAGCTTGATCGCTGGCCAGCCCCACAACCTATCATCAGTGGCCATGCAACCACCCCACGGCCCAATTGCTGGCCTCCCGAACATTTCAGGACTTGCCTTTACCATCCCCCTCCACTCAGCAGCCCTATTTCCACCCCCCCCCTCCATCACCGGCAGCCCCAACTCTCGCTTGCTCCTCCCCGTCCTGATGCCCAGCCCCGATCGCTGGCCTTACTCACTCTGCTCACGATCCCTATGCAGAGTGGCAGCAGGGCTCCTCATGCCCATTGATCTCCCCCATAGGCCCCGTCGCCCATTATGCCCTGCTCCATCAGGCCCCGCTTCCTTGGCATGGCCCTGTGCCCAGTGGGTAGTTCTGCCTGAGGCATTGGCACTTTTCCCCTTGAGCAGTGCCAGGGGGCCAGGCTGGCACTGCCAAGCTAGCAAGTCCCACCACTCTCACCCCTGACTTTCACTCCAGCATGGTCAGGCCACCAGCTCCCTGCAAGTGGGGAGCTATTGTAAACTCCGCTGGGGGGAGTGATATTAGTGGGCTTGGCGACTTCAGTCCTGGGCCTGCTAGTCATTTGTTCAATATATTTAAATTATGATTTGCATAAATTATGCAGCTTCACACCGATTCCTGGCACGGAGCTGATGCTGCCGGAAATGCTGCTGCCAGAGAGTCGCGGAGGCCGTGGTGCCCAAGAGGAACCTCCTGAAATGGCCACTGTTTGAATCTCCCGGTCTACTGCACTACAAAAGCGGCAGAGTGGGCTTTTGCAGAAGAAATGTAATGGAAATAAGGGTAAAAGTACAACACATAGGACGGGAGAATAGACAACATGTAGTCCCTGAAAATGCTGCTGAAATAATGAAGAATGAATCACCCCCAAGATGTTTAAGTTAAGGCTCCGAAGTTAAAAGGTGATTAATACGAATGGAAATTACTTTCCCTGTAAATAATAAACAACTCATTAAACCTTATATTCAATACAAAAAAAAAACAATGTGTTGGGACGTCTCTGGTTGTGGATGTTTAACAAGGTTCTGGTAGTCCCTCTTTCTCAACTTGAAAGAGTGCTTCACTGTCATTAGAAGTTTAGAAATGTGGGCAGATGGTTCAAAGTTTCCTTATTATCAATGTCAATGGGAAAGATGGTTACTAATATTGTATTATATTGCCAAGATAAGTTGCATTGATTTGAATCACAGCTGTTCTTTTATATGTTGTGAGATAAAATAGCTGACAATTCGTATATGGCTTGTCTCACCACATGGTTTCTTTGTCTGCGTTCAGTGAATTGGTGAAGCACATGTGTGAATGATACGAACATCCAGCCAGACAGCAAAAATATACGAGTGTTACACCTCTGCATTGTGGAATGATAGAATCAGGTACTGGCCAGTCCTAAATGCAATACACCGAGGCTGATGATGAGTGAGCAGCATAGGGGTCAGTGACTTCGTTATTATCTAAGATAAAACACACATTTGTAAAAGTGACTATTAAAGCTCATTCAACAAGGAGAAAGAGAAAGGAAAACTTGAAAAATAATCTTAATAAAATGAAACTGCAGAGCGAAAAGAAAAATTAAAAATACATTGACATTGGATTAGCAAAGGAAGTATAAAACCAAGCAATGAACTTTCTGGTGAAAAGTAGACCTGTTGTTATTATGCCCAACCCTCTCCATTGACTAGAAATGAATATTTTCAAATATCAGCTGTGTTTATTTGTCCAAATTAAAACTCTGACAATAAATGAGTGTCTTAATGGTGGGGAAGCAATCTTACATTTCTTGCCCTAGTTGATTCAGCCTCTGTACATTCTGATGCTGTACCCAGTGATGAGTTTAACAGCAGCATCAGTCTCATGACACTGATTGAGCATTTATTTTTCAGTTATTGACTGGGAGGGCAAGAAGATAACCCAATATTTCATATGTGGGGAATGGAATTGAATTCCAGGTCGAAGAAGCAAGGAAATGAAACTACCATAGCATCCCTACAGTTCAAAAGAGGCCATCCGACCCATTGAACCTGCACCAACTCTCTGATAAAGTATTTTACCTAGGCCCTTTCTCCAGCCCTATCCCTATACCCCCATGGCTAATCCAGCTAACCTACACATATTAGGACATTAAGGGGTAATTTAGCATTGCTAATCCAGCTAACCTGCAATCTTTAATGTGTGGGAGGAAACCAGTGCATATGTAGGAAACCCATGCAGATATGGGGAGAATGTGCAAACTCCACACAGTCACCTAAGCCTTGAAATGAACCTGGATCCCTAGCACTGTGAGGAAGCAGTGCTCATCACTGTACCACTATTCCATATTAAGTGGATAGCTGTTCCAAATAGCTGACATGAGCGTAATGGCTGAATGGCTTCCTGCGAAACTGTATTATTCTATCCCATGGCCTTGCCAGGTGGATTGATGACAGGCGGGGGTGGGAGGGGAGTGGACAATTCAGCCAGACCCCTAAAAACTAGTTTCACGCCGACATGAATTTACAGTGGGATCTTCTAACGCTACCTATCATGGCAGATTGGGGATCCCACTGGAAGTCAGTGTAAAACTGATTTGCATCCTGCTGACGGATACAAATGAAAGCCCAACCGGAATCTTCCCTCATGCCCAATTCATCATTATACCAGCAGGAAAACATTCCGGTCCAAAACACATCTGTACCAACTTGGCGAACAAAAGCAATCTTTCCATCACTCTGGCTGTGTGGAATTAACTCAAGAATGAAACCTTGGGCCACATTGTTCAGTATCACACCACACAAGGCATTTACCTAATAAGTTGTAACCTCCTACAACTGAAATGAAATGTAATTTTAAAAACTGCAAAGGTATGCAAAGTGAGGCTAAAATCATGAACATTAGTTACTTTTTCATTTGAGCAAAAGTCAATTATTTCAAAACTTTACAGCGGCAATTGTCAACTGGTAATTTCGTACCAGATTTAATTACTTATTTAAGTTATCTTAAAGCTGTTGGGATTGGGGCTAAACTATGGGAATGGAGAAGTTGGCTAAAGGACAGGAAGTAACAAGTCCTCCCTGGAGGGGTTGCTGGAGTGAGGGTGCGTACTTAATTTAGGAGAGACAGTGGAATTCTAAGAGACTATTCAGAAATTCCTGAATGAGTTGGATAAATCAGGTACCCACAGATCAACAGCGGAAGAAATTTAATGGAAATAAGGGTAAAAATACAACTCATAGGAAGGGAGAATAGACAATACACAGTCCCTGAAAATGCTGCTGAAATAATGAAGAATGAAGCTGCAGCAGGCCTAGGAAACTCAACATTGAATATGTTCAACCAGCAAAAAGTGGCAATCAACAAAGCCAACGGAGTCATCAAACGGCAGTGCTGTGATCAGACAATGCCTTGAATTCAGTGTGCAGTTCTGTAAACCATCAGCTAAATGACCTAAAACATGTAACAGATTTAAAGGCCTGAGAGGAATAGCCAGTGAAGATTAAAGCAGAAATTTGCCAAGCTTATGCTCCTTCTCCTAAACTAGGGAGAAAAAACACAAATACAACAAAATTTTCTTCACACGTTTCAAATACAGACTTCAGCTGCAGTTTTTATTGCAGAATAATGATATCTAAATACAAGTTCTGGTCACCAGAACATAAGAAAGATACTCATGCACTGGAAGTGGACGTCAGGGGTCTGGGGAATAAGGGAAAATTTAATATCTGTGCACCAGGGCTTTCAACTTCAGCAGGGATATAAGACAAACAATACTGGATGAACTGCCCATTAGTCAACCACTTCGTTTTCTTTTTAATTGATCCCCGCCATGGAGCTGAAAGTTTTACCTTTTGGTATATTTGCTGGGGTGGCACAGTGGCACAATGGTTAACACTGCTGCCTCACAGTGCCAGGGACCTGGGTTTGATTCCCGACTTGAGTCACTGTCTATGTGAGGTTTGCACATTCTCCAAGTGTCTGCATGGATTCCCCCTGGGTGCTTTGGTTTCCTCCCACAGTCCAGATATATGCAGGTTAGGTGGAATGGCCATGTTATATTGCCCCTTAGTGTAAAGGGGACTAGCTAAGGTAAATGCATGGTGTTATTGAGATAGGGCCTGGATGGGATTGTGGCTGGTGCAGACTCGATGGGCTGAATGGCCTCTTTCTGCATTATCGGGATTCTATGATTCAAGATGGAATGTCTCAAAGAAAAGATTTCATACAGCTATTTCAAATTGCAAAGTTTGAAGAAAAGTTAACCTGGAATATTATTTTAAATGATTGTGTGGGAAAACAATGACAGAGCATAGATTCAAACATCTAAATCTGATATCAGGGAATTCTTCACATGGGGATGATTTTGATGGTAAATAATAGCAACTGGGAGAGATCTGCAGCAAGTTCCTGAATGAAAATTGCTCGATTAACGTAGTCGCACATGAAAATTTTACTCGCAATGAATGATCAACATGTAGAATAAACTTTCCGATAGAGTAGTGGAACTTTAAGCCTACAATGGCAGCACAGTGGCACAAGGGTTAGCACTGCTGCCTCACAGTGCCTGGGACCGGTTCAATTCCGGCCTTGAGTCACTGTCTGCGTGGAGTTTGCACATCCTCCCTGTACCTGCATGAGTTTCCTCCAGGTGCTTCGGTTTCCTCCTACAATCCAAAGATGTGCGAGTTAGGTTGATTCGTCATGCTTAATTGCCCCTTAGTGTCAGGGGGATTAGCAGGGTAAATATGTGGGGTTTCAGGAATAGAGACTGGGTGGGATTCATAGAATTCATAGAAACCCTACAGTGCAGAAAAAGCCCATTTGGCCCATCAAGTCTGCACTGACCATGATCCCACCCAGGTCCCATCCCCCATATCCCTACATATTTTACTCGCTAATCCTTCTAACCTATGCATCTCAGGACACTAAGGAGCAATTTTAGCATGGCCATTGCAGAATCAATGGGCCTCATAGCCTCCTTCTGCACTGTAGGAATTCTATTCTATAAATCATTTAAAAAACAGTTTTGTAAATGTGGGGTGAGGTTTGGGGATGGGTTAAGATCTCTCTGGATGTAAGACAGGTCATATATCCTTTCTTATTTGTAATTATCTTGTGATCCTGACTGCAGCGTTCCATGGAATTAGCCATTTAATCCATCAACTGCATGCCAGGCTCAGAATTTTATGCAGCCATTTCTTGCACATTAGCAAACATATTGCTATTAAATTGTTAAAGAAAAGCTACTTAATAAAAAGGCAAATTTGTATTTCAAGTTATTGCCTAGAAATAAAATTTTGTATCCTTAAAAATGTCAGAATCAAAAATCCCTACATTGCAGAAGGAGGCCATTTGGCCCATTGAATCTGCACCAACTCTCCAGCAGAGCGTCTTACCCAAGCTTTATACATATAACCCTACATATTTACCTCATTAATCCATCTAAGCTGTACATCTTTGGAGTGTGACAAGAAACAGGAGCACCCCGAGGAAACCCATGCAGATACGGGGAGAACTTTTGATTTTGATTTGATTTGATTTATTATTGTCACATGTATTAGCATACAGTGAAAAGTATTGTTTCTTGCATGCTGTACAGACAAAACATACTATTCACAGAGAAGGAAACCAGAGAGTGCAAGAGGTAGTGTTACAGTCATAGCTAGGGTGTAGAGAAAGACCAGCTTAATGCAAGGTAAGTCCACTCAAAAGTCTGACAGCAGCAGGGAAGAAGCTGTCCTTGCGTCGGTGACCTCAGACTTACTGTATCTTTCTCCCAAAGGAAGAAGATGGAAGAGAGAATGTCCGGGGTCCTTAATTATGCCAGCTGTTTTGCTAAGGCAGCGGGAAGTGTAGACAGACTCAATGGATGTGAGGATAGTTTGTGCGATGGATTGGGCTACATTCACGAACTTTTGTAGTTTCTTACAGTCTTGGACAGAGCAGGAGCCATACCAAGCTGTGATACAACTGGAGAAAATGTTTTATATCTGAAAAAGTTGGTGAGAGTTGTAGCTGACATGCCAAATTTCCTTAGACTTCTGAGAAAGTAGAACATTCAAACTCCACATGGACAGTCACCCAAGGTCAGAATTGAACGCAAGTCCCTGATACTGTGAGCAGCAGCGCTAACCACTCTGCCACTGCATCCTAAAACAAGTTGAATGTGTTTGAATCCTTTGAATGAGAAAATTAAGAGAGAATTATTACTAGACTTAAAGTTTGACAAGGAAATCTGTTTGTTTGCTTTATGCATTATTTATAAAATTGATAATCAATATGTCATGCATTTTTTTTGATATATTGCATTGAAGTTGATCTGAAATGGCATCTGTTTTATATTCCAAAGCCACACAGGGAGCGGTTTAACAATTCTACTGCATGTTTCTGATTAAGAGGGAACAACCCTTGTCTGCCTGGCTCAGTCTATAATTTTACATTGTCAGAATACAAGATTTTATTAACATAATGCACCTTTTGTGGAAATACATTATAATTTCCATGAATTTAGTTTAAGCATTATGGATATGTACAATAAATTGGAGGTGGAGATTACTGTGGAACAGCTTTGCCCTTCAATAAGTAGAGCAGCTTTCTTCTACAGATCAAAATATTACAGGATTAGGATTTTGTTTTTATAGTATTGACAATTACTTTGTACTACAAAAGTCACAGCAGATTTTTCTTCAAAAATGTAATAATGCAGTCATATAAAAACAAACTATGGTGGCTGCTGGAGATCTGTTGGAAAAGCACAGCATGTCTGGCAGCATCTGTAGAGAAAGAACCAGAGCTAGTGTTTTGAGTCCAATGTGACTTTTCTTCAGAATTATTTAGGCTCCTCTGGCTGCTTCAAGTTACAAAGCCTGGCAATATTTAAAGTTAACAAAAATTAGCAGCATAATGGTTTTAACATAGAAACATTTTCAAGATGTTCCAGAGGGGCATGTAACACTGAACCATATATAAAACTATGCGGTCAAGTGACCAAAATCTTGGCCAAATCTGTAGGTTTTAAAGAGACCCTAAAAGGAGGAAAGAGAGGTAGAGAGGGATAATGAGGACATTTTGAAGTTCAGGGGCTTGGCAGTCAAGGAAAAGTCTGCCATGGTGACGTGATGTTTGCACAGGAGGCCAGATTTGGAGGAATGCAGACACCTCCAAATCTGGAGAGCGTTACAGAGGTGCAAGGCGATGAAGTGATCCGAAGACAAAGCAGAAAAAATTAAAATTGAGGAGTTGCTAGGCCATGAGACAGTGTTCATTAGACAAAACGTGTGACTTTGGATATGTGCAGCAGAGTTCTAGAATTAACTCAAGGTAAGTTGGGTGAACAAAATGTCATAAGCTATAAGACAAGGCAAGAGAGGCTCAGCGATGCATCTGATGCAATATTAGCAGATATAGGGTAGAATTTTCCATTTTTGAGACTGTGTGGTGGTAGACTGCTCCAATGGTACCTTTCTCACTGTCCAGAATAGTGGGATCCTGCACAAGATTCTACGCTTGGAACCTCATCAATTATTTACAACATTCCACTCTGAATCACCCGATGACCGGCAGCTGATTTGTCCAACCACCCTCAGCTAACAGGTTTAAAGAACCTGATGCCATATTTAATCACCAACCAACATAGTCATATCACTCTGTCTAGCACACCTGTCTTCAGTAGACTGTGTAAGATGGCAGCAACCTAGAGGCAAAAGGTGAGTAGCTTCAGGAAGAAGGCCCGTACCATTTCCCACTACCAGGATCCTCGAGGCTCTCATTTGGGCAGTCCAGGCCCACCAGCATGTCCTCCACCCCATGGACAGCTCAAAGAAACACACTAATCTCACCTCTCTGGCCTGGGAGACTGTTGGCCAAGAGGTCAGTGTGGCTGTCACCCATATGTGGAGCACCATCCCATGCAGGAAGCTGTAGAATGATCTCATCCACTCCACCAGGATAATGCCTCTCTCAGCTCCCTCCAACATCAAACTCTCAGCATGCATCATGTATTCAAATGCTTACCCTCTTCATGGACCTCACACAGTCAGTCACAGGGGACACATAATAACACTTATCCTGTCTGCAAGATTTACACAGCATTAAAATTCCATCTGCCTTGTTGCTCACACTCGATGCCCTGTCCATTCAGGATAAGGCACACCACACACACAGGAACAGGCATGTTACCCAATCTCTAGACTATCCCCTCTGAGCATATGTCTTTCTTTTGTCTCCTAAAAGTTCATATCTCCAAATTTGCAGATGATGCAAAGTTTGATGGGAGGGTGAGCTGTGAGGAAGAAGCAGGGATATTTCAGTCTGTTTTTGGACAAGCTGAGTGAGTGGCAAATGCATGGCAGATGCAGAATATTGATAAATGTGAGGTTATCCACTTTGGTAGCAAAAACAGGAAGGCAGACTATTATGTGAATGGCTATAAATTGAGAAAGGGGAATGTGCAGTGAGTCCTGAGTGTCCTTGTACAACAGTCGCTGAATGTAAACATTCAGCAGATGGTAAAGAAGGCAAATAGTATGTTGGCCTTCACAGCAAGAGGATTCAAATACAGGGGCAGGGACTTCTTACTGCAATTATACAGGGCCTAGGTGATTCCACACCAGGCGTATTGTATGCAGTTTTGGTCTCCTTATCTGATGAAGGATGTTCTTGCTATTGAAGGAATGCAGAGAAGGTTTACTAGACTAATTCCTGGGGTGGCAGGACTAACATATAAGGAGAGATTGAGTTGATTAAAGTTATGTTCATGAGAGTTTAGATGAATGAAGGGGAATCTCGAGAAACCAATAAAATTCTAACAGGGCTAGATAAGCTAGATGCAGGAAGGATTTTCCTGATAGTGAATATGTCCAGAACCAGGGGTGATGGTCTGAGAATATGAGGTAGACCTTTTAGGACTGAGGTGAGGAGAGATTTCTTCACACAGGAAGTGATGAGCCTGTGGAATTCACTACCACAGAAAGCAGCTGAGGCCAAAACATTGTATGTTTTTAAGAGGTGTTAGATATAGCCTTTGGAACAAAGGAGATCAAACGATATGGGGGGGTAGTGGAAACAGGTAACTGAGTTGGATGATCAGCCATGATCATAATGAATGGTGGAGTAGGCATGATCCAGAGAGCCAGCAGTCTTTACATACTCTTTTTAATTAAGCATTAATAAATTAATCCATCAAAAATGACAGGGGTGACAGTCTCTGGTGGGCATATAACAAAAAGATATCAAAATGGCAAAGAAAACTTACAAATTCAAACCAAAGTGCCATTACCAGGGCTGTTGATGCACCCTAGTCCCTACAACGCCCAGCTGTCATGTGCTCAAGGTACTTAGCTAATCAA
Organism: Carcharhinus amblyrhynchos; assembly: GCF_965287045.1. Lineage (NCBI taxonomy): Eukaryota > Metazoa > Chordata > Chondrichthyes > Carcharhiniformes > Carcharhinidae > Carcharhinus > Carcharhinus amblyrhynchos. Next base: position 59,858,665 of record NC_137324.1, on the reverse strand, counting down.
TGCCCTTCCACCTCTCCATCCTTAATCTTGATAATGCAAATAACATGTCAATAACAGAGTCCCCTCTTCTTTAAATTTAAATTTTTGCAGCACAGAAACAGTTTCAAATCAAATTTAAAAAAGATAAAGAACAATATATTTTCCATATTCTCTATAGCACATCACAGTACAATACATCCTTCTTCTTGGAGCTCCAATATTTTTTTCCTGTAAGCATTCCTTTTTGTAAAGCAATATTTGTGACTTATGACAACCCATCTCATCTTGGAAATCTCCCTTTTCTTTCTAACATCTCTTTCATACTCACAAGGTCAGTCCTCAACTGTTACTCAGTCAAATGCTCTGTCAAATGCATCCCACAGGGAACGGTTATCTTCATAGCATTTAATGGACAAACTTTTCTCAGATTGCCACTATTCTCGGCTTCCCAGGCCAAAGGACAACATTTTCCATTTTCACCCAGCTGTACGTGAACTCCCACCTGGAAAGTTGGCATTGGAAGTGTCACTAAAAGGATAAATTTTATGTCCTCTGGCCATCCTGGATTGGAAACTTGAGTATGTATTTCTCTGCGTTTAATGTTTAGTTTGCCCTTAGTTGTAGCATGTTTCACTGTAGCACTTAATTCCAATACATGAGAACTGGCTTTGGTCCTTGTCTGAGTACAAAGCCAATTTGACTATGCAATAAAACTTTTGAACTGTTTTGTTTCTATTTTAAATGTAACATCATCTTTCTGTGCTAACCTAACATGATAGATTGGAATATTAGTAAAACTTCTAGATGCCTAAAAGTTTCCTTTTCTGCCAACAGTAAAATATTGTTGGATCAGCTTTTAGTTGACGACAGCCTAATTCAGCAAGACACACCTGAGAAGTATGTCCTCAATATATCATTCAGTCTGTAAATGTATTTGTTTAATTTCCACAGCTGCCTTTGTATACCACTTGCCTTGTTGCTCAAGCTTTCTTATTCCTGTAATCCTCTCTAATCCGATAAACCTGTGTTTATCTAATTCTAAACTCTTGAGCATCACTGATTTTAATCGCCACACCTTCCATGGTTCCACTTACAGTTACCTCAGCACTGAACTCTGGAATTCTCTCCCTGCAACTCTTTAGCAACCAGGAGTGCATTGTAATAGACAACGCCCAAGACAACAGGACTTAGACAGATGTTTCTACAGCACAGCAGATTAGATGAGACAGAGCTGGAGTTGGGTAATACCATGGAGGTAGAAATGGAGGTCTTAGTCATGGCATATATATATAATCAGAAGCCCATATCAGGGGTCAGATTTGATGCCAAGGTCATGAACAGTTTGGTTCAGGCTCTGAAAGTTGCCAAGAATGGAGTGGTAACTAGGAAATGGGATTTTAGTAGGGATTGAAGACAATTGCTGGAATTTTACCGGCATGCGAGTCCCAGAATTGAGGCGCGTGAGGCTCATCGAACGGTACTCTCCGTTGGCATCAGATGGGATCTTATGAGCCTCGGGTGGGCGAGGCGGTAAAATTCTGGCAAATGTCCTGAGTCTTCCCAATAGTTAAGGAGGAGAAAACATTTGCTCATCAAGTACTTGATGTCAGGTAATCAATCTGATAATTTAGAGACAGTGAACAAGGTTGAGAGAGCTGGTATTATTCACCTCTCTCAATGCTCTTGATAGCATTTTTTTTTACAAGTCCCTTTTGTTAAACTTGTTGGCAGCAGATGTGGCCTGGAGCAAAGTGCTTATATTTTGATTTGACTCTGCGGCTTCAGAATGCCACTTTGGAGTATTATTAATTACCTGCACTCCATCTTATGAGGAATCATTTGAGGTTAAATTCCTCTTTTACCTTGCAAATGTCTCATTTTGTTTTCGGAAGGTATGATGACTCAGATTAGTTTTAAATGTGAGCAAGCCATCAATCAGCACTTTCACACGAGTTTATTTTCACCCTATGGCTGAAATGAAAAGGAGATTACAATCCCCAATATACAGAGGGAAGAGATAGGTTTTGAGATAATTTGATAAATGAGACTTGAGTATGGAGGTTCACCTGAAATATCCTGAGAGCTGTTCTGATTCCACCATCCTGATTTCACTGAGAATGTGGCACAGGAAGCACATTTTCATGGTTTCCAACCCAAGTTGCAGTGATGGAGCAGAAGCAACTTGGAAAGACGAAAACAAGAAGGATGTGCAACTTTGTATCTTTTAAGGCCTCGGAACTTCCTAAAACATTTAATAGCCAATGAAGTACTTTGGAAGTGCAGGGACTGTTGTAATTTAGGAAATATGGCAACCAACTTGCTCACAAACAGCAATGTGATTGCAGTCAGATAATTTATCTTCACGATGATGATTGAAGGATAAATAATGATGGGGTCACTGGGGATAAATCCCTTGTTCTTCTTCAAAACAGTGCCAAAGGATTTTTTACACTGTTACAAAATCAACAAGCTCTCAATTTAATTCCTCATTTGAAAACAAATGGCAAAATCTTACCAAAAAATGGCAGAGTATTATTTCAGGTGGGAGAACTGTTGTGATTTCCTCCAGAGAAACTGGTCTTTCTTCTCTTCAGATCTTCCAACACTCTGCCAAAAAAAAGTCAAGGAGACATGTTTCACACCGTCAAACAAACAGGGGGCCTCAACACACCAGCAAAATCCCACTGCTCAGGGAATGCAGTGCCATCTTTAAGAGGCTCCCTGATCAGAACCTGAGTATACCTCTCCCTCAGCCCATCACAGTCGTCTCAGCCACACACACTCCCCACCCTCTCATTGATCGGTGTCAACACTTCTCTAGCCTGGCCTCTCCCCAATCATCAGTTTCTTCTCCCTCCACAATTATTGGCCCCTTGCCCCCCTACCTATATCATCAGCACCTTCCCCTCTCTCCGCTCTTCATCCCTCTCCCTAACAAAGTCTGAGCTGGTACTCCTCTCCACCAACCGCCTCCCCCCACAGGTGGATGATCCTGTTGTAAATGGTGCTGGTGTGATGTTATGCCGGTGCCTGCAAATATCTGGTGGTGGTGGGGGAGTCAAGGAGGGAGTGCTCGCTAATAACGTGCTAATGTATTCAGATGAACTTTTTGCGGTCCTGGGGCATGTTTCACACCATTCCAGCAGAGGTTGGAAATTCGCCAGCACAAATTACACTTTCCAGATTTTGAGAATGCTCAGCCATTCTCGCTCCCAGAGACTGCAGGCTCAAAAATCGCCCCATTATCTACAACAGATTGCACTCCCGCAATACTGCACTGGCGTGTCGGCCTAGATTTTTATGTTCAAGTCTCTGGAGTCAGACCTGAGCCTGGGTAAGTTATAGGTTGCTACCCATTGAGCTGTGGCTGAAAGGCTTTGTTGCAGAATGCTACTGCGCCACAATTGTTACAAAGTGGCAATACAGGATAATCTACAAATGGAATGAGAAATCCTGCCATGGTTAATGGTGTCTTTCCAATTTTCCACTCGTTTTCTTTCTTTCAGCTCTAGAAAATGCTGATGCATGTTAATGCTCACACCATGCATGACAGCAATGTCCAGATACATCATCTGAACTGATTACTTGTCATGAGCTGAATGAATAAGTATCATTGAACTAAGTGACTTTAGGGAGTATCACAGACAAACCTGACCCTGACCTCACCTACAGGCCACATATGTACATATAATTTTCAGCAGATGTTACTAGATAAAGTTTAAGGTTTATTAATTAGTTCTACAAGTAGACTTACAATATCACTGCAATGAAGTTACTCGATAGGCACTAAATAGGTCTGAAAGACTAATCTATCCCCACCCAACGGTAAGGAGCCAGTTAAGACTATTACTGTCTTCCAGATAGTGTTTTAACAAGTTTCAGCCAGATTATAATATCCCAGATAATATTGGGGTCTGGAAATAACTCCTCAGTAATACACACCCCACCAAAGAGGGTATGGAGTTGGATTCACAAGTTATCTTAAAGCTTATAGCTTTAGCAGTCAGGAGTACAGAACCTTTACAATATGACAAGGATTAGGCTATGAATGGATAATAGGGCCATATTAAATAGCAATCAAACAGTAAAGGAATGAGTGTGCACATTCTAATTTAACAAGTACATTCATATATGTAAATAATTTTGGATTCAGAATAACTGTTTTGGGTACAATCAAATTGTACTACTTACGGAAAGAAATTGATGAGAAAATTGTATGGAGTATAAACACTGACTGATTTTTAAAAATTCTTCTGTGAAGTCCATGGTGTTGTGGCCTTCTAAGCTGCATTGCCTGAAACCTAACTCAGCAGAATTTGGGATCAAATCTGAGGCCTTTGTAATTTGTATGGTCAATTCCCAGGTCAGACCTGCATTTGCCTTACCCCATCCAGAATAAGTCACTGAAAGTGCCGCCTACTATTACAATACTAAGGAAGTTTGCCAAGTTATATAAATAATATATGCTCCTTACAAATTTCTCATCAATTTCTTTCCATAAATAGTATCATTTGATTGTACCCAAAACAGTTTTTCTGAATCCAACGTTATTTACATATATGAATATACTTGTTAAATTAGAATGTGCACACCATTTCTTTACTGTTTGATTGCTGTTTAATATGGCCCTATTATCCATTCATAGCCTAATCCTTGTCATATTCTAAAGGTTCTGCGTGGCCTTGTATCACTGTGATCCCAAATTACTCACAGGATTACTGTCAATATATAGTAAAGTTTCCCAATTTAAATCATATTTTTTGAATAAGTAATTTTTTTAGATGGACTGAATATGCCAACGCACTGTGTCGTGATGTGCTGAGTGTTGCAATTGATTCTATTAATATAAGCTTTTCTTGTGGGTATAATGTATGTAAACACGGCAAACTTGCGAACATCTTTGTGCACTCACCAGTACCCACAATCACCCAGCGCAATGTCTCACAAATATATGCATGCTTTGAAACTGTATCTGTCTATTTATCCCATAAAGAAGCAGTTCTTCCAGAAAATGTCCTAAAAAAGGCAAATCAGCTTTCAGACAAGCTACAAGAGCACAGATTTTGGCTCATCATTTGGTAATGAAGACCATTCAAGTTCTACTTGCTGTCTTACGTATGAGGGGTTGTCTTCCATCTGACCAGAGTATTGTGCTAATCATATTCAACAAAAGAGCAGAGGCAATTAATCGTTATTTGAAATACATTCTTGTCTCTGTGCTTCATTGCAGGACATGGCATCAAAGACTGCCTCGCCTGGCCTTGATTTCATTCTGTTTCTTCACAAAGACTCGTCCTGTTGTGCAAAGCAAGGGAAAACCTTGACAAACCGAATAAAATAATGGTTAACTATAAAGTTCTCCTGCTTTAATCAAACGGTGAAATATTGAGTAGAGGTGGAGGTCTGTCATCTTAAAATACAATAATTAGCCAGGACAAACTATAATGTAAGGAATGTGCTGGATATGACTGGTTATTTGCATTCAAGTTACATCCTGTTAAATGAGTAATCTTATTTACTTATGGGAGTATCCAATTATTAAGGATCTGCAAGGAAGAATTTAAAAGGTGTTTTCTGTTCCTCAATTTTTTAGAGTCATAGAATCCTTTATGCCATACAAGTGGCTCATCAAACCCATGCTGGCTTCCCTGGAGCAATCCAGCCAGTGCCACTACCCTTCTTGACCCCATAGCTCCACAGATTAATTTCCTCCACAAATGCCTATCCAATTTCCTTATGAAATTATCGATTGTTTCCATTTCTACCACCCTGATGGTCAACAAATTCCAGGATCGTTACTGCTCACTGCATAAATAGTTCTTCCTCATATCTTCCTGCATCTCTTGCCCTAAATAGGAAAATAGAAGCTAAAGCAGGAGTAAGCCATTCGGCCCTTCGAGCCTGCTCCGCCATTCATTATGATCATGGCCGATCATCAAAATCAATATCCTGATCTCCATTCCCCCATACCCCTTTAGCCCCAAGAGCTATATCTAATTTCTTCCTGAAATCATGTAACGTTTTGACCTCAACTACTTTCTGTGGTCGAGAATTCCACACATTCATCACCCTCTGTGCGAAGAAATTTCTCCTCTGTTCTAAAAGCTTATCCCTTATCCTCAAACTATCACCCTAAGTTCTAGGCTCCCCATCATTGGAAACATTCTTTCTGAATTTACCCTGTATATAGAAACATAGAATCTAATGTGTCTGTGACCCTTAGTCCTTGCATAATCAGCTAGTAGAAAGAGCTTTTCGGTAACTACACCATCTAAGCCTGCCATAATCATGTGCACCTCTATCAAATCTTCATACAGTTTCATATAAAAGCAAAATACTGCGGATAATAGGATCTGAAACAGAAACAGGAAACTGAAAAATCTCAGCAAGTCTGACAGCAACTGTGGGGAGTGAATAGAGCCAAAGTTTTGAATCTGGATGACGCTTTGTCAGGGCCAAAGAGCATTTCTGATGAAAGGTCATCAAGACTTGAAACATTGGCTTTATTCTCCTTCCACACATGGTATCAGACCTGCTGAGAGTTCCCAGCATTATCTGTTTTTGCTCCATTCAGCCTCCTTTGATCCAATGAGAACAAACCCACCCTTTCCAACTTGGAAACATGCTGGTAAATCTCCTCTGTATCCTCTCTAGCCCTTTCACATCCTTTCTAAAACATTGGGAAGAGAGCAGAGTGTAACATCCTAATTAGAGTGAAACCAGAGATTTACATAGACTCAGCATAACTTTCCCGCTTATGAAGTCCAAAATCCCATATTCTTTGCAATATCTCAATATATTTTGCCATCTTCCAACCATCAATGGACACATACCCTCAGGTGTTTCTGTTCTGCACACACTTGAACTGTGTAATTATCTAGAATTCTCTGTCCATTCACACCCTGCCAACGCTGCCAGCTAGAATGGAAAATTTGGTGCTCAGCCAAATCTCTCTTCATCGCAGAGAGATTGGACTATCCCAGCTGCAGATGAGGTCGGAGAATTCAGCTCTACAGTTTATATTGCCACTTTCTTTCCCTTCTGCCAAAATGCGTCATTTCACGCTTCTCTGCATTAAATTTGATCTTCTACTTGTCTACCCATTCTGCTAGTCTATCTGTGTCCTGTTGCAAGAAATTCATATTATCCTCTCAGTTTGTTAATCTTCCAAGTTTATTATCGAATTTGAAATTTTGCCCCTGATTGCAAAATGAAATTCATTTATTCATAGCAAAATAAAAGTGGTGGTCCTCATACTGATCCTTGGGAAACACTACAGTTTATCAGCCTCCAGTCCCAAAACCAACCATCTCACATGACTAATGCTTTATGTCCTTAAGACCTTTTTCTTTCAATTGCACACTCATCCGCCTATTCTATAAGCCTCAATTTGGATAATCAGTATTTTATGCTTTCTTAAACTCCATATAGACAATATCCATTGAATGTCCTCCACCTCTGTTACTCCATTAAAAATTCAATTAGTCAAGTATGAACTGCCTTTTACAATCCGTGCTAACTACTTAATCACCTTGAACCTCTCCAACTGCCTGTTTTTCTTGCCTGATTAAAGATTCCACCTTATCCACAGGCGGCACAGTGGCACAATGGTTAGCACAGCACCACAATATTAGCACAGCACCACAGTGGTTAGCACTGTGCCAGGATTCAATTCCAGCTTCTGTCTGTGTGGAGTTTGCACGTTCTCCTTGTGTCTGTGTGTGTTTCCTCCGGGTGCTCTGGTTTCTTCCTACATGTTAAAAATGTGCGGTTAGATTGATTGACCATGCTAAATTGCCCCTTTGTGTCAGGGAGGTTAGCAGCGTAAATATGTGGGATTATGGTGATGAAGCTTGGGTAGGATTGTTATCGGTGCATGCTCGATAGGCTGAAAAGCCTCCTTCAATGATTCTTAAATGTTTGTCTTCTCCAGGAACACTCAACTAACTAGTCTGTAGTTACTAGGACTGTGCTTGCATCCTTACTTGAATAATGGTGTCACATCTGCCACTCTCCAATCCTCTGGCACTTCCCCATATCAAGGGAAGATTGGAAGATTAAGGCAAATCCTTCCACTAGCCAAAAGAGAAAATGCTAGAAAATGCTTGTCAAAGCTGACAAAGGACAATCAGGACTCAAAACAGCAACTCTTTTCTCTCTTTACAGATGCTGCCAGACCTGCTGAGAATTTCCAGCATTTTCTCTTTTGGTTTCAGATTCCAGCATCTGCAGTAATTTGCTTTTAAGCCCTTCCACTATTTCCATTCCCAATTCCATTACAAACATGGCGTGTCATTGTCAACTTGACCAGGTAATTTAACTATCCTAAGTGTAGCTAGCTTTTCCAGTGCCTCCTCTCTTTCAGTTTTCACATGATCCATTGTCTTCACTATCTCTACTTCTACTAATATTAGGAGTGATTCTCCCAGGAGCTGCACTGCTTTAGCAGTGCAGTGGGCTGGGAGACTCATGCGGAGGCCATGTAGTGGGATCCCCACTGAGCGCCACAACCTCCATGAGTCTCCAGTTGCCAGATTTCCAGCGCTGTCAGCTCCGTGCTAGAAATCGGCACGGAGCTGAATAAATTATGGAGGTACTGATTTTAATATAATTTCCATATAATTAACAGGCCTGGGACTGAAGTATCTGGGCCCACTAGCCTCTACCTCTCACCGCCAGCGGGGTTTACAATAGCTGCCCACAACTGGGAAGTTGGTGGCCCAACGCCACTGGGTTGAAGGGGGGACATGGAGGCTCCCCAGGATGTTAGCAGTAAGGGGGGGGGTGCCTGTTGGGCATTTGCAGCTTAGCAGTGCCAGCCTGGCCCCCAGCACTGTCCAATGGACAAAGTAGAAATGTGTGGGGAGGGGCTACCTGACACTGCCTACCAGGCATTGGGCAATACCAAGAGAGTAGGGCCAGAGGGGGGCAGGGTCTATTGGGGGTAGAGACTCTCAGGAGAAGATCGGTTGGTGGGGGGTGTCCTGCTCCAAGTCTGCACTTGGTGATGGAGGGAGGGTGGCCTGTGATCAGGAGATGAGGGGGAAAGGTTGGCCTTTTGAAGAGGTCAGGGCTATGGGGGTGGGGTCAGGGCTGCAGAGGGGGTGGTTGAGCTGCCGGTGCGGGGCTGGTGGTTAATCAGGAGATCGAGTTAGCAGGATGGAAGGGAGAACGAAGCAGGTGGTGATGTGGTGGGGGAGTTGCATGGCCAGCGATGCGGGGTCGCGGGGCTGGCCTGTGATCAAGCTGGCCAGTGATCAGGAGGCCAGCAGTGCAGGGATACTCAGCAAGTGCCAATCTCGGTGCTGATTGATCAGCACATGCGCAGTGGCCCACTCAGCACTATACTGCCAGCATCTCCAGCAAGAATAGGCCCTGCCTCTGGTTTTTACTGTGAGTCATGTTAGGGCATTGTGTGGAAATTCTCAGCAGGTCTGGCAGCATCTGTAAAGAGAGAAAAGAGTTGCTGTTTTGAGTCCTGATTGTCCTTTGTCAGCTTTGACAAGCATTTTCTAGCATTTTCTCTTTTGGCTAGTGGAAGGATTTGCCTTAATCTTCCAATCTTCCCTTGATATGGGGAAGTGCCAGAGGATTGGAGAGTGTAGGGGATCCATTTTGAAGATCCCATTGAAAAAAAACACAGGATTTACTCCAGAATTTACATGAATTTGGCATTTAGGATTTTTTTGGGAAAATCCCACTCATCCCTCTTCCTTCGTAAATGTCAATAAAATGAACTCATGAGTATTCTAACCTTGTCATTTGCCTGTAAGCATGTATCACTCTTTTTATTCTTATTTTATTTCTTATTTTAAGACTCATTCATTGCTTAGTATCCATTTATTATTTATATGTCAGTGGAAGATTTTGGGTTCCTTTTTATGTTGACTACCTTTCTCTTCTTATATCCTCTCTTTGCCAGTCATATTTTCGTCTTCAATTGCCCTCTCAACCTATTGTATTTAACTAGGTTTTCACTTGAAGGACTCACCTGATATGCATCACACAACTTCATTTATGTCTCGTCACATTTCCTTGTCATCCAAAGATCCCTACTTATCACAGCCTTAAGCATGCCTTTGTGGGAATATACCCAGCCTGAATATGAAGCTTTTTTTCTTTAAAGAGCACCCATTTTTCCCCTAAAGATTTTTGGTCAGTCTCTGATTTTATTTACTCCAGCTAGGTCCCTTTTCATTAGCCCTCTTCCAATATAGAAGGTCAATATTAGAATGTTCTTTGCAATTCTCCATTACTGACCTAAACCTATGATATAATGATCACTCTTGCCTAATTTTCCCCCATGGATATTTGGTCCCCTTGGTCCACTTCATTTCCCAGCAGCTGATCCAACAATATTTCCTTTCTAATTGGGCTAAGGACATATAGTTTGGAAGTTCTTCCCCTTCTTTACCTTTTATTCAATTAATATTTGAGTAATTATAGTCCCCCAGTGTTAAATCTTTATGGTATTTATACAACACTATTTTCCTTACAGATTGGTTCCTCCATCTCTCTCTCCGTCTCAATTTTTATAACGTTCTCTAGTCCTGTAACATTATATTCTCTATAACAGTGTAAGACTTCATATAAAATTTCAGGCAATGAAAGATTTTCCTGAATACAACTTGTTTTGCACAACGATTATTTTTGATTAGTTAAATAAGCAATGTAAATTGTCATCAGAGGTTGTGCATCACATTATGCACAAGGTAAGTGTGAAGAATTTAACTATTGCAGCACACATAATTGAACAGAAATTCATTACCAATGTGACTGCTTACCCAAAACAAAACAATGCATCTTGATCCTACTTTTATTCACTTATAAATGTTCATTTAAAATTAAATTTGAAACCCAAGATGTGATTTACTACGAGTTTTGCTTTGTCTAATTTTGGAGTGCTGGCTGTAGAATATGGATTTCACTAAAAGTCCAGATCAGATTTTTTAGTTTCATTTTATTTTTATTATTATTTCTCCGACTCCAGCTTCCTTCCTCCATCAATTAGTGGCATGGGTGGCAATCATTTTGACCAACTCTCCCTGGGCTCCTCCCTTAAACGTCTTCACTGTTTAATGTTTCACCCATCTTCAAAATCCCCCTCAAAAATATCTCTTCAACAAGACTTTCGTTCATCTCTCCAAGCTCTTCTATTATGACTTATGGAGCACCTTGGGACATTACGTTAAAGATGCTGTTTAAAAGCAATATTGTTATTGCAATTAGATTACATGACATTTTCTCTTTCTTATACCAGGTCACAACCACCACAAGTTCCGTATTTGTTATCTTAAGCATTTCTGTGTTCCTCATTGCAATTTCCACCACTTATCCTCACTGTACAAAATGAGTGGCTGCGTTAAGATGTCCCATTGGGTCATGTCATTTGCTCCATGTGAATTGCTAATCTATTTTCAATTCCAATTCAATCCTCATTTCAAAATGTGTGTATTTTTTCCTGTCATGAATGACCGCATCCTCCCATTCAAAGAATGGGGTGTTTCTATTTTGGTGCTGATGCAGCATGTCCCTCAAAGGTTTGGGTAAACAGCATGGGTAATCTGTGATACATTTATGTCCCAATACTGCCACTACTATTAGCGTATGTTCAACAACAATAACATCATAGATGTGACACCATGCTTCCAGCAATACAACACCACCTCAGAAGTGTTTCATTCTTTCAGTATTGTTTCAGGTGAAGCTAATATTTGGTTCTGGCTCAACTTGTCCTTTGTCCAAGAAGAAGCTTGTGGCTCTCCTCCTCACTTGTAGATAAGGGAAGGGCCCCTGAATTGGAAGGTCATTCCAAAATGAAGTGTCTGGTGATGGAAGCTCACAAGTCACTGAACTCCTTTGAGGCAGACCTGGGAAACCTCAACAAGTCAGTGCTCAAAACTACTGGAGATAATCAGCCAGCATTGATCAATGTAGAAATCTAGGGTTCAGACCTGTCAAATTTGTCTGCTACCTTTTCATGCAGTCATAGATAACATTATAAAACATTAAATCAGTGGTCAGGAAATTATTGGAGAAGATTCTTCAAGACAGGATTTATTCCCAGTTGGAAATAAGTGATGTATTAGTGAGAGGCAACATGGTTTTGTGAAGAGGAGGTCGTGTCTCACGAACTTGATTGAGTCTTTTGAGGAACTGACGAAGATGATTGATGAGGGTAGGGCAGTGGATGTTGTCTACATAGACTACAATAAGACCTTTGACAAGGTCCCTCATGGCAGACTGGTGCAGAAGATGAAGTCGCATGGGATCAGAGATGAACTGGCAAGGCAGATACAAAATTGGCTTGGTCAAAGAAGACAGAGGGTAGCAGTAGAAGGGTATGTTTCTGAATGGAGGGCTGTGACAAGTGGCATTCCTCAGGGATCAGTGCTGGGGCCTTTGCTGTTTGTAATACATATAAATGGTTTGAAGGAAAATGTAACTGGTTTGATTAGAAAGTTTGCAGATGACACAAAGTTTGGTGGATATGCAAATAGCTGTAAGGACCATCAGAGGATACAGCAGGATATAGATCAGTTGGAGACTTTGGCGGAGAGATGGCAGATGGAGTTTAATCTGGGCAAATGTGAGGTAATGCATTTTGGAAGGTCTAATACAGATAGGAAATATACAGTAAATGGCAGAACTCTTAAGAATATTGATGCGTCAAGGGATCCGGGTGTACAGGTACGCAAGTCACTGAGAGTGGCAATGCAGGTGGAGAAGGTAACCAAGAAGGCATACGGCATACTTACCTTCATCGGCCGGGGTATTGAGTTTAAAAATTAGCGAGTTATGTTGCAGCTTTATAGGACCTTAGTTAGGCCTACTTGGAACATAATATTCAATTCTGTTCGCCACTCTACCAGATGGATGTGGAGGCTTTGGAGAGGGTACAGAAAAGATTTACCAGGATGTTGCCTGGTATGGAGGGCATTAGCTATGAGGAGAAGTTGGAGAAACTTGATTTGTTCTCACTGGAATGATGGAGTTTGAAGAGTGGCCTGATAGAAGTCTACAAGATTATGAGAGGCATGGACAGAGTGGATAGTTAGAAGCTTTCTCCCAGGGTGGAAGAGTCAATTACCAGGGGGCGCAGGTTTAAGGTGCAAGGGGCAAGTTTTAAAGGAGATGTAGGAGACAGATTTTTTTACACAGAGAGTAATGGGTGCCTGGAACTCGTTGCCGAGGGAGGCAGTGGAAGCAGATACAGTAGTGACTTTTAAGGGGCATCTTGACAAATATATGAATTGGATGGGAATAAAGGGATATGGTCCCCGGATGGGTAGGGGACTATATCCGGTTAAGGTTAAGTTGGGCGGCATGGTTGGTGCAGGCTTGGAGGGCTGAAGGGCCTGTTCCTATGCTGTAATTTTTTATGTGGTAGAAGGTAATATGATCCTGGCTGGAGAAGCAGGAAGAAGCTTACAGTGCTACATCCAGGAGTATCCTTGGTATCCTTTAGCATTGGCACTGCCAACATGGGCCTGTTCTGTCTGGGTTTACGTATTCCAATAGATAGGGACTAAGCATTAAATATCTGGCAAACAGAAATTACCTGTATGATTTCCTAATTGTTTGATCTGGAAATTAATAAGAAAGGTTTCCATGAATGCAAGGCATCTGAATGAAAAATATCAGCATACTGGCTGGAATTCTCTGACCATTCACACCCGACTACTGCCACCAGGGCAAAAGGAAAATTTGACGCTCAGCCACATCTCTGTTCACTGCAGCGGGACCAGAGAAAACTAGCTGCAGGTGGGGTTGGAGAAATTAATAAATTTCTTGGCTTAAAATTATGTAGTTATAGAAACAGATGTTTAACATAATCGGTAGGATTCTCCATCCTTCCAACCACAGGTTTCTCAGCAGCTGGAGGCAACGTGCTGCTCACTGGCAGCAGGATTCTCTGGACTCACCGCTGTCAATGGGATTACCCATTGTAGCCACCCCACTCCACTTGGAAACCTGTCACTGGGGTGCGCTGCCGGCAGGCCCAGAGAATCCCACTGGAAGCAAACAGCTGCAGAACTCCAACCGATATCTTTAGACATCCTTTTAGCATAAGCTGAAATTTTCCACACACTGAAATATTTATGCCATTAGATTACACAGTTCATATCATTAAAATTAGTTGATTTGCTAATCAGTCTTCTACACTAGTATCAATACAGGACAACTCACAGTGAAGTTGGGACACTCAAGATGATAACAATGGTATTTTAATACTGTGGGAGTCCTTTCTGAGCAGGAACATATGATTTTTATTCATATTTTCAGTTGAGTTCTTTGGAATTGTTTCCATTCAATAGATTACCCAATTCTATTTCAGTTTACATGAAATCTTTGATTAAAATGTCCACATGACAATCTTACATGAGACATGTTCCAGTGGTTCCCATTAAATAACAGTCTGACAAAAATGAAGCAGTTACTTCAGGAGTTAAGAAAGGAACTTTTGTTGCGGTTTTTGCATCAGAATTTAGAAAGAAGAAGTAAAACAAATCACAAAAGAAAAGTGAACCAGAAATACAAATGCAGATTTTTAACTCTAAAATGTTATTATAGAGCTGTATTGAACTGAAGGGAAATAATGCTTTTTTTCAAAATACAACAATTCATTGCATTTTTATTTAAAGACTAGAAAATATTGTTGAAAATTTGTTCTCACCATTTGAAAAGGCAAAGTAGTGGAGTGAAACCTTTGTGTGATGTAAATCAAATCCCAATTTCCATTTAATTTGGAACCACTAGATATTAAAATCAGGAAGAATCTGTATTGAGCAACAGTAAAATACAGCAGCTGTTTGCTGAAATGATGATCACAGGCATTGCCCTCACCTCAGGATGTCAACTAAATTTAGCTCAAAATCTAATGACCGACATTGGGTATAAGACCATGACTAGGGAACTGAAGTTCCCACTGGGGTGAAATAAGATGAGAAAGTGTGCTCCTGCCAGTTGTGGTGGGTCACTCTTCCTGCCAGAGGCAAGCATAAAGTTGTTTAGCAGCCTGTTAATGGGATACAGATGAAGATCTGACAGGAATTGAAACCCTGACTGAAATTGCAACCCCCCTGCCCACTGTCTAATTATCCATGCTGCCAGCTGGATAAAACATCAGTCTTTTCGGAATATGTCTGGACCAACATAGCATGTACATGTCATAACTAAGCTAGAAAAATACCTGGGCCAAGCAAACATTAAGAGTAAGTTGGAGACCTCCAGTGGCTGTGGACCCTAAATATCACATGCAGTGCTGGGTGGGTGATGCATCTAGCAATGTGAATCTTCACAGTGGACAAGTTTCCAGGATGTGGATGTTATTTACTCCATTAATCCCCCTGATACTAAGGGCTAATGTAGCATGGCCAATCCACCTAATCCACACACCTTTGGACTGTGGGTGGAAACCAGAGCATCCGGAGGAAACCAATGCAGACATAGAGAGAACATGCAAACTCCGCACAGGCAGTGACCGAGGCTGGAATTAACCTGGGTCCCTGGTGCTGTAAGACAGCAGCACTAACCACTGTGCGACCATGCCACCCACTTATGATATGTCTTAAAGGTAAAATTACGTGAGAATCCTTTGAAACCTGCGAAATGTGAGCTGTATGTATCACAAATATCATGCTGTTTCTAAAATTAAAGAGCACACTGAATAAATCAAGTATACAAAATAAAAATCTTTCGGACAGTATCTTTCACCCAGCAGCAATTTAATTTCCATTCAGTTTTCATTGCAATTAAGGATCAGAGCCATCAAACGTTGTAAATTACAGATTATAATAATTAAATTTGTGTTAAGGTGAATTACAACCAGTAACATTGGGCGTTTACAGCTTTTAATCACAGTCATAAAATTTGAATTTCATTAAGTTATTTTCATGAATTAAAATCGTAGAACCGACTAGAAAAGAATATAAATTTAAGGAGACTGTCTCCTCCTGTAGCATCCGGTAGCTTCAAATTATCAAATAAAAAAAAATGGGTTTTCCAATTGATAGAGGAAGAATATGCTTAGTATGGAACTGGGTCATAATCTTGAAGAAAGGCCAAGAAATCAATTCCCGGATCTATGTTGAATGAGTTATCTCGGCTGAATGGCAGCTGCAGTGTTGGAACACTAAGCTCAGCATCCATTAACTAATGTAGAAACAAATCAGATAGGATTTTCACTCTTCTTTGTTGCATTAGAAAGTGCATCTCTGAGAACTTCAGGTCAGGAAATGATCGAACCCGGCTCAATTTAAAATCTTCCAATATTAGCGTCATAGAGTCATAGGGGTTTACAGCATGGAAACAGGCTCGTTAGCCCATCTTGTCTATGCTGCCCAGCTTTTACCAGTAAGATAGCCCCCAGTTGCCCACATTTGGCTCATGTCCCTCTATACCCATCTTACCCATGTAACTGTCAAAATGCTTTTTAAAGACAAAATTGTATCTACCTTTATTACTACATCTGGCAGCGTGTTCCAGACACACCTCCCTCTGAGTGAAAAAAATTGCCCCTCTGCACACTTTTGTATCTAGGGTGACCAGAAAATTGCAGAAGATTCAGTTAGGAGTGTGATAGAATATTCTCCACTTTCCTGGTTAAATGCAACTTCAACAACTCTCAAGAAGTCCAACTTCATCTTGGAAAACAGAACCTGCTTGTGTGACATTCCACTCAGAAATATTTACTCCCTCTACCACCATGCACAGTAGCAGCAGTGTGTACCCACATTGTGTACCATCTACAAGATGCACTGCAGGAACTCACCAAGGCTCCTTAGGCAGCACCTTCCAAACCCATGATCACTACCATCTAGGAGGATAAGGGTTGCAGAATCCTGGAAGTTCCCCTTCAAGTCACTCACCACCTTGGCTTGGAAATGTAGCACCATTCCTTCACTGTCGCTGGATCAAAATCCTAACAGTACTGTGGGTGTAACTACAACACGTGAAGAACAGTGGTTCAAGAAAGCAGCTCACCACCACCTTCACAAGGGCAATTAGAGTTGGGCAATAAATGCTGGCGTAGCCTGCGCTGCCCACATGATTAAAAAAAACCTTCTGACTAAGAGGCGTGCGTACCACTTACTAAGCCCAATGGCGCTTTAAGTGGCTTTAGAGTTTATGAAAATTTGAATCCCACATGCAATGACATTTAAGCATCCATACTACATCCCGAAATATGTGAGTGTATCGTGTAGCTGCTATTTGTTTCAAACATGCTTTGTGGATTAATTTTTACAGAAGATTTGTGGCCACAAATAAAATGTAACAGGTTAAGAGGAAACTCTCATATGTACTTTACTCATTGAATTTTCATGGTGAAAAGTCTTTCTCACTTCTCAAAAGCTGGCTTAATTTTCCCCATCTGTCCCAAGGCCCTTTCCTGTGAGGAGGATGTCCAAAACAAGGCAATGCTCCTTTTGCCCACTTCGTAAGAGAGAACTTTTATCACTGCATTTGCAGGCTCTGTCTCTCATTTTGCAATAATCTTGTTACACAAGAAAAATCGCTTTTTTTTTAAATGACAGCTTTAGGAGTTGTATCAGCATTGAATAAATCTTGCCTAGATTGTTGGCGAGCTGCCAGAAGAATGACCAGTGCAGATTGAACACTTACATTGAATATTTGATTAGGACAGACACTGCAAGTTGCAGCAGGGCTGAACGTTCCTACTTCAGTCAAGTGCCCCAGTCCTGGCAGGACGGCAAAATCTACCACCAGATTTTTAGAACCAAAGCTAGAAATTCCTTTTGCTAATGTTAACATTTACAGACTTATCAATATGATGTCCCTTTGTTTCCTAATTTAGCCGGTGTATTAATCTATGTAAAATAAATGGGTTAGTTCCTATGTTAAAATAGCAGTCAGAGGAATGTCATGTAAATATATTAATATTCATCTGCTAATTCTACCACAATCATTTTCAGAATCATATCACTGAATCACTGTTTTCCCAAGTTCACTATCCTCCCTTCCACCAAGGGTAGTTGGTGGGGGTGGGGGGCAATTTTGATTTTGTGTGATTGTGTGAAATGGACGATAGGAAATGCTTGGCCTGTTTTATATTTCTCTTCATTTTTATTTCCACTGAAGTCACCGGAAATAAAAATCAGATGCGTTAAAGTGGCTGTCATTCCACTACCACCTGCTTTACACTGTTGCGCAAATTTACAAATGACCCTGCCCCGAACTCCTTCCTGGGATACAATTTCATTGCCATCTGTGATCCTTAAATATCCCTCTAAAATTTCCTCTTCAAACATGCCTTGACAATAAAGATCAGCAGGCCACAATACTATGGAAAGCAAAACAGCTGAGCTGAATGTCACCTCAGTCCAGATGACTTACTAAGGGAAGTGGAGGTGGAGATAGTGGAAAGGCTTACTATAATCTTCCAATCTTCCCTAGATAGGAGAGAGGTGTCAGAGTATTGGAAAGAGAGAAATGTGACATTCACATTCAGCTCGTAGCTATTGGCCAGTTCATTTAACATCAGTAGTGGGTAAAGTTTAAGAAACCTCCTGAGTTGGTTTGGGAGAGGATGCTGCTGTCGGATTACCTTTCTTGCCATCAGATTCAGAAAATCATGGGTAGACACTGCTGGGGGCACTTCCTTCATGCTATGGAATGCCTGCTGTAGGTGGTCCAAGGCAGAATGATGTGGTGGGGTGGGGGTCTGGCCTTCATACATATCCCAATAACAAGATGCAAATGAAGTTCCCGCCAGTCTCTGGCAAACATCAATGGAAGGTCCCGCTGTAAATTGACGTTGGTGTGAAACTGATATCAGGGCCTCCTTCCATATTCTTTCCTTATGCCCACCATGGTACTTGCCAGAAGGGGGGCCTTGAAGAATTCTGTATGAATTTCATACATTTCGTACAGAGCTCTGAAATGTATAGGAGCATGTGAATCATGGGTAAACTGTGACCTTTGCCCAGGTTTGTGATGCTTGCTTCATTTTCCTTGGACAGGATTCTCTGCTCCCCCCCACCCCGCCCCCGGCCCCACCCCACCCCCAGCATCTTATTTCTCAGTGGTTTGAGGTGGTCTGCCATTGGCCAATGGTTGGATCTTCTGGTCCCATCGCTGTCAGTGACATTTCTCATTGAATCCAGCCCCCGCTGCTGGGAAAGACATAACTCCAGCCCTGCCAATGGGGGTGGAGAAGGGGTGCGCTAAAATATCATCTGTTGTTGCCAACTGCACCTCACTCCCAGCAAATTACTCTTGGAGATTATTTCCAGAACAGATGGGAAAACGTTCTACCTACACTGCCTTCAATCCAAAACCAAATTCACTCCAACCTCAGCCACTAAGTTTCAGTGAGCAGATGGCATTTTCCATGCACGTTCACTCAAAAACTAAGCTCCAACTCATTGTCAACTCTTTCACCAAAACCTGCGAGAAAATGGGCCTTTCACTGCACACCTGGAAAACCAGTTCCCACAGAAAAAACACTCCCTCAGTCAATTAAAATCAATGGCGAGATCCTAGAAAATGTGAACAATTTTCTGCATTTTGGGAGCCTACTCATGATGAATTAGACAAACACAGCTGATGAAATTCATCATAGGTAGAAACCAGGGATGAGCATACAGCCTGTTTCTTTATCTACTTTAACCCCACCTGAGACCAGCTCTTTCTGCACAGATTGGCACTATTCTGACATAGCACTCAGCTATGTGGTTTGTTACATTCAGCAAGCCATCTGGGGATCATTAGAACATGTTGTTTTAGGCCTTTGTAATTGCCTTTATTTTGCAGAGAACTGTGAGTTGGAGTGGCTGGGTTGTAGCGTGGCAGCATTAAAGCCAGCAGAACGGCAGTCAATTTTGAAGCAATAGATTCAAGCCCTCATATTCATATTATAGGATATAAGATGATGTCAACATATCATGCAGAGCAGGGTGGTCTTGTGCTGGTTCATTATTTTGTGCTGTCAGCTGATGTTAACTGGTGTGGCATTAAGCATTGTTATCAACTTCAGCCTCTGAGCTGAGGGAGGTGTAGATTCAACAAGGCTTTCTGCTGCTGGTCATTATCTGGTAACGTTTGCTGGAGTGTCAATTCAAAGTAGACTGACAGTATTCTGGTCAAATTGTTTGATGAAGGTGACTGCCTAGGAATTTTGGGTGAGGAACTGAAAAAGAACCTTCTCCTAAGGAATGTCGCTTATCATGTCGCACCATTGATAGTGAATGACATTTTGCATCTCCCCCAACAAAAATTACAATGACCATCCCGTTTTTGAGAAAGGGGACAAGATAGAATGAGTGAAATTATTGTAGATAAGACTGCTATTGATATATAATGTGAAAACATATTTGTGTCATTGGGGCAGAGTAGTGAGCACTGCTGCCTCACAGCTCCAGGAACCCAGGTTCAATTCCAGACTTGTGTGACTGTGTGGAGTTTGTACATTCTCCGCCCATGTTGGCTTTCCTCTGGGTGCTGCAATTTCCTCCCACAGTCCAAAAAGCGTGCAGGTCAGGTGAATTGGCCATGCTAAGTTGCCTCTTAGTCCCCCAAGATATGGCAGTTAGATGGGATTAGCCATGGTAGGTGTATGGGATGACAGGCACAGTGTGGGGGAAAGATACTCTGTCAGAAAGTCAGGGCAGACCCAATGGGCAGAATGGCCTCTTCTGCACTGTAGGCATTCTATGATTCATTGCAGTAAATCACAGATATAAAACCTTACCTATTTGTATTGCAACCACATGTGAATATATTCTGAGTCAGCAGGTTTAAAATTGTGTAATATGAATTGACAAAAGATATTGGGGGTAACTTCAACTGAGCAAATAGGCACTGTTGCCTCAGAGACCGATTCCACGTCTTCATGTTTTCAGTGATAGAGATGTATAGCAGGTGGCTGAATCAAGGATTCACCTGTTTTGCTGCATCCCTCAGTATCAAAATGAGACCCAATGTGCTTGAATTTGTATTTAAAAAAGCTGTGATATTTACCAGACAGTGGCTGAACATTGCCACTGCACTACATTTTACCACATTTACATACTGGGATTTAAAATATTTAAAATATAGCACAAAATTCTAAAATGACACAGCAATTGCTACAGTATCAGATCGAGTCTGGTATTGTGTTGGATGCACCAAATATGATAGCCAAAAAAACGTACCAGCAGAATAGGACATATGGAGCTAGCTGTGTGTCCTTGCTAATTACACACATTATCTCATTTGCCATTGTTAGGGACTGTTGTGCCATCTCCCATTTATTTAATTATGCTTTTTACATATTGGCAGAGTGCGCTTGCTAGGATCCGCATGGGGGTTTTTACAAGAATAAAAAGCTTTCCCTCTTCTGTAGTGCAGAGCAATTTGTCAAGTAATTAGGCTGTCTAATTAAATTTTTGTAGCACTAATCAAACGAATATGCTTAAACTTTCTTGCGCTGCCAGTTTGCTGTCTGTTCGTATTTTATTTGATGGTTTAAAAAAGGTTCCAACTCTGCCTCTCACTCCAGTTAATCACCCTATTTGCATTTTATATTGGTAAATCAAATTAAGCACCAGTAGCTTTTAGTGTGATTAACTGTGGTCAGGGCTGTTCAGATGGGACTTTTTTCACAGAAAATTGGAGCCATTTTAATGTGCATTGGATCCTGCTTTTTATATTCAACAAACTGCATTCACTCAGCTAATTAAAAGCGTCTGTTGCTTTTTTTTTGCCTATGTTTGATAGATTTACCCAGCTGGTGCATTTGTTTTTACTTTACAATTCTTTGATGGATGTTTTTATACTTGGCTATCATATAGTAAACTATGAAGTATGGACGTTTGATTTGGAGTTACGTGAGGTAAAATGGATGGAGTGCTTTTCCTCGCCTTTTTTTAAATTGCAGCCTTCACAGATCAATTCTGTGCAGAAGCAGCTGGACTATGTGAAATGGGGGACCAAAGGGCACTGCGAATGCACCCTGGTAATTCAATGACAATTTCTTTTGTCATCCATCACCAAAAAGGGAATCTGCGTAACTTTATTCACTTCTACCATGGAGATTTATCTATATTTTGATAAGAAACATGATAGGAAAAGAATAATCCTGGAGGAAATATTTCTTTGTAACTATTTCTGATGTTTGTCTATTATGTGTCCAAACATGCCTTTTAACGTTCATAAAAGTGATCCATAGCTCAAAATTATACTCTGATTTTATTGCTAGATTTTTAAAATTCATTTATGTCAAATATTCCCAGTCAAAATATTAATGAATTTATGGACTTAAAATACCAAACAAAGGACTATGTTAGGCATGCATACAGTAAGCACACATCGGCCAGAATTCTCCGACCTCATCTGCGACTGGGATTTTCCAGTCCCGCTGCAGTGAATGGAGATTTGGCTGAGTGCCAAGTTCTCCATTCTCACGGGCAATGATAGCACAGCATGAATGGCTGGGGAATTCCAGGCATATCCACATGTGCATTATTGCATTAGTTACAGTTCTAATCATCAATGAAAGATACACCAATGAAATGACAATTAAATCTCCAACTAATCTTTGTGTTAGAGCCAAAATATAAATGTTATTTTTTTTCGCAAGATAAGAAAATGGAGATAAATAAATGGCAGCACCACAATATCTTGAGCCTGAATATGGAATTCCGGGAAGATGGATGTACATATGACAAAAGTAGCACAGAGACTATTTGGCTTAATATATTTATATGATATTCTACTGAGTACTATATGCTGAAGCAAGTTGAATTTCTTTCACTTTGGGCATTTGACATTGTTCAGAGACCATTATATTCTTTCAGTTTTGAAGGAAATGTGTTTCCAGATCATTGCACAATGGGAGTTTTTGACGCCCAATGCTGTTCATGGTGTATCACGCATATCCACGCTCTATTAATTTGATTTTTTACTAATATCTAAGAAGTGAGAGAAGTGTGTTTTTCTCTATATTTTCAGGAAATAGGATCATTCCCCTTATGACAAGACTATCTGCATTGCCTTAGATTTGGCAGTTAATCAAAATGCCATAGTAAATTAAATTTGATAAAATAATATAAATTTTCAATTTCCCAAAATAGAAACTATGCTTTTCTCATATGGTGAGTTCTTGTGATAATTTCCCACAGCGATTTTTGTTCTTGCATTTATGAATTGTGACAGATGGCAACAAGGGGATTTCATGGACCAGTGCACCATTACTTTTGAAAAGTAATTTTTAATAACAAAGTGAGAATCAAGGACTAGCTCCTAAAATATAATATTCCAAAGGAGAGGACAAATCTAATTGAAAGACTGTCTTCTATCTTTTGAGGTAATGCAATTACATAATACAAAATTGTGGGTGATACATTTGGTAGGGAGTTCAAGGAAAGGTGATATAAACTAAAGGAAGCAATTCTACAAGGAGTGAAGAAACAGGCAGTTATTTTCTTTTAATCAGACAGACAGGTTGAGTAAGTATTTAATAAAGCATATGGGGTCTTGAGCTTTATTAATGGAGGCATAAAGTACAAAAGCAAAGAAGTTATGATGAAGCTTTGGAAAAAACTGGTTCAACCTCAAATGGAGTATTGTGTCTTAATTCTGGGGTCCATGCTTTAAAAAGTAACTGATGGCATTGCAGATGATGAAGGGAAAATTTATGGCAGTGATTCCAGGGATGAGAGACTGCAGTCAAGTGGATAGATTGGTGGGGCTACGTAAGTTTTCCTTAGAGAAGAGAAGATTGAAAACAGATTTGTTAGATGGGCCTGAAGGGCCTGGAGAGACCGTTCCCATTGGTGAAAGAGTCGAGAACCATAGAATTTCAAGGACTGGCAAAAGACACTGGGTGACATGAGGAAATGCTTTTCATAGAATCCCTACAATGCAGAAGGAGGCCATTCAGCCCATCAAGTCTCCGATAGAGCATCCTACCTAGGCCCACACCACCAGCTCTATCCCTGTAACCCCGCGTATTTGCCTCACTAATCTTTCTAACATATGCATCTTGGGACACTAAGGGGCAATTTAGCTTGGCCAATCCCCCTAACCCACACATCTTTGGACTGTGGAAGGAAACTGAAGCACCCAAAGGCAACCCACACAGACACAGGGAGAATGAGCAAATTCCACACAGACAATGCATGCTCAGGAAATGCTGGAAATGGTTAGAATCAGGACTATGCCAACTGAGAGTGTGATGGAGACGTATTCAGTCAAGATTCAACCATAGAAAGCATTGTTTCTGGTTGTATCAGAGATTGGTATGGCTTCTGCTCTGCCCAAGACCGCAAGAAAATTAAGGACCCCACGTACTCCGGACATACCCTCTTCCATGTTCTTCTGTTGGGAAAAAGCTGCAAAGGCCTGAGGTTACATATCAACTCAAGAATAGCTTCTTTCCTGTTGTCATCAGATTTTTGAATGGACCTACCTCGCATTAAGCTGATCTTTCTCTACACCCAAGCTATGACTGTAACATTACATTCAGCACTTTCTCCTTTCCTTCTCTATGTATGGTATGCTTTGATGTATAACGCACAAGAAACAATATTTTTCACTGTATGCTAATACATGTGACAATAATAAATCAAATCAGTCAAAACACTTTCAAAAGCAAATTAGATATGATGTGAAGAGAAAAAATTCAGGACTACGGGGAAAAGCAGGGGAGTTGCAGAGAGCAGGCATAAACAAGACAGGCCAAATGGCCTCCTCTTTCTAATCAGTGCAATAACATTAAAATCATGAATACTCCTCCCTCCCTATTATTGATGAATGTAGATTAAATCGATCCACATCTAGAGCTTCCCATGAAAGCAAATAATTGGCTTTCAATCCATGTCATATATCAGCCACAAGGTAATTAAATGTATTGTTTTATTGTGAGAATCACAAACATCAATCTGTCTAATGGCCACAAACTTCTCCAGCTGAATATTGGGAAGGTCAATGCCATTATTGTCAGCCTCCATCATATACTTTACTCCATTTGTCTTCGAACTATGTTAAAGCTAAATTTGACATTCTGTTCATACCTGAGCTGAACTTCAAAATTAACATCACATCTATTTCAAAGCCCAATTATTTCCAACTCAAAAACTGAAAATGCTGGAAAAACTTAGCAGGACTGGCAGCATCTGGGGAGAGAGAAACAGGGTTATTAGACTGAAGAAGAATCGTACAGACTCAAAATATTAACTCTATTTCCTCTTTCCACAAATGCTTCCAGGCCTGTAGAGTTTTACCAGCACTTTCTGTTTTTGTTTCAGATTCCAGCATCTGCAATACAAAGAACACAGAAAGAACAAAGAAGAGTACAGCAAGAAATAGACCCTATAGCCCATGAAGCCTGTGCCAACACATGAGGCCTTCCTGAACTAAACACCTTTTGCCTCTATGTGGTCCATACCCCTCTATTCCCTGCCTATTCATGTATCTGTCAAGGTGTGGTTGGCATAGTGGCATAATGGTTATCAGTGCTGCCTCACAGCACCAGGGACTTGGGTTCAATTCTAGCCTCAGGTCATTGGCAGTGTGAAGATTGCACATTCTCCCCTGCATGGACATTTCTGCCCTGGGAAATATATTTTTGCCTTTATAACCAATTATTTCTACTTATGCAAAGTTGTCCATCTTCATTCCTACCACAGCCCCACTGTCACCTCCTTCTGCGTGTCTGTGTGGATTTCCTCTGGGTGCTCTGGTTTCCTCCCACAGTCAAAAGATTAGGTTGATTGACCATGCTAAATTGACCCAAGTGTCAGGGGGAATAGCAGGGTAAAGTTGCAGAGTTACAGGAATAGGGCCTGAGTGGGATTGTGCTCAGTACAGAGTCAAATGGCCTCCTTCTCTACTGTAGGAATTCTATGATTCTATGTTGTTAAAAACATTGCTACTGTATTTGCTTCAACTACCTCCTCAGGCAGCCTTTTCCAGGCAATTGTGTAAAAAACTTGTCTCTTGCATCTCCTTTAAACTTTCCCCTTTTTACCTGCAACCCATGTCCTCTAGCAATAGACATTTCTACCCTTGGAAATATATTTTGCTTTTATAACTGATTATTTCTACTGATGCAAAGTTGTCCATCTTCATACCTACCACAACCCCACTGTCCCCTTCTTCTTCATTCTGGCTATGCATTCAGATTGTCTCTCTGACGTTCTCTCTATTCTGTAATCTGCTGGTGCTTGTCAATAAAGTATCTCCCCTCCTCCCTTGGAGAATGGTTCTCAAGAAACCATCTTCTGGTATTCTCAAAATGAGTAAGAGCCAACAGATCAAAGGGGATATTAGCTCAGGGAGATTTGGATATGATGGGATAAGGCTAAATTAAAGAGTGATGCATTTTGGATTGTTGATCTCACTTGTAGAAAGGATTGGAAATTAACTGTATTAGCCAAGAGCTTTTTTTTTAAAAGGGCAACTCTAAACTCTCCCTGCCCTGCCTTCAGTATTACTGCCCAGCACTCAACATTCGAATAATTCTGTATGAACAAATGTCTTCTGAATTTTTACTTCTCTTTTTAATGACATTTCATAGCCTCTGCTTTATTTTACCATGTTGTTAGGAAACGGATGTAATAGCCTGGATTCTCACAAAAAGTTCTAAGTCTCGATATTGCAAGAAAACTGGAGTAAATCACGTTGGTTTTTGCAGTGGAAGTTCACACGAGAACCTGCCACACTCTGTGTTCTGCTGAGGTCACAATCGTGAATATCATTAGATTTCAGGGGGCGAGGCCTTCTCACTCGGAAGGCTGACAGATCAGGGCCTCTGCGCATGCAGAGAATGAGTAGACTCCCTCTTTGCTGGTTAGCTCGATCACTGGCTAGACCGGAAACCCCGCAGTGCTGCCTCCCCAACCCACCATAGCCCAATTATGACACCCCCCGACCATTCCTGAGCCAGCCCCGAACTCCCCCATCCCCGACTGCCCAATCTCCGGCTATCCCCCCCTCCCCATCAGTGATGACTCCCCCCCCCCAAACCCTTCCTTTCCCAGCAGACCCCCTCTCCAGGAGATAGACACCCCCACTCAAGCAGATATACCTAGCAGATCCTTCCCCCCACCAGCAGACTTCCCTGGCTGACCACACGCCCCCTCCCAGCTCCAATCACTGGCCTCTCTCTCCTGCCCCAACTGGATCTCAAAGCAGAGTGTCAGTGGGACACTCCCACCCCACCCTAGGCTTTGCCCCCACCCATTAACACTGCCCCTTTGGCACAGCCCCATGCCTGATGGGCAGTGCCAAAGTGGCCCCTGGGCATAGGCACTTCACTCCTTGAGTAGTGCTGGAGGCACAGGCTGGCACTGCCAAGGTACCCATGCCCAGGGGCCACCATCTCCCCACCACCCAACCTCCTGGGGGTTCCAATGCCCCCCTTTCATTCGAGCAGGGTGGCTCAACTAGTTCCCCGAATGCGGGGAGCTAGTCTGAACCCCGCCAGAGTGAAATACTCCTGGCAGATGGGAGATGTTAGTGGCTCCAGAAAATTTAGTCCTGGGCCTGCTTATAGCATTTAACTGGGACCACAACTTTTCACAATATGCATTAATGATTTGGAGGAAGGAACTGAAGGCACTTTTGCTAAGTTTGCAGATGATACAAAGATAGGTTGAGGGTCAGGTGGTATTGAGGAAGCAGGGGGGCTGCAGAAGGACTTGGACATGTTAAGAGAGTGGGCAGAGAAGTGGCAGATGGAATAAAATGTGGAAAAGTGTGAGGTTATGCAATTTGGAAGGAGGAATGGAGGCATAGACTATTTTCTAAATGGAAAAATGCTTAGGAAATCAGAAATACAAAGGGACTTGGGAGTCATTGTTCAAGATTCCCTTAAGGTGCAGGTTCAGTAGGCAGTTAGGAAGGCAAATGAAATGTTAATGTTCATGTCGAGAGGGCTAGAATACAAGAACAGTGATGTACCTCTGAGGCTGTATAAGGCTCTGGTCAGACCCCATTTGGAGTATTGTGAGCAGTTTTGGGCCCCATATCTAAGAAAGGATGTGTTGGCCTTAGAAAGGCCAGAGTGTCAGTGGGACACTCCAGAGGAAGTTACAAGAATGATTCCTGGAATGAACAGCTTATATCAGGAACAGTTGAGGACTCTGGGCCTGTACTATGTGGAGTTTAGAAGGATGAGGGAGGATCTTATCGAAACTTATAGGATACTGCGAGGCCTGGATAGAGTGGATGTGGAGAGGATGTTTCCGCTAATAGAAAAAGCTAGAACCAGAGGGCACAATCTCACGCTAAAGGGAGCTGAAGAGGAATTTCTTCAGCCAGAGAGTGGTGAATCTGTGGAACTTTTTGCCACAGAAGGCAGTGGAGGCCAGGTCATTGAGTGTCTTTATGACAGAGATAGAGAGGCTCTTGACTAATAAGGAAATCAAGGGTTATGGGGAAAAGACAGGAGAATGGGGCTTAGAATAATATCAGCCATGATTGAATGGTAGAGTAGACTCGATGGGCCAAGTGACCAAATTCTGCCCCTATGTCTTATGGTCTTATGTATTCCCTTTTGTTACCTTTAATTGATCTGTTGGTATGTAAAGGGTATTTTTTTTTACTCTCAGTGCGACAGTTCCAATTAAATATGCTCACCAGCAAGTGTTTTGTGAGTTTTAAAATTCAAACAGGTTATTTATTATCTCACACTTCCCTGGATTTTTAAAATATGATGTCTCAGTCACTCACTTCATTGACTCAAATATCAGATTGTCGTGAAGTTTTTTTTGTTATTTGTGTGCTTTGTAAGATAGTGTCTGCGGAGATGAAAATATTCAAGACACAAGATGCTCCCATGCATAAATATATATATATATGTTACATTTGATCCTGCTTAGTAACAAGACCAGGACCTTTTGTTTTGTTACCCAGATCAGTTCAAAGGATAGTGAAGAGTCAGTCAGAGAGTCAAGAGCTGGAGAAGAAGATAATTTGCTGCTCTAAGGAGCCATTAGTAGCTGGGTCAAGGGCAGCATCCAGGTAATTAAGGCTCAGGAAAAGTCTTGAGGAGCTGAGAGATTGCTGGAAGATTGGTGTAGCTGGGGGGATTGGAGTGTGGTGAAAGCTAGGGGCGTTGCCAGCCCATTGAAGATAGCCAGCTATTAAAGAGCTGAAATTGCACCAGTAATTTGAAATTGGAGTGCAAATTGAAGTCAGGAATCTAAGGGATTTATTGGTCGCTGGAAAAAAGATTGAAATCCTAGGAGGTGAACAGTCATTGAGGTAGTCCGAGTTAGAGTGACTTTTTGAGGGAATTCTGAAGCTAAACCATTAAAAGCGTAAAGACTTGCAGCCCTTCATAGGGGAGGAAGTAATTTAACAAGATTGTGTAACATAATGAACATTAATGCCTAGATTGAATTCTGAACAATGTTGTGATCCTTCTTAGCTGTCTCTACCATTCACCATGTAGTGCTGTTTGCTTCACCACAGTTTGCCTGTCATTTCATATTTACTTCATGTTAATTATTGCTGAAAAAAGAGACATGCCAAAATTTACATCTTGTACTCAACAGGATACTTTGAAAGAATACCCACATAAGGGAAAACAACAATTTATACTATAAAAGAAGAGAATGCTGATTGTTAGAAGCATTGCCATTGAGAATGTACAAGTTGATGATGACTGACAGATAACTGCCAAGAATTGTTTGAAATTTAAATCAGTCTGGAGTGTTCCCTTTGTTCCCTCATGGTACAAGAAAGTGCTTTCAACCAACAAAAGAAGGCAGGTAGTCCTTGGATGGCCATCTTTTGCAGTCTTCTATACAGCTTTAAAAATATAAAGTATTGATTACAAGTTCATAATAGACCAAAGCACGGCAAAATGTTCTGATTCAACATCGCTTTCTTGCTTTTATATTGTTGAAAATGCAGAGTGGCGTTTGCCTCTATGCATTTCTTAAGTGTCTCCCAACTTTAAACATTTAGCTCACTGCGCTGGACAATTTCTCTGCCTGTTCACTCTGTTAAATGTCTTAAGTTTAGACAACCTGCCAGCCTACACCTTGGCAAGACAAATCTCCACTGAGGTGGGATGTCTGCCCACCACCAAAAGGCGTGCTGGCCTCAAGGTCATCATCATAATGGATGCAAGTTCCCCAGAGTCGTGTCATAAAGAGGACAGAATTGAGATTGAACAGCCCTTAAGGGTTACATGCTGCCTGCAAAAGAGCTGTTTTGTTGTCATGAATTTTCAATCCCCTTCTTGGGTCTGGTGCAAGGCAACTCTCCTTAAATGTTTGCATCAGCCTCGGATACAAACAGAACTCCTTTCATCTTCCCAGTTTCACTGATCACCGAATGAGGTGTCCTTTACATTCAATATTAAACAGCACTAAGAGAAACTAAAATATCTGTATCAAACATGGAATAATTAAACAAAGAGCAGAATTGTATTGATACTGGAAATCTGAAATAAAACAGAAAATTCTAGAAATAACCAGCAGGTCAGACAACATCTGTGATTAGAGAAGCAGAGAGCTAGGTTTTACATTTTTTGGCAGGTTGGGGGAACTTTTGTGAGTGAACTATTTGCTTATGCCCCTAGGTGCACTTAAACTTTATAAACCATCATTTTGGTGGGAAGAACAAGGAGAGGAAATATAAAGGATACAATTCTAAAGGGGTGCAGAAGCAGCAGAATGTGGGAGCACATTTGCTCATCTCATTGAAGGCAATTAATAATGTATAAGGAATCCTGGAATTTATAAATAAAGGCAGAGTGCAAAAGTAAGTTACGATGAAGCTTATAAAACACTGATTCAATTGCAGCTGGAGTACTGTGTCCAAATTCTGGGCACCATACTTTAGGAAGAATGTGAAAGCATTGGAGAGGGTGCAGAAAAGATTTCTGAGGATGGCTCCAGAATGAGACTCTTCAGTTAGGAGGATAGTTTGGCAAAATTGGAGCTGCTCTCTTTAAAGAAGAGAAGATGTCTAAGAGGGTTTGTACAGATTAGAAAAGGCAAAACTTCCCCTTGATGGAAGGGTCAAGAACCAGAGGACACTGATTTAAGGTGAGTGACAAAATGAAGCAATGGCAATATAAGGAATTTATTTACTTCTTGCATCAACTATTTAAGACCTGGAATGGACTGACCAAGCATGTGGTGAGAACAGATGCAGCAGAGTTTTCAAAAGGAAATTGGTTAATTATCTGAGTAGCTGTTTCAGAGATCAGGCATATATAGATACGATTGATTGAACCGTCTTCTTCTCCGCTGTAATGGTTCTTTGTGAAGGGCCATGGCATATTTAATCATGCTGCATAAATACAAACTAATTTTGTGATTGATATACGTTCTGCGTGTTTGCTAAAGTTGAAAGTGAGGGTGAAACATTCACAATATATTTGTTGTGTCAGGGAGCAGTTTTGATTCCTTCGCGTTTATGCAGATAACCTGCCTAATCAATTTTAATAATGCTGTTATTTATTGTATTGAACTTACATCAAAAGCACATCACATGCAATACGCTATTTTGAAATGTTAGTTTTAAGCATATTTTTAAGGTATGATTTACAAAGCATACCGCAGTTAGAGGAGGAAAGGATTGGGTGCAGAATGTAATGTTACAGTCATAGCTAGGGTGTAGAGAAAGATCGACTTAATGTAAGGTAGGTCCATTCAAAAGTCTGATGGCAGCAGGGAAGAAGCTGTTCTTGAGTCGGTTTGGATGTGACCTCAGACTTCTGTATTTTTATCTCAATGGAAGAAGGTGGAAGAGAAAATGTCTGGTGTTTGTGGGGTGCATGATTATGCTGGCTGATTTCCTGAGGCACTGGGAAGTGTAGACAGAATCAATGGATGGGGGGGCTGGTTTGCGTGATGGACTGCACTTCGTTCGCGACCCTTAGTAGTTTCTTGCAATCTTCGACAGAGCAGGAGCCATACCAAGCTGTGGTACAACCAGAAAGGATGCTTTCTATGGTGCATCTGTGAAAGTTGTTGAGAATTGTAGTGGACTTGCCGAATTTGTTTAGCCTCCTGAGAAACTAGAGGCGTTGATGGCCTTTCTTAACTATAATGTCATCCCTGGAGGGACAAGCACAGGCTGTTGGTGATCTGGACACATAGAAACCTGAAGCTCTTGACCATTTTCACTTTGGTCCCATTGATATAGACAGGGGAATGTCCTCCATGACACTATGTGGAGTTGATGACTATCGCCTTTGTTTTACTGACATTGAGGGAGAGGTTATTGTTATCACATCAGTTCACCAGATAGTCTGTCTCTTTCCTGAACACTGTCTCATCATTGTTTGAGATCCGACCCATTACGATGATGTCAATAAATAGGAGTTTGAAATAAGTGTCTTTGTTATCTAGGTGTTCCAGGGTTGAGTTTAGTCCAGGGAGATGGCATCTACTGTGGACCTGTTGCAGTGATAGGTGAAATGTAGTGGATCCAGGCAATCAGGGAGGCTGGAATTGATTTATGCCATGACTAACCTTTTGAAGCACTTCATAATGATGGATGTCAGAGTTACTGAGCAATAGTCATTAAGACATGTGGCCTGGATTTTTTTTGGTACAGGGATGATGGTCATCTTCTTGAAGCAGTTAAGGACATCAGATCAGTGTAAAGAGAAGTTAAAGATGTTTGCGAATACCCCCACAAGCTGGTCCATACATGATCTGAGTGCTCGTCCAGCTACCCCCACCAGGCCAATTTGAGTAAGGTAGATCCTTGACCAACAAGGGAGATGAAAATGCATATAAAGGAAAGTAGAGGCTACAATCAAATCAACTATGGTCTTATCAAATGGTGGAGCAGGCTTGATGGGCTGAATGGCCAACTCTTGCTTCTAATTTGTCTGTTTGTATTCAATTTCGGCTGTTGATGAGTGGACACATTTGGTAGCCACTGCACGTGGACACTTGAGGTAAATGACTAGTTGCTCTGATTTTGCTGTATAAATCAAAGGAGAAATGTATTTCATAGATACATACGTAGAACACTACAGCACAAACAGGCCCTTCGGCCCATGAGTTGCACCGATCACATCAACACCTACCAATCCATAGACCAATCTATAACCCCCAATCCCACTAAATCCCATATACTCATCCAGAAGTCTTTTAAAAGACCCCAGCGAGTTCACCTCCACCACCACTGACGGCAGCCGATTCCATTCACTCACCACCCTCTGAGTGAAAAACTTACCCCTAACTTTCCTAGGCAATAAATTTCCTAGGCAATAAATGTTATGGAATACTATAATTGGACCTTTGATATCTGTGTAAATCACTAGCACAGGTAAATATTTTAATATTAAATATTTATATGATATTTTCTTCAGTGTAAGTTTAATATTTCATTCATAAAACAGCACTACTGAGACATAGCAGTCCATGGCAGACGTAGGTCTGAAGGAATTCACAATTTTCACAGGCTTCACAGGAGAAATGCTTTCCAAATTATGAAGATTATTCCATCTTATGTTAAACAATTATCCATTGAAAGCTATTTAATATAACATTACCAGTGTAGTAAAACAATGTTAAAGGTTTCAGAAACACCTGTATTTGTTATGGAAATGAGACAGTTGGACATTCAGCTCATCACTTGAAGCAGCAGGTCATGAAGAAACATCATTAATGCCATTTGAGGTTGCTGTTGACTGGATCCTACAGTTTGCCAGATCCCCCAATTAATATTACTGGAACCTGCAGGCTTATCATGATGGCAAAATCATACATCCTCAAAAATGAATTGTGGAAGATTTTGCCACCACTTAGAATCATAAGTCACAAAATTTTATAAGGCCTGAAACTGAGTGAAGGAATCATATTGCATGATTAAACCAAGTCCATTAATTCTGATAAAGTCAACACACAAGCTCGGTGCTCTCCGCTCATTTACATGATTGCAGTGTGCAGCCAGCGCTAAGCATAATGTTGAGTGGCTGCACATCTAAGTAGGTGCCACAGATCTTTGAAAGGCCCAATTCAAGATAGCCCTTCAACATAAAACCAATTTGCACCATTTAAATGGGGAGTGGATTTTCCTGGAGTTGGTCCTGAAAGTCATAAAGTCATTCTAACTGAGTTTCTCCGGCGACACCGAGACAAGGACAGCAGAAATGGCGGGGTCAAGGCTCCAAGCCTCTTCTACACTGCTCCCAATGTGGTCTACTCTACATCGGAGAGACCAAATGCTGACTGGTTGATCGCTTTGCTGAACACCTTCATTCTGCTCCTTCAGCAGGACTCAGACCTTCCTGTTGCTTGGCATTTCAACATACCATCCTGTTGTCATCTCCACATGTCTGTCCTTGGCTTGTTGAAATGTTCCAGTGAAGTAAAACACAAACTGGAGGAACAGCACCCTGTCTTCAGATTAGGCACTTTCGGACTGAACACCGAGTTCAACAACTTCAGAGCATGAATTCTTCCCTCCACCTTCACTCCATCTCCATTTATTTTGTTTTGTTTTGTTTCTTTTCTTTTTATCTTATTAAGCAAATTTTTATTACTTTATATTCTTTTGATTTCTTAAAATTTTAATGGCTTTCATAATTTCATTTGTCCACTTGTAAATCTAGCTTTCCATCTTTTTCCATCCTGCCTCCTTCCTCCTCCCACAACCTCACTAGGGCTATCATCAAATGTCTCAGGTTGCCCTTTGACGCCCTGCATCTTTGTTCCGCCATTTGCACATTGCAATGTCTTAATGCCGCTCCTGTAGCAAAGCTCGTCCAATAGAGTTACAACACAGGCATCTACCCGCCATTGTGGAAAATTGCCTGGGTATGTCCTGTACAGGAAAAGCAGGACAAATCCAACCCGGCCAATTACTGTCCAATCAGTCGACTCTCAATCATCAGTAAAGTGATGGAAGGAGTCATTAACATCTGCTCAGCAATAACCTGCTCAGTGACACCCAACTTGGGTTTCGCTAGAGTCACTCCGCTCTTGACTTCATTACAGCCTCGGTTCAAACATGGACAAAATATGGAATCAAGGAGCCTTAGCAAAATTGCAATCAATGGGTATCAGGGCAAACTCTCCACTGGTTGAAGTCATACCTGGCACATAGGAAGATTGTTGTGGTTGTGGAGGGTCAGTCATCTCAGCTCCAGGACATCTCTGCAGGAGTCCCTCAGTGTAGTGTCCTAGGCCCAACCATCTTCAACTGCTTCATAAAAGACCAGCCCTCCATCACAAGGCCAGAAGTGAGGATGTTCACTGATGATTGCACAATGTTCAGCACCATTTGCGACTCCTCAGATACTGAAATAGTCCATGTTCAACTATAACAAGGTCTGGATGATATCCAGGGTTGGGCTGACAAGTGGCAAGTAACATTCATGCCACACAAATGCCAGGCAATGACCATCACCAGTAAGAGACACTTTAACCATGATCCCTTGTCAGTCAATGGCATTAACATCATTGAATCCCCTGCTGTCAACCTCCTTGGCATTACCATTAACCAGGAACTCAACTGTCCTGTCCACATAAACACAGTGTCTATAACAGCAGGTCAGAGGCTAGGAATACTGCAATGAGTAATTCACTTCCTGACTCCCCAAAGACTATCCACCATCTACAAGGCACAAGTCAGGAATGTGATGAAATAATCCCCACTCAAGAAGCTTGATACCATCCAGGACAAATCAGCCTGTTTGATTGGCGCCACATCTACAAACATCCACTCCCTCAAAAACTGATGCTCAATAGCAGCAGTGTGCATTATCTACAAGATGCAGTGCAGCAATTCACCAAAGATCCTTAGACAGCACCTTCCAAATCCACAACCACTTCCATCCAGAAGGACAAGAGCAGCAGGTACATGGGAACACCACCACCTGCAAGTTCCCATCCAAGCCACTTACCATCCCAACTTAGAAATATATGACCGTTTCTTCACAGTTGCTGGGTCGGTATCCTCGAATTCCCTTCCTAATAGCATTATGGGTTAACCCACAGCATGTGGACAGCAACAATGCAAGAAGGCAGCTCACCACCACTTTCTCAAGAGCAATGAGGGATGGGCAATAAATGCTGGCCAGCCAACAATGCCTATAATCCCATGAATTAATTTAAAAAGTGGATGCTGTTAGCAGCATTCTCAGGCTTTATCATCACTATTTACTTGCTCCTTGTCTTTTTGGCTATGACGTCTTAGTCAATTACACCCCCCCCGCCCCTTTCACCATCTCCCCCCCCACCCCCCAACACACCAATGCCCCCATCACTCTTGCAGTATAAATTTTGTCCCATTTGCTTTATCTTCAGCTCTGATGACGGGTTATCCAGATTCAAATCATTGGCTCTATCTCCACAGATGCTGTCAGACCTGCTGATATTTTCCAGCATTTTCTGTTTTTTTTCTTTCCAGAATCTGTGGTATTTGCTTTTATGTACAACATGCTTCAAAAAACAAAGAACAGTAGAGCACAAGAACAGGTCCTTCGGCCCTCTAAGCCTGCACCGATCACATTGTCCTACCTAGACCAATTGCTTGCATCCCTCTATTCCCCGTCTGTTCATTTGTCTATCCGGATAAATCTTAAATGTTACTAACGTGTCTGCCTCAACCACTTCACTTGGCACTGCATTCCAGGCCCCACTCTCACTGTGTAAAAAACTTCCCCTGCACAACCCCACAGAACTTTTCCTTCTTAACTTGAACTTCTGCCCCCTTGTAATTGTCATTTCTGCCCTGGGAAAAGCTTTCAACTGTTCATCCTATCTATACCATTCATAATTTTATAAACTTCGATCAGGTCACCCCTCGGTCTCCAGGGACAACAATCCCAGTTTATTTAATTTCTCCTCATAGCTATTAGCCTCCATACCAGACATGTTGGTAAATCTTTTCTGTGCTCCCTCCAAAACCTCCACATCTTTCTGGTAGTGTGGTGACCAGAATTGGACACAGTATTCCAAATGTGTTCTCACCAATGTTTTATATAACTGTAACATAATTTGTCAACTTTTATACTCGATGCCCCAGTCAATGAAGGCAAGCCTGCCATTTACTTCCTGGGTACCTGGCACAAGTCAACATGAACATTTCATTATTGTCACAAACCTGATGCACATTGAGCGAGCATTAGCCTTTTTAGTTAATATATTGGACTACTTTTTGCCAGGAGGTTTATAACTGTGTCCATTCAATTGATAACACTCTGCATCTGTGGGTAACCAGAAATCTCAGTGAAGTCCAGTGGTCTTGTGTCCTGGCTTGCTTTAT
The DNA here is from genome assembly GCF_965287045.1 of Carcharhinus amblyrhynchos. Classification (NCBI taxonomy): domain Eukaryota; kingdom Metazoa; phylum Chordata; class Chondrichthyes; order Carcharhiniformes; family Carcharhinidae; genus Carcharhinus; species Carcharhinus amblyrhynchos. Next base: position 59,821,492 of record NC_137324.1, on the reverse strand, counting down.
CTCTGTCAATGTTGACAAAATTGTGGGCCTTTGCAAAGAGGGCGTTTGTGAACTCCTGGATATATTTCTGTGTGGATACTTGGGAGATCCCACAGGTGTCCCCAGTGGAGTACTAGAAGGAGCAATTGATAGAGGCTGCATGGGTCGGTTACTTTCATAACCACTGGCAATGAAGGTTTTCTAAGTCCACTTGGCAACAAATCCTAAAGAATATGGCAAATGCATATCATCATTGACATGTGGAGATGTCTGCAAGACTTGTTCTCGCTCGTCTGCAGATGAGCCTTAACCCTGGTGTGTGATAGTTGCATAGATTTGCCTGTGAGACCCCCTTGAAAACAATTCAGTGCAGCCGGTAAAACCTGGCATTGATGTTCGTGACCATTGAAGATTGCAAGGTTTATGCACTCATTTCAGCGTCATGAGCAAAGTTTATGTCACCAGCCTCACGCCCTTTAAATGCTGTTGTGAAACACGTCATTCTAATTACATGCTGACGTGGGCTCTTAATCCAATATGAGCAGGCATCGTAGTGATTATGCTAATGACATTCACATTGTCAGCTACAGCAAGCCTGGCTTTCCAGTGATGGCTGAAGTGCATAAATGCTTCTTCATTTTACATCATCATTAAATTGTCTTAGATCTTCTGACAAGATTTATCTCATGTGCCTGCAATAACGCTTGCTGTGACCAGGAGCAGAAAATCTTAGTCAAAGCATGCTCAGCATAGTCCTATTATAACAAACAGCCTCTTCCACCAGAAGGACAAATACAAAGTCACATGGAGGCATCCTATATGAAAGCATCAGCACTTTCTGGATTATATCATTGTTCAGGTCAAAGATCTAAGTGATGTCTGAATCACTGCATCCATGTTGGGGGGAATGAAGATTGGGGAACAGATCATCAACTTAATCAATGATGAACATCCACCTAGCTTCAAGACATTTCAAGGCCAAAGATTCAACGAGAAAGAAGATCAATGCCTCAGCACTAAAGCAGCAAGACTGAAGAGAAGAATTCTAAATGCAGCTCACGACCAATCCTGGAAAATCATCACACGTCCAACACAATTCCAAATAGTGGGGTCAGAGAAGGTCATAAATCCTGCGTCCAGAGCACTGGGTTGAAAAATCATCATCACCGGCATTGGCTCAGCAAAAACAATGCTGAAATATATGACTTCCTATAACTAAACTGAACAGCTTTCATTGCAAGGCTGAATGATCCAAAGATGCAAGTCAACGAGATGGCATTCCAACAGCTCAAGCCTGCTGCCCAATGACTAATCTAGAAGGTCAAGGACATGCAGTGGGGAGAGAAAGTGTGAGATCCAACAAATGTCAACCATGATGGCATGCAAAGGTTTTTTTTGAAGAAACCAGGATGACCAATGTAAATTCGTTTCACACACACGATTATCCTTTCTCATCTGAAGGATGATGATGCATCCACATTGCATGACAGGAAGCCCAGTTTCTCACTGGTGGGAGGTGGGTACGATTGCATCATGAAATATCATTGGTGTGAATCTGATTTTTGAGTCTCATGAGATTTTGCTCACTGAGGCAAATGGACACAGTCTTTTGTCAGGCCTTTCAACCTTGTGTGATGACAGTGTGAAATCATGTCACGGTCAAAACTGATTGCTAAAGAACAGCATGCACAAGGCGATCCTCAGTTTGCCAGAGACTTTGAGGTAAGTGCAACAAAGCCTTTCAACCACAGTACTGCACGGTACAGCTGGCAGACCAGTTGCTACTCTTCATCTCCATGCTGAGCTGGTCTTCATGGACAGCATCATGCTGCTGAACCCATGGACTGTCCTCCATCACCATGTCAATTCAACACTGCACCGAGAGCTGGGAATAAGGGGGTATGTTTTCCCCCCCTGCTGCACACCAGTGTCTAAAAGGACAAGACTGCTGTGGGACTCAAGCAGCCACTGCAACAAAAGCCTGAAGTTCAATTGAAGGTGGAGTGTGAGGTGAGGAGTTTATGGTAGGTGGTGGGGACCTGACAAAGACAAGGCCGGTGGGGGGGAGCAATATAGGAGTAGGTCTGTGCAAGGGTGGTGGGACTGGGGAGTGAGGGCTGTCAGGAGTGCTCACCATTGTATCATAGAATCCCTATAGTACAGAAGGAAGCTATTCACTCCTTTGAACCTCCATCAACTCTGAAAGAGTATCTTACCCAGACTACCAGGAGAATCAGAGGGGAACTTCTTTGTGTATAATTATTGAGATTCCTAACATTGAATCTGGCATGGAATCTCAGCATTCTGGAGCCCCATCCAATGCTCTCTCATGTCACCTCTGGTTATTTTGCCAGTCATCTTAAATCTGTGTTCTCTGCTTAGTAACTCTTCTGCCATTGGAAACAATTTTACTTTATTCACCTCATCAAAACCATTTTTAATTTTGAATATCCGTGTTGCTGGGTCTCCCTATGTTGCAGCAGGCCTGACAAATCCAAGGGGCAAAATGTCCACGGAAGTGGGAAATAGTCATGGTTGGCTACTTGAGGTTTCCTGTTTGCTATGTGGAGGCCAGCAGATCCACAACTGATGCACAGCTGGCAGTATGGTTTGTGCTGGAAAGTCACTGAATCCTGTCACGTTACCCTATTATTTTGTCAGCCCTCCTCCATTTAAACCCATTGCAAAAGAACCCAGGAAATTCCAGCCTATCTTAAATTGATAAAATCGAGATTCCATCTGCAATTTTAACAACTTTTTCAATTTGTCCTGTCAACTTTAAAGATTTGTGTGTCTATATCTCAATATCTCACTGTTCCTGCACCCTTTGTCAAATTGTGCTTTTTAATTTGTGCCTTACTGTGCCTCATTCTTTCAACAAAAGTGTACCATGGCCCTTTTCAGCAATAAATTTCATCTCCCATTTTATCAGTTTCCCTCCTGCTAAAGTTTGTTACTATCTCATTGTTTACTGCATTTCCTAGTTGCATATCATCTGCAAACGTCAGGGGCGATTTTGTGCCTGCATTCACTGCCAGCAAGAATGACAACATGGGTACACTACAGCCAGAGCAAAAAAAGGAAACTTCTCGCTGCTGAGATCTCGTTTCCCAATTTTCCCCAATCCTCGCCGGTGATGTCATAAATTCCCCACTCACACGGGGTGGGAACCTTATTTAAATGTATTTTAATGAATCTGTATATCATTAAAGGGCCAACCCATCACATGATTGCCCCCTCACTGAATATTCAAACCTCTCCGACATGACATTGCATCTGCAGGGTTCAAAACTGCTCTATGAAGACAGGAAATAGTCGAGGAGATCCGGCCAGGGAAACCAATGTAAGTGTAGCCCCTAGTGGGAGAGGGACATGCCCAGGGACAGGCAGTGCCAGCCTTTGCTAACCTGTGCCAAGAGGCAGTATCAGGCCCTCGGGGTATCCCAATCGTGGGCGGTTCCCATTATGTCTTGTGAGGGGGGAGGGTGTTAAGTTACGTGAAGGGGAAATTTGGTAGTGGCAAACAAAGCAGGCAGGGGAGAAGGGACTTGGCACTGAGGGGTGGAGCTGGCATGGGGCTAGAGCCAGCAATACTGCTGTGGTGGCTGTAGGGGGGTAGGGCAGTGCATGCTACTGATAATTGTGCTATGGTGGGAGAAAACCTCCTATGCTTTCATGATGGGGAAAGGGAGTTCACCTGAGTTCTGATCAGGGCTTCCTTTGTCCTTTAAAGATATTTATTTATTAGTGTCACAAACAGGCTTACTTTGTAACACTGAAATGAAGTTACTGTGAGAATTCCCTAGTTGCCACAATCCAGCACCTGTTCGGGTACACTAAGAAAGAATTTAGCATGGCCAATGTACCTAACCAGCACATCTTTTGGACTGTGAGAGGAAACCAGAGCACCCAAAGGAAAGCCATGCAGACAATGGGAGAATGTGCAGATTCCCCACAGTCAGTGACCAAAGCCACGAATCGAATCCAGGCCCCTGGTGCCGTGAGGCAGCAATGCTAACCACTGTGCTTTGCCAGCACTATCAGTTCTCACCCCACCAGAATAATAGCACAAACTACTGCCCCTGATTTTGCTTTGTCAGAGTGGGTCAAGATCTGGGCTGAAAACTCGACAGCGCATCTGGAGAGAAACGCACTGTTTTTGCATCAGAGCCTGACACTCTGACAAATAATGGGAAAATTCCATCCTTTGAAATTATGCCCTGTCATTAATACATATTAAAAATAGCAATGGCTTACTACTTACTGGTGTGTAACACCAAAGTGTGCTTTTCTCAAATCGGTAAAAAAACATTCATCACTACCCTGCAGTTTGTCTCTTAAGCACCTTAGTACCCATGCTATCAATGACCCTTTAATCCCAGGGGCTTTAAGTTTGCTAACAAGTCTATTTCTGTAGTACTTTGTCAAACGTCTTTTGAAAGTTGGTGTTTTTAGTGAAAGATGATCACTCGAAATGCATCTTTTTTGTACATTTGATACACATCAATTAATGACTGCAGAATTCAAGAGGTGCTGCACAGCCTTCTTCAATGATATCAATGAAGAATCGTAGCCAGACCATGCTGGTAACAGTCAAGGTGATGTCTGCCCCCTGGATATCAACAGAAGACTGCATAGTGCTGCTTGAACTGGGTGTTACACGAACAAAGTTCTCCCCCAGTGTATTTTAACAGTAGCTTCAAGAAGAGAAGTAGAAAGGAGTGGCATGGCAGCACAGTGGTTATCACTGCTGCCTCACAGTACCAGGGCCCCATGTTCAATTCCTGGCTTGGGTCAACTGTCTGTGCAGAGTCTGCATATTTTCCCCATTTCTGTGTGGGTTTTCTCCAGATATTCCGGTTTCCTCCCACTATTCAGAAAGCTTGCTGGTTATCTGCATTGGCCAGGCTAAATTCTCCCTCAGTGTACCTGAACAGGCAATGGAGTGTAGTGACTCGGATTTTCACTCTAACTTCAGTAATAATATAAGCCTACTTGCGATATGAATAAATAAACTTTAAACTTCACCATGAAATACACCAAAATCATTGAAAAAGATGTTTGTACAATAAGGATAATAATTTCTGTCCAATGTTAGGTTTAGTTGCTCATGCTTTAATCAAGCTTTATTTCCATTTCTTGACTTGGAGAGGAAGCTCACAGAAAATTTTTGTTTCCCGTGGAATGCATTTCTCTCTCCGAATAGGATACTTCACTACCAGATAATTTCAAATATTTGGCTTCATGAAAAGAATCAGTTTGTTTCCAATACAGTCCTCCTCCATCAAACTCAGTTGCCGGAATTTTACCGCCTCACCCACCCGAGGCTCATAAGATCCCACCCGAGACCAACGGTGAATGCTGTTCTGCGACCTGTACCTGCCTCATTTCCGGGGCAGGATGGCGGTAAAATTCCGGCCAGTGTCAGGGTTAATAAATGTATTTCCCTTTTGTGCATGTGACAATAATGGCTTCACCCTGCCCTCAAGATATGCTGGCAAATATATGTTTTTAAAAATGTCAGAATCTCTATTCATAGATGGTTTATTGAGAGATTTAATTAGGAGAAATTATAACTTTGTCACTCAGTGATGAAATCCATCTTGTTATGGTTGAAATGGTTGGGAGTGTTCACAACTACTCTATAAAAATTATTCTTTGCTTAACGAAATTGACAATTTCACTAAAATGTCCTTTGCAAAGAGGAGAATTTTTTTTCTCCAAAACACCAAGATCTAAAAATAGTGAAAAAATAAGAAAAGCATTTGTTAAATAAAAAATAAACACTTCTAATTTCAAAATCAGGTCCGATTGCATTCTGAATGCAGAATGTTACAGGAATCATGCCTCCTTTCCTGAGTAAGCACATGTTTTATTATCTGAGGTGAAGGTAAATTTCACAGGTTTCAAGAGAGAAAAAACAATAAAGTGGAGATTGACATTGACCAGAACTTGCTATAAATACCACACAAAGCGTCCAAGCTAATCCTCTGCTGTGTCTGACCTAGCTGCCTGTGCACCACACAATCTGCCTAATAAACCAGCAGGGAAATAAAAAAGATTGTCTCCACAGATTCAGCTTTCTGAATTAAGATCTACTTCCACAGAGCCTGAACACTTAAACTAAAAGGGCTCTGAAGCTGCTGATCCAGTGAGAAGATTGACGGAGAATGAGGCAGTATCTTTAGTTTTCTGTCAGTGTATTACATGACAAAACTTCCCTCTCTGGAATAACAGAGGTGAGCTTGATGGTGCCACAAGTCCTTTGTGACCTTTTTAGTAGCCATAACAGTGCCTGATAAATAGCAAAGATATCCCTGACTGTGGTTGTTTATCAGGACGGGACAAACTGCAGCTTGCATTGTCCGCAATACGAATGAAAGAGCTGCTATACGTACTTGTCCTCAGCAAATAGATGTAATTCCTCAGAGTACATACTTTAATTAATTCCATAAACCAACACATATGTGTTACGTTGCCAACACATTTTCAGTGATTGATATTTCAACATCGAATGGAGGGAAGAGAGTACGTGCCAGTGTATGAGGATACCAGAATGTGGCCACCCATGGTTTGTATTGCTGACCCAGTCAAAGTTTGTATGGTCAGGAGGAGGGGCAGCATGAGTGGATCTTTTTGGCAAGTTTGCATGGGGGTTGCTGCTTTTCTACTGCCCTCTGTAAGCAGACGTTTTGCAATTTTCTTTAAAAAATTTTTATATCCAACTCTTTGATAGATTTTGAAATTAGCATGAGCCCTGATGGGCCTCATTGCCACTGACTTTGTGAGAGCTACACATGCCTGATCTTATACTGGGTCCCAGCTCAGTCTGAGACATATATGGCGGGATTTTGCGACCTCATCTGGGTGAGATGATAAAATCCTATCTGAGGTCAATGGGGATTTCTGTTCTGCGAGCCTCGCCCACTCCGGAATCAGAGGCGGTAAAACTCTGGCCAGAACCTCCCAACTTAAGGGGTCTCAAATCCTGACACTGCTCCCTTTGTCTCTGGTCATATATAGAAATTTACTATACATTTTTAAGATAAGAATATTGATACAGAAAACCACTGGAACATCTAATCGTAAGTCTGTCAAGTTGGATGGAGTCACATAATTGTTTTAGGCACTTATATTACTTGGAGCACACCAAGGCACTGTCCTTGTGCAACAGGCTGCAATTTACAGTCTACATGCTTAGATACTGGAGGCATACCTACTTCCAGCAAACCTCTTGGTCCAGTCCCCAGCAGGACTCTTCAAGTGTCCCATCCAGAAGCCCAGGAAGCCCCATTTCCTCAAAGAACAAAGAACAAAGAAAATTACAGGACAGGAACAGGCCCTTTGGCCTTCCAAGCCTGCACCGACCATACTGCCCGACTTAATTAAAACAAGGGTTTAATTACCCTTCTGGAGACCATATCCCCCTATTCCCATCCTATTCATGTACTTTGTCAAAATGCCCCTTAAAAGTCACTACCATATCTGCTTCCACTACCTCCCCTGGCAACGAGTTCCAGGCACCCCTACCCTCTGTGTAAAAAATCTGCCTCGTACATCTCCTTTAAACCTTGCCTCTCACACCTTAAACCAATGCCTCCTAGTAATTGACTCTTCCACCCTGGGAAAAAGCTTCTGACTACCCACTCTGTCCATGCCTCTCATAATGTTGTAGACTTCTATCAGATCTCTCCTTAACCTCCATCATTCCAGTGAGAGCAAACCAAGTTTCTCCAATCTGTCGTCGTAGCTAATGCCCTCCATACTAGGCAACATCCTGGTAAATCTTTTCTGTTCCCTCTCCAAAGCCTCTGCATCCTTCTGGTAGTGTGGCGATCAGAATTGAACACTAAGTTCCAAACGCAGCCTAACTAAGGTTCTATAAAGCTGCAGCATGACTTGCCAAATTTTAAACTCAATACCCTAGCCGATGAAGGCAAAAATGCGGTATGCCTTCATCGGCATGCTTGCCTCCATGAAGATGTTCAAAGTACAGAGTACAGGGATTAGATAGAGAACCTGGTGAACTGGCACAACGTCAATAATCTCTCCCTCAGTGTCAGCAAAATGAAGGAGATTGCCAACAAATTCAGATAGCATAGCGAAGGACATGCCCCTAACTACATCAATGGGGATGAAGTAGAAATGTACAGGAGCTTCAAGTTTTCAGGTGTCTAGATCACCAACAACCTGTCCTGATCCCCCCATGCTGACACTATAGTTAAGGAAGTCCACCAATGCCTCTATTTTCTCAGAAAATGAAGGAAATTTGGCATGTGAGTTACGACTCTCACCGACCTTTACTGATGCACATAGAAAGCAGTCTTTCTAGTTGTATCACAGCTTGGTATGGTTCCAAAAAGCAGCCAGCATAATTAAGGACACCACTGACCCCAGACATACTCTCTTCCACCTTGTTCCACTGGGAAAAATATACGGAAGTCCAATGTCTCATGCAAACCGACTCAAAAACAGCTTTATCCCTGCTGCTATAGACTTTTGAATGGACCTATCCCACACTAAGTTGATCATTCTCTGCACCCCAGCTATGAATGTAACACTACATTCTGCACTGTCTCCTTTCTTTCTTTATGAACTGTATGTTTTGTCTAGTGCATCAGAAACAATACTTTTCACTTTATACTAATATATGTGACAATAATAAATCAAATCAAATCAAAATCAAATCATGTGCACTGAATCTTATCAGACTTGCTGCTGTCAAAGGTTTGCTGTATTGCTTTAAGAGCCAGTATCATGGAAAGTCTTGACGTAGAGAAATCATTTCTTGGCCAGAGCCCATACTAAGCCTTGGGAATTTCTGCATTAAGCCAAGGGCTTGCTTATCCTTGGCTCTTCTGCCACACATCTGGCATAATTCTGACAGGAATTCATTGGAACAATGTCTGACTGCTTCGCAATGTAGCTGCTGCAACAACTTACATTTAAACTCATCATGCTGAATGCTTAGTGAATCTTCCTGTAACAAATTATTCAAGGTTGATGCATATTCAAATATTTTCATACAGAATAAGATGTCGTTTGGGCAAAGTCTAACAATGCATAATATCTTTTTACTTAACATACCTCTGGACTGCTTCTTTTCTTGTAGGACAGAATGGAACATGATACAAGGGTACTTATGCAAAATAGAAAAAGCTCAAATCCATGATTGTAATTGACTTGGCTACCTTGGAAATTCCTGCTTGAGAGGACACTGAAGAGAAGGTGAAGCCAGTGGCACCTCCCAAGGTCAGGGCTAGTATTATTCTGTTCTTGCTTTGTCCTTCTTACTTACTAGCATAGATGCATTTGACTGCAAAATAATTAATCCTTGCGATGCAAGATATGTTTTGAGCAAGCACTGTTACACTTCTGTCATTTTAGGTCTGGAATATTGACAAATGGCCCACAACCAGTGCTTGTCTAACCAAGTTTGAAAACACCACGCAGAGAATACCGATATGCTTCAGTATTGGGTAGCATTGGGTTAGTGAACTGGCTAGGAACATCAGTAGTGATGCAAGAGAAGAAACAGCAGCCTGATTGGTTACATAGACATCATCGGCATCTCTTTCTGCTAATTTCTAGGCATGCAGTGAAACTAGGTATCACATTTTTTGTTACTGTTCAACAACAAAGAAGATTAAAGTGCTGGCCCTTCTTCACATTATCCCAATTTATTCCTTTATATTCAATACATCAGTTGATACGGCAGTTGGTGCATATATGAATGCAGAAGGCAGAGAGAGTACTATCAATGGAAGAAACTGTTCCTGGAGAGGAAGCTAGCTGTCAAACTTCCGAATGCCTCTTTGCTGGTTGAGTATGGAAGCTTTCCCCTCAGTGATTTTCAGATAGCACTGCCACGGTCTGCAGGTAGATTTTCTCGGCATGAGTTTTTGCAAAGCCAGAAAGGCCTTGTACCTCAGCCAGATTGGTGCTGAAGCCAGGAATTGCACTGAATCTAATTATTGCACTGGTAGGAACTTCTTTCACATAGGCACACCCTCATGATGATGCTACAGATGTACGAGATGTTCATTCAGGATGCAGTGGATGGGTAAAAGATATAACACAAAGAGTTCAAGATAAGTTTGAGAACATTTGCAAGCCAAAGGAAAATGTAGGCTCTTTAATGCTTTCAAGGTGAGAAACAAAGAGAATGAGAAGGTAATTACTGACCATTCCTTGACATGCAAGAACCTTGTGATGTTGGTGAATTTGTGCTGGAATTAAGTTTGGAGTCAGAAATTGCCATGTGAAAGTTAAATTGCTCAGACAAGACCTCCAACTTAGTGGCTGCGGATAAGTTAAGAGCAGCTGATCTTACTCATTCTCAGATGAAGTCGCTCAAGTAGTGGAACAGCTGTCTGTAAGCAAATGCCAAGAATAACCCACCAGGTAGAAAATCAAGTAAGTAGAAGCTAAAACTGATAGAAGTGAATTGATTGAGTGGCAGTTCTGTGGTAGGAAACATTCAAAGGTTTGGAATCAATGTCCAGCATTTGGGCAGACGTGCAATATTATGGTTAAAAATTACTTTGCTGCCAAACGTAAGACCAAGAGAGAAAAGAAGAACTGAATTTTTTATTGAGGCAAATGAAAGGTTGATAATTACACATACACATTTCGAGCAGTGAAAGGCATGAAACAAGAGCTATTAAAAGAAAATTGACAGTGAATGTCAGTGGCTATGTACATCTTTTAACCAGAAGCCGTGTCTGAATTTATTTCCTTTCAAAGAGTACATGAATGTCACAGGGAATCCAGAAAATCTTGATCTTCAAGCAATTCAGGTAGTATTGTCACTGGATTAGTAATCCAGAGACCTTGGACAAGATCTGGAGACCCAGGTTCAAATCCCACCATGGCAGATGATGATATTTGAATTCAATAAAAATCTAGACTTGAAAAAAAGGCTAATGATGACCATGAAACCATTGCCGATTTTCGTTAAAACCCATTTGATTCACTAATACCTTTTAGGGAAGGAAATCGTCTATCCTCACTTGGTCTGATCTATATGTGATTCCAAATCTGCAACAATGGGCCCGATTTTGCCATCGCGTCGTGCTTGTTTACGGACGTGAAAACTTGGTAAAGTCGGGCATGAGGCAAATAGCATGATTTGTGCCCTCCTCCATCCCTGTTCCCTGTTTACCAAGGCCGTGATCGGAACCACGCCCAAAATGGGTGTGACGGACATTTAAATGAATTTGCATGCATTTAAATTGATTTAATGGGCTGCACATCCAACTTTACTGGCACTTCCCCCTTTACTATCCTGTTCACCCATCCAGAAGTGGCGCGTAACAGACATGATACATATAAGTCCGATTTGAGCACTCCAGTCAGTGAAGAGGCTAAGTGCCTGGAATCCGACAGCACTCTGTTTGAGGTCGGTGGGGTGGGGTGAGGGGAGGGATCTGCTGCCACTCTGCCTGAGGTCAGTGGAGGGAAAGGGGGATCCGCTCCACTCTACCTGAGATCAGTGGGGGGAAAGGGGAGTCTGCTGCCACTCTTCCTGAGATCAGTGGGGAGGGAAGGGGGATCCGCTGCCACACTATTTGAGATAGTGTGGATGGGGAGAAGTGGGAGAGGACCCCGCAATCAGTCTGGGTGGCAAATGGGGTGGGGGGATAAGGAGGTCAGTAATGTTGTGGGGATGGGGCAATGTCTGTGCAGGCCGGGGAATGAGTTATCTGGCCTGGGACTGATGTGGCAGGGGAGCAGCATTCTATTTTTTTTTCTGCTCATCGGACCTGCAGGGTTTTGGGAGTGTTAAGCTCCGCCCACAGGTTTGTGCAGCACAATTCAGACTCACTGATATTTTTGCAGGCAAAAAGCATATGGGGGTGTCTGAGAACAGGTTGGATCTGAAACACCCTCAGTTTCAAGTCTGCCCGGCACTTAGAATCAAAATGGATAGAGGATTGGCTGTCTAATAGGAGGCAGAGAGTTGGTATCAATGGGTGCTATTCTGATTGGCGGTTGGTGACTAGTGGAGTGCCGCAGGGATCGGTGCTGGGGCCTCAGCTATTTACCATTTATATAGACGATCTGGAGGAGGGAGCTGAGTGTAGGGTGACAAAATTTGCTGATGACACAAAGATGAGTGGAAAAGCAAATTGTGCAGAGGGTGTGGAAAGTCTGCAGAGGGATCTGGATAGGCTGAGCGAGTGGGCGTGGACCTGGCAGATGGAGTACAATGTTAGCAAGTGTGAAGTTATCCACTTTGGCAGGAATAATAGTAGGAGGGATTACTATTTAAAGGGCGAAAAGCTGCAGCATGCTACGGTGCAGAGGGACCTGGGGGTCCTTGTGCATGAGTCGCAAAAACCCAGTCTGCAGGTGCAGCAGGTGATCAAGAAGGCGAATGGGATGCTGGCCTTTATAGCGAGGGGGATAGAATATGAAAGTAGGGAGGTCTTGCTGCAACTGTACAGGGCACTGGTGAGACCGCAGCTGGAGTACTGTGTGCAGTTTTGGTCGCCGCACTTGCGGAAGGATATATTGGCCTTGGAGGGAGTGCAAAGGAGGTTCACTAGGCTGATACCGGAGATGAGGGGGTTGGACTATGAAGAGAGACTAAATAGACTGGGTCTGTACTCGTTGGAGTTTAGAAGGATGAGGGGGGATCTAATAGAGACGTATAAGATAATGAAGGGGATGGATAGGATAGAGGTAGAGAGATTCTTCCCGCTCAGAAAGGACAGCAGGACTAGGGGGCACAGCCTCAAGATAAGAGGGGGGCAATTTAGAACCGAGTTGAGGAGGAACTTCTTCACTCAAAGGGTGGTGAATCTCTGGAATTCTCTGCCCGTTGAAGTGGTGGAGGCTGCCTCACTAAATATATTTAAGCCACGGGTAGATAGGTTTTTGGTAGGCAAGGGAATTAAGGGTTATGGGGAGAAAGCTGGAAATTGGAACTGAGCTACTTCAGATCAGCCACAATCTTATTGAATGGCGGGGCAGGCTCGAAGGGCTAGATGGCCTCCTCCTGCTCCTCCTTCTTAAGTTCTTATGGTATGTTCTTAAAATGGTAAAATAGGACCGAATTTGGTTGAATTTCAAATACCCTCTGAAATGGAGGGCAGTTAGGGATGGGAAGTAAATGCTGGCCCAGCCAGTGATACCAACATCCCGTAAATGAAAACAAAATTCAAGTTCAGATGAAAGTTGTATAATAGGTTTGAGATGTATTCATTGCATGAGTATAGCTTGGACTGTTCTTGGGAAGGAGTTAAACACAGTTTGAGTAGTAAATGCAGGTGTTATCTGAATGTTAGGTGGAGAAACATGACAGGAACTTATCTTTCTGAAGGTGACAGTAGCTGGCAGATCATATCGTCAGAACAAAACACAGCCGATAAACCACAGAAATGTATCACGTTGAATTAAACAACAGCAAGAAGCTGCTACTATATCCTGTGTGCAAAGTTCCTCTTATTCCAAAGGACCAAAGAAGTAACACTGATATACTAGTTAGAAAATTGCTCCAATGTGTGAATCAACAGAATGTGTATCTTATCTGATTACAGTTGGAAAGCTAAAAGTTTACGATTTGCCACAAAGATTTTAGCCAGGTAATTGAGAAATCTTACTGCCAGCTGCTTGTCTCAAAACCGAGCAAGCTCACCTTTATTCTCGATAGTCGATGTTAAAAAAATTTTCTGGCAAGTCGGACTGAATTTTTCCATGGAAATCAGGTGAACTTCCTGCAGTGTTAGGACTCGACACCATGACATAAAGCTCGGGCATGGTTATAATGTATCCACCAGAATAATTTTACGTGCACAGCCTCCCAGTTAGCCGCCTCTGCATTCACCACCCACTTAAAAGTGGGAGACAACTTGAGAACTCCAGTGAGGTGACCCACAGCACTGGATGGTTAGCAGCTCCACTGGAAGAAGTGGTCACTGCTGAGGGAGGTAGGACAGTGCGTGGGCACCGCAAAATCAAGGCATTCATGGATGCCTGCCAAACAGAGGTTTTTTTGGGCCATTAGAGCGGTGGAGAATCCACCTCAAAGGAGCAGTTGTGGCAGTTGCAGTAGTTTTTCAGTTCCATGATTGTTGAGGAGAGTTTCAGGTGCCCCTCGATCTGCCACTGGGAGACTTCCTCCACAGAGTTTACAGGTTCCCAATTCAGCAGCAGACCCACCCAGTGTTTGGAGAATTCCATTAGTGTGAGATAATGGACCTCGATCAGAGTTATTAACCTCCCCTCCTCGAAGAACATGTTGCTGATTTCCTTGGAAATCTGCCATTGTGAAAATTGACTGGAGGTGGGACAGCATTGGGAAACGTGCCTTCTCCACTGTACTTCAAACACATCGCCACAAAGCTGAGAAAACTCAGCCTGTAGTGTTTGACAAAGATTTGATTCCACTGATAATGTCAAATGATCCATTTGAAAGCTTTCTTCACACCATTTGATGCTCGAGCCTCCAAGAGCCTCTTGTAACTCTGATAGGTCTCGGACAATTCAATTGACTGTGGAATCAGAGGGTGCAGAAAATCACAATAGTCAAAGCAAGCCTCTTTGTCAGGAAAACAAGGCAGCTCAGATTTAAGGACACCCTTCATCTCAAGTAAGAGAGGTCATCATGTGGAAATTGTATTAAACCATTGAAATGTAAGGACAAGGCATTGTTAAATGGAAGCCCTACTTTAAACTCCCCATATTTCATAAGAAAGGGGTGTTTGCAGTACAGGTTAACACAGCCACGTACACACCATACTGTTTTAGAAATTTAATGAATAAGTGTGATATATATTCATTAATATCACACATAGGCTTACATTAACATTGCAATGAAGTTACTGTGAAAAATCCCATATCGCCATACTCTGATGCCCCTTCCAGTAGACTGAGGGAGAATTTAGCACGGCCAATGCACCTAACCAGCATGTCATTCAGTCTGTGGCAGGAAACCAGAGCACCCAGTGGAAACCCATGCAAACACGGGGAGAATGTGCAGATTCCACATAGACAGTGACCCAAGCAGGGAGTTGAACTTGAGTCCCTGGCACTGTGAGGCAGCAGTTCTAACCATTGTGTCACCGCATCTCTCCCTTTAAAAAGCGCTGAAACCTTCTCTGATGTTGTATAGGCTGCAATCTCTCTGTTCCTTTGAAGCTGGCACCTTGTGTTTCCCCTTTGCTTTGTTCCATTTTTGGAAGCCTTCCTTCAGCCATGCTTTGGAATTCCCTCCCTCTGCATCTCTGCAATCCCTTCATACTTTAAGATCCTCCTTTAAACACATTTCTTCAATCAGACTGTTGCTCACTCTCCTTATCTTTCATTTTGCTCTATGCCTCTGTGAAGACGTTGTTCTACCTTAAAGGCACTTTATAAATGCATGTCATTGCACTGTTCCTTCTCAGGTTGGCTCAGCGTAATGTGCTTTTCTCTTTCAATCTATTTCAACGTTTTCCAAACAAACGAATTTACAAAATTAGAACTCAGCCCCTCGAGCCTGCACTATCATTTAATAAGATCAAAGCTGACTTGGTCATAAACTCAACTTGATATTCTGCCTATCCCCAATTCCATTTGGCCATGCCCCTGGTTGATCAAGAATCTATCCAGTTTCACCTCTAAAATATTTGGACTCTGCTTCCATTGCCTTTTGAGGAAAAGAGTTCCATAGATTCACCACGCGCTGAAAGAAAAATATTCCCTTCCTCTATATCTTAAATGAATAAATGATTTCTAAAGCAATTACACCCAGTTCTAGCTTCTACCACAAGAGGAAACATCCTCTACAAATCCACCTTGTCAAGGCCCCTCAGAAACGTAGAAGTTCCAATCAAGTCACCCCTTACTCTTGCAAACACCAGTGAATACTGGAAATTGTGGTTGAGGTTGCTTCACTTCATTCAGAATTTTTTTGATTATTGTTATTCAAATTCAACATTAATATAGGACATTCCGAAGCGGGAGGGTGAACAGCCAGTGGTCGTGGTACACATTGGCACAAACAACATAGGTTAAAAAAAGGGATAAGTTTCTAAAAACAGACTATATGGAGCTTAAAGCAAGTTGAAAAGTAAGAACTTAAAGGTAGTTATCCTAGGATTACTACCTGTGCCGCATGCTAGTCAGAGTAGAAACAGCAGGATATATAGGATGAATGTGTGGCTTAAAAGAATGTGTGAGGGGGACGGTTTCAGATTCCTGGGGCAATGGGATTGGTTCTGGGGAGGTGGGAGCTGTACAAACTGGACGGGTTACATCTGGGACAGGAATTGATGTGAGGGAAGGGGTATTTGCAAGAGTGGTTTGGCAGGGTGATAGGAACCTTTGTAAGGATTCAGGGCAGTGAGATTCATGATCAAGAGAAAAATACAGCAAGGAAAATAAGAAAAGTGAAAAGCAGAGAAAACAAGGGCCAGAATCAGAAAAAGATACAGTAAAAAAAAAGAAGGAATGGGACAAGAAGCATTCAAAGGGTTCACTTTAAGGTTTTGCACCGGAACACTCAGAGCATTTGAAACAAAATGGATGAATTAGTTGCGCAGATAGTTGTAAAGGGGTATGATATTGTTGGGATCATAACGACATTGCTCCAAGGTGACCAAAGATACGAACTAAGCATTGAGGGCTACTCAGTGTTTAGGAAGGACAAACGGAAAGGAAAAGTTGGTGGAATGCATTGTTGATTAACAAAGATATTGATACAATATTGAGGGAAGGTAGAACATAGAACATTACAGCGCAGTACAGGTCCTTCAGCCCTCAATATTGCGCTGACCAGTGGAACCAATCTAATGACCCTCTAACCTAAACTATTCCAATGTTATCCATATGCCTATCCACTGACCATTTGAATGCCCTTAAAGTTGATAAGTCCACAACTGCTGCAGGCAGGGCATTCCACGACCTTACTACCCTCTGAGTAAAAAACCTACCTCTGACATCCGCCCTATAATTACCACCCCTTAATTTAAAGCTATGTCCCCTTGTGTTAGCCATCACCATCCGAGGTAAAAGACTCTCACTGTCCACCCTATCCAATCCTTTGATCATCTTGTATGCCTCAATCAGGTCACCTCGTAACCTTCTTCTCTCCAATGAAAATAATCTCAAGTCCCTCAGCCTTTCCTCATAAGACCTTCCCACCATACCAGGCAACATCCTGGTAAACCTCCTCTGCATCCTTTTCAATGCCTCCACATCTTTCTTATAATGCAGTGACCAGAACTGTACACAATACTCCAAGTGCGGCCGCACCAGAGTTTTGTACAGTTGTGACATGACCTCACGGCTCCGAAAGTCAATCCCTCTACCAATAAAAGCTAACACGCTGTACGCCTTCTTAACAACCTTATCAACATGGGTGCCAACTTTCACGGAGCTATGCATATGTACACCGCGATCTCTTTGCTCGTCAACACTACTAAAAGTGCTTCCATTAGCCCTATATTCTGTACTCCTGTTATTCTTACCACTTTTCCATATTAAACTCCATCTGCTACCTCTCGGCCCAGCTCTGCAGCTTATCTATGTCCCTCTGCAAACTGTAACATCCATCCTCACTGTCTACAACTCCTCCGACTTTGATGTCGTCAGCAAATTTACTAATCCATCCTTCTACACCCTCATCTAGGTCATTTATAAAAATGACAAACAGCAGTGGCCCCAAAACAGATCCTTGTAACCACTTGTAACTGAACTTCAGGTTGAATATTTCCCATCAACCACCACCGTTTGTCTTCTATCAGCTAGCCAATTCCTGATCCAAACTGCTAAATCGCCCTCAATCCCATGCATCTGCATTTTCTGCAATAGCCTACCATGGGGAACCTTATCAAACGCTTTGCTAAAATCCATATACACCACGTCAACTGCCTTACCCTTATCCACCTCTTTGGTCACCTTTTCAAAAAACTCAATAAGGTTTGTGAGGCACGACCAACCCTTCACAAAACCATGTTGACTATCCCTAATCAATTTACTTCCCTCTAGATGATTATAAATCCTATCCCTTATAATTCTTTCCAAATTTTCCCAGGATGGTCTCTACTCCCCTTCTTGAACAAGGGGACAACATTTGCTATCCTCCAGTCTTCCGGCACTATACCTGAAGCCAATGACAACATGAAGATCAAAGCCAAAGGCTCTGCAATCTCCTCCCTAGCCAACCAGACAATCCTAGGGTAAATCCCATCTGGCCCAGGGGACTTATCTATTTTTCCACTCCTGAGAACTGCCAACACCTCCTCCTTATGTACCTCAATCCCGTCTAGTCTACTACCTGATATCGCAGTATTCTCCTCAACTACACTGACTTTTTCCTGCGTGAATACTGATGAAAAATACTCATTCAGTGCCTCTCCTATCTCTTCAGGCTCCATGCACAACTTCCCACTGCTGTCTCTGACTGGCCCTAATCTTGCCCTAACCAATCCTTTATTCTTGACATACCTGTAGAAAGCTTTAGGATTTTCCTTGATCCTATCCGCCAAAGTCTTCTCGTGTCCTCTTCTAGCTCTTCTTTACTCTCTCTTTAGCTCCTTCCTAGCTAATTTATAACTCTCCAGTGCCCTAACTGTGCTTTCATGTCTCATCTTTACATAAATCTCCTTCTTCCTCTTCACCAGAGATTCAATTTCCTTAGTACACCACAGTTCCCTCGCTCGACCACTTCCTCCCTGCCTGACAGGTACATGTTTATCAAGGACTCGCACTAGCTGCTCCTTGAATAAGCTCCACATTTCAGATGTTCCCAGCCCCTGCAATTTCCTACTCCACCCTATGTATCCTAAATCTCGCCTAATAGCCTCATAATTACCTGTCCCCCAGCTATAACTTCTGCCCTTCGGTATATGCCTATCCCTTTCCATCACTAAGGTAAACGTAACCAAATTGTGGTCACTATCACCAAAGTGCTCACCTACCTTCAAGTCTAACACCTGGTCTGGTTCATTACCCAGTACCAAATCCCATGTAGCCTCACCTCTTGTTGGCCTATCTACATACTGTGTCATGAAACCTTCCTGCACACATTGGACAAAAGCTGACCCCTCTAACGTGCTTGAACTATAGCTTTTCCAATCGATATTTGTAAAGTTAAAGTCCCCCATAACAACTACCCTGTTACTTTCGCACCTATCCAGGATCATCTTTGCAATCCTTTCCTCAACATCTCTGGAACTTTTTGGAGGCCTATAAAAAAACTCCCAACAGTGTGATCTCTCCTTTCCTGTTTCTAATCTCAGCCCATACTACCTCAATAGACAGGTCCACATCAAACGTCCTTTCTGCCACCGTAATACTGTCCTTGACTAACAATGCCACGCCTCCCCCTCTTCTACCACCTTCTCTGCTCCGACTGAAACATCTGAACCCCGGAACCTACAACAACCATTCCTGTCCCTGCTCTATCTATGTCTCTGTAATGGCCACAACATCGAAGTCCCAGGCACCAATCCAGGCTGCAAGTTCATCCACCTTATTGCGTATGCTCCTCGCATTAAAGTATATGCACTTCAAACCACCCTCCCGCCTGCCAATACACTGCTGTGACCTAGAAACCTTATCCATGACCTCCCTATTCTCATCCTCCTGTACATTGGAGCTACAGTTCAGGTTCCCATCAGCACAGATGATGTGGAATCTATCTGAGCCAAGTTCAGAAACACCAAGGGGCAAAATCATTCATGGGGAGTTGTATACAGACCATCAAACAGTACTGGTAATGTTGGGTATAGCATTAGACAGTAAATCAGAGATGCATGTGATAAAGGAATATCTGTGATTATGGGTCGCTTTAATCTACATATAGATTAATCATTGTACAATAGAGAAATTTCTGGACTGTATCTGGGATGGTTTCCTGGACCAATATGTTGAGGAACCAACAAGGGAACCAGACATTTGGAATGGGTATTGTAAATGAGAAAGGATTACTTGGCAAACCAGTTGTGAGAGAACCCTTGGGGATGAGTGAGCACAATATGCTGGAATTCATTATCAAGATGGATAGTGAGGCAGTTGATTCTGAGACCAAGGTCCTGAATCTTAAAAATAACTATGATAATATGAAGCAAGAGTTGATTATGAAAGACTAGGAAACATTACTGAAAGGAACAACTGTGGATTGGCAGGACAGGCATTCAAGGAACAAATAGGTGAACCCCAAAAGTTGTTTATTCTCATTTGGCACAAGAGTGGAAAGGGAACCGTGGCCAAATCAAGGCTAACGAGGGAATTTCGAGACAGTTGTGATTCAAAGAATCATACGAATTGGCAACAAAATGCAATTAATTTGAGGATAGGAAGCAGTTTAAAATTCAGCAAAGGTAGACCAATAGGTTGATTAAGAAGCGGAAAATAGAGCATGGAAATCAGCTAGTGAGGAACATAAAAGCTGACTGTAAATTTTCTATAGTTATATAAAAAGAAAAAGAGTGACAAAAATGAATAAAGACCCCTGACAGTCAGAAATGGGGGAATTCATAAAAGGGAAAAAATAAATGACGGAGGAGCTAACCTTGTACATTGCTTCTATCTTCCTGAAGGAAGATATGAATAATTTACCAGAAGTTCTGAGAAACAAGTCTTAGTGAGGAGCCGAAGAAAATCGGTTTGAGTAGGCAAATAGTTTTAGGGAAATTAATGGGAATGAAGCCTGATAATCTTTATCCCAGAGTACTGAAGGAAGTGGCCCTGGAAATAGTAGATTCATTGGTAGTCAGTTTCCAAAATTATTTGGACTCTAGGTTGTCTCCTACAGATTAGAGGGCCATGTAATGTAAGCTCACCATTCATAAAGGGAGGTCAAGAGTAAACAGGGGACTATAGACCAGTGAGCTTAACAGCAGGATTGGGGAAGTTATTAGAGTCCGTTTTCAAGGATTTCATAACTTAGAATTTGGAAAGCAATGATATAATCAGACAAAGTCAGCATGGTTTTACAAAAGGGAAATAATGCTTGACAAATCAACTGGGTTTTTTTGAATATATTACTAGTAGAGGTGGTTTATTTGGACTTTCAGGAGGCTTTCAACAAGGTCCCACATAAGAGATTAGCACGTAAAACTAAATTGCATGGGACTGGAGCTGATGTATTGAAATGGATAGAAAGCTGGTTAGCAGACAAGAAAAAAGAGTTGAAATTAATGGGTCTTTTTCTGTACGGCAGGCAATGACTAGGGATCTATACTAGAATCCCAACTGTTCACATTACATATCAATAATTTGGAAGTGGGAACTAAATATATTATTTTCAAATTTACAGATCATACAAAGTTAGCTAGGAGGGTGATCCGTGAGGAGGATCCAGAGATGTTTTAGCATGATTTGGACAGGTTGAGTGAGTGGGAATACACTTGGCAGATGCAGTATAATGTGGATAAATGTGAGATGATCCACTTTAGTAGCAAAAATAGGAAGATGGATTATTATATGAATGGGCATAAATTGAGAGGCATGGGTACTCAGTGAGACCTTGGTGTCCTTGTGCAGCAGTCACTGAAAGTACGTGTGCAAGTGTAGCAGGTAGTAAAGAAGACAACTGGTATGTTGGTCTCCATAGCAAGAGGATTTCAGTATAGGAATAGGAATGTTTTACTACAATTGTATAGGGCATTGGTGAGGTCACACCTGGAGTACTGTGTGCAGTTTTGTTGTCCTTATCAGAAGAAGGATGTCCTTGCTATAGGGAGAGTACAGCGAAGGCTTATAAGGCTTATTCCCAGGTTGGCAGGACTGTCATATGAGGAGAGGTTAAATCGGTTAGGACTATATTCATTGGAGTTTAGAAGATGAGAAGGGATCTCATAGAAACCTATAAATTCTAAAAGGATTGATCAGGCTAGATTCAGAAAGAACGTTCCCAATGTTTGGGTAGTCCACAACGAGGTGTCATTGTTTGAGGATTAGGGGTAAACCTTTTAGTAATGAGGTGAAGAGAAATTTCTTCACCCAGTGAATGGCGAATGTTTGGAATTCACTACCACAGAAAGTTGTTGAGGCCAAAATGTGTGATTTCAAGAAGGGATTAGATACAACTCTTGGGGCTAAAAGGATCAAGGGATCTGTGGAGAAGACGGGATCAGGATATTGAATTTAATGATCCATCATGATCAAAATGAATAGCAGAGCAGACTTGAAGGACCAAATGGCCTACTCCTGCTTCTAAGTGAAATATATATAGTTGTATATTTCTACATATATTCTTTTCCACAGTAATTTGTGGGAAAAGGAACAGTGGTAGTCAGAATGCAATTAAACTTAGTTCTAATTGCAATGGCACAATTGAGAATTTTTATGAGATTTGGAGAATATGCATTTACGAAATATAAAATGAAATATATACCTGCTTCTGAGTGATTCAGGGGCTGGTAAATCACTTGAAGGCTCCCTAGCCATTAGCTATCTGAATCTGAGTCGTGCAACTCCTTATCATAGTCAGCCGCCTATGAGCATCATTAACAGCACAAAGTGCCTGAAGAACACTAATAGAGTGGACTATTGAGAGTAAGAGCATTAGTGCATGGCTGTCCCAGCTGACTAAATACCAGAACAACTGATTAAGGTGTACCTTTGTTTAATTTTTTACAAGAGCTATCTGTCTTGGACATCAGCCATGAAGGAAATGGTAGAATGGAGCCTTTCTATTGCTTTGGTTAAAGTCTTAATTTAATTAGCAGGGGCTGCAAAACAGGCATAAATGCACAACTTTAAAGGCATTTATTATTAAGATACGGGCAATTGTCACTTCGACAATTGTTTAGAAAGTGATGACTTGCACCTATGAAATTGAGCTGTCCTTGTGTATGAAACCATTAAGATTAAAAACATGGGCTAAAATACTTTGACTATACTGAACAGGACCACAAAATATTATTTGGACTTCCCATCGGTTTGATCTAATTAAAGATGTCAGCCTTTGTTCCGAAACTGAGCTTTTTCCTTTCATTCTCGGTGTGTTGCAACCAAAAAGTTGGAGATCGTATTACAACCTGCATCTGATAAGGAAACAGAGGGAGTGAGGTGGAAAAAAGGGGTGGGGGGGGGGGGTGGATGGGAGGGAGGAACAACAAATACGTGTGTATCATCATAGAATTGCCCACTTCAGTTTGTCTTTTCAGTGAGGTAAGTAATAGGGAAAATCCTTTTTTGGGATGAAAGTTTATTTGAAACTGGTATTCTAAGGAAGTCTTTTCACAGTAAATTGACCTTGCTCAGTGAAAGCAATGTCATAATGCTCTGTTTTATCTGGACAAGAGAGGGGGAAAAAATTGCAAATTGCTTCTGCATGATTAGCCCTGCCACTTCAAACGTGTTTCTTTCGAGTTGGCTTCTATACACAGACTGCTAGAGATATACGCCACTGGGAACCTTAATCCATCGTCAACACAACTAAATCTTTAACCCTTTAATTGTGAGTGCTGTGTTCATCCCTTCATGATCAGTGGTCAAAGAGGAAGGAGCAAGCCCTGGTTAATTTGGCTTTTTTGGGATTTGGCCAGTTGTTGAATGGACGCTCTGTGATTAGTTATTGCCATTATTTGGGGTTTTGATTTTTAAAATTTCTTAAACTTAGATTTCCAGAGAATTAAACTTTGTGTTTCTAGGTTAAAAGATACATTGGATTTATAGTAAAGACATTTGGGGCAATTTTGAGCCCATATCCTCTACCTGCCGGAATAGCGACACATGCTCAAAATTCAGAGAGTTTTTGAATTCCAATCACATCAGCTCCTTGCTGTTGGAGTGCCATGAAATACACCACGGGACTGCAGAAAGCTCCATTTAATATATTAGTATGTCATTAGTGAGCACTCTCACTGGGACTTCCTTTCTCATTGGATTTTCAGTGGGCGCTGGCATGGTGTCATGCCACCACCGTTTACAACAGGTTCACCTAGAAGGAACCTGTTGTGAAGGTTCCTCAGTGCTGTAAAGGAAAGTGTAGGCCCCGGCAGAGAGAGACATGGCCGGCAACTATGCTTAACCCCTGGCACAAATTGGCACTGCCGAATTGGCACCTTGCCCATGCCATCCTGACATTGCTGGGGGCATTGCCAGAAGCAGACTTCAGTGGGAGACTCATAGGGAGAAGGAGGAAGGATTCACTGATGCATGCTTGATTCAATCTTGGGAGCTGGGCATGACAATGATGGCTGCGTGGTGGAGTGGGGAGGGGTGCCAGCAATGGCTGTGTGGGGGTGGGGAAGGGATGCTGAAAACAATTGTGTCAGTGAGGGGGTGGGGATGTCCGGGGAGAAGGGTAGGCCCAGCACAGCATTAGCTATTGGAGGATGGGGGTGGGTGAACGCTTGTTCCAATCGGTTGCGGGGAGGGGTCATTGATGGCTCTGATCACGGGACGGGAGGGAGGGGAGGACCTGAGTGAGTGGGGAGGGAGGGGGGGCGTTAGTGTGTGCTCTGAGCATGGCACCATTTAAAGATGGCGTCCTGACTTTAGTACAACCAGGTTTTGCTAGCATGTTGCTGCCCCACCCCCTTATATAACGGTGTACAATACTCGGAGCTTTTTTTTGTCAGAGTGTTGTAAGTTTTGGAGAGAATGCAATCAGCTTCTCTGCAGAGAAACACACCAGTTTCCTTGCCAGAAACCCACTGCCATTTTTTGGTAAGAACTTGCCTTTTGCCTTTAGTAGCTGAGGCATAGGGCGGAATTTTCCCACTCTAACCACCACAGGAATCATAAAGGCAAGACAGAAAATTCAGTGGACCTTGCAGAGGCCCATTGACCTTGGGCAGGAACTTTCAGTCATGGACGTGTGTAGCTGGAAAATCCCGCCTGTAGAGCTTAAGAGCAGGAAGATTATGCTGGAACTGTACAAAACATTTGATATATTGCATTTCTAGAATGTTGTGTGCCGTTCAGGAACCAACATTGTTGGAGGGAGTTGATAGCAGTTGAACGGGTGCTGAGGAGATTTTGCCTGGGCTGGAGAGTTTTTGTTATGAGGATAGACTGGTGTTGTTCTCCTTGGAGAGGAGGAGGCTGCTGAGGAACATTGGGCCCGATTTTACCATTTTGATTTTAAATGCTGAATCTGGGCGCAATTCAGGTCTGACTTGGAAACCTGCTATCAGGTGCCCCCATATGCATTCAGCCTGAAAAAAAATCACGACTCTGAATCACGCTGTGGACGAGACTTATTGCGCCCCAAACGCTGCAGCTCTGATCGGAGATTTGAACTGCACGTGCGCCGTGTAAAAAGTATTTGAAAAACACGCTACCGTCAGATCGCTCCCAGGCTGTAAAAAGCAGATAAAGCGGCCCGGGAGTGAAAAGCGGGTGCAATGGCCCCCACAGACATCACCCCACCCGCACAACATAACTGTCCCCCTTATCCACCTTCTACTACCCAAACCGATCATGATCCTCTGCCCTCTTCCTCCCCCCCACCAATCACCCGCAAGTGGCAATGGACCTCAATCCCCCCACCCTCCCCACCAGAGAACCATCTGGCCTTTCTCCACCCTCCCCCCCCAACAGGGAATAATCAGACTCCATTCCCAGCGCTCCCTCCACAACAGAGAATGATCAGGCCTCCCTCCTGCCCGACCGATTTGAGTCAGAGAGCAGTTGGAAGCTCTGAACTTACCTCTTCAGAAGCTGGAGCACCCAAAACAGACCTTTGCTGAACTTGTCTGTTTCGCACTGAATCTGGATGGGCGAATGCAACGGTAAAGGGGGAAATGCTGGTAAAGTCAGATGGGCAGATGGGCAAATGCATTTAAATTGCCATTGCACCCATTTCAATCACGGTTCAGATCACACCATTTTCGATAAAATGGACATCTGCGTGGACATAGGCTCGGATCACATTAATCGCCTCACACCCAACTTTACCAAGTTTTCACACCTGAAAACAGGTGTGACACAATGATAAAATTGGGCCCATTATTGAGATGTATAAAATTATGAGGGATATAGATAGACAGGAAGAAATCTATCCCCTTGTGGAGGGTTCAATGACCAGGAAGCATAGACTTACGGTAAGGGGCAGGAGGTTTAAAGGAGACGTGAGGAAAAATATTTTCACCCAAAGGGTGGTGGAAATCTGGAACTCTCTGCCTGGAAGGGTAGTGGAGGCAGAGACCCTTATAACATTTAATATGTGTTTAGATGGGCACTTACGACACCAAGGCAATTGTGGCTATGGACCAAGTGCTGGAAAATGGGATTAAATAGTTAGGTGGTTTGTCTTTGACTGGTGCAGACATGATGTATATCTCTTTGACTCTAGATTGCTCACAGCTCTCATAGAATCATAGAATCAGTGTAGAATACACCTTTTGGCCCATTGAGTCTGCACTGACTCTTTGACAGAGTATCTTACCATGGCCCTCTCCTCTGCCCTGTATCTATAATTCCACACATTTCCCATGGTTAATCCATTGAACCTATACATCTTGGGACAATTTAGGATGGGCAATCCACCTAACCTGCACACCTGTGGACTGTGGGAGGAAATTGGAGAACCCATAGGAAACCCAGGCAGATACAGAGAGAACGTACAAACTCCATACAGAGGCTGGAATCAAACCCAGGTCCCTGGTGCTGTGAGGCAGCAGTGCCAACCACTGAGTCAGTGTACTGTCAGCAACTCATGTTCTGTGACTGGGGTCTTTTGCCACTTTACTGCATGTTCACCCAGTCCTCTGCCCTTATCTACCTCGCCATCCTAGTAATATGCCACATGGGCTCTTTCTCCCTTATCGTTCTTTATTTTCTTCCACTTTCATCACTTTAGTTTCTTGCACCCATGGACTAGTTTATCGCATTTGTTTCTGAAACTGGCTGACGAGAACAGAGATGCTGAAAATAAGGTTGAGTTCTCACTGACAGTGACTTCTGGCAGAATTGACTCATTCAGCATCACTCTTTTTTGTTGTAGAAGCCAAGCAAGATAATTAGATGCTCATATAAGCAATTAACATTGTAAATTTACAACAAAAGAAACATCAAAACCAAATGGCAGCTGTAGTGTGCCTGGAATGTCAAATTTTACCATGAACCCAGACCTGAAAGGGCCAAGCAAGCCATTCAATTGTGTTCAGAAAGATGGCTCACCAGCACCTTCTCAAGGACAATTAGGAATGGACAACACATGCTGGCCTTAACAGTGATGCAAACATTCCATGAATGAATACAAAATAAATTCCAGTTCAGAGTACTGTCCAAGGCCATAGCACTCACTAACTGTGAGGAAAACCTTTGCCGAGTACTGATAAATCAAATACTATGAATGCTTGCCGTCATTTCCCTGTGAACTGACAGTCACTTGTGCTTGTGTTGTGAAATCCAGATGTTGCTGCTTGTGAGATTTCTGCTGCTCCACATGATGTGCTGCTGAAGTGCCTTCAGAAATCACTGAACAGATGAGAATATTGGTACCATCTCTCTACCCTCACCTCCCTGCACCCTCCGACCCACCCCCACAAATGTCCTTCTTAATGAGATGCAACTGGATTTTAAAATGGTGTCAAAATTACAGTCAAACAACATTTCTGGTCTAAAAATATTAATTTTATATTTGCACAGTGACAAGTTTCCCATAATGATACAAATTCCGTTGTCTACCATAATAAAATATAATTTTTAAAAATGTCTATTTATGATATTTCTAACAGTACCACAGTGACTGCACTTCAAAAATAGCTAATTGATTATAAAGCACTTTGAGATGTCTGATGGTCGTGAGAAGCACCATATGAAACAAAACTTTACAAATATTTCGGCTTCCACTTATTCCCCTTACATATGTCCCAATCTTTATTTCACTCTCTGTAAAATTTATAAAAAGAGGGTAATTTTAGTTCCTACTTTGCTGTGTGCAAGTTTTTTTATTGATTAATTAACTAATCTAATCAGTGATGTGGTCATTGCTGGCCACATTTATTGCCCAGCCCAAGTTTCCCATGAGAAAATGGTGGTGAGCTGCCTTCTTGAACTGCTGCAGCCCCTGAGGTGTAGTACACCCACAGAGCTATTAGGGAAGGAGTTCTAGGATTTTGACACGGTGACAATGAAGTAAATGTGATATATTTCAAGTCTGGATTGTGAGGGGCTCAGAGGGAACTTCCAGGTGGCGATGTTGCCAGGTATCTGCTGTTCTTTTCCTCCTAGATTGTACTGGTCGTGGATTTGGAAGGTGCTGCCTAAGGAACCTTGATGTGCTCTTGCAGTATATCATATAGATGACGCACAAGACTGCCAATGTTCGTCTATGGTGGAGGGATTGAATGTTTGTGGGAAGGGTTGCAATTAAGCATGCTGTTTTGTCCTGGATGGCGTTCAGCTTCTTGAGTCTTGTTGGAGCTGCATCTAGCCAAGCAAGTGGAGGGTGCCTATTACATTCCTGAGTAGTGCCTTGTGGACAGGTTTTGAGGAGTTAGAAAGTGAGTTACTCGCTGCAGGATTCTTTGCCTTTGATCCGGTCTGGTAGCCACACTATTTATATTGTTAGCCCAATTCAGTTTCTGGTCAATGGTAACTCCCAGGATATTGATCCTGGGAGATTCAGCAATGATAATTAAATGTCAAGGGGCAATGGTTAGACGCTCTCTTGTTGGAGATGATCATTGCCTGGCACTTGTGTGATGTGAATATTTGTTGCCACTTGTCAGCCCAAGCCTGAATATTATCCTGGTCTCGCTGAATTTGGACATGGACAGCTACAGGGGAGGCAGCACGGCTGTTGCACAGCACCAGGGACCCGGTTCGATTCCCGGCTTGGATCTGTGGAGAGTTTGTGTCTGTGTGTGTGGAGTTTGCACATTTTCCCCATGTCTGCGTGGGCTTCCTCCAGGTGATCCGCTTTCTCCCCTATTCTGAAAGACGTGCTGGTTAGGTGCATTGACCCAAACAGGTGCCGGACTGTGACGACTAGGGGATTTTCACAGTAACTTCATTGCAGTGTTAATCTAAGCTTTACTTGTGACTAGTAAAAAAACTTTACCTTTACTTACTTTCAGTATCTGAGGAATTGTGAATGATAATGAACGTTGTGCATTCATCAGCAAACGTCCCCACTTCTGCCCTTATAATGGAAGGAAGGTAATTGATGAAATAGCTGAAGATGGTTGGGCCTAGGACACTATACTGAAAAATTCCTGCAGTGATGACCTGGATTTGAGATGATTGACCTCCAACCATCACAACTATCTTTCTTGTGCCAGGTATGACACTAACCAGCTGAGAGTTTTCTCCCTTGATGCACTCTGACTTCAGTTTTGCTAGGGCTCTTTGATGCAATGCTCAGTCAAATGCTGCCTTAATGTCAAGGGCATTTGATCTCACCTTAACTCTGGGGTTTAGCTCTTTTCTCTATGTTTGAAAAAAGGCTGTAATGAGGTCAGGAACTAAGTGATCTTGGCGAAACCCAAACTGAGCACCTGTGAGCAGGTTATTGCTGAGTAAATGCCACTTAATAGCACTGCTGCTGACCCTTTTCATAATTTTACTGATGGTTGAGAGTAGACTGATGGGGACAAGACTTGGTTCACCAATTTCTTTTGTGCAGGACATACTTGGGCAATTTTCCATATTGCTGAGTAGATGCCAGTGTTGTAGCTGTACTGGAAGAGTTTGGCTCGGGGTAAGACTCTCGATCGCAAGATTTTAGCATTAATGCTGGAATATTGCCAGGGCCCATAGCCTTTGTAGTATCCAGTTCCTTCAGCCATTTCTTTATATCATATGAAGTGAATTGAATGGGCCAAAGACTGAAATTTGTATGCTGGGAGCTTCTGGAGGAGGCCAAGATGGATCATCCACTTTGTTCTTCTGGCTGAAGATTTTTGTGAATATTTCAGCATCATCTTTTGCACTGATGTGTTGGGCTCCTCCATCATTGAGGATAAGGATATTTGTGCAGCCTTCTACTCCAGTGAGTTGTTTAATTGTCCACCACCACCATTCACAGCTGGATGTGGCAGGACTGCAGAGCTTAGATCTGATCAATTGGTATTGGGATTGCTTATCTCTGTCTATTTCTTGCTGCTTATGCTGTTTGGCACACAAAGTAGTGCTGTGTTGCAGCATCATGTTAAGTTATGCCTGGTATTGCTACCACAGTTGCTACTAGGCTGCACAGTGGCACATTTGATTTGATTTATTATTGTCACATATATTAACATACAGTGAAAAGTATTGTTTCTTGCATGGTATACAGACAAAGCATTTGGAAGCAAGAGAATGCACAATGTAGTGTTACAGTCGTAGCTAGGGTGTAGGGAAAGATTATCTTAATGCAAAGTAAATCCATTCAAAAGTCTGACAGCAGCAGGGTAGAAACTGTTCTTGAGTCAGTTGGTATGTGACCTCTGACTTTTGTATCCATTTCCCGATGTAAGAAGGTGGAAGAGAGAATGTCCGGGGTTCATGGGGTCCTTAATTATGCTGGCTGCTTTGCTGAGGCAGCAGGAAGTGGAGACAGAGTCAATGGATTGGAGGCTGGTCTGCGTGATGGATTGGGCTACATTCACGGTCTTTTGTAGTTGGGCAGAGCAGGATCTGTACCAAGCTGTGATACAACCAGAAAGAATACTTTCTATAATGCATCTGTAATAGTGGATGAGAGTCATAGCTTACATGCCAAATTTCCTTTATTATCTGAGAAATTAGAGGCATTGGTGAGTTTTTTTAACAATAGTGTTGGCATGGGGGGACCAGGACAGGTTGTTGATGATCTGGACTGCTAAAAGCTTGAAGCTTTTGACCCTTTCTACTTCACCTCCAGTAATGTAGACAGGGGCATGTTCTCCTTTACGCTTCCTGAGGCCGATGACAATCTCCTT
The DNA here is from genome assembly GCF_965287045.1 of Carcharhinus amblyrhynchos. Classification (NCBI taxonomy): domain Eukaryota; kingdom Metazoa; phylum Chordata; class Chondrichthyes; order Carcharhiniformes; family Carcharhinidae; genus Carcharhinus; species Carcharhinus amblyrhynchos. Next base: position 59,790,716 of record NC_137324.1, on the reverse strand, counting down.
CATTTTGTTGACATTGAGGAAGAGATTATTGTCTTATCATTGATCAATGATTAGCACGGCTGCCTCACAGTGCCAATTGCCCAGGTTTGATTCCTGGCTTGGGCCACTGTCTGTGCAGAGTCTGCATATTCTCTCCATGTCTGCGTTGGTTTCCTACGCATATTCCAGTTTCCTCCCACACTCCGAAAGACGTGCTTTCGGACCGTACGTTGGCCATGCTAAATTCTCCCTCAGTGTACCCGAACAGCCGCAGGAGTGTGGCAAATCAGGGGTTTTCACAGTAACTTCATTGCATTGTTAATGTAATCCTACTTGTGACACTGAATAAATAAATAAATAAATGATGCCCTCCTGTGCTCGTCATTGAACGAGGGGTGATTCCCTGGCTTGATCGTAATGGTAAAGTGGGGATATGGTGGGCTATGATGTTACAGATTGTGGTTAATTGCAATTCTGGTGTTGCTGATGGCCCACAATATCTCACGCTTGCTCAGTTCTGAGTTGCCAGATCTATTCAAAATCTATCCTATTTAACACAATGGCAGTGCCACGCAACACAATGGAGGGTATCCTCAAAGTGAAGATGGGAATTAGTCTCCACAAGAATTTGATTGACTGTTTACTCGATTTGATGACTTCACTATTACTGGATGTTTGGAGATCCCCTTGATTTGGTGGTGGATTCAGATTAACACCTAAATCACTATATTTCTGTGGGTAGCTTTCTTCAAGATCAGCAGTGACACTGTTGCTTTATTTCTACATAGAAATTGTTAGAAGAAAACACTTTTGCAAGACATTGTGATATTTCACTGAAGTTGGCTTCACATTGCAGCTTTAATAACGTGACAAGGAAGTTTGCACTTTCTAGCGATGTTATAATTGAATTTTAAATTCAAACTCCAGATCTAATCAAGTTCAGAGAAAAGCAGCGTACAACTCCTGAAGTTGGGTATCAAATTGCTCCTTGAAGTGTATGACAGCAATCAATTATTTAAATTCATTGAGGCAGCAAGACAACTTGTTCTGAGAGTTCATGTTGCTCTTTGACCTATTCTCTTTAATGTATTAGTGATTTCAAGAGAAAATTACATAATCATATTTAAAAGTCTTGAGTTTTCCTACACTTCCAGTCAACATCTTTCACTCTTGATATAATGGAAGCTACCTATATATAAATCATCACTCTATAATGATATCCTTCTGCTCGTGTTGGCAATGTCTGTGCCAGTTCTCAACCTATACAGCACAGTAAATTCTATGAAGCAACAAGCTCTACTTCTCTGCTTCCCAGATTGGCACTTTCCAATTTAAATATTCACCACCCTCTGAATGAATATGTTCAAAGAACATTTGGTGTTAAATTCAAAGATCCAACAACACTCAAAATAGTGACTTTATAGTTGAATTTGGGCTTAGGCTTGTTAGACTGCAAGATGTTATACCAATTAGTCCCAAATTAGGCTTATATCCAGCAATGTACTGCATTTTTCACACATGTATAGGCCGAGACAGGCCTACAATTTAGAGCTACCTGTAATTCATCCTATAGCCTCCAACTTTTTTCAGAATATGAACATGTTACACTTTTGCTATTGCTCATTGTCATTTCAAGTGAGGTTCCTGCATAGGTGAAAAGTTTACCAATAAAAAATAATTGATATTTGATGTTTCCAGTGCAACAAATCAAATGATAATATTCTGATGAACAAGTCTAACGTTTATTCCAATATAATGTTTTGGTGGATGAAATGCTTTTGGATTTCCCAGCAACGTCATCAGTTTAACAATGCTTTGTTAAACCCCTGTGCCCCTTATTTGATATTTGTGTTCTGCTGTGTGGAATTAAGGAATTAACAATGGCCTCACTTTCAGTAATCTGAATTGTAAAAAGCTATGTTAACAAACATTCTTTAAAATGGTCGCTATTCATTCAGAGAATAGGATAAGATATACCCACACATGAAATGTAAAGGTCTGTGATGGGTAACTTATCCTTTGCTAAAGCAGCTTCAGGTTGAAATCAGGTCTTTGTGCATGTCAGAGCAAAGTTCTATTTCTGAATGGGGCGTTCAGCTTCCTATGCTTCACAAACTTTGCACAGCGCCTCTCATATCAGATTACTGAATCTGTCATTTTGATGAAACCCCAATTGTCAGAATCCCAGTTTTAACCCCATAGGAGAATTCAGAAATTCTACAAAATTCACAACAATGTTTTATACAAGTTTCTTACATATATCAGAAAAACATAATACAATGGCAAATATCCTCATAATATGAAAACTTTATAAATTAGTATTGGCTAACAAGAAATTAACATTTGAACAAATCATTTTGTTTCTCATTTTTAAGGAACAATACTACTATTTTATTCAGGGGAATTAGTCTTGTTGATTGCTCAGATCAAGACAGTCTGATATTTAGGTAAAAAGAAACAGGTTATTCAAATTCTGCTTCACTTTGACAGATAATTCTCTGACCTTGCCCACAGCTGGGATTCTCCAGTCCCACTGCAGTGAATGGAGGTTTGACTGAGCGCCAAATTCTCCATTTTCACTGGTAGTGGGGCATGAGAGAATTCAGCTAATATGTGGAAGTCTATCGACTCCACATTCAGCTTCTTGACACTAAGGGATTTCAAAAGTCTACACTCAATCCAGATGCATGCATAAGTGTCACTTTATCAAATCTTTTTCTACATTTTATATTGTGGAGTAATTACCAACTTTTCTACCAGGATTGTAATGTGATTGCAGTGAATCACCCACTCCTCTATTAAAGCCAGTCAATGCTTGTTCATTAAATTCACTGGGACAAAAGTCAGGCATGTTCTACAGGGGATAGTCAATCTGCTCCAGTAGGATAGTGGTCAGAGGGCAAAGTTGAAAATTGCCCTGAGTCTCACTGTAGAAAGGCTTCTGGTTTCTCATGACCACTGCCAAACAATGAACTACAATTGGACGGCAGGTGGTGTCATTCAAGCAAGTGAGATAGATAATAGTTTTCTGCCTGCTCAGGCTGGAATATTTAATTTCCACATGCCACTGCATCATGAAGCACAATGTGGAGCCAATGACACTCATCCAAGAGAGGATGCCAGATCAAATTTCTGGCAGCCCTGGGACTCAAAGCTTGTCATCGTCTAATAGGGAATCAAGTACTCATCTACTTGTGCAACAAGGTCACACAAGGCATGAAAGCACATCTAATATTCCACTAAATTCAGTAAAAAAAACTTGAGCAAATACTGCATGTAATGGTATGAGTAGAATTGATGAAGTATCATTACAGAATGTTTGTTTTTCAACTTATAGATAAGCGTCTTTGTTTTTCTCAAAAAGAGACTTAACAGGCGATTCATGTTTAAGATAAATCAGACAACGTGAAACATCTTTAGAACAAATTGATCTCTGGTCATAATTTCAATGAGTTCATGTTGCATATCCGCTTTTTAAATAAACTGTACATCTTCCCATCTTTAGAATACTGGCAATTAACCAGCCATCTTTTTTTTTGAAAATTGAACCACCTTAGTATGAAAGAAACTGAGCCAAAACCCAAAGATTTTGTTGGTTACTTCAGTTTAATATCAGAAACTTGACAAAAATAAATTTGTTTGTAAAAGGAGACAAAAGGATTTTATGTTCTGCTGTAAACAAGTCAATAGGTTGTACCCCAATGTGTGCCACAAATTATATGTGATTTTTAAAATATACAAATATTTGGATGATTTTTGCTGGTAGAAAGAAATGTAGATGTATTTATTTATTTTTATTAAATTCTCTAGTCACTGTTATGGGTTTTCAATCATTTAACCTGAAAAGTCTCACATCTCTGATTGGAAACCAGAGCTGTGATAAAAGGCTGACATGATTCTGTTTTTTCTTTCCTATACATGTAGGTTTTAGTCAAAGTTTTTTTTCTAAATGGTGTGAAGTTAGTATCTGTGTAAACGATTAAGTGAGAGGGAAGAACTGAGGAAGATCAATATTAGTAGAGAAATAGTGCTGGGAAAGTTGATGGGATTGAAGGTGAATAAATCCTCAGGGCTTGATAATCTACATCCCAGAGGACTTAAGGAAGTGGCTCTAGAAATAGCAGATGCATTGGTGGTCATCTTCCAGGATTCTATAGACTCTGGTACAGTCCCTACAGATTGGAGGGTAGTGAATATCAATCCAATATTCATAAAGGGAGGTAAAAAGAAAACAGGGAATTATAGACCAGTAAGCTTAAAATCGATAGTGGGGAAAATTCTCAAATCCATTATCAAGGAATTATGGCAGAGCATTTAGAAAGCAGTGGCAGGATCAGACAGAATCAGCATGGATTTATGAAGGGGAAATCATGCTTGACAAATCTGTTGGAATTCTTTGAAGACGTAACTAATCGAGTTGACAAGGAGGAAACTGTAGATGTGATATATTTGGACTTTCAGAAAGTATTTGACAAAGTCCTGCACAAGAGATTATCATGCAAGATTAAAGTGCATGGAATTGGAAGAAATGTATTGAAATGGATAGAAAACTGGTTGGCAGAGAGGAAACAAAGAGTAGGAATTAATGGGTGCTTTTCAAATTGGGAGGCAGTAACCAGTAGGGTGCCACAGGTGCTGGGACCCCAGCTATTCACATTATACATTAATGATTTGGATGAGGGAACAAAATGTAACATCTCAAAGTTTGCAGATGATACCAAGTTGGGTGGGAGGGTGAACTGTGATGAGGATGCAGAGATCCTTCAGAATAATCTGGACAGGTTGGGTTAGTGGGCTAATCAATGGCAGATGCAGTATAATTTGGATAAGTGTGAGGTTATTCACTTTGGAAGCAAAAACAAGAAGGTAGATCACTACCTGAATGGCTGTAAATTGTGAGAGGAGGGTGTGCAGCGGGACTGGATGTCCTTATGCATGAGTCACTGAAGGTAAGCATGCAGGTGCAGCAGGCGATAAAGAAGGCAAATGGCATGTTGGCCTTCATTACGAGAGTTTTGAGTTTAGATGCATGGATTTGTTATTGCCACTGTACAGGGCCTTGATGAGGCCAAACCTTGAATATTGTGTGCATTTTTGGTCTCCTTTTCTGAGGAAGGATGTTCTTGTTCATGAGGGAGTGCAGCAAAGGTTTACTACGATGATTCCAGGGATGGCAGGACTGATGTATGAGGAGCAATTGACTAATTTAGGATTGTTTTTGCTGGAGTTCAGATTGAGGGGGGATCGCATTGAGACATAAAATTCTAACAGGTCTAGACAGGGTAGATGCGGGGAGGATGTTCCCGATGGTGGGGGAGTCCAGAACCAGGGATCACAATCTGAGGATTCAGGGTGTACCATTTAGGATGGATGTGAGAAGACATTGCTTCTCCCAAAGAGCGGTGAGCCTTTGCAATTCATTACCACAGGAAGTTGTTGAGTCCAGAACATGAGGCCATCACCATGATATAATTGAATGTAGAATATTTAGATGAGCACTTGAGACACCATAGCATACAAGGCTACAGACAAAGTGTTAGAAAATGGGATCAGAATGGATTGGTGCTTGACAGCCGGCACAGACAGGATGGGCCAACACCAGCTTTTGGTGTTGCAAAATTCAATGACTTTAACAAACTCAGTGGGCTGTAGCCCTTTATATTCTTTCATGGGATGTGGGTGTTGTGGGCTATACAGCAATTAATAACTATACCTAATTGAGGTTAAGAATGTCGTGATGAGCCATCACCTTGAAATCTTGCAGTCCATGTGGTGTCGGTGCACTCACAATGCTGCAGGGAAGTGAATTCAGGATTTTTTCCCCAATGACGGTGAAGGAACAGGAATATATTTCCAAGTCAGGATTGTGAACGGTTTGGAGGGCAACATCCAGATGGTGGTGCACCCATGCATTTTCTGGCCTTATTCTTCAAGGTAGTTGAGTTGCGGGCTTTGAAGGTGCTGTCGAAGGAGTCAAGGTGAGTTACTGTCATGCATCTTGTAGATGGCAAACACTGCTGCCATTATGCATCCGTGGTGGAGGGAATAAATGTTGAAAGTGGTGGATGGGGTGCCAGTCAAGCGGGCTGCTTTCTCCTGGGTAGTGTCAATCTTCTTGAATGTTGTTGGGGCTGCATTCATTCAGGTGAATAGGGAGTATTCTATGAGGCAGGTTTTAGGAATTGTCTTGAATGAAGAAAGAAGAGATAGATTGACAGAGAAAGGTGTAGATTGATGTAGGAAGGATTTTACAGAGCTTAGGATTGAGGCTACTAAAAGCACAAGCACCACTGATGGAATGATTAAAATCAAAGATCCTCCTACTGCTTTGGACAAGCTTTTGATCACCTGACTTGCAGCATTTTGGGACATTTATTTGGTTTAGCGTCCTATATAATATAAGTTATTGCTGTTGTTGCACCAAAATAATCCTGTTTACAAACCTCAGTTATGTAAATCAAAATTGAGTTTGATTGTAATATTTGCTTTGTTTAATAGGCATCTAAGCCAAAAAAAGCAGAAGAAAAACTAATGCACATTCAAAAATAGTTAACACAATAAAGCAATCCATTCCGACTTAGTGACTGACAAAAAAATTCTTTACATTTACAAAAGCTCCTACTTCCCATACAGTATGACTTTGATTTTTCCTGTGGGGGATGTGAAGAAAATCTTTTTTACCCAGAGATGGTGAGCAGCACTCCGGAAGCTTGTGATTTCAAATAAACCAATTGGATTATAATCTGATATTGTGTGACCTCTCATCTTGTCCACCGCAGTCCAACAGTGGCATCTCCACATCATGTCGGAATGTGTATACTGAACATATTCAAATTGTGCTTTAAATTTTGGGGCCATATTATACTGACTGACACAACCTCAGTGAGTTATAAACATATATATGCATTTAAAATGGAAATTCTAACCAAAGTCTGAAGCTTTATTATATCAAAAATCCTCAATATTAAAAGAAAACTTTTAGTTTTTCATCTCACAGGATTTTTACATATTCTTGAACTCTGAGAATGATGACACATTTTCAATATAATACTTTAAATGGGAAATGGAAAAATTAAATGCCTAATGGAAAAAGCATATTATTTGGAAGCTTGACGAAAGCTAAGCTTATACCCTGCAAATACTTCTGTGAAATGTGGTCATCACTCCATCAATGAAAAAGAGACATTTATTGGAGAAGCAATGCATTGAAGGAATATTTTTGTTTAAACCATTCACTTTTTTTAATACGATGGAATGGATTAGAATGTCTTAGTAAACATGGTGGAGTGTTCAACAATGGAAATAGTCCAATATTTGGTTTCCCCTATAACTGACCTTGATAAACAATGCAATTGACTACTGATGCAGATTTCACAGTCTATAATGTGGTTTCCTGGTGTCATATATCACATAGTAGAACAACATGATAGTTGTGTTCTTTGAACCACTCACAATCCCCCCCAATAAATAATATTTTTATCTTGAACAGCAATCATGATCAAATTAATAAAAATACTGACAAGCAGGCTTCAAGCACAAAGAAACAAGATCAGATGAATCACATAAAACATTCATTATCTATCTCATTTATACTATGACCTGATGCTATATTGACAGATGATCCATGCTCAGCATACGGGGACAATGACAAAATCGTTCCATTAAAATGTATGACAAAATAGCAGTGTTGGTTGGGAAGTCACAATAACCTTGAATGAGAGCATGGTGCTTCACGTAGATTAAGAAACAATGTTTGATAAGGCACCTCAAAGTGACAATCTCGAGTTAGGTTGCAGTGTTAGCCATGTTCTTTCTTCATCTTACTTGAAACAACAAATTCTTTGGATGAATGGTAATATTTTAGATTAGGGATTATCACTTATCATTTATTCTTTATGGGTTCAACAAAACAAAAGGGCTGATCTGACATTTGATGAAATGTCAGGGTCCAAATGAAAACTGGTGTGTTTATCTCAAGTGGAACAAGCCAGTTATCTCTCCAGATCTTCTGACCCTCTGTCAATAAAAGCAGGTGGGTATGTTTCATGCCATCATATTGAGTGGCAAGGCCTACACATGCTGGAAAAGCCTGACTGCACTGAGATCGGGGCCCCAATCAAAGCAAAAATTAGCCTCTCTGCTGACCTCACCATGGCAGTTTCAGGGGCTTCACCAATCCTTCCCCCCACAATCAGAGCTGACATCCAGCTGTGCAGTGATCAGAGCTGGCATTCAACCTCCCTCTTCCCCCTTCTCCTTACCCCATGTATAACATGATGCCATTTCAATTCCCTTTTATGGATGACAAATTGGTTAAACTCAACAGAGTCGACACATAAGCTTTGAACCAATAGGAACATAAGAATAGATCACTAAAGCCTTTGAGTCTAACTCCACGTAAATTTTAATTATTAGTATCCCAAGTTGGCTTATATTAAAACTCCAATGAAGTCATTGTGAAAACCCCCTAGCCGCCACATTCCAGCCCTGTTCGGAAACACTAAGGCAGAATTTATCATGGCCAATGCCCCTAACTAGCCCGTCTTTCAGGCTGTGGGAGGAAACCAGAGCACCTGAAGGAAACCCACACAGATATGGGGAAAACGTGCAGACGCCGCACAGACAGTGACCCAAGTCGGGAAACAAACCCGTGAGGCAGCAGTATTAACAACAGTGCTACTGTGCTGCCCTATACCCCCTTGTCCCATATTCACTTATACCTTAACAACAACCTATTAATCTCAGATTTAAAATTAACAATTGATCTAGATGCTTAGACATTTTAATGATCTGCTGTTTCTAGCTTTTCACCATTTAGAAAGTACTCCGTGCTATCCTTTTTAGGTCCAAAATGTATGGCCTCATATTATCTGAAACTGAAACCCATTTTGCTGTATTTTTGTCCATTTATTTAATCAATCAGCATCTCTTTCTAATGTAGCACTCACAAATGTTTACAATGCTTACAATGCCACCTATCTTGTAACAGTGACAAATTTGGAGATGTGGTTTTCTATTGCATCATCTAAATTGTTAATAAATACAGGATAGTTGAGCCCCTGTTGCAGATCGATATGAAACACCACTAGACAAGTACCTGTCAATTTGAGTACCTGCCCATTATCCCTACTTTGTCTCTTGCTGCTTGGCTGATTTCCAAACAAGGTTGACAATCCCATGGGCTTCAGCTTTAGCTCACAACATCTTATGAGAAACTTTGCCTTTGTTTAGTTAACTTCTTGTGACCTACATTTCACAAATCCATGCTGGTTTTTGCTCATCTGCTTAAAATGTTCAAGCTGTTTAATTATCCTGTCCTTAATTATAGGTGCTACAATTTTCCCAAGCAGACTTTCGCCCTCAAGTTAGGCTCAGAGTTGGGGGATCTGCCAGCTCAGTGAACCTGACTTTGGGCGACACAGTGGCACAGTGGTCAGCACTGCTGCCTCACAGTGCCGGAGACCCAGGTTCGATTCCCAACTTGGGTCACTGTCTGTGCAGAGTCTGCACGTTCTCCCTGTGTCTGCGTGGGTTTCCTCCAGGTGCTCTGGTTTCCTCCCACAGTCCGAAAGACATACCGGTTAGGTGCATTAGCCATGCTAAATTCTCCCTCAGTGTAACTGAACAGGTGCCGGAGTGTGGCGACTAGGAGATTTTCACAGTAACTTCATTACAGTGTTAATGTAAGCCTACTTCTGACACTAATAAGTGAACTTCGAAAAGAAAAGCCACCCATATGTCAGATTTTTCATTTGGTGGAGCAGGGAGGTAGAAACGAGTGCAAAGGCTGCCAGATATGGAGGCAGTCTGGACTCATGGCCTATCCCTTTACCCTAGCACTACGTCTAAATGTTTTTAAAAATGATAAGTCCCTCCAGTCCTCAGCTTTCATGCTTCACCCCACACACATACCCCATTCATGCCAACCTATGCCATCTCATACTGCCACTCACTCCATGGCTTCTCATTCCCCTTATGTCAGTCCGTGCCCCTCTACCCACTGCTATAGCCCGTCACACTCCCTATGCCAGCCTGTGCGCTCTAAGCACTATCACGGCCCCTCACATTTTTATGGCAGTCTATGCCCTCTAACCACTGCCATTCCAATGTCACTTCCAATGCCAACTTATGCCACCCCATATCTCCCCCCACCCACCATGCTTTGCCCTTACCTCCTCCATGTCAGCTCATTTAGTATCCTTTGACACCTTTACCTGGACAACTTTGACACTCCCTGGACAGCTTGATAGTTCCAACATGTTTGTGCATAAAAGTGCATATTCATTTGTAATTCAAAAAATCCCAAAGCTCTTGCAGGATCTTAACCAAAGGGGTAGAGTACCTTTTTTAGCCTGTTAGCCAAATTTGATATATTTCTCAGTACTAAATCTAATAAAGCATGCTCCCATATTGGCTTTCAGACATATCTTTGCAGAAACAATCCCAGAAAACCACCTCAAGAAATTCGCTGATTTCCTAATGTGTATTAGTTTACTTATGCTAATCCACATGAAATTTTAAATCCCCCCCTTAAAATGATCCTGCCTGTCTGCATGTTTGTTTAATCTTCACATTTAACCAATCTACCACTTCAGCTTCTCCTATGGCTCTCTCCATAGTTGTCAACCCTTTTTTTATTTATTATTTTTGCCCATGAAATCTCCACTGCCTGTTTGCCTCTCATTATATCCTCTATAATCATAGAAGTGATTTCATTCTTAAAGGTTACTCCTCCTCTATGCCATTTTCTGACATGGACTCAATGGGCCGAGCATCCTCCTTCTGTACTGTAATGACTACCTGGTTGGGATATTCATTGGGAATTGCCTTAGAGTGCAGAGAAGGTCACAATATCACATGGGGTACCCTCACTATCCAAAGAATCTCCAAGTTCAGACCTTCAGGATTCATGTAGTTAGGGTTCAAAAATCAGAAGTTAATGGAGGCAGTTGGTGATTTAAATGATGGGCTTTTCTGTGAATCGAGCAGGCGCAGACCTGATCTAACTTTAGTCCCACCTCCATGAAGATGGGAAATGCTAGACTGGGGAGCTGGACTTAAATACCTTGTCCTGTTCTGGATTTTTCACCACGCTGGAGAATCTCTCTGTCGCGGCCATAATCCGAGTCCACTTGTTTCATAAATCCTAGTTTCCCTGCGTCAGGTTTCTTAAATTATTCAGCAAGCTGCAGTTTCCTTATTTTTCATGGATAATATCACTGTTATCATTATTTAACAGACCCACATTTCTCCTGACCACTCTTTTTCCCTAATACAATTGTAAAAAGGTTTGTGTTGATTTTGATATGTGTTGCAAACTTTTTTTCATACTTGTTGTAGCTCTTACTATCTAACTTGTAACCTTTGCTCTTTTTCTGTACCTTTCCCATTTGCCATGATCTGTTCTATTATTTGTGTTTTGTATGTTCTTTTTTGGTTTTATATAGCCTCTCACTTCTTTAGTGTCTACGATAGTTTACAGCACTTGGTCTTAATTCATATAAATAAGTTTTGCATTGCACTAAATTATTTTGTGAACACTTTCCTATTCATCTTCTGTCATTTCACCTATTAATTGACTTAGCCAGTTGGATAGTCTCCGTCTCATAAGAACATAAGAAATAGGAGCAGGGAGTAGGCCATCTAGCCCCTCGAGCCTGCCCCGCCATTCAATAAGATCAAGGCTGATCTGTCGTGGCTCAGTTCCACATTCCCGCCCTCTCCCCATAACCCTTAATCCCCTTGCCTATCAAAAACCTATCAACCCGCGTCTTAAAAATATTGAGCGAGGCAGCCTCCACCACTTCAACGGGCAGAGAATTCCAGAGATTCACCACCCTTTGAGTGAAGAAGTTCCTCCTCAACTCCGTTCTAAAGCGCCCCCCCTTTATCCTGAGGCTGTGCCCTCTAGTCCTACTGTCCTTTCTGAGCGGGAAGAGCCTCTCCACCTCTATCCTATCCATCCCATTCAACATCTTATACGTCTCAATGAGATCTCCCCTCATTCTTCTAAACTCTAACGAGTACAAGCCTAGTTTATTCAGCCTCTCCTCATAGTTCAACCCCCTCAACTCCGGAATCAGCCTAGTAAATCTCCTCTGCACTCCCTCCAAAGCCAAAATATCCTTGCGTAAATGCGGCGACCAAAACTGCACACACTCCTCCAGCTGCGGCCTCACCAGTGCCCTATACAGCTGCAGCAAGACCTCCCTACTTTTATATTCAATCCCCCTCGTTATGAAGGCCAGCATCCCATTCGCCTTCCTGACCACCTGCTGCACCTGCAGGCTGGGTTTTTGCGACTCATGCACAAGGACCCCAAGGTCCCTCTGCACTGTCGCATGCTGCAGTTTTTCGCCACGTAAGTAATAGTCCTTCCTACCATTATTCCTACCAAAGTGGACAACCTCACATTTGCCAACATTAAATTCCATTTGCCAGTTCCTGGCCCATTCGCCCAGCCTATCTAGATCCTTCTGTAGACTCTCCACACCCTCCGCACAATTTGCCGTTCCACCAATCTTGGTGTCATCAGCAAATTTCGACACCATACACTCGGTCCCCTCCTCCAGATCATCTATATAAATGGTGAATAGCTGAGGCCCCAGCAGTGACCCTGGGGCACTCCACTAGTCACCAACCGCCAATCCAAATAGCACCCATTGACCCCCACTCTCTGCCTCCTATTTGACTGCCAATCCTCTATCCACACTAACACCCTACCCCCAACTCCAAGCCCCCTGACCTTCTGCAATAACCTCTTGTGAGGCACCTTGTCAAACGCCTTCTGAAAATCAAGAAAGACCACATCCATCGGCTCTCCTCTATCCACCGCCCTAGACACGTCCTCATAGAACTCCAATAAATTCGTCAGACACGACTTCCCCTTAACGAAACCGTGCTGCGTCTGCTCTACCAAACAATTCTCCTCAAGATGCCTCGCTATTTTCTCCTTGATCACGGATTCTAACGTTTTTCCTACAACAGACGTTAAACTAACCGGCCTATAATTCCCCGCCTTTTGCCTGCCACCCTTCTTAAACAACGGCATTACATTAGCCATTTTCCAATCTTCCGGCACTTCCCCGGAATCCAGCGACGTTTGGAAAATAATCACCAAGGTCTCATCCCTTTGTACTGAAGTCCTAGTAGTGTTTTATTTTGCTCACTCTCAAACATTAGATTGAACTCAATCATATTCTAATCTCTATTAGATAAATGTTCACATTCATTAGCTTGTTAGCTAAATTTGACACATTTCTCAGTACTAAATCTAATAAAGCATACTTCCATATTGGCTTTCAGACATATTTTTGCCGAAACAATCCCAGAAAACCACCTCAAGAAATTTGCTGATTTTCCAATGTGTTTTAGTCTACTTATGCTAATCCACATGAAATTTTAAATCCCCCCCTTAAATTGATCCTGCTTTTCTGCATGTTTGTTTAATCTTTGCATTTAACCAATCTACCATTTCAGCTTCTCCTATGGCTCTTTCCATAGTTGTCAATCCTTTTCTATTTATTAATTTTGCCCATAAAATCTCCACTGCCTGTTTGCCCCTCATTATATCCTGTATAATCATAGAAGTGATTTCATTCTTAAACGTTACTTACTCCTCCTCTATGCCATTTCCTGACATAGACTCAATGGACTGAGCATCCTCCTTCTATACTGTAATGACTATCTGGTTGGGTTATTCATTGGAATTGCCTTAGAGTGCAGAGAAGTTCACAATATCACATGGGGTGCAGTTGCATAGATTTCCGATCTCATTAGACCTGGTCCAAACTTACTGGCAAGTCAAATGTGACCAGCGTACATTTTTGGAAAAACGGCAACTTAGAGGGAGCTAAGGTAATTAAAGTTGTAATTGAATGGTATGTTACAGGCTCATTCAAATGTTCCAGTAAGTGAGTAGTGGCTACAGGGCTAAGAGGTCCAGCAAAAATATCAGCGTGGCAATGGGGTAGCAGCTGAAGTAGTTGCTGTACTTGGCAGCTTTGTGTGTTCAGGCAACGTGCCTTCACAAGAAAAATAGTGAAGCATGCGCAGCATGATTTGTATCTCCTTGTTCTACGACCAAAATGAATGATTTCCCATTTCCGTATATTGAATTTCAATTGCCACTTGTCAGTCTATTCCATCAGCCTGTCCATGGCCCATTGAAGCTTATCACTATCCTCCTCCATTCACAACGCATCTAAGTTTTGTGTCATCCACAAGCATTGAAATTGTCCCCTGTTCGTCCAAGTCTAGGTCATTAATACATGTCAAGAAAAGCAGGTGTCCAAAAGTTGACCCACGGGGAACATCATCATACGTCTTTCTCCACTCTGAAAAACAATTATTTACTACTACTCCATTGTTACGGTTGTACAGCGCTCTGGTGAGACCACACCTGGAATACTGTGTACAGTTTTGGTCTCCTTACACAGGAAGGACATTAGAAACATTGGCATTAGAAATAATTCAGAAAATGTTCACTTGACTGATTCCTTGGATGAGGGAGTTATCTTATGAGGAAAGGTTGGACAGGTTGGCCCGTGTCCATTGGAGTTTAGAAAAGTGAGAGGTGATCTTATAGAAAGAGATAAGATCTTGATGGGACTTGATAAGATGGATGCTGAGAAGATGTTTTCCCTTGTGGGAGAGATCAAAACTAGAAGATACAGTTTAAAAATAAGAGGTCTCCCATTTAAGACAGCGATGAGGAGATTTTTTTTCTCCAAGAGAGTAACTAAGCTGAGATTTTCTGCCCTAGATGCAGTGACGGCCGGCTACGTTGGATAAATTTATACATACTAAGGGAATGAAAGGTTACAGGAGATAGATAGGAAAGTAGGGTTGAGGCCACAATTAGATCAACCATGCTCTTAACAAATGACAGAGCAAGCTACAGCTGCCAAATGGCCTACCCCTACTCATCATTTGTGTTTCTTTTATTCTTTCATGAGACATGGGTATCACTGGCAAGGCCAGCATTTGTTGCCCATCTCTAATTGCCCTTGAGAAGGTGGTGGTGAGCTGCCTTCATCAACTGCTGCAGTCCATGTATGTTTGTATGTTTCTACCACTCAGCCAATTTCTTATCCATGCTGCTACTGTCCTTCTTACTCCGTGAGCTCTAACTTTGATGTAAACCTGCAGCATGTCACTTGATCAAACACCTTTCTGAAGTCCATATACATTCATCAACCACAATACATTATCAACCTTTTTCAGAAAACTCAAACAGGGTGGTTCGGCCTGATAAGATTCATTTATAAACAATTCCGGGTGCAAACTTGGGAATTCACTTTTCCAGGCTGACCCTGGCATTCCAAGAACATAGGATAAAATAAATTAATGCTGACAAAAATCATTTGTCACACAGACAATGGAAAACGTCGTATGGAGGAAAGATGACAGGTAATTCTCCCAAAAAGTGTTGAATTTGCATAAAAACTGGAGAAACTCCCATTGGATTGTTTTAGTGGGATTTTCAAAATGAATCTCCCACAGTCTGGACACTGCAGAGTGCCCTTGGGAGACTCACATTGTAAATCTGTGGGCAGGGCCTATTCCCAATGGAGAGGCCAGCACCACAGCGCTGAGCAGGCCATTATTCATGCGCCGTACTGTCAGCACTAAGATTGGTGCATGCGCACTGGCCCCACACTGCAAGCCTCCTCCAGCAGTCCTGACCACCAACACCCCCCCAACCTCCCGGTCCCCCTCCCTCTCCCCCTCCCAGATGGCCAGCCCCGATCACTCTCTTCCCTCCCTCTGACACTGATCCCTATGCAGAGCTGCAGTGGGATCCCCCACCACCACTGATTGCCCCTGCCATAGTCCCTGCCCCCTCTGATCCCACCACCTTGGCACTGCCCAAAGCTCTGTATGTTCCCCCTGGGCATTGTCAATTTGCCCCTTGGGCCGTGCCAGGGGCCAAGCTGGCACTGCCAGCAAGGAAATGTCCCAGGGGCACACCCCCTCACCCTTTAGCCTTGACCTCCTGTGGGGCCTTCACTCCAGTGGGATCAACTGCCTGTTCCCCGATCATGGGGAGCAGGAATAAACCCCACTGGAGAGAACCAGTCCTGGTGGCGGGGAAGGGGGTGGTTGGGGTGCAGAAGCTAGTGAGCTTGGAGACTTCAGTCCCAGGCCTGCTAATCATATGTAAATGCAGATTTAAATATGGGAATCAGCTTGTGCCAATTTCCAGAGTGGAGCTAATGATTTCAAAAAACTTGAAACTGGAGATGTGCAGAGGCAGTGATGCCCAGTGGAGAGCCTGCTAAATGGCCTCCACTGATGTCTGCTGGCCCTGGGCTTGATGAGTCATCCCCTTAGGTTAGGTGGAAGTTACAACCTTTTGTAAGCAGTAGCAGCCTCAAAAGCTTGAATGTGTAATGGCTTCTTATGAGGGAGGAAAGAAGGACTTGATCTGTTGTTGGCTTCAGGTTAGAATTCAATGACATCATCAGCAACTAAAGCATTGGGGGAAGAAGGCAATGGCTCTGGAGTATCACTATTACCTTGGCATCCTACCTGTGTAAAATAATTTTGTAATGGCAGGTAATGGTTCAAATGTGTGTTATATATAAAAGTCTGACAGTCTGCCAATTGAAAACAAGGAAATCAAGCTGTTAACGGAACAGCTTTCACACTCTTGTGTTAAAGCAGTGTCTTTATGTAAATTGAATTATATCACTGCGGAATCCCCTGCTGAAGCCTTAAATGGGTTGAATCCCACTAGTAGTTTGAAAATTAGCAATGACAAACCCATTGGTGGATAAAGCTGCTGCGGAAATATTGCTTATGAAATGAAAGGTTGAAGTGCATCCTTTCAACACCAAGTTTTACTTCCTGCACGGTGGCCAACCTTTTCTTGGGGCCCATGAGACAGACTATATTGCCTCAGGCTCTTAGCATTTGTATTCTGCAGACAAGCACATTGTATCACTTGGAGTATCCTCTTCATCGACACATTCCAACCTGCTTTCCTGCCTTAACATGTCTCATGTGCCTGTTGACAGATAAGACTGGAAACTTTTTGGAGAACACATTTTCAAGTACTGCACCATTTCACACTGTGCTCAATTAAACTAACGGAGTAAAATATTTCTTTAAAATGCGTAACAACCTCTGATATTAATAAAATATGGGCTCCAGAACATCACTTTCTTGTCGTAACCTGCCTATTAATACACATCCATGTTTTTGGCTTTGGATATATTTCCCTGTTTCTCTTGTTACTTATTGTGCTGGCACACTGTACTTTTCTTAACTCAGTCCAATTTCCTCTCCAAAAGAATAGCTTAACACTTTCGCTTGAGTATGGTTTCCAATGGCAGCCAATCTCTCTTTGTTGTTATTCATTTCCAAGACTTGACTGTGAACATTACAAGCCTATCCAACTCTGGAGGATATCTCAACTAATTAGTTTATTTTTTATGTTGTGTCCACATGTGTATTGTGATCAAAAGCAGAAGACATTTTTTTTACCATCCAAACCCAGACGATCAAACGTCAATCAATCCTGACGTAAAGTGTTTATACAGTAAGAAGTTCCACAACACCAGGTTAAAGTCCAACAGGTTTATTTGATAATAAGCGCCACAAGCTTTTGGGTCTCTGGCCCATTGTCAGGTGAGTGGAGAGTTTTGATCACAAAGTTCCAATCATATAAAGTCATACACAGTTTACAGAATACTGATTAGAATGAGAGTCTTTACAGCTAGTCAGCTAATCAAATCTTCAAGATGTGAGTGGACAATATGAGTGGAGATAGCATTAAGCATAGATTAAAGAGATGTGTATTGTCTCCAGATAGAACAGTAAGTGAGATGAGGCAAACCCAGGCAAGTCATGGGTGTTACAGATAGTGTGACATGAACCCAAGATCCTGGTTAAGGCCATCCTCATGTGTGTGGAACCTGGCTATCAGTTTCTGCTCAGCGACTCTGCACTGTCGTATGTCGTGAAGGCCGCGTTGGAGAATGTTTACCCAAAGATCAGAGGCCGAATGCCTGTGACCGCTGAAGTGTTCACCAACAGGAAGGGAACAGTCTTGCCAGGCTAGTAAAGCTGGTCTGAAATTTAGTCCCCAGTAGGGGAAGAAGCAGAGGCAGGGAAGGCAAAGGGTGACAATAGTGACACAGTGGTTAGCACTGCTGCCTTACAGTGCCAGGGACCCAGGTTTGATTCCCAGCTTGGGACACTGTCTGTGTGGAATTTACACATTCTCCCCATGTTTGCGTGGGTTTTTTCCTGGTGCTCTGGTTTCATCCTACAGTCCAAAGATGTGCAGGTTAGCTGGACTGGCCATGCTACATTGCACCTTAGTATCAGGGGAATTGGCTAGGGTAAATGCATGGGATTATGGGCATAGGATCTGGATGGGATTGTGGTCATTGCAGAACCAATGGACCAAATGGCCTCCTTCTGCACTGTAGAATTCTATGATTCTATGATAAATTCACCCCACTGGTTTCTGTATAATTCTAAATAATTTTTCTGGAGGCAGGATAAGTTGCCAGGGCTGCCTGCCTTCAGTTCTGGGTAACCAATTCAACTCATTAAAGGCCTTTTGAGGCCTATTAAGTGGGGAATGGTGACACTCTCTGGAGGTGGCCTTCTGGCAGTCGAATGAGGAGGCCAGAGTTTTGGGCATATTTAGAGGCCCATCTTGCCTGCCTGATGTTAGCTGTATCTGTGGGCTGCCCTACTTAAGAGGAGTTGGGGGTTGGGTCAGGCGGGGTAGGTAGAGGAAGTTGTTTCCCCTCCACAATGGTGGCCTTGCTGCCAATGAGGCTATTCTTTAATTTAAAGTTTAAAAGAACGAGAAAGTTGGTACCTCTATCTTGTTGCACCCTCTCCATCACTTACCTGTATGGGCTGCCTGGTGCTTCTTCAGTGCTGGAGGACTTCATTTAGGCCCACTACCTTCAAAAGCCTATCCATCATCCTTAATTGGGCAGCAAGTCCATCCTCTGGCTCCTAATTGACCAATTCAGGGAAGATCACACACTGTTCCCCACATGGTACAGCCTTTCAGGTCCCATCTGACCATAATGTTAGTGTTCTGCAATTCAGTCCTTGCACTCTGTAATTTTCAGCTCAGGGCTGAGTTACAGCTTGGGGTAGAAATGGGGGGAAGATGTCCTACAACTAACGAAAGGCAAAGTGTGTCCTAAGGAATTTCTCCATAATATCTGCATTTTGGACCAATATACTCACAGATGTATCATTGCCATGTGGGGACAGTAGATAATGGCCAGAACTAATATAACAAGTTCTGTCGACAGAGTTCTCTCAGCAAAGATTGTAAAGTATAAATCAGAAATAAGGCATGATGAAGCAAATATATTTGTTATTGTAGTTTCTGTTTATGGCTAATTAAGTAGGCTGTATTTTTCCCTTGATAACACAAGATTTTTGTTCCTTTTAGTTCAGATTTTCACCACAATGGAGAGCCTCGCCATCATGGCAAAAATAATGAAATGTCCAAAAATCACAAGTTACACCCATGAACTCAGCACTTCACATTTTTATGATGGCAGTGCACACTTCATGCATACATGTTTTACAGAGGCAGATGATCATCTAAATCATCAGCTGCCTCCACTGAAGTGGGGTTTTGAACCTTCTCTTCACCACCTCTAATATGTTTATGTCCTTCCTCAAGTCAGGGGACCAAAACTGTGCGCAACACTTCAAATGTGGCTTCACAAATCCCTGTACAGCTGCAACAGCAATTCTCTACTTAGCAATGAGTGCCAAAATTCTATTTGCTTTCCATATTACCAGTTGTACCTGCATACCAACCTTTTGTAATTCATGCACAAGGGCACCCAAATCCCTCTGCGTCAAACCATTTCAAAGTTTCTGTCCATTCAGATAAAAAATTACCTTTTGATTCCTTCAACCAAAATGGATAATCTCATACTTATCTATGTTAAATTTCATCTGCCAGATTTTGGCCCACTCACCTAATCTATCCTCTCTATTTGTAATTTTTTTATTTCCTCGTTGCAACTTGTCTTCCCACCTATTTTAGCGTCATCTGCAAATTTGGCTATAGTATCTTCCATGCTTGTATCTAAGTCATTAATAGCGATTTATACACTACATCAACAGGACCTCCCATTACCCACTTTGCTCATTACATCTTCAAAGGACTCTAACAAATTACTCAAATATGATTTACCCTTCATAAAACCATGCTGTCTCTGATGGATTGCATTTTGACTTTCCAAATATCCCATTACTACTTCCTTAATAATGGATTCCATCAATTTCCGACTCCCTGGCCTATTGTTTCCTATCGTCTGCCTTTCTCCCTTTCCGACCAGGGGTGTTACATCAGCCTTTTTCCAATCCACTGGAATCTTTCCAGCATCCACGGATTTTTAGAATATTATAACCAATGTCTCCAGTACCTCTACTTCTCTTAAGACTTAAGCCATGGGGATTTATCTGCCTTTAATTTCAATAGTTTGCTCAATAATTTTTCCCTAGTGATGGCAATTGTTTTAATTTCCTTCTTTTCTGTTACTATTAGGATGGTTCTAGTATTCTCCAGCGTGAAAACTAAGGGAAAATATTGATTTAGTGTCTCTGCCATTTCTGTATTCCTCATTATTAATTCCCCAATCTTATCCTCTAAGTGACCAACATTGTCTTCTCTCTTCCTTTTTATATATTAAGAGAATCCCTTGGGCCAGATTTTTACTAACACAACTGTTCCAGTTCCGGGGTTGGGAGAGGCTCAGAGAACAGCATTCTCTGTGGGCCTCAGGTGGGATTATACAAGCCTCGGGCGGACATGTCGATAAAATTCCACCCTTGGTATCCATGTTTACATTTTGTGCTAGATTTTTTTCATAATTTACCTTTTTTCTTTTCACTACTTTTTTAATAACCCTTTGTTGGTCTTTAAAAATTTCCCATTCTTTCAGCCTGCCACTGGCCTTTACAGTAAGGTATACTTTAGTTTTGTCTTTATGTTATCTTTAGTTTCCTTGTTTAGCCATTGAAAATTTTCCCCCTCTCATAATCTTTCTTTGTCTCTGAAATATATTTTAGTTGGGAGAAATTGAACACTTCCTTAAATGTCTAATGCTGCCCATCAACTGTCTTGCATTTCAGTCATTCTGCCTAGTTCACTAGGGCAAGTCTGCCCTCAAGCAGATGTAATTACCCTGGTTTAACACCTGAACACTAGCATGGGATTCAAGTTTAATGCCCTCAAACTGAATTTGAAATTCAGGCATGCAATGATCATTCTTCCCTCAAGGATCCTTTATGACAAGGTAATTAATTAATCCCAGTCTCATTAGTACTAAACCCAAAAGATCCTGCTTCCTAGGTGGTTCAACAACAAATTGTTCTAAGAAACAATCTCTAGTACACTCTACAAACTCTTCCTTGAGGCTAAACTTGCCAATTAGATTAATCCAGTCTTTATGCACATTGAAATTACCCATGATTATTGTTGTACCTTTCCTACAAGTCCCCAATAATTCCTGGTTCATACCACATCCTATTGTGGAACTACTATTGGGGGAACCAATAGATTACTCCCATCAGGGACACTCTTCCTCTGCTATTTCTTATTTCAGTCCAGAATGGTTCCACATCTTGATCTCCAACGCCAATATTGTTTCTCACTACAGCAATGATCTCTTTCTTTATGAACTAAGCCATACCTTTCTTTCTATCCTTCTGAAACACTGAGTATCCTTGGATATTCAACTTCGAAATCTGATCCCCTTGTAACTATGTCTCAGTAATCACCACCAATTTTTTTTATTCATTCGTGAGACATAGAGGTGTTGCTAACTGGACAGCATTTATTGCCCATCCATAGCTGCCCTTGAGAAAGTGGTGGTGAGCTGCCTTCTTCAATCACTGCAGTCCACGTGGAAGGAATTTCAGGATTTGACCCAGTGACTGCAGAAGGACGGCAATATATTTCCAAGTCAGGATGATGAGTGGATTGGCGGGGGGGGAACCTTCAAAGAATTTTTGGCACAAGTCTGTGGAGCCAGAAATCCATCTGCCAGAGACTTGTGGAGCTGTAGCAAACAGCAGGAACCTGGGAAATGGCCCCCACTTGAGTCTCCCAGCCCATTGCAATACAAAAGCAGCAGGCTAGGAGAATCACTTCCTTTATGTTTGACGCTGTGATTTAACCGGCACCTGCCTGTTAAAAATTGAGGCTGGGTGAGAAATGGTCACTTAAAGGCCTCATAAGGGCACGGGTAGACTTTCCACCTGAAGCCCGTTCTACCCCACCTGAAAATTGTGTCTTCCTCAGGTGGGGTGGAGTCCCAGAGCAATCCCATCCATGCAATTTATGCCCCCTCCCCCATCTCAGAACTCACCTATGGAGGAGAGGGAAGTGTAAAATTCTGGCCTTAGTCTTTAGTTTATAGAGCATTATTTTATTTCATCTCTGCATGAGTCTGGATGTCTGCACATGTGGGTACTTTTTGAGTTGGCATGGAAGGTGTAATGGTAAAGAGTGGTGGGCGAAGGGAATGATTTGGCACCGTGTTGGCATTGGAGATATAAAGGGCATGGGGTGGGTGGATGTGCCTTAGTCAGTATTAGAGTGAATGGGCAGCATAGCTTGACATGGGGGCAAAAGGGGCCATGGGAATGGTTGTGGGGCATGAAGGAGATGAAGTCTGGAGGAATGTTATATTTTTCAAATATTGTGGACAAGATGCTAGACCCTTGAAGCAGCCCTTCCACCCAGCCAACCTCTGGACTTGCCAATTCGCTCACTTCTTCTAGTGTCACCTGTGTCAACTTCTACTCCACCGGACAACCTCCCCCTCCTGCCCCTCCCCCCCTTGACCCCGAGCCCGAAATACAGCCACTTTTAAAGGCTTTCATGCAGCCTGATTCATGGACAAAAATCTGGGTCTTTTTTTGCTCTTTGAAAAAATGGTTATGTTGCAATATCAAAAACAGGAATTTGGCAAAATTATGTTAACCAGTGCAATAAAAGTGGTAACCAAAAATATGAAACCCTGAAGTTCTAGTGCCAATTACCAAAATGTTTAACTAAATTTTCAGCTCAAAGAAAAGTTTATTTGTTCTTAATCATTTACACTTTTCCTTTGACGTATATTTGGAACTTAAAAGGTCAATGGTTGCGATATTGAAAAACCCTGTAATAATCGGTAATTTTTAATTATCCAACCCGCCCCATTTCTTATAATCATCCAGTTAAGAACTGACTCCTGTTTACGTACATGCAAGCTCTGACTAGTTCCAACCGTATTTGTTCTTCACTTATTGGAGATTAGCACTGTGTTGTGAATGCAATAATCATAAACTAATCAGGCCTGAATCAATTTCTCAGTGAGTTTCATATCAGCTCCCTCCTGGCATTAGAAAGGTCAAGCAATACCTTGTCCTTGTGTCTGAATTTCCCAGAAACCATATGGATTTACACATAAACATTGTACATTCACTCTTTGCCAAATAATTGGTCAGAAAAATAGCTTGATTTGATGTGGGAGACAGTTTGTGTGATGGTTTGTGTCTGTTGAAGAATATATTCTGGCCCTTCAAAAGTCAAATCAATTGCTTCTCCTCCCCACTGAAAAGAATTGGCACTGAAATGATTTATCTTGAGTGGAATTGCAACACAATGAAAATTTAACAATAATAATAAATTAACAAAGATAATATATTCTACAAGTTAAGGACATTTTTTATTTTATATGAAGTAAATCTTCAAACCTAATTTGAAGAATGTTCCATTGCGCTTCATGGCTTCCTTAACTCGTTTATGCGAAGAATTCAAAATCTGTCAGTTTTGATTTGATTTATGTAACCACACCCAATTGGGACTGACCACCTGCCATTTGTTTAATTTCCAGGAATAAAGAGATTGTAAGAAAGCTAGACCTTCCACTCAGAACCTGGGATGATCTTAAAATTTACGTGTACACCAGCGTTGATATCTTCATATCAAAAGAGAAAATGCTGGAAAATCTCAGCTGGTCTGGCAGTATCTGTAAGGCAAGAAAAGAGCTGATGTTTCGAGTCCAGGTGACCCTTCATCAAAACTAAACGGCATTGAAAGACTTTTAGCTTTGACAAAGGATTATCTGGATGCGAAATGTCAGCTTCTTTTTCTCCTTACAGATGCTGCCAGATTTGCTGAGATTTTCCAGAATTTTCTCTTTTGGTTTCAGATTCCAGCATCTGCAGTAACTTGCTTTTATCCTTTGATGTCTTTTTTGATATTTTCATACTTCACATTCCCAAACACAAGGAGATATTGTTCCACCTAACCTCTGAATGTTCCACTTTAAAAGCTCTTCTTTTTCATGTTTACTGTGTTGGAATGACAAAATGTGTTGTCTCCTACACTGAAGTATTCTTTCAGTGTAGGGGACACAAGGCCTTAAAACAATGGAACTCCTTTTACTTTTAGTCTTATATGCACAAAGCTGTAAAACACAAGTGTGGTAATATCTGTTTCTTGTTTAGCTACCACCTTCTTGGTCAACTTAATGGTTTCTGACATAATACTTTTCATACTTATATATTTTGATTGGTGGTGATGTCCAGTATTTTGTATTTTCCCTCCTCACCTCAGTTTCTCTACAAATAAAAAGCAGAGGCAGATATGATATTATATCTGGTGGACCAATGCCATTGAATCATGCTTTTTAACTGAGAATTGAATGAGTTAATCTCCTCTGTGCTGAGCTTATTATCAATCGCAGTTTCCAAGCTAACATTTATTTTTTTACTGCACTGATGTAGAATGAATGGAGATCATGTTTCTGTAGCTGTCATTTGTTGCTTACCATGCAGTCTGGCTCTTGTCAGTAATTTTTCAACTGCTCAGTGTAATGGAATTACAGTAGAGTTTTAGAAGCTGGATGGTGGGAGGGATTCTTATCCCAGTTGTATTCAGAATTATGTCTAATCTTATCAAGGAGCCCGTCATCGTTTCTGAGGTGCCTTGAGCAGGTACAGTGCAGCTTTTGTTCAGGGCAGTTGTTGAGCTGAATAAACTTGTAGAAAAAAATGAGCTTAAGTAGTGTGATTTCAGGACCTTTTGTGCTGATTACAGAATCTTTTCAGTGTGAGCCAGGTACAGGAATAATGGGGTAGTTTGGATCTAAATTTCCATCATCTTTTGCCATGTATCTTATTAGGACCTGGAAAGACAAACTAAAACGAAAAGAAAATATGAAATGTAAAAGATTTCACTGAGCGCAAATTTAATTTACATGGAGTCTTCAGTCACATAGGGAATTGTTTTCACATTATAACTCTGCAAAACTAAACATTGCAATGAGAATGTTTTCCAGTTTTCCAGTTAAAGTTAATTTATTAATTGCAGGTATAATATTTTAACATGGCAATGAAGTTACCGTGAAATAGTCACTATCGAGTTGAGGTATAGGCAGTTTTCCGAGGCTGGCTGATGTGTTGCAGTAATGTTGATTTGAACTGTTGTGGATGGAACTTGAATTTTCCTTTTCTCAATAAATCAGGGTCTAATTTATAAAGATTAACTTTTTCAAATCTTTGGTTGTGTTGTAATTCCTCAGGTTCCATATTTTTTGCGGTGTGTGTGTGTCTGCGTGTGTCTGTCTCTGTGCGTCTGTGTGTGTGCATGTCACTGGCTAGACCAGCATTTATTGCCCATCCCTCATTTTGACCCAATGAAAATATCTTTCCAAGTCAAAATGATGTAACTTGAGGAAACCCTGAAGACACTGACATTCATATGGACATTTTGTACTTGTCCTTCAAGGTGGTACATTGGAATATAAGAATTAGGAATGGGAATAGGCAATACAGCCCTTTGAGCCTGCACCGACATCTAACATGATCATGGCTGATCTTATCCTGGCCTCAAATCCATGCTCCTTCCTGTTCCCCATAGCCCTTTATTCCACCCTTCATCAAAAGCATACCTGTTTCTTTCTTGAATCTGTTGATTGATTCTGCCTCCACTGCACTCTGGGGTAGTGAGTTCTAGAGATTCACAACCCTTTGAGGGGGTTGTCCTCGTCTCGGTTTTGAACCTACCTCCTCTCACTCTTGTTCCAGACTGTCCCACAAGGGGGAACAACTGTTCAGATTCTACCTGATCAATCCCCTTTAGCTTTTAATATACCTTGATTAGATCCCCAAACTCCAACGAGTACAAGCCCAAGCTATTCAACCCCTCCTCATAAAACGGCCCTTTCATCCCTTGAATCAATCTGCTGAACCTTCTTTGAACTGCCTCTAGTGTTAACACCACATCCTTCCTCAAGTAAGGAGACCAAAACTGGACACAGTACTCATGTACTCACCAATGCCCTATACAATTGTAACACACCTCTGCTTACAAAATCTAGTCTTTTTAGTAGGGGCCATCTGTTTGTTGAAGGAGTCTTGGTGAGTTACTGCAGTGTATTTTGTAGGTGACACACGCTGCAGGCACTATGTGCCAGTGATAGAAGAAGGTATGTTGAAGGTGGTGGATGTGATGACGAATATGTGGGGCTTCTTATCCTGAAAGGTTTTCAGTTTCATGAGTGCTTTTGGAACTGACTCATTCAGGCAAGTGTCCCATCACATTCCTAACTTATGCCTTGTAGGTTGTAGAAGCAAACTTATATAGAAAGAGCACCATTAATGTAATGAAATGTCCCAAGGCACTTCATAGAAGCATTCTAAAACAGAATATTACACCAAGCCATTTGAAAATACTGGGCCACATGACCACATATTTAATCAAAGAGCTCAGTTTTTCCTGAGTGCCTTAAAGTTGGACTTCAAGATAAAGGGAAGGAGAGGTGCAGGGAGGAAATCCCAGAGCTTTGTTAATTGAATTGGAAATGTACTAAAGGGCAAGATTAGAGAAGGACAGATATTTTGGAAGGTTGTGGGTCTAGAGGAAATTACAAAACTTAGGAGGGACAAAGCCTTGGTGGGATGTGAAAACAAGGTTGAGAATTTTAAACTTAGGATGTGCTTGACTGGGAGCCAATGTAGGTCAGAGAGCAGAGGGGTAATAGGGGAACAGGATTTGCTGTGAGTCAAATCACAAGCAACAGATATTTGGATGACCTCAAGTTTATGAAGGGTGGAATGTGGGAAACCAGCCAGAAATGTACTGGAATAGCTGAATTTAGAAGCAACAAAAGAATGGATGATGGTTTCAGCAGTAAAGGAGCTGAGACAGTGGGAACATTGGGCAATATTATAGAGGAATTGCTTTGGAAAGTCTGGTGGTGAATCATTCACTGCAGGATATCCAGTTTCTCTTCTGCTTTTGTAGCGAGGTTATTTATGTAAGTAGCACAGTTTAGTTTCTGGTCAATGGTGATCCCCAGGATGTTGATTGTGGGGATTCGGCAATGCTACTGCTAGTGAACATGAAGAGGAAGTGTCCACATACCCTTTTGTTGGAGATGGTCATTTCCAGTCATGTATCTGGCACTAGGAGTACCTGGTGATTATTAAATGTAGGAAACTCTTCTGAAAAACTCCTGCAGCAATGTCTAGTGGCTGGGTTGACTGGCCTCCATGACCACATTGCCTGTTCACCACTTTCAGTTGAGAAAAAAGGAAGACGTGACAGAAGTGTCAGTACAGGAGATCATATCGTCTAAACAAATGTTGCGCAGATGAAGAAACTGGGAGAATGGAATAAAGTCCCTCCGGGAAGCAGGCTGTGAAAAAAGGCATCATCAAGGCAGCTGTAGGATATCTTGGGCTTGTAGTGAATACTCATAGAGTCACAGAATCATGGAGGTTCGGTCCACCTTGTCCATGCCCCCCTATTTTTTTTTAACCACTAAGCTCATCCCAGTTGCTCACGTTTGGCCCATATCCCTCTATACCCATCTTGCCCATGTCTAAATGCTTTTTAAAATACAAAATTGTACCTGCCTCTACTACTACATCTGGCAGCTTGTTTCAGACAATCACAACCCTCTGTGTGAAAAAATTGCCCCTCTGGACCCTTTTGTATCTCTCCCCTCTCACCTTAAACCTATGCCCTCTAGTTTTAGACTTCCTTACCTTTGGGAAAAGATGTTAATTTTCTAACTGATCTATGCCCCTCATTATTTTATAGACCTCTATACCATCATCCCTAAGTCTCCTATGCTCCAGGGAAAGAAGTCTCAGTCTACCCAGCCTTTTAACTCAAACCATCAAGTTCTGGTAGCCTCCTAGTAAATCTTTTCTGTACTCTTTCTAGTTTAATAATATTCTTTCTATAATAAGGTGACCTGAACTGTGCACATTATTCCAAATGTGGCCTTACCAATGTCTTGTACAACTTCAACAAGATGTCCCAACTCCTGTATTCAATGTTCTGACCAATGAAACCAAGCATGCTGAATGTCTTCTTCACCACTCTGCCCATCTGTGACTCTACTTTCAAGGAACTATGAACCTGTACACCTAGGTCTCTTTGTTCTATAACTCTACAATACCCTACCATTAACTGAGTAAGTCCTGCCTTGGTTCAGTCTACCAAAATGCATCACCTCGCATTTATCTAAATTAAACTCCATCTACCATTTGTCAGTCCACTGGCCCAATTGATCAAGATCCCATTGCAATCCTAAATAACCTTCTAGTTGATAGTCCATCCCCAGGTCTTCAATTGGGTCTTTAAATTGGTTTCTCAAGTGGCCAGACTGCATTGGAAGCTTAAGCTTCAAACAAGCAAAAACCTTCTTGACCCGACGGCTTTTGGCTAAGATCAATCATCAGATCAAGTCCAAGATGAAGTGCAATGCATTAACTTGTCAGCTTGGATCTTGTTTGTCTCTTGTGGGGGCATTCAATTGGATTCAATTGGATTTAAATTTGGTTTTTGGAGCAAGCAAGAAATGGGTTTGGGTTTGCCCAGTTCATTCTGATCATTGGCTTTGTAACTTTAAGGATAGAGTGAAAAAAAACAAAACATCTAATATCAGAATGCATGTTGAGTCAAATGAGAATGTTCCAGTGAGCTGACTGAAAACAGCACTAACCACTTACATCACCTGAAAAACATCTGGCAAAGCTCCCTGGCATTTTACTGACCCCAACACCTTTTAGCCCATCACCTGGGAACTGGTAAAATCCTTCCCTATGTTGAACACATGGGGAATTGTAATGCACACTGAACAGGAATTTTTAATACCTGTGCATCTCTGTGAAAACTGTACTGACATTCAACAAGTTATTGATCAGGAATTTTTGACATTCATGAATGATAGAAATTGCTGTTGGAGCAAATCTGGTGGCAATTATGCAAATATAATTGGTGGAATAGTGTCTTAATTTTGAGAGTCTTGTCTTATTGAACAAAATTGTGATTCTTGCCTTCACTGCTCCTTCAGGCTGATGGAACAGTAGATTTAGAAGAAGCAAAACAAAGGCAAAAGAAAGGAAAGGAATGACATTGACATGAATTTTCAGACACTAATAAACGAGTCTAATACTGATCTCTTGAATCTAGCTGCTGAAGATAGGTCTTGTTGCATGAGATGGTTGGAAGTAGGGTGGACTCACTGACCAGATGGGCCTTCTGAGTAACAAATTTCTATAATGTTTCTAGGTCCATGCATTGCTCTGTGGAACCACCCCTTTGCCCTATATTGCAGCATGCCCAGATGGAGATGGAGTTACATTTCAGGCTAAAGCTGTCTTTAAACTTCATAATCCTATAGTGCATGATGGCTACAGACGATACCTCAGCAATGTCAGTGTAATAGTGTGAAGACACTTCCCAGGGGTCATTGCCAATTAGATGTGCCAGATCTCACAGCAATATTTGATGGTACCTCAGCAAGTGTAACCAATCAAACAACACTGCCGCATGGGAACCTAATTCCTAGAGGAATTAAAACAGAACAGATGGAGAAAACAGCAAAGAGTTGACTAAAATAAGCTCACTGTTATTTTTTTTCCAAAAATCCTGGATATGTATTTCCATTCAGAAACTTTAGACACCCAGCCCAATTCATGTCCTGCATATTAGAAAGGCAAAGAAATTGTTTGCTGGGCTGACATACTGGAAAATTAACATGAAGTACCTGTCTGTTTGAGGCAGTCATTTCTATCCTGTACTGGTCTACGTCAGGATGTAAGCTCTGCATATCTTCAGTGGGGCAGGACTTTGCCATAGTTTTCAGAACTGGCTGCTCAGTTTATGCTTTAACAAGGGACAGCTGACATTGAAATGCCCAGGCTGGCACGGTGCATTCACTTCCTTTGGCAGATAAATAATGAACATGTTAACAACTGTGAAGTTGAGTACAGCATGATTATCCCTTAACACTTCCCATTTGTCAAACTGTTGAAGTGTCAGGATGTCAGATAGTTAAATATTTTTGGACTAATTGCGCCAGCAACATAACTGTTTAATTGCATTGTGTGAGGGAAAAAAAAACTATAGGCCATAGAAAAAAGCAAGAAGTAGGGTTAGGGAGGTAACTTGTCTGTAGAAACAGCACCAGCACAAATGTAATTGGCGAAATGGTGTTAACATTTCTGTGATTCTATGTGGGACAGCTAATTATTTTACAATTAGTTCAGTGTGTAAATTGGAAAGTCAGATAATGGTTAGAATATAAATTTCCTAACCCAGTTAAATACTTAATTTGATGGATTTTCCTGAAAGGAGGTGATGTTGATTTCTTGCCATTTTTGGGGTCAGTGCGAAAACTCTAATTACCTATGTTAAATCCTGCCTGTAGTCTTAACCAGCTCCTCTCGCACTGTGGCTGCACTGCTGCCTTGATAAAGACAGATGAAAATTACTCATTTAGTACTTTATCCATGCCCCCTGCCCAATCTACACTCTCCAGATCCTGCCTAATTTTGTTATAGTTAGTCTTCCCCCAATTTAACATCTTTGCCCGAAGACCACTCTTGTCCTTATCCACAAGCACCTTAAAACTTATGGAATTATGATCACTGTTCGCAAAATGCTCTCCTGCTGAAACTTTGATCACTTGTCTGGGCTCATTCCCCAATCCCAGGTCTAATATGGCTCCTTCCTGAGTTAAAGAACAAAGAACAACCCAGCACGGGAAACAGGCCCTTCGGCCCAACAAGCCCGCGCCGCCGCATCACCCTACACCTATTCTACCCTGTGTACCTACAAATAGAACCCCTGACTTAGCCAGATTCAGGGGAGAATAGTGTCAATTTGGTAAAACCAATCAGCCTAAGAGCACATCTTTGGGGTGTGGGAGGAAACCGGAGCGCCCGGAGGAAACCCACGCATCCACAGGGAGAATGCACAAACTCCCACAGACACAGGCCCAAATCCATGTATCTGCACAGCTAGCAGTGCTAGTCACCGAGCTGTTGCGGCGCCCGTCTACCGGTCCAGGATCAAGCACACACACCGGCACGAAGTACTAGGCCACTCCCGGAACCTCCAAGAGCAGCCCACGCACGACCCACCGTGTGCATGTCCCTCGTTTGGCAACGAGGTGGACCTCAACCTGCGGAATAAAAAGACAAAAACGTTAATCACAAGCCTGCCTTTCCGGTGTCTCCCGAGGTTCTAACCCTTATTTAATAACCCCTACCATAACCCTCCATCCTCGTTTCACTCATGTGCCTATCTAACTGAACCTTAAACGAGTCCAACGTTCCCGCTTCCACCACCCTACTCGGTAGCGCGTTCCATACCCCCACAACTCACTGCGTAAAGAACCTTCCTCTCATATCCAAATTATATCTCTCCCCCCTCACCCTTAAATCATGTCCTCTTGTATTTGTAACCAGTCTAGGGAGCAGTCTCTCACTATTAACTCTGTCTATTCCCTTCAGTATCTTATATACCTCTATCATGTCCCCCCTCAATCTCCGTCTTTCCAAGGAGAACAGTCCCAGTTTCTCCAACCTTTCCTTGTAACCCAGCCCCTCCATGCCAGGCAACATCCTGGTAAACCTCCTCTGCACCCTTTCCAGAGACTCCACGTCCTTCCGGTAGTAAGGTGACCAGAACTGGACGCAGTACTCCAAATGCGGTCTAACCAACGTTCTATACAACTGAAGCATTAGACGGCAGCTTTTAAACTCTATACCCCTTCCTATAAAGGCTAGCATTCCATAAGCCTTCCTGACAACATTCTCCACTTGTGTCGCAACCTTCATGGATTTGTGAACCTGCACTCCCAGGTCCCTCTGTGTTTCTATACTCCTAATTTGTCTACCTTTAATCACATAGCTCCTCTCTACATTATTCCTTCCAAAATGCATCACCTCGCATTTGTCAGGATTAAATTCCATCTGCCACCTATCTGCCCAATGCACCAACCTATCTATATCCTGTTGTATCACCTCACAATCCACTTCGGTACCCGCCAACCCTGCCATCTTGGTGTCATCAGCAAACTTGCTGATCACACCACCTACGCTCTCTTCCAAGTCATTTATGTAGACTACAAAGAGGAGAGGTCCCAGTACTGAGCCCTGGCGGCACACCACTGGTCACTGGCCTCCAGCCCGACAAAGTCCCCTCCACAACTACCCTCTGTCTCCTATTACCCAGCCAGTTCTCAATCCACCTAGCTACCTGACCTCGTATCCCATGCGCCTTAACCTTTTCTACCAGCCTACCATGAGGGACTTTGTCAAACGCCTTACTGAAATCCATATAGATGACATCAACGGCTCTCCCATCGTCAACCGTTTTTGTCACCTCCTCAAAGAATTCCACCAGATTCGTAAGGCAAGACCTCCCTCTAACAAAGCCATGTTGCGTATCCCCAATCAGACCGCAACGCTCCAAATGCTCATACATCCTACCCCTAAGTACTTTTTCCATTAATTTCCCTACCACCGATGTCAAACTCACCGGCCTATAATTTCCAGGGTTATCCCTACTACCTTTTTTGAACAGCGGTACCACATTTGCTACCCTCCAGTCTTCTGGGACCTCACCTGTGTCCAAAGAAGAGACAAAGATTTGCGCCAGAGGCCCAGCAATTTCATCTTTCACCTCCCTAAGCAGCCTGGGATAAATACCACCAGGCCCCGGAGCTTTATCCGTCCTTACGCTACCTAAAAGCCCTAGCACTTCCTCCCTCGTAATAGATATTTCCTACAGCTGATCCTCAGCTCCCTCTAACAGACCGCACGATTCCGAACCCCTCTCCTTCGTGAATACCGACGCAAAGTATTCATTCAGGAGCTCCCCCATTCCCTCCGACTCAATACATATCTCCCCACTTTTGTCCCTAAGAGGACCAATTTTCCCTCTAACTACTCTCTTGCTCCTAATATAGGAATAAAATGCCTTTGGATTTTCCTTAATCCTACCAGCCAAAGCCATTTCATGCCCTCTCTTCGCCCTTCTAATTCTCCTTTTTAGCCCCCTCCTACTCTCTCTATATTCCTCCAGCGCACTCTCCGTACCCAGTCGTTTCGACCTAACATACGCCTCCCTCTTCTTCCTGACCAAGTCTTCAATACCCCCTGTAATCCACGGCTCTCTAATCCCACCTTTCCCATCCTTCCGCTTAACCGGAACGTACCTCCCCTGCAACCATTTCATTTTGCCCTTAAAAGCCTCCCACTTGCCAACCGTGGACTTGCCAGCTAACAGTCCCTCCCAATCAGTGTCCTGCAGCTCCCTCCTAATCCTGCTATAGCTCGCCTTTCCCCAGTTCAGCACACTCCCGTTCGGCCGGCACTCATCCCTTTCCATTTTTATCCTAAAGTAGACGGACTTGTGGTCACTATTAGCCACATGTTCGCCTACCTCTACCTCAACCACCTGCCCCGGCTCATTACCCAACACTAAATCCAGTATAGCCCCTCCCCTAGTCGGACTAGTTACATACTGCTCTGGAGACCCTTCCAAAACACATTTCACAAACTCCTCTCCCTCCGTACCCCCAGCTCTAGGCCCCCTCCAATTCACTCCAGGAAGATTAAAGTCACCCACTGCAACCACCCTATTCTTCCTGCACCTATCCAAAATGCCCCTGCAAATGCCTTCCTCCACTGACCTCGGGCTGTTGGGTGGCCTATAGTACACACCTAGCAACGTAATCTCTCCCTTTTTATTCCTCAACTCCACCCACAGTGACTCAATCCCTATCTCTTCTATATTGTCCTCCCTCTGCACTACTGTGATGTTTTCCTTGACTAACAGTGCCACCCCTCCACCTCTCTTCAACCCTCTTCTGTCACACCTAAAACACTTGTACCCAGGAACATTCAGCTGCCAGTCCTGCCCTTCCCTTAACCATGTCTCTGTTACAGCCACCACATCTAACTGCCTCACAAACATCAAGGCCCTAAGCTCATCCGTTTTCCCTGCCACACTCCTAGCATTGAAACAGACACAGTTCAACCCACAAGTGTCCCTCGGAACCTCCTTCTCCCTGATACTTTTCCTTTCACCTGACTCTCTCCCAGCCACCTCCCCACCCCCCCTCCATATTAGTTTAAATCCTTCATAAACACCCCAGCTAACCTCCCCGCTAAGACATTAGTTCCCCTCCCGTTCAAATTCTCCCCACCCCTCCTGTACAATTGCCCTTCTCTCCTAAACACCTCCCAGTGATCCACAAAAGTAAAGCCCTCTACCCTACACCAATCCCTCAACCATGCATTCAGCTGCATGATCTTGTCATTCTTTGCCCTGCTGGTACTGGGCAACAACCCAGAGAGTGCCACCCTGGAGGTCCTACTCTTTAGTTTGGCCCCCAACTCCCTAAATTGCCTACGGACCTCTACCCTACTCCTCCTTCCTATGTCCCCCTCCCCTACATGTACTATGACCTCAGCCTGTGCACCCTCCCCTTTCAAAATTCCCTCTACCCTGTCCGTTACATCCTTTACCCCTGCTCCAGGGAGGCAGACCACCATCCTGGAGTCACGCCTCTGTCCACAGAACCTCCTATCGATACCTCTGACCCTCCCGTCCCCTACCACTATCACCTTGCCAGCCCCCTTCTGTCCCTCTAAGTCAGTCTCCCCCTCCTGCCTATCTTTCTGTGCCCCTGTCGACGAACCATGGGGGGCCTCTGGGGAGGCCGGGGGACCCTGACTACTCTTCTTCTTCCTCTTTCCCCTCCTCACAGTCGTCCATCCTCCCTTCTCTTCAGCCCTCGAGACCTCCTCCTGCTCATGGTTCCCAGCCATTATCTCCTCGTTCTCCCTGACTAGAAATGCATCTTCCAGACGCCCCTCGAGTTGCCTGACCCGGGCCCTCAAGCGCTGCAGTTCCAAACATTTACTGCAGATGTGGACCTTGGAGACACGTGACACCACCAGGAACTCCCACATGTGGCACCTGACACAACTTATATTCCTCCCTATATTCCCTACCATGTCCCAACCTCCTGTAAGTGCCCAAAGGTAGAATGTGCAACGCCCCTTCTCTAAGCCTACTCTCTCCTAAGCCCAGCGAGCCAAAGCCCTTCTCGCTCAGTTCCCACTCACTCCGCTGCCCGCTCCCGACGCTGCCCGCTGTACGCTGCTACCCCTTTTTTATACCCCCCGCTCCCCCTTAACGACAATCCCCTGGCCTAACTTCCGGTACGGAAGTAAACTACACTCACAAGCCCCAAGAACCGGAAGTACAGAAAAAAAGCGGTTTTTACTTTAAATCAGTCACTCACCACAGCCACAGCCACCAGGTTCAATGCTCCGGAGAACAATGAGGTGGGTCCCCGGGTGTGTATCCGATTTATACCCCCCACTCCCCCTTAACGACTATCCCCTGGCCTAACTTCCGGTACGGAAATAAACTACACTCTAACAAGCCCTGAGAACCGGAAGTACAGAAAAAAAGCGGTTTTTACTTTAAATCAGTCACTCACCACAGCCACAGCCACCAGGTTCAATGCTCCGGAGAATTATTTGAACTATTTACGTACTGTTTCAGGAAACCCTCCTGGATGTTCCTTACAAATTCTGCCCCGTCCAAGCCCCAAGCAATAAGTGAGTCCTAGCCAATTTAAGGAAAGTTAAAGTCACTCACCACAATAACCCTGTTGTCTTTGCATCTTTCCAAAATCTGTCTGTACATCTGCTCCTTTATCTCCCGCTGGCTGTTGGGAACCCTGTAATAAACTCCCAACATTATGACTACACCCTTCCTGATACTGAGCTCTACACATTCTGCCTCACTGTATGAGCCCTCTGAGGTGCTCCCCCAGAGTGCAGCTGTGATATTCTCCTAAACCGGTCATGCAACTCCCCCACCCCTTTTACATCCCTCTCTATCCTGCCTGAAGCATCCAAATCCCGGAATGCTTAGCTGCCAATCCTGTCCATCTTTCAACCAAGTGTCTGTAATAGCAACAACATCATAGTTCCAAGTACTAATCCAAGCTCTTAGTTCATCTGCCTTGCCTGTTATGTTCATCGCATTGAAACAAATGCACTTCAGACCACCAGTGCTGATGTGTTCAACAGTTACTCCCTGCCTGCTCTTCCTCCTAATCTTACTGCCCTAGTCTGTAGCTTTTCTTCAGTTATTTCTCCTGCTGACCTACTGCCCTGGTTCCCACCCACTCCCCTTTAATAATCTGGAGAGTTTAAACCCACCCGATGATTCTAGCAAATCTACTTGCCAGGATATTGGTACCCCTCCAGTTTAGGTGAAACCGTTCTTCTTGTACAGGTCCCACCACGAGACAGACAATGAAACAATTGTCAGAAAAACACATCTGGTTCCCTTAGGGAAGGAAATCTGCTGTCATTACCCAGTCTGGCCAACTTGTGACTCCAGAGCCACAATGTGGTTGACTCGCAAACGTTTTCTGTAGTGGAGAACAGCTAGGGATGGGCAATAGATTACAGTGACTTCATTATAATGTTAATGAAAGCCTACTTTTGACACGAATAATAAATAAATAAATGCTGGGCCCAGCGACATCATACCCATTAAAACTTAAAGCAATTTTATTTTTGAACCTTTTTCAAATTCATACATCAAAGCATGTAACTGCTTTGAATTTCTGAACTCATTTCATGCAAATCATGTTTGCTGCATGTACTTCCAAAACAGATAAAATATAATGAAATACTATGTGCTAACTCTCATGTATGTGATCAATTAACCATCTTAAATGTGTGCGATTTGTTTCAATGCCTGGCTGGTAAACGAATAAGAAAACATTGAAGGGCATCACCTCACATCAGTTTTCTCTTCTGTTATCGAATGGGCTTGCTTCGAAGGATCTTTCACTATTATTGACATAGGTAAAAGAAAGATTTGCATTGCTATAGCACTTCTATATAACCACCAGATATTTCAAAGCATTTCACAGCCAATGGTGCTTCGCACGGAAGGGATCTTCCGGACCTGCCAAAGGTGACACCCCGGCCCGCTCCATGGAAGTTCTTTGGCACTGGGATGGGTGAGCCATATAAAAACTGTAGACATCAGTGATATCGGAATATGTGTCTTTGGTTCAATGGTAAGCTGCCTCCTCTGCTGCCAGAAAATGGCGTGTGGAGTGGGGCAGGGGAGAGGTAGGGAGAAATCCCAGCCAATTAAATTCTTTAGAAGTGGGGTCACTGTTGTTATGCCACAATCAGGCATTCTGTTTCTAGAGATTGTCATTCAATGAGTACAGATTCTGCTGCATCTTCTCTGTCAATTCACATCATTAACAAAAGACCACGAGAAACGGAATTTGAAAATCTGGATTGGGATCTAGGAGAACAGCAATGTTTCCTGTGAATCTATTATGACAAGTCACTTGATTAACCTGTCTGGCCTACTGTGTTTATCTCCTGCTAGTACACTCCTAAAGTATCATATCATATTTGTATTGTTGCTGCAGTTAAGGCATCACTAGCTAGAATATGGATATATAGTGAATAAAGTGTGAAGAATACTCCCAGCGATCATTACCTCACTGCATGTCTGATTGCCATTTTTGCTTCAGGCTTTACTGGGTCACTGTCTGTGCGGAGTTTGCATGCTCTCCCTCTGTCTGCATGGGTTTCCTGCAGATGCTCTTGTTTCCACCCACATTCCAAAAATGTGTGGGTAAGGTTAATTGGCCACGCCAGATTGTCCCTTAGTATCAGCGGGATCAGTAGGGTAAATATGTGGGGTTATGAGGTTAGGGTCTGGATGGGATTGTGACTGATGCAGATTTGAGGGGCCGAATGGCCTCCCTCTGAACTGTAGGGATTCTATGACTCGATGATACTAAAGATTCCATCAGAAGTAGGCCAAGGGTTTGCTAAAATAATATAACTCTGTGGAAATGACATTACTTTTATATCCATGCTTAACTTTGGCCTTTGTATAGCAAGTACACAACTTCATAAGTTCAAACATGTGAATTAGGTTATATCCATGCTTAACTTTGGCCTTTGTATAGCAAGTACACAACTTCATAAGTTCAAACATGTAAATTAGGTTTAAAGGATTACCCAACATGCTTATCAAAGGAACGGCGATGATTCACAACTTTCAGGAGCAATTGCAGATTTTGTAGTCAAGTGGGGGAGGGGTTTGTAGGAGAAGATAGACAGGTTTATAATTAGTAGCAGGATGAAGGGTTATGGGGAGTGGGCAGGAAGGTGGAAATGAAGCTGAGATGAGATCAGCCTTGATTATATTGAATGGAGCAGCAGGCTCAAAGGCTGAATTGCCAACTCCTGCTCTTAGTTTTTCTGTTCTTACGTTCTATGTTCTTTTTGTTCTCCTATTTTTGAAAGCACCCATGGCCCTTGGGACGATGGGAGTCCCAATGAAAGTATGGTACAGATCATAGTTAGTTCCTCTATCCTAGTGTACATCTTACATCAACACAATCACTCCGTTGGAAGAAAACGACAATCCCATGGAGGTTGTTTCCTGGGAAGTGGAATCGACCTTAGATTCCTTTCCAGCGAGTGTGGTCTCGCTGGAAACCACCATCCATCGTCTGTTGCCAATGTTGAGTTCCCAGTTCCCTCCGTGAACAGAGGAGACCACCCTCTCCTATTATCTTTGCTGGCACCACTTGGAACACCTCTGAAATTGTTGGTGGAGTTCCTGCCCTTTGGTGTGGGACTGCCAATAATTGGTCTACATGTTGGCACCATGCTAACTCGCCCTGAGTTTCCACTGTGGAAGACAATGGCCCTCTCTTGGCTACAATTGTGTCCAGAATCCTGAAATGCTCTCAGCTTGACATGTTCAACTCGACACTCTATCTGTGCCTCCTGGTTCTCCTCCAACACTTGACTCATCTCATCATAAAGACATAAGAACATAAGAACTAGGAGCAGGAGTAGGCCATCTGGCCTTGCGAGCCTGCTCCGCTATTCAATAAGATCATGGCTGATCTTTTCATGAACTCAATTCCACCTACCCACCCATGCACCATAACCCTTAATTCTTTTACTGTTCAAAAATTTATCTATCTTTGCCTTAAAAACATTGAATGAGGTAGCCTCAACTGCTTCACTGGGCAAGGAATTCCACAGAATCACCACCCTTTGTGTGAAGAAGTTCCTCCTCAACTCAGTCCTAAATCTGTTTCCCCTTATTTTGAGGCTATGCCCCTTTGTTCTAGTTTCTCCTGACAGTGGAAACAATTTTTCTGCTTCTATCTTATCTATTCCCTTCATAATCTGATATGTTTCTGTAAGATCTCCCCTCATTCTTCTGAATTCCAATGAGTATATTCCCAGTCTACCCAGTCTCTCCTCATAAGCCAACCCTAGTGAATCACCTCTGCGCCCCCTACATTGCCAGTATATCCCTTCTCAAGTAAGGAGAGCAAAACTGTACATGGTATTCCAGGTGTGGCCTCACCAGCACCTAATACAGCTGCAACATAACCTCGCTGTTTTTAAACTCCATCCCTCTAGCAATGAAGGATAAAATTTCATTTGCCTTCTTAATTACCTGCTGCACCTGCAAACCAACTCCTTGTGATTCTTGCACAAGGACACCCAGGTCTCTCTGCACAGCAGCATGCTGCAATTCTTTACCACTGAAGTAATAGTCAATTTTGCTGTTATTCCTACCAACATGGATGACCTCATATTTACACATTAGGCCTCAACAGGTTAAACACTGTATGCAACTGTCTCCCAAACATCAATGCCACTAGGGAACATTTTGTTGTTGCATGGGGGTGTTCCTGTAAGTATTCAAGAACTGATTCATTTTCGCATTAATGTCCCCTTCCCCTTTGAAGCCTCCAAGGAGTATTTAATTAACTGTACAAATTGCTTTACTAGCCCATTCATCTCTGGGTGGTAGGGCGCAGACTTCACATGGCGAATGCCAGGCAGTGTCATGTAGTCTTCAAAGTCCCCTGATACGAATTGTGGCCCAATGCCACTGACAAACTGGTTTGGGAATCCAAATCTGGCAAATATGTCATTGAGT
This sequence comes from Carcharhinus amblyrhynchos, assembly GCF_965287045.1. Taxonomy (NCBI): domain Eukaryota; kingdom Metazoa; phylum Chordata; class Chondrichthyes; order Carcharhiniformes; family Carcharhinidae; genus Carcharhinus; species Carcharhinus amblyrhynchos. The sequence goes on along the minus strand of NC_137324.1, from coordinate 59,750,392 downwards.
TTGTCCAAGGTTGCTTCTGCTATTGTCGAATTCATGCATATCACTTCTGGCCACTTTGAATGTGCATCGATGGGCACCAGCAATAAGTGGTCTTCTACTGGCCCTGCAAAATCTATGTGGACCCCTTTCCAAAACCCAAGACAAAAGCGACACAGCCTTTCGCAGTTTGGGATACAAATCGCAAGAACCTGCTTTTTCCTCAATGCAGCATTGACTTTTGGCCGCACACGTAACAGTGGGTCACCTCTTTAAACTGCACCACCTCTGGGTGCTCTTGGTGCAATTGCTCCAATACGTTGCTTGTCAAAGACAAGGAAATGATGACCCATATGCTCCACAACAAACAACCAACTGCACTAACAGTTCCCACTGTTGACTTAAATATGGTTTCTGTTCTGGATCCTTCAGTCGGCTTGTTTAGCCCTTGTGGATAAGATCAACTACTTAGCTCCTTCCTTGTAGCTTGTTTCATCTTGGCTGCTGTAATCAGCGCCTTATCCTCCAGTGAGAAGTACATGATCTGATAATCTCACCTGGGACCTCTCTTTAACATGGCAAAGGTAATCTGGATAATGCATCTGCACTAGCATGTCGTTCCGGTTGTTGATAACAGATTTCACAAGTGGCCCGGCAATATCAAAGCCCACCTCTATAACTGAGCTGTGACCATAGTGAAATCCTCAAGTGAGGACCCAAAATCTTGATCAGCGGTCTATGGTCCATCAGTAAAATAAATGTCCTGCCATGCAGGAAGTGGTGAAACTTGGAAATGCCGAGTACAATGCCCAGTGCCTCCTCTTCTATTTGTGTGGAGTTCTCTTTGGCTTTCGAGAGGAATCTTGATGCAAATGCAATGGGCTGCTCTTCTCCATTCAGCATCATGTGGGATATCACTGCTCTTATGCCACACAGCGACTCATCACAGGCCAGCTGCAGAGGTAACTTGGGGTTAAAATGGATAAGACCCCAGCCTCTTCCAATGCCTTCTTTGCTGCTTGATAAGCCTTCTCACACTCCACAATATCCCCTCACCAGACAGTCCTCTTATCCCAGGAAACAATCTACCAATCCCCCCTACTTAAGGCATGCTTTAATCAAAACCAGCTTTAAAATATATTGAACCGTTGGTCATCTCTAAGGTACAGAGATCAAAACTGTACACAGTACTCCAGGCGTGGTCTCATCAAAACTCTGTATGGTATCTTCAAGGCATCCTTACTCTTGTACATCAAATTCTTTGAAATAAAAGCCAACATACCATTTCTGATCCTAGTTGCTTGCTGCAGTTGCATGTTAACTCAGTGAACTTTTTGTACAAGGACCTTTATATCATTTTGAACACAAAGATCAAATAATTTTGCGGTATTAAAAAAAAATCCAGTGTTTTATTCTTCTTACCAATGTGAATAACCTCACATTTACTCATACTATACTTCATCTGCTACCTTCTCTCTGATCCACTTATTAACTGATTCATATCCCTTGCAGACTCGTTGGCAGGGATTCTCCCCCAAAAAATCTAAGCGCTGTATTTGCATGAAAACTGGAATAAATCACGTTGATTTTTCAATGGAAGTTCAGACAAGAATCTCCCACACTCAGTGCACTCCTGAGTGCACCAGCATGAATTATATAAAGAATCAATGAGCAGTGCCTATTGCCACTAGAGAGACCGGCAGCAGAGCGCTGAGTGGGCCATTGCACATGCACCAATCTGTCAGCACTGAGATCAGCACATGCGCAATGGCTCCTGTTTGCAGGCCTCCTGATTGCTGGCCAGCTTAATCGCTGGCCAACCCCATAACCTCTGCATTGCTGGCCTTCCCACGCACCCACCCATAGCTCAACTGGTGCCCTGCCAAGTGTGCCCGAGTCCAGCCCCATCCACCCCTCGATACTTCAACCCCCCAATCCCCGGCAGCCCCAGTTGCCCCCACACCCCCAGCTGCACCGACCCACCGGTCCCCTGCCCAGATGCCCTAATCTGATCACCGGCCTCCCTCTGCTCACAATCCCAAAGTACAGAGTGGCAGCGAAAGCCCACCGGCCCTGCTATTAGGCCACACCCCATTAGGCCCTGTCCTGTTAGGCTCTGCCCCCTCATTTTCACCTTTTGTTAGGCCCCACCCCCTTTGCACTAATGCTAAGAGGGCAGCACTGAGGTGCCCCTGGGCATTGACACTTTGCCCCTTGGGTAGTGCCAAGGGGCCAATGCCAAGAAGACAACCCCCAGCATCTGACCTTCTTGGGGGCCCTAATTGCCCACCCTTCACTCCAGCAAGGTCGGACTGCCAGTTTCCTGGATGTGGGGAGCTACTGTAAACCCCACTCTAGTGAAACACTCCTGATGGAGGGGAGAGGCTAGCAGGCCTAGAGACTTCAGTCCCGTGTCTGCTAATAGCATTAAAAAAACATGTAAATTCAAATTAACATAAATTATGCAGTTCAGAGCTGACAGCGCCAGGAATCAACACTTGGAGATGCGCTCAGGGCTGGACGCCCAATGGGGGTCGTGCTAATCTGGCCCCACTGAAATTTGCATCCCACTGCACTAAAAAATCAGTGCAGCTGCATGGGAGAATCACCCCCATAAGGCCCAATTTACTCACCCTCCCATCATCATAGTCCAGCCCCCTCATCCCAAGGATGTGTTTAATGAGCCTTTACTTAATTGATATCCTTCCTTAAATGTGCAGACAAAACTGCACACAGTACACCGGGTGTTGTTTTATCAAAGCTTTTTACAATTATATCAGGACTTCCTTATTCACGTACTCCAATCCCCTTGCGATAAAAGCTAATATGCTATTTGTTTTTCTAATTGCTTGCTGCACTTACATGCCAACTTTCTGCATTGCTTGTGTAAGCACATTCAAGGTCACTGACAATCAATATTTACAAGTTGTGCACTTTCTAAAGAAATATTCTGCTTTTCTATTCTTATAACCAAAATGAATACCTTCTCACTTCCCCACATTATACTCCAACTGCCATCTTGTTGTCCATGCATTTAATGTGGCTACGTCCCTTTATAGCCTGTCTATCTCCTCCTTATAGCTTACCTTTCCAGCTGGCTTGGTGTGATCAGCAAATTTAGATATATTGTTCTCTGTCTCTTCACCCCCTTCCACCACTATTCTCTGTCTTCTAAAACCAAGTCAGCTCTGTATCAATCTAGCCAGCCCACCCAGAATCTCATGTGATTTTACTTTTTGTACCAGTTTGCCATGTGGGACCTTGTCAAATGCCTTATAAAATACACCCACACGCCTTCCCCCATCAATTATCTTTGTCACCTCTTCAAAAAGCTCAATCAAGTTGGTGGAACCTCAACTGTGGTCGAAGAGGATGGGAAGATATCTGTTCAGGCTCCATCTATTTCTTCCCTTACTTCCCGCAGTAACCTGGTTTAGATCTCATCCACCCCCAGGGGCATGTCTACCTTAATGCAATTTAAGATACTCAACACTTTCTCCTTCGATATATTGACGTTCTTGAGAGTGTTCACACACCTATCTCTGACCTCAACGCCCCATCATGACCTTCCCCTTGGTGAATACCGATGCAAAGTACTCATTAAGGATTTCGCCCACTTCCTGTGGCTCCATGCATAACTTCCCTCCATTGTCCATTAATGAGCCTACTCTTCCTCTTGCTATTCTCTTGCTCCTAATATGTGCATAAAAAGCCTTGGATTCTCCTTGATCCTGTTTGCCAAAGATATTTCATGGCCCCTTTTGGCCCTCCTAATTCCACATTTAAGTTCTTTTCAACTTTCACTACGCTCCTCAAGGACTTTCAAACTTAACAAGGAATTCAATTATGTTATGATCATTATTTTCCAATGAATATTTTACTGTGACATTTTTAATTAAATGTGCTTCATTACACAATTTGATTGCTTTATCCTTAATTGTTTCCACAATGTATTGTTCCAGGAAACATTCTACGTACCTATCTTCTAGACCACCCTTGCCAATTTGATTGTCTTTGATTTGATTTGATTTGATATATTATTGTCACATGCATTGGTATACAGTGAAAAGTATTGTTTTTAGCACATTATACAGTCAAAGCATGCTGTTCATAGAGTACATAAGGGAGAAGGAAAGGAGAGGGAGCAGAATGCAGTGTTACAGTCATAGGCTGTGGAGAAAGATCAACTTATAAGGTAAATCCATTCAAAAATGTGATGGCAGCAGAGAAGAAACTGTTCCGCAGTCAGTGTGTACGTATTCTCAAGCTTCTGTATCTTTTTCCTGAGGAAGAAGGTGGAAGACATTATGTCCAGGGTGCATGGGGTCCTTGAATATGCTAGCTGCTCTTTCAAGGCACAGGAAGTGTAGACAGAGTCAATGAATGAAAAGCTGGTTTGCATGATGGACTGGGCTAGGTGAAGATTAAAGTTCCCCCCAAATTCTTACAATGCCTTAATTACAAGCTGTGATAATGTCTTGTTTAATGCTCTGACCAATGGTATAATTATTGTTAGGAGGTGAATAAAATACACCTGCTGGTATTTTCTGTCTTTGTTTTCTTAATTTACACTCAAGTAATGGACTGCAGAAACTTGAAATAAAACAGAGAATGCTGCTAACACTGTGGAGCACCTGTGGAGAGAAAAATAGAATATCAGTTCTAATGGAATAATTCCAAAAGGAATTCTGAAGATACTTTTCCACACAGACAGTGATGAAAATGTGAAACTCATTATCACATGGGTGGTTAAGGCAAAGAGCAGAGATGTAATTAAGAACTCAATAAAAGGGAGACAGTGTTGTGGAGCTGTGGACAGTGCTCTGAACTAGTAATCCAGAGACCCAAGGTAACACTCTAGGGACCCAGGTGATGGAATTTGCATTCAGTACAAAATCTGGAATTAAAAATCTAATGATGACCATTGTCAATTGCTGTTAAAATCCATTTGGTTCACTAATACCATTTAAGAAAGAAATCTGCTGGTCTTGCCTGCTCTGGCCTACATGTGGCTCCAGACCTATAGCAAGGTGGTTGACTCTGACATGCTTTCTCAAATCGCCGAACAAGTCATTCGGTTGTATCAAAATAACTAAAAAGTCTTAAAGGAATGAAACTGGACAGATCACCCAGCATTGACGTGGAAAGGGAATAATAATGGCAAATTCAGCCCTGTTGACCCTGCAAGGACACTAACGAACATCTGAGGGTCTTGTGCCAACACTGAGAGAGCTTCTCAGACTAGTTAATTAACATAGTCATACTCATTGAATCATACCTTACAGGTAATATCCCAGACACCTTTATTATTATCTCTGTGTTATTCTGGCCCACTGGCAGGGCAGATACAGCAGACGTGTGACACAGCAGTATATAGTCAGGAAGGAGTTTCCTTAGAAGTCCACAACATCACCTTCAGCCCCAATTAAGTCTGAAGCATCAGGTCAAACATGGGCAAGGAAATCTGTTGATTACCACATACTACCCCCCACAATTATTGCCCTTGAGAAGGTAGTGGTGAGCTGCTGCAGCGCATGTGGTGTAAGTACACCCACAGTGCTTTTAGGGACGGAGTTTCAGGATTTTGACCCAGTAATCACAAAGGAACCACAATATATTTCCAAGTTAAGATTGTGATTAGCTTGGAGAGGAATATGATACTGTCATGTATGTCCACAAATTGAATTCATAACTGAAGAAAATTGCTAATTGCAACCACTTGCATTTATATAATAGTCAAATATTAAAGAGGATCCCATAAAATTACCAATATTATCATTACATATTTAATGATTCCTACAATTACAATGTTTTCAAAATATAAAGGAAATCAAAATATTTTCTGAATGCAGTTTAAACTTTGCAGCATTTTAAGGACACACGACTGGACTTCATTCAGCAAGTCAGGCACTATCTTTGGAGACAGAAACAGGGTTAATTTTTCAAGTCCAATATGACTTGTTATTAAAACTGGGTTTGGAACCAAATATCGGCACATTATCTCACTCCTGTTTTATGAGACACATCTGTGTTCATGTTAACTGATATTCCTTACATTATCACAATAATTACACTTCAGAAATACTTCATTACCAATCAAGCACTTTAGTATATCTTCAGGTTATGAAAAACAGTATATAAATGTAACTCTTTCTTCTCTCTCTATTATGAATAACAGAGGTTGCCCTTGTTTTACCTTGTAATTGCTGATGGGAAAGGAGAGCTAATTATCCAATTTGTTATTTTCCCTCATTTGAAATGTCACTGATGTTTAGGGCTTAGTGTCCACAGCTCTGGGCTTTTGTTAATGTGTAAGCAATAACCTTTATCTTTCCCCATTAAAGAGTCATACAAGTGGGCAGCATAAACACATGCACCTACCTGTGTCACTGCTGCAAGTGCATTTCAAACTGTACCCCTTAGAAAGAATACGCTTGGATTTGGATAGCACCTTTCACAACCTCAGGGCATGTCAAAGTTAGCAGAGATACTATTCCACATCTATTAGAATTAATTAGGAAAGGAAATAGGGTCAGAGTGCTGGCAGACATTGAACGTGATTCTTATATTTAACAAGGAAATTGGAACAGGTCCACTGAATTATCGAACAATTGGCATAAGGTCAGTGGTAGGAAATGTAATGAAATCCTTAATCTGAGGTGTATAGTAAAATGTAGAGGGCAGAATTCTCTAGGTATATCCGGTCCACGAAAGGCAAGCCAAATCAAACCCAACCAATTACCGCTCCATCGGTCTATTCTTGACCATCAGCAAATTGATGAAAATTATTGTCGAGAGTGCAATCAGTTGGTGGGTACATAGCAATGTCTTGTTCACTAGCACCCATTTTGGGATTCATCAGGACCACTCAGTCCCTGAACCCATTACAACTTTTATATAAACATGAAGAAAAGAGCTGGACTTGAGAGGCTGCCCTTGGCAATCAAGGCAGCATTTGACTGAGTGGGGCATTTATTTTTAATTCCTTCATAGGACATGGTATGACTGGCTATGTCTGCTTTTAACGCTCATCTCTAATTATCCTTCAGAGGTAATGGTGGTGGGGAGAGTCTTTTTGAACACATGCAGCTAATGTAGTGAAGATACACCCCCAGTGCTACTGAGGAGGGAATTCCAGGATTTTGACCCAGCAAGAGTTAGGAATGGCAATATATTTCCAAATCAGGATGGTGAGTGACTTCGAGGGGGGTCTCCAGGTAGTGGTGTGTCCAGGTTTCTGCTGCCCTTGCCCTTCTAGATGGTAGTGGTTATGGATTTGAAAGGTGATGCCTAAGTAACCTTGGTGAGTTACTGCCGAGCATCTTGTAGATGGTATACACTGCTGCCACAGTGGGTTGGTCATGGAGGAAGTGCATGTTGTAGATGGTGGATGAAGTGCCAATCAAGCAGGTTGCTTTGTCCTGGGTGGTATCTTCTTGAATGTTGTTGGAGTTGCACTCATCCAGGCAAGTGGAGAGTATTCCATCACACTTTTGGTGTGTGCCTTGAAGATGGTGGACAGGCTTTGGGGAGTCAGGAGGTAAGTTACTCTGATTTGCTCTTACAGCCACAATATTTATGTAATGGTTTCAGTTGACTTTCTGGTCAATGGTAACCACCAGAATGCTTAAGAGGGAGGATTCAGCAATGGTAATGCCATTGAATGTCACATTGGTGGTGGTTGGATTCTCTCTTGTTGAAGACCTTCATTGCTTAGCATTTATGTGGAGCAAATGTTACCTTCCACTTTCAGCCCAAATCTAGATATTGTCCAGGTCTTGCTACGTATGGGCGTAGACTGCTTCCATATCTGAGGAATTGCAAATGGTGCTGTACATTGTGCAGTTACTAGCCAATGTCCCTACCTCTTATCTTATCATGGAGGGAAGGTCATTGATGAAGCAGCTGAAGATATTGGGTCTACCCTGAGGAACTGCTCCGGTGATGTCCAGATGATTGACCTTCCATAGCTACAGCTGTCTTCCCTTGTGCTGGCCGGTGTGGACCTGATGGGCCAAGTGGCTTCTTTCTGCACTATGTGGTTCTATGATTCTATGCACAGTATGATTCCCAACAACAAAGGGTTTCCCCCTGATTCCCATTGACTCTAGTTTTGTTGGGGCTCCTTGATGCCACACTCAGTCAAATGCTGCCATAATTTGAAGAACAGTCACTCTCACCTCATCACTGGAATTAAGACCTTTTGTCGATGTTTGGACTGATGCTGCAATGAGGTCAGGAACTGAATGTAAACCCACACAATATCAGAGACAGGTGCAAATAGCGCAAAAGTTGCAACACATAAGGACAATAAATAAGCAAACAAGGCACCGAGACAAAATTAAAAATTAGAAAAACTGTGTTAAACTTCTCCAGAACCTTAGATCAAAGGTCATGCTTGGATTATCGTGAACAGTTCTGGTCTTCATATTATAAAAAGCACAAAGGGGCACAGGAGAAGGTTCAGGTTTGTGCACTAGGATAATAACAGTAATATGACGTGATCCCAATAGAATAGACTGAACAAGTTGGGTTATTTTCTCTATGACAGAGAAGATTGAGGGGTAACATGGCAGAGTTCAGATTAAGGAAGGGTTTGAAACAGTTAAAGTGTTTCCACTTGTGAGGTAGACCAGAGCAAGGTATCATAAATATAAGACAGTAAGTAATAGATTTAGAAATTTAGGATTACCAAGAGAGTGGTTAGAATATGGAACTCACTAGCAGAAGGAGCAGTCAACATGAATAGCATTTATGGGAAAGCTAGAAAAACATTTACACTTGAAAGGAATGAATGGATATATTGGTGGAGTTAGATGCAGCAAGATGCAAAATGGCTTATGTGGAGCTTAAACACCAGCATGGACCTGTTGAACTGCCTTCTGATATTATTTAACTATGTAATGTGTCACTACTAAAGAAAAGCAGTGATTGTTGTAATGCAAAAACTGCCACATAACAGCATTATGCTTATCACTCACCTAATATCAAGAGCTTTTGTTTGAATGAAATACCTGTCAATAACAAAGCCACAACTAGGAAGTTTCAAATATAAGTGCAGAGTTTAGAGTAATTCAAAATCTCAAGGTTCTTTTCGTTTTTACATCTAATAAAAATAAATATGTGATTCGTTTTTGAATGCTCTTCCTCTTTATCATTTCACAGCATTCAATTCATCTCTCATTACAAAAAATCTGAGCCTTGGCAGAAAAGCTTTGCATAAATTAAATTCATGGTTGTCAGCAAAGTGTGTTAAATTTGCACAAAAATACGTATCAGCAGAAACCCTAATCATATGGTTGGAGATTATGGATCAAACTGGTGATCTAATACATATAAATATCAAACTTGTTTCATCAGTTCTACGCAAGACAAATAGTGTACATCACGGTGTCACCATTTATAAATGCACTAGGCCAAGAGATTTTGAAGTGCTTATATTGTAAAATCTGTTATAATTGTGTTTAGTTTTCTACCAGACTTTACCCAACAAAATTGAAAAAATATATATTGCTGGAGAAATGTGTCACATCATGTAACCATACTGACAAGAAACATCCTGCTTTGTGTTGTAGGGCCTGTAGTACATGGTAGTTGGTTTCCATAGTCCAGGAACATTGAAAGGATGGGTTATGGAATGAAGGGGATGGGAGAATGTGGGTGAGGCGGGGTGGTGATTGTGGTACAAACCACCAAGATGCCCACTCTTGACTGCTGTCACTGTCTCCAATGGAATGTTTGGAAATCAGCTGAAGACAGGGCCAGGATGGAATAATAGCTTCTAACATGGTAACAGTCTATTGTACACATGAAAACTGGTAATTTTAGCTGGAGAATTAGTGATATTCATGGAAACATGGGACAGCGTAGTGCACAATGATTAGCCCTGCTGCTTCACGCTGCCAAGGACCCAGGTTTGATTCCTGGCTTTGGTTACTGTCTGTGCAGAGTGTATATGTTTTCCTTCCTCTGCATGGGTTTAAGAACATAAGAACATAAGAAATAGGAGCAGGAGTAGACCACTTGGCCCCTTGAGCCTGCTCCGCCATTCAATAAGATCATGGCTGATCTTTTTGTGAACTCAGCTCCAGTTACCCACCCGCTCACCAAAAGCCTTATTCCTTTACTGTTCAAAAATGTATCTATCCTTGCCTGAAAAACATTCTGTGAGGTAGCCTCAACTGCTTCACTGGGCAGGGAATTCCACAGATTCACAATCCTTTGTGTGAAGAAGTTCCTCCTCAACTCAGTCCTAAATCTGCTCCCTCTTATTTTGAGGTCATGCCCCCTAGTTCTAGTTTCACCTGCCAGTGGAAATTTTCCTCCAGGTGCTCTGGTTTCCTCCCACAATCCAAAAGGTTTGCTCATTCAGTGCATTGGGCATGTTTAATTCTCCCTCAGTGTACCTGGACAGGTGCCATAGTGTGGCGACTAGGGAATTTTCACTGTAACTTCATTGCAGTGTTAATGTAAGCCAACTTGTGACAGTAATAAATAAATTTTAAACTTTTTGAGGTGGACAGGAGAACAATGTGGGGAAAGAAACGTTTGCTCTTAAACTTCAATATTTCAGCCTGCACTGAATGAGATGTAATCAAGAGATGATGTATCGCTTTGATAAATTTTTCAGGGTTATTTTTCCCTATCCTAGAATCAAGGGCTGAGGAATGTATCATTACTTTATAGAAATTTATCTTAGATTGCACTCTTTAATTACTGTATTTTCCCTTTTAATCACACTATTTTATGCAATGAAATAAGACTAACCAAATATTGTGCTTAATTTGCATAAATATAAAATGGCATATATGTTAGTGAATCCTTCTCCATCATGTTTTGCTATGTTTTTGTATTTATTTACTGTAATATTTGTTACATACATAATGTTTGCTTGTTAATCTCTGTTTTCAAGAATGTAAATTGCACTGAGCTTGATTTTGTTGAGGAAAGGTTAGGTCATTATGCTTAAAGACATCTTAATTATATCAAACAGCTTGCAACAAAACAGCATTTAGTCAGCTAATTTTTCTTACAATGGGGAAGGCCACGCTCTGAAACCTTTCATTCACAATACAGGGAGAGGTTGGAAACTGGGTAAAATCCTTCGGGCTGTACCTTACACACATCAACATTGTAAGTATTAACTGCAATTCTAAGTGCGGCACACACGATTGGAAGGAATTGATTTGGTTTGCGCATTAGCAACGCCTACTTTGAATGGCCATGCGTTGTACTTTTATAAATTTTGTGAATAAAGTATATTTTAGAGACAGTGTCGAATTGTTATCTAAGGATGTAAATGGTTCTTTGGTCTTATTGGTATAATGAGGTTAAACAAGGCTAGCATCTATTGATTCTTTAATCGGCACAGAGAAACTCCAAGACAATCCAGACATGTGTACGTCTAAGATAAAAGCAATATACTGAGAATGCTGGAATCTGAAACAAAAACAGAACATGCTGGAAAATCTCAGCAGGTCTGTCAGCATCTGTAGAGAGAGAATGGAGCCGTTTCAAATCAGGGTGACTCTTCGACTTACTCGACGCGTTGGCTCTATTCTTTCCCCACAGATGCTGTCAAACTTACTGAGATCTTCCAGCATTTTCTGTTTATGTTTACATTTAATTTCGCTCTACTGGTCCGGCATTCAGAGAGAACCACACAGAAGTGCGGAACTCTTGTTGCCCCAGTTCCCTATCAAGGTTTGTAAGTGGCTGGGAACCCTGTATTGCTGACTGAAAGGGATTGAATCCCAGAGATTCCATAGGCAGCGCTTGAGATCTAGGAAAATCAAGATTACCAACCCATTCAGGAAATTACAAATCCCACACGCTTGGATCACATAGTAACCTCGACTGCGAGTGTATTACACAGCTGGTTATGGCACTCTCTCAATAAACGTGTGTTCTCTGCTGATGGGTATCAGAATGGACCGAAGGGCCGTAAATTGAGTTAAAATCCTAAATAAATCATATATCTGAAATGATTGCTTCAGATGGTGATTGTTTAAGGTCCGTCAGCGATTTCCCCCACCAGACACACACACAATAAATAATACGATCAATTTGAGTCTTGAATTTAGCCTTAATTATTTTGAAAAGTAATTAGAAAATATTTCAGAAAATGGGAGATCTTCAATTAAGTTATAATTTGGGAATTTCGAGCATACTTGACAGGGCAATATGTTGCAAAGCGCCATCTGTGTATACCGAGATGCTTCCAGCGATGAGAATTATCTTACCTATTTATTCTGGTATGAAGTCTATAATGACAGCTTGTGAAAGCTGATCCAATGGGACAAAAGTCATCATGTAAAGTAGCTGTTCAACTCTCCTGAGTGGCAATACAGCAATACAGCGAGCAGCCTGTGCTCTTAAGCATCTTCAGAGAGCAATTATTTTCCTAAGGCGATAAATATAGGAGGGTCTATTTCTGTTGCAGTCTGGTTCTTTGACACTCTCAATAGCTTCGGTGTACCTTGGCACATATCTTCTCTGTCCCTTTTTATCGCAATATTCCGAGTGACCAGCTCAGTGTTGGGATGCAATGTAATACCACGAATGCCGAGTTACTTAAACAATGATTGACTATTTTTAAATACTTCCTATTTGTTCTATGTAATCAAGGAAGTAGTGACACTTTATACCCGATCTTGTGTCAAGTAATGCAGTAGAAACATGGATTATATTAAATGCCTTTTAATGATGCAACAGAACCAGATTGACTCGTTAATAATAACAGAAAATGCTGGAAATGTGTGGCAGCTCTGGCAGCATAATAATAATTAAATTAAAGGACAGTGGTTACTGCAAATCAGAAAGAAAAATAAGTAGTGCTGGAAATACGCAGCAGGTCTGCCAGCATCTTATAGAGAGAGGAAGGGATTTCACCTTTCCGGTCGAATAGGACATCTGATGGGAAGCAGAAAAGTGATGGATGTTGTATGTAAAGAGCGGAGAAAGGGCAAAAAGAAAGATGTGAGATAAAACAGAGAAAGGAAGAGATTAAACAACAAAGTTGTTATGGAGCAAAAGGCAGTAGTAAAATTGTGGTAAAGAATGCATAGAAGCAGAGCCAGTGTTAATGGCACAATAATGAACAGTTCTGTCTGAAGACAAAAACACATGAACACAAGATACTGACAAGAACTCAGCATAAAAGACAATCAAAATAGAGGACAAAGTTCATAGTCTGAAGCTGTTGAACTCAATTTGAGTCCAGAAGGCTGCAAAGTTCCTAACAGGAGGTGCTATCCCTCCGGTTTGCGTTGGGCTTCATTGGATCATTGCAGCAGGCCAAGGACAGACATGTGGGCAAGATGTTGAGTTGAAATGACAAATGACAAGAAGTTTGGGGTCATGCTTGCCGACGGAGCAAGGGTTTTTGTTTTCAAAGCGGTTACCCGGTCTGCATTTAGTCTGCCCAGTGGAGAAAGGACAACACTGAATACATTACTCATTGAAACATGTAGGATTCCAAAGGGCCTTCATAGGATAAACGTTGAGAGGATGTTTTTCCTCTCGGTAGAGTTTAGGACCAAAGGACATAATCTCAGAATAAAGAAAGGCCAATTTAAGACTGAGGTGAGGAGGAATTTCTTCTCTCAGAGGGTGGTGAGTCTCGGAACTCCTTGCCACAGAGAGCTGTGCGGGTAGAGTCATTGTGTATATTTAAGGCTGAGATTGATTTTGGATCAGTAAGGGAATCAAAAGTTCTGGGGAAAGGGCGGGAAAGTGGATGTGAGGAACCTCAGGTTAGCCATGACCCCATTGAATGGCAGAGCAGGCTTGATGGGCTGAATGCTCTGCTGATGTTCCCATTTCTTATGCTCACAACACCAGGTTAAAGTCCGACAGGTTTATTTGGTATCACAAGCTTGTGGAGTGCTGCTCCTTCATCATTTTAACCTGGTGTTGCGAGCTTATTGCGTCCACTCCAGTCCAACGTCGGCAACTCGACATTATGGTCTCATGGTTAGGAGATGATAGAGGAGTGGACCTTTGGTCATGGAAGGAACAGTCCCTATGGAATGTTAATGAGGAAGGAGAGGGGTAGATATGGTGGCATCAAGCTGGCGTTGGTGAAAATGCTGGATAGGATCCTCTTACTGCAGGGGCTGGTGAGGTGGAAAGTGAGGACAAGCTCTGACAGCATCTTTGAAGTGGAGATGCCGGCGTTGGACTGGGGTAAACACAGTAAGAAATCTCACAACACCAGATTAAAGTCCAACCAGTTTATTTGACAGTAAACCCACAAGCTTGTGAGTTTACTATCAAATAAACTGGTTGGATTTTAACCAGGTGTTGTGAGATTTCTTACAGCATCTTTGAAGACAGAAACAGAGTTATCCGTGTCAGGTCGATGATTACTTGCCAGAAGAGAATCCCCTCTCCATAGATGCTGCTGAATATTTTCAGCATTTTCTGCTTTTTTATTTCAGATTAGCAGAAGCCGCTGTATTTTGTTTGAGACTGGTTATTAACTATGAGGCGCACGACACATATTAGAACTACATATTATCTTATGGTTAGAAATCAGTAACATGGCGGCTGAGATCCAAAATAATGATATCTATAGTCATCAGTGCGTCAAAGTGCTGCTTCTGCGATGGTACTTCTGGCAGTACTGCTGTGACCTGAACAGTTAAAGCATTGCTACCTCTACCGCCTAGCTTTCTTACCCAGTACTTTTTCGAGCTGGCATTGCCTACTTAAGTAATGTATTCATATGACACTGGGAGTTTGTCTTACATGTGCTGTTCTATATTTAATGCGAGAGGCGCTATCATTAAGTGATATTAAAATAGCACCGATGACAGACGAGGCCATAAAGAATAATGTTTGCTGACTTTGTGCGATAAAACATCAATATGGGTTTGCCTTGTAACTTTCCTTAATGGACAACTGCTTATATAAGACACTGGCTGACTTGTGGCGGTGCTTTGTTTTATTTGCTGCGTTAGGTGTAATTTAAATAACCCCTGTTGAATTCACCCCAGATTGCTTAGGGCAGCGTTTCTTTTAATTCAACCCTACGATCCTCCTGGCCTCCACATCTCACATTGACAAACATCCCCCATTTTTGCACGCGAATTAAAAGGGTTGGTCCAGCTAATTGTTTTACCCCCACTATTTTTTAAAGTAAGAATTATACAGCAAACATAAAATCTCAAAGCAAATCTGATCTCGTTACATGTAAACAGTAACAATATTATGAAAAGCTGATTGGCCAATGGCAGGGAAAGGGCCAGTGTGTAAGGAAGTGAAGTGTATATATTGTAATGAGTCGATTGCTGTTCACGATCGCACACCACTCCGCCGACAAATAGAATACCTGCCGTTGTCAAAACTCCCGTCGAAGAGGATTAACCGCAGATAAAAGAATGTGCCATTCTGGGCGGAGACTCCTAGTTGTACAGATTTGGGAGCAGAGGGAGGGGGCGGGGGCTCGGTCTGTTGAACGCTCCAAGTTGTTTATTGACTTTGAGAGATGGTTTCCCTCTTGTTTGACATTAAAAAAAAACCCGCACAATGAGATACTCCGGGGAATGTGTATAGGAAGAAACGCAGTGCGGTCCACCATTCTTAAAATTCCGTCAGAATTTCCGAATGTCAGATTTCCAGTACCTTCAATATTTAGCTTTTCTAATTAGATCGCTCCCTGCTGTTTTCACAGCTTGTTCCTCCTGTGTGCTGACAAATCGCAGGGTAGACCCCCAGATTTACAAGATGTGCCATCCATTTGAATTTTGAATTGGTTTCACGGAAGTTTTGAGGCCATCGAAGCAGGATCAGTGTTACTGTAGCTCTCCGTGTATGTACATTTACTAAAGTATTTGTCTTTAATGAAACTAATATGCTGAATGCTACAGCTCTTCTCTGCTCGGTGTTGATAGTCTGGGAGAGGTCAGTATCCCTTCGGTGCCTGGTTTGCATTTCTATACCTGTTGGATCTATCCAACTTCGTCAAATGACACATTGTATTCCTGACATAACAAAATAAACACCAGGTAACCCGACAGAACTGAGTCAGGGTTACAAAAAATACTCATGGGAAAAACACGGCTCAGTGGGCCTAGGGGTAACTTTACATTTTCGTAAACGTTTGGATAATATTGATAAGCATGTTAGATAATAAAGTTTATGTTCAGGCCACTGCTGGCACATGGCAATATAAGCTGCAGAGGGGAAGGGAAGGGCGGGGGGGCTTGTCATGCTGACGCGAACATGCTCGGGAATGCTTGTGCACCAGTCACACTGGATAATGTCGGCTTTGATTCGGTCTGTATAGTAAAATATAAAGTGTAAACCACCACCTCAACCGTACAAGAGAGGTATTTTACAACTAACCGCCTAACAAGCTGTTGTGAACTGCTAATGGTGTAAAAACAGCTAATTATGTCCAATTACGGAAAACTATAAGCCACCTCCCCTTCTCTCTCGCTCCCCCCCCCACCCCACCCTGCCATGTCTATGCTTTAATAAAGGGCATCTCGTATTATGCCACTTACAATGTTATGTGCCACCAGGTAATTCGATGCTAATCTGACCATTTTCCTGAAAAGACTCCACGTTTATTTCGCACTGGAGCATGAGTTGGTAAAGACAAGACCAGGGCGTGTGGCTATTGAAGGAAAGGGTTTGAAGATCTACAGATTTTTTTCACGATTAAATGGCTTCATTATTTTACAGCAGCTTTTAAAAAAAATCGTCAGCCCCACGGGGCTGTGATCCTTCGGGGCTAAAATGTACAAATTCCACAAATAAAACTTAGGTAATTACAATTAAGAAAAGGCCTAAACTCTTCAAAAGCATCGCGGCACAAATTGCAAACGCACCTAATATTGTGGCTGATTCCTCTGAACATTCAGTGAGAATGCATGGAGTCAAGGATTTTATATGCTGCGATTAAAGAGGTTGTTGCTCAGCAGAAATGTGAAGAGGCATGTTTAAAAGGTGGCACAGACCCCTCCCGCTCATCCTCCAGCCATCCCATCTTTCACAATACTGCACATTGTTTCAATCAGAAATACTCAACAGTTGTCTTGTTGCAGGGCATCTGGCTAAGTGTTGATATTACAATGTGAACTATAACGTCCCTAACAATGTGGATAGTTTCGTCAATATAAGTAAGTTAAATTAAACCGAAAATTATTATATGATGCGCAGTGTTCATCTTACCAAAACCTCCAAGACAGTAAAAGTCAGTGTCTCATCGAATAACATTTACCTACAGGTTCTAACTGCATGTCATTATATATTCCTTGGCTATCCCACTTGTAAATGAAGTCAAGTACATCTAAGCCACATGGTAATGCATGAAATGAAATTGAACTGGACCCAGAGAGAAGGATATTACAAATTATAAACTCATCGTGCACGTTTTTCGGTTACGGAAATGTCAACTGACCCAAACATTAGGAAAGAGTTAGCAAATGTAACGAATAACATTCTCGGTGTAAAAGTCTGTCACTGACAAGAATCTGCTTAGGTAGTTGTATCAGTGCGAGCAGTGAGTCCCCTTGTCCCGGAATGCCAGCTCCTAGCTCTGGGCATTGAGAACCTCTGTGAGCTGATTCCGTTCTCAGATAAGGAGCCGCCGAGAGTCCAGCTCTGTCTAGACGTCAGGACCTCACAAGTCAAACTTGTTTTGATTAGGCTTAAAGATACACCAACCTGTTTCAAACGTGATCAGCGCCAACTCCCCCTACCGCTCCTGCCCACCACCCCCCGCCAACCCCCCAACTCCCTTCCCCGCTTCCCACCATCACTCCCCCAGCCCCCACACCCTCTCCGCTCCCAACCCCACACACAGTCTGAAGAATGGTAACAAGAAACACAACACATCATCTTCCTCTTCCGAGGTGCAGTTTGCTCCCCCGAGGCTATATATGTCACTAGGCGGGTTTAAATGTTGTTTTCGCTTCTGTAAGATCTCCTCAAACATAAAGAAACCCCGAGGCTACAAAGACAATTAGCAGTTTCACAGTCTTAGGAAGGGGTGATTTTCAGAAATAGACACCATTCTAAAGTTAATGGTCGCCAACCAAACGACGGGAAGGGTATAAGTAACGATGTACTTTACAATGTATAGTCTAATATAATGCATATTACTGGAAAGAGAATTTATTGATCATTTTGATTTTTCACAACGTGTAATTAGCATAAGTTATCTTGCTACAGTCATCATTCTGAAAATTCCATATATTAAAAAAAAGTTTTCGAATATTTTGTGAATGAGTAAAAAAATCAGACTGCAATGTTACCGTGAAACATCCAAGGCTAGGATTCGGCGCTCGGGAGAAATATCTTACAGTTTGTCTCCTCATTTGAATATCTGTCATTATCTGTCAAAAGCGTTGCTTAAAAATGTTCAACACATAATTATGTTTTAGTTGTATGCGGGATAATAATTATATATTTCCCAGTTAAATTAAATAGCTGGGTATGGGTTTTAAGTAAACATAACAGATCATCGCGGCGAAGGTTGACTTCGAAAGAACACAATTCGCCTTTCACAGTCCTGGATGGAAAGGGGGACCGTCAACTCGTTCAGTGGAGACAAATTACAGCTAAAAAAAATTAGAATGTTTAATATAAGTACATGGCATTTGATGGGAGGGCGGGGCTGTCTTTTCCCTGTTTAATGTTGTATGTTTTTTTTATTGGTTGGGAAGTCTCGTACACTGAGCTGTATATAAAGGGATCGTTCATCAAATGCTCGGAAATCGAGCTGTAAAGTTTGTTTTTGTGGCGCCTGAACTCAAACATTGTCATTCAGTGGCTTGTTCCACTATCTGGACAAACAACAGTGAGAACAGGAACCTCCGCCAGAAGCACCCAGGCAAGTTCCCACCAGGAAGAGACATTTTATGAAAAAAGTCGTTTGCAGGATTTACAGAACAGAACCATTCTTTTTTTCTTAAAGCGTACATCAACCTAGGCATATCTCTAAACAGAATCGATACTAATAAATCTCCCGACAGACGAGTTGTCTGAACATAGCATTCATTTAGTTAGTCGTGTTCACTAAGCTTCTGTTTTTGAAGTATTTTACAATGAGAGGCGTCAAAATGTCTTGGATTTCCCAAAAAAAGAAAACTGTATCAAATGTCTGCAATCGACATCATGCAACTAAAATCAATTCAAATAACTGCCACACATAAATGTAGATAGGGGAAACAATTGCTCATTCATCTGCAATATATTATATATGTAAATACATATGCATATATATGATGCACATTACACGCATGCATTCGCAGACATATGTATGAGTGTGTCGAGTCGTCATACAATGTTCGATTGGCGCAGTTTAGAAGTGCAGCAGAACTTGCCCGAGTTTTGTGATTAATTCTTAGATGAGTATTCGACCATTGCTGAATAATACAACCCGCACTTTTGCCAGTTTACTTGAACCAATTGGTCGACAATAATGAACATTTTCTCGAATTTTGCTATCCAAGTTAGGTAATCCAATCGTCTAAAGTTCTGATGAACTTAGCCCAGTCTTGCCCTTCCCTGTGCCTTCAAGGGATGTTTCATTTATCTCGCTTTGTGTGTTCTTCCATACAACAATGAGTTCTAAATGTTAACCGCCGCCGACCAAAAAAAAGCGTGGCAATTTCTTCCGCCTTCTTACGGTAGCGTTACTCTGCTGTGTCCGTCCTTCATTGCATTCTGGTTTAAAGTAAACTAAGCTATTTGTTTGGCATCTAATGAACTCTCAACTACGAATTTCAATTGAAAACAAAACTGCATTGGCAGCAAACCAAGTGGACAAAGAAGGTCAAGAAGATAAGGCCAGACCGGATGGTTAGTGAGGGAGCAATTGTCCATTTTGATGGCTCATTAGATTGATTCAGTCAATATCCAAATCATATAGTCATTCAGTTCAGTCTACTCTACTACTGACATACAGTCTATCTGCCATGTCCAGCTCGCTGAGGCAAATTTAAGATGTATGTCAACGAAAACATACTTCTGCATGTTCGTGACAGACATTTGGGGACTTTTTAAAACCAAATTTTTATTCCCCGAGTTAATATTTTAACAATTTTCACGTGGAGATGTCACACCTGTGTGATATGAAAGGATCCAAATATGAATTCAAATCATGACTAACAGGATTGATTGTGTTTTTTTAGGAAAGGAAGTTACCAGACTCTTGATAAAAATCAATTGGGGCCAGCAGTTGGGAGAGATACTGCAGTGATGAGAGCGGATGTAAGCTCCCAATGGCCCTGTTGTTTCCTAGTAACTGATGCCATTATAACCATGTGTTCACAAAAAAAATCAAACAGCCCGCCAAAACAACGTTTAACTAGAATCGTTGTCGCATTCCATAGGTACGAAGATGAATTTGTAGATTTGCGCATTAAATAAAAAAAAGTGCCTTCTATTTCTGAGATGTCACTACCCAAATTTTGGGGCGATGGGAAAGGGCGGGGTGGATTGTTTATTTAAAGGTGTTACATGTCACGGCAAGACTGCTGCCGATATTTAGCAGACGCTATTCCTATCCTATTTGTTTTCTTCCGAAGTGTTTACCCGTATATAGAGAAAAAAGACAACACATGGGCAGCTCTGAATGCCAAACTTCCTTTCGATAGACACAACACAACCTTATAAGGAACCATACTGATAGAGCTGCTGTTATAATAACCGCCAACACATTTTACCAGCCAATATCGGCACTTCCAAAACTGCAGTGCCAAGTTTACACGCGTTCAAACTTCCCAACACTGATCAGTGCACATTCGAGCTGGAGTAAACTGCTTGAAATGCAGCCGACTCCACCACTGCTAAAATACAAGTAAAACAATGAAAAGCAGAATAAAGGGAGAATAAAATGTGATAAGTAGATATCATTTTTAGTAATAGTTTGAAATTTTATAAACGATTGTTTATTAATCATTCTTTACTTTTAAATTAGTTTAAATTAACTTTTTCAAGGCAATAAAATATTCTCTCTACCATTATCAAACAAGAGAAAACTACAAAAGTAACTGTTGTTTTGAGTTTTTAAAGGACTGGTGATTAAATTTCTCCTCCCCCCCACCCCCCCATTTAAAATCAGAGGTATGGATGTCTTTATGTAAGTACACTTAAATGTGAAGCAATTAAAAAATGTTTTAAAAACAGTTAATCCTCAAACTAATTTATCAAATTACAATGGCTGTATCTGCAAAAGGCTTGATGTCATCTTTCAGTTATCTCAACATTTTTATTAGTGAAATAATCTTGAAGATATATTTCTACATATGGCATTTTCTTTTATTTTTTACATAATCTTCAAGAAAAGACAGGACACATAAAATTAGACATGTTTTTCAAAGACCACAGTACATGTTTTACTTCAGCAAACATAAAATGTCAAAAAGACATGAAAAGTGGCAAGTCTGTTGACAATAAATAATAAATTATTTATAATTTTGCAGTACAAGAACAAACAAAATGTTTCTTTCCAGAGCTAAAACTGTTGTTGGGAACTGTTTTAACCTAGGAGTATACACATCTTTGGGACAATTCTGGACGGACACGAGTTCACACACAAATCCCACGAAGCTGTGGCAAAAAGAGGTATACCTTGTTGCAATGCTTGAGCTTTTTAATAAAAAATAAAAAAAATGAAATATCAGTAGTTGCCTTCATAATTTCATTGCAGGGACTGTAATCTCATGAACTAGCTACATGCTAAAGATCTAGGATCCAATTGTCCTTAGTTATAGGTCAATTAAAAGCATTGCAAAAATGCAACTATACCTTTCAGAACTGATCCTATAGGACAGTCACTGAACTACTTAGGCTGTGGTACATTCTGCATGTCACGATTGTCTTTCCAGTCCACCTTTTGCAGATGTATGGGACTCTTCTGGGGTTTTTTTTTGGCAAAGCTGACCCACTGATGTCCTTTCTAGGCAGCACCATTGAAGATGTTGGGACTATAGTCACTCCACTGGATCATCTTATCTGTTTGTGTGTGCAACACATTCAAATCACATCTCTCAGGTTCTTGAGCATACATCCTTTTCTATATCTTCAAAAATGTCTTTGCATGAAGTCCCGGATGCCTTAGGAGTCTCTTCTATTTGCACTTGTAGCCAGATCCCACTCTAGTGTCTGATTGTCGTCACAGTGTTGCTAGGGTACAACATTGGTTGTTTGAACACAGAGACTTCGTGCAAACAGATGATGGCTGCTTTCTGATCAGACATGGACCAGGTTGCATGAACTTTTTTTTAAAAAAAGTGTGGGCTAGAGAGTTTTGAGGGTCCAGGGTTCCTCATGGCTCTCTGTAGGGCTGTACTGAGAGTTCAGGCTCCTCATGCCTCTATAGGACTTGCTACCATGCTGTTTGGTGTGTCAGGGAGTTGGGAGGACATGGACGCTACTTCACTTCCAGTGGAGTTAGAACCTGGCCCTCCCTCTGAAAAATTAACCTGTAAAAATCATAGCAAATGAATGATCTATGGCCTCTTCAAAATGTTGACATCAATCCAAGTTGCACATATCAGAAAATAACATTCATGAAAAATATATTTTTGACCTTTGTAATGATAGTTGTACAATGGGTTGCATTAATTTTATCATTAAAGACAATCAAATTACAATAAACAGAACGTGCTTTTTTGTCAAGTTACCATTAAAGTGCTATATATCTCTAAGTTGAAAACAATGGCAAAGTAAATAATAAAGGTCTCCTAGTAAAGCACAAGTAGGTCTAGTTAATTTCCCAGTGCAACATTTAATAATGTAAAGTAATACATTAAGTTTTCCAAAAGTACATAACGAATTAATATATTCCGCAGGAATTCATTATTTATTGTAAAACATCACATATTTGTTTAACCCCTTGAGTACTATGCTTTTTTGCACTCTGAAGCAAGAGAATGTTTCCTATCACTGAGTAACTATTTCTGACATGAAAGTGCAGTGAATTCCAAACAGGAAAGGCAGGAAACATTTTGCTCATTTGTTTGGGGATACCTTGCAAAGGGGCTGCCACTGGCCTTAAAGAGTTAAGCTGAAGTGGGTTACTGAGTTGAGTAATTTTATCATACATTACATGCCTTTTGCAGATGCCTCTCGAGCATTATTTTTACTTCAAGAACCCAAGCATTTTGTACGTTAAGCACCAAAGGGAAGCACAATTTAGGTTATTCTTCAATTCAGTATTGTAACACATTCTAAGCAGTTAAATTAGGTCTAATTATTCAGTGACAAAACTCTACCATCACTGTGATCATATAAGACTTATATCCACCTTTACCAAGAGTTGGGTGAAATAAAGAAGTTTCAGCTCCATTGTTCACAGATAATGTTTACTTAGAAGACTAGTGGGGAGGGTTTCCTGATTACCAATCTGCTGACTTTTAATAACACTAAATCTAAAGTTGAGAAAATATAGCAATAATATGCATTTTGTTTCAATTTCATTTCCTGCATGTGTCCTGCCTTCAGTACTGTGGTTTCCCCCTTCCCATCCAACACTTCATTAAAATAATCAGTAGTGTTTTTAATATGAAATATCTGACTAAAAATGCCTATTTGACAGTAACTGAAATAAAATAGAAGTGCATGTTTCAGACAACAAGCCATTATCAGTGTAAATGTTAAACACAAATTATGTGAATATGGGAAAAAGCTTATGTAAACAATTTTGATTTTTAAAAATCCCCTATATTCTTGATGGTCGTCAAAATGAAAATACTAAGGCTGGCAAAAGAGGGATTCTGCAATTTTTATATCCATGAATTGTCTATATATGGATTGGTGTGTAGCAGGTCCCCTGATTGCAGTGATTTCTGGTGCAGTCTGTACTGTGGTGGTGGTGAAGGTGTTCTGCATGTTGCTGGCACTCACCAGTTGCTGAAAGGCAGGCTGTTCGATATCACTCTGCAAGGCGAAGTCACTCAAAACTTTCCAAGGTGGCTGGTAACTCTGCACCTCCACAGGATTGGCTTGCAAACTGCTGTCATGTCTCTCAGGACTGGCAGCTACCATTGGGGTCCCTGTCATCCCCTGGATATTCTCCAAAAAAAAACAGTACTTATTACTTTATTTTATTAATAACAGTACACCTCCATTCACTTTTCTTTCTTATTTTGTGAACAATGCACAATGTTCTGAACTGGGCACCTTGCAATGGTAACACTTTAAAATTTCATGTAAGCCACTTTCTGTTGCCCATCAAAAATGCACCATACAATCTAGGATCTCCCAATACATGTGATATGTAATCTAAATAATTCTATACATGTTGCAGTAAAATAGTGCACTGTGATATCATGCATAAGATGGAGTAGGAAATGCTAATAATGTTGAACTGCCATTATAACCCCATGGCACAGGTAATATAAATATACAAACATCATTTCTAATGTTGGTAATATGCTATTCATTCACTTCCAAAAACATACTGTTCTTACAGTAATATCCACAAGAGGTAACATGAGTGACCCCAAATCTAATAGCTGTCCGAACTCTTAAGATAAACTTCCAAGAATTGGATACTAATTGACCCACCAACATACCAATGCCCAGAACGGACTAAGGGCCATTTCATCCGTATTAACAATTGCAATAATTTCAAAAACACTACTTTTGCTTTGTCGTGCAATATTGTTTAGCAATGAGCGAATGTCCTGTGAATCCGAATGATATTATTTAACTCAAAGATCGGTGGTTGAAAATTGGATATGGGTACTGTCGTGCTTTTATCACTAGAATTGCTCATGAAAACGCTGGTGTTTCAAGCATTAGGGGATAGCTAGCAATGTTTTCAGCCATTCGTCTTCCAGTTTACATGCAAATAGACATGTCTCCTCTCAAAGTCCCCATGAAAGTTCAGTAAGAGAGCGGGGAAGAGAGAAACACTTACTGTTTTATCGTTGGGCTGTTGTTGTTGCAATTGCTTCATGAGGATGCTCTTTTTCTTGTCCTTACAGCGCTTGTTTTGAAACCAGACTCTAATGACACGGGGGCTCAATCCTGTCATTTCCACAAGCTGCTCCTTCATGAGCGCGTCGGGCCTGGGGTTGGCTGCATAACAAGTCCGTAATGTGTGGAGCTGCTTCTCGTTCAGAACTGTCCGCACCCGAGTCGTCTTCTCCGGCTGTTTGTGAACATGCGGCCTCAACGCTGGCTGTCGGGCAGAAATGGGCTCTGCTGCAAGAAAAAAAACCACAGGCCATATATCCTAAATGAGTTGAGCAGCAAGGTGGGCATTGGAATATGCTTTTAATATTTGTCCTGACAATAACATTCAAGCCTAAGACGACCGCGAAGCCATATTTAATGGCGTGGACCGATTTGAAATAAAGTTTGAGTTTGTCAGAGAATGTGGTTTTGAAGGAAGGATTAGAGGTCTGAGGTCACAGTAAAATCAGGTTAAAAGTAGTCTTGGAATCGTCCGGCATGATGTGCAAAACGGGTTTAACTGCACCAGGTCCAAGAGCTGAAACAAATCAACCTTAAATATATTTTTGTGTATGATATGTACATTCCACTATCTGTTGGTGCCAATTAAATTTAAATGAATCAGAAACAATGTGCCTAGGACTGGGTTTCAGCCTCGGCTTCAATCGCATTCTCCTGTTATTTGAATACTAATACTAGCCAACTCCATACAAATACAATTCAGATAGGGGCGCATTGTTGATACAAGCCACTCTGTAGGAGGAAACCAAGCGGTTAGTAACTTGTGGCTTTTGCTACGGTCGCCGCCGCTGCTGTGCAAGTTTGTAAGGCAGCAGTTTGGGGTATTTTTATTGCACCGAGCAGAATCAGACTCCACTTTCCATGCAGCCAGATATATGATGTGATAAACGGGGGGCTCCCGCAAAGTTTCAAGGGTGTGATCAGAGAATTGCGGCGTTTGATGTGTTTATGAAAGGTTCAGTGGACCATGCAGCAGGTAAAATGAGATTTTCAGAAAGTCCGCCCACAATTATGTTAGGCTGCTCTGAAATATGGTTTTCTGTGAAAGGGGTCTAACTAGAAACAATTGGAATAACATTTCCATTACAGAAGCACTGTACTTAATTGGCATCGGTCAATCATAAATCAAAACAGTCTTCCGTTTCAGAAAATAAACTTACAGCCATGCATTTGATGAAATTTAATGGCATGGATCAGGTAGTATAAACAGGCATTGCATTGTGGTGCAAATAACCATTTAAAGAGGTTATTAAAGTTTGTAAAACAAAATCAGGTCGTGTTGTGAAAATTGCAATCCAGCATTTATCGTGTGATGTAATTTGATACTTAGTGCCAGGCATGTTACTTGAATAAAGTTACATTTACATAGCATGTGCATTTGCTATCTGGCAGCACCGAAATGCTGTAAAGGACAACAAAGAATACAGCATCACTGCTGTAGCAAGATCCAATATTTACATGGGATTGAAAGATCAAATGCGACAGACGCTACTTGAAAAGTCTTCAAACATATAATTATGCAGATTTCAAATCGATTGTCTTTCGGAATTCTATGTATTGCAATAAGGGCACCTTTCTGTTTGCGAGCTGGAAATCTTAAAAAAAATGACGCTGAAAAGCCTCGGCTGGCTACAGAAGCCCACATTAGCTAACCTCTGAGCGAATATAAACGGAGTCATCGATTCATGAAGGCTGTTTCAACAGATTTGGAATATAGAGCAATTCTCAGAAACCTTCAAATACTTCTCTGAATCCAAGGTTACTGTTTACATTTACATCAATAAAATGGGAAGTTGCATTTACAAAACAAATTTATTCCACGCCAATATAACACGCTGCCACTAGAAAACGGTTCCGCCATGGTATTTTAACTGTACAATTGTCTCCTTCAAATTTATGGAACTCTTCATTAAAAATATAATACATTTAGAAATGGTGTCTGAATAACTCGTTTGAATAGCGATGGGAATATTTATAAGTGAAGCCACGTTCCTTCAAAGTCTGAATCTCCAATCATTAAAAGCAGATCAACTTGAAACACAGAGGTAAGTAAATGGACACTTCTTCTCCCACTGCCAAAAAGTTGTAAAACTGCTTCAGTCATTTAACATGGTAGGACAGTGTGCTCAAGTTCATAGTACCTACATTTGTCTGTAATTTACCCTGAATGCCAACAAACTGTAAGGCAGAAAGAAAACATGCACGTGTTGTGTTTCGCCTGTACAGTGTACCATTGCCAATATTCAGACCACACATTCTGGTTCTGTGGTGAAACGTGTGGGTAAAACGTACAGAAAATCAAAATGTGAACTTTATAACTGGAAACTTTACTGTTGTGCGTCGTAACAAAATGCTCAAAATGTTGAACTGCTGGATGAGAGACAGTATCAATTATCTGTTTTCATCCTGCATGATGATGTGTGGATGGACTCTAACAAAACGAAGTTTTGAAAGCGTACATACCCGCCATCTGTAAGGGTCTGTTGCCATGCATGGGACTGAGGGGGTCTGGGCCAACCGAGGCTCGTTCTACAACATCGTGATCCGCCCGGCAGAAGAGACCGTCTTCCCGCAATGCGAATTCATCACCGGGGATGAGCTGGCGACTGCACGCCACACAGCGGAAGCAATCGATGTGATACACCTTACTGCGAGCTCTCATTACAAAGTCATTCTTACTGAATCCTATATTACACTTTGCACATTTTGTTCCGTACAATCTGCAAGTCAAAAAGAGAAAAAAATCAAAAACATTCAGCAAAGGGTCAAAGGGGGCTCCATCCAGCATGTCATACACTTCACTACAGAGGGAAGGTGATCCTAGTCCTAACAAACCAACACACAATTGCTTCTGAATTGACTGTGGAATTTTTTGTTAATCATAACACAGATGATGCCAAATAGACCAAATTATGCTTCACAGAAGTCGGAATGTAAAATATATTTCCGATCATTTTAATTCTCATCATGTCCACTACTCCGCGATAAACTTCCACATCATGTTAAAGCTTTTTTTTAGAAAAACAATGGAATGTGCACTGCATGATACACAAACGCAAAGCGAGTTAATGCACTATTCGATGTTAAGTTTAATCACAGATTTTTAGTTAGTGTACATTCATTACAGAATAACATGATTTTAATTTTTGCATATTGTGCAGTAGTTTAATTGATATGGTAAACATCGATTTTCATTTATTTAAATAATCCAATCTCGGAATCTGTGCTTTTTATCCGAATTAAAATGTTCGTTTTTGAACATTTATTAGAAAGAAGTCATATTTTAAGAGTCAGTGTTTCAATTAGTGACAGTATTTTAATTTCTTTTGACAGCGATCTTTATGTTAAACTTGATTCCCCCAGTTTAATAGGAAAATAATATCAAGTGTTTTTAAAATCAATTGTCAAATTTGTGCGTATCAACACAAGAGCGTGCACAATACATTACATCGGGAATTTTGATATCGGTCGAAGATTGCTTTGCTGCAAAATATTCACTTGTATCCAACAAAACTCTTCATATGACAGCGCTCATTGGAACTGAATTTGCACTTTCAGTTCACACCCTTCCTTTCCACCCACAAATACAAGCGTTCGGAAATACACAAACAAAACTGATGACAGCGATAGTTTTTTTAACGAATTGCTGTCCCTCGTAAACATTTAAACAACAGTTTCAGTGGCAAACGTTTTAAAAGCTCAGATTTGTGGATAGCAGAACCAGAAACGGCAAGCTTCCTTTACCCTCAGTACACAGATTGCTGTGCCTACTAAAAGGAAGCGGTTGCATTATCTAAATATGTCAATTGTTCGCTGCCAAATAATGGGCAATTTGATCTCGTCTACCCGCCAGTTGAGATAAGATAAGGCAAAACAGGTAGGAATAAAGCTGTTGAAGGGTTAATGTTGAGGATGGGGGTGCCGTTTACAGACAGCTCAAGGGCAACATAGTTTAATGGAACTAGAATATTATCTTTATTTTTTTAAAATTCCAAGACCTCACTCACCGAATATAGTCCCTCTTGCAGTATGTTTTGCCATCCCTAACGAAGCAGGTACACGTTTCGTCCAAATACTGATTGCACTCTGCACATTTCAGACAAGCTGCATGCCATTCCAGATCCGGAGAAACTCGAAGAATATACTGATCATGAATCTGATTCCCACAGCCAACACACAGTGAAATAAGGCGTTTTTCTGTAAATTGATATGAACATGGTGTCGTGAGATCCATCAAAGACTTGGCCCCTTCTGTCAGACATATATTCGACTATAGCTTTTCGTAATATAAATATAGCAATTGCATTTACTGGATAGATCCAACTATATATCTCAAACGGTTTTGTAACAAGGTAGGATCCAAAGTAAAAGATTAAAATATCTGGGATAGGAACTAATATACATTTTAGTTCTGAACGAGTTACTCGAAATCAGGAACTGAACTTTTATTTCCGCCTGAACATTCTCACACTGTTTTTATCAAAAACGCGTGCAGGGGGTTCTGAATTTATTTTTAAGAATCTTGAGAAGCATGCAGGTCTTTTGTTTAACTGTGTGCTAAATATACAAAGTTTAGAGAACATTGAAGAGTCCACACATGATACAGTTACAATCAGCATTTCACAAACAGTAAATGTGCAATTATTCTGCAGCATCACATTTTACTGATCCGAGCAGAGATCCTCAGCTATCAGATGTATGCATCTGTGACACATCAGACAAGGCTCTGAAAGATGCAATCCAAATGCTCAGAAACTGTTTAGCACGGTTTCACTTCCACTCTACGCTGCTACAAAAAGCGATTTTGTTCACACGTATCGCTAGTGGTGGGAATATATTTTAACAATACAAGACTTTTCATCGTTCGCCTGAAGCTGGAGGCTAGTGCTGTACAACACACAAAATCAATCCAAACGCTAGGCAGCATAATTATTGTTCTAGACCAACGAAAGAAAGTCGGAGGCAACAGTAAAGCTAAAAGCACCGTCAGGAATTGACCTGCCAAACTAACCAACTCCCAGCACTTGAATCCGATCCTCGAAATGCAACAGCAATGAAGAAAACTTACTTTTGGGTGGATCTCCCATGTCTCCCATTTCTTGCTATTGTGTAAAAGTTTTTTTTTGTTTTGTTTTTTGTCCCCCTCTTTTTTTTGGATGGGGGCTGGTGGGATGGTGGTGGGGGAAGGGAGTTTCCAGGGAGTCCTTGGTTATATCCACAGAGTAGGGAGTGCGGTCGTTGCGGCTTGTTGCTGCTAGACACTGGGGATGGGTTTGTGCAGGCAGGCACTGTGCGCAGTCCAGCCGCTCATGCTCACTGCTCCTTATCTCTCACACACTCTGCCTGCGCTTCCTCCAGCCCCTCGCCATTGGTCTGACGTCGAGCACGCCTGACGTCAGACGTACGTCTCCCCCTCCCCTCCCTCCCCCGCACTCCCTCCACTCTGATTGGTCCAGGGGCCCGGCCCGGGCAGCACCAGCTGTTTGCATTGTCTGTGCCGCAGAGACTCTGAGTGTGGACGGGCCAGCTTCCAGGAGCTGCTGCAGTTTCCTATGGCATAACCTTTGGGCCCTTTAGCTTTCTCCTTTCGTGCTCCCCCCTCCCCACTTTTCTTTCCTTCTTTCTTTCTTTCCTCTTACCTTCCCTTCCTCCATTTACTTCGCCTCTGATCCCTGACTCCCCCCTTCCCCCCCCCCCCCATTCTGATCCCTCCTTTCTCTGCAAGTGGCCCCGTTCTTGCTTTATAGCCACTGTCTTGCCCAGTGCAGCAACTCATTCAGCAGCACCTGTACGTGTAAATTGGTGCTGGGACGATGGGTTGGGGACGGGGGGGAGTGGGGGGGGCGGAGGAGGGGGGCCCTGTTTGAGCTTCAGATATAAGCCTTCAGCCCCATTCAAAAGGTTCACTATTCCTCATGTTTTACCATTTGTCTAAATTAAACTTTTCTTTTGCCAGTCACGAGTGATGGGAATCCGAAATCTGAGGGGAAAATCAGTTCCAGAGTGCGGTTTTGCAGGCTGGTAGATATGGAAATGTTTTTAAAAACGTTATGTTGCCGGCTTGGATGTAGGATCACGGATTAGTTACATTGAGGCTAGAATTCGCTGCTATAGCTGCACCACCCCGCCCCCCACCCCCCGCCCCTGCAGTCTCCCCCACCCCGTCCCAGTATGGTTTTAAAGCGTTCCGCGGAGGTGTTTAGTGAAGTGTAGGGCAAGGTCAGCGTGCGGCAAAGGGACTCACCAGCCTCACTCAATACTCCTAATGCAGGGCCGGTATAAACCGAAACAACACGAAGCCCTACTGTTTTCAATTGACTGCTTTACGACTATCTCTTTCTTGAATAAATAAATGCGAGGACGACATATGCGTCTTGTTACACCCGAGACTTCCACAGGACACGTTTATAAGTAAAACACTCAAGTGTAGCTAATCCATTGTCTTTAGTCTTTTTTTTTCGCTGGGGGAAGGTTGTGGAGAGTGTGTCGGGACAGGAATGCGATGTGTGGCATCAGAACTGGTTAATTCTCTCGAGTTCGCACACCCCAGCTTTTCCAATCTGTATTAAGTGCCACGTGTAAGAACATTGCAATGACATTAAGGTAAGAAGACGGGTATAGAACCGCAGTATTTCTACTTCATACTTTTGATAGCATCGTTTACAGGCGAATTGCGATTTAATGAAAAGCAAGACAATAATGAGAAAGTACTTTGCGAAAGAAAGGCTGCTTCCAAAATATGAGGGTGTAGGAATTTTAGCTTTTAAATTCACTCCTGGGATACGCATAAAACATCTCGATAAGAGCACGTTTGATTGAAAGGATACCAAGGGTACCATTGAGCCTGAATATATGAATAAAGAATTCACTGATATCCACGATTTAACAATTCAGAATTTGCGCAAAGGCTGAAATAGTGTTCTGTAGCTAAACGGTCCGCCGTCTTCAGACATAAACCTGCTTTCTAAAAAAAAAATTTCAACACATGTTTCAGAGTGTTGAAATTCTCTACAGAGTGGAGGCGGATTATGACCAACCTAGGGATTTGCTCTTTTGACCGCCCCAACTAAACCAAGGGGCCGGAAGTATTGGCGAAACCTTTTTGAACCTAATGGACAACGGCAATTTTCTGCTGGGTAATGCTGCGTGACCTTTCTAATATATTTTATCTATATACATAGTATACGGATGATATGTCCCCCTGAAATCTCCCGTTCTGTGTAGAGCGAGTGCACACTCCCATCCTAACAGCACCGACCAATCCACTTTATCAGGCAGGAATGAGGAACATTTTTTTCCAGCCAGCACCTTTCACACTTGCTCTGTGAGGCCACATGCCACCTCTGGTAACGCTGCTCCGCTGTGCACACGTTTGTGTGTGTGTGAGAGAGAGAGAGAGAGAGAGATGCGAGACAGACTAGTCCGCAAACCAGTCCACGAGAAAAAAAGGGAAAGACTCGACGGAATCCTGTCAGCAATCACAGAGCAGTCAAAAAAAACTCTTCGCAGTTAAGATGCACGGATGCCAATAAAGAGAGACCAATAAATACCAAAAAATACCGAACTGAAAGTAGAAACAGGCTAAAGGCGCTGGACTATGAACTGCCCATCTGTGCATCTTCTGCCCTGGAAATACAAACGCGCCTACAACAAGCTTTGCCCCTGATTGCCTTTTACACAATATCAACAATGCACATTAAAATAAACTTAATTACCACAGTTTTTTTTCAAAAAAATATGAGCTAACGATTCACAGGAGCACACGTGGGTTACGCGAGCGGATGAAAGCAGTGTCTTTTTCGATGTTTCAGCTATGCGTAAACTAATACGTAATTACAAAGAATAATTGCTGATAATAATCCTAAACTGACAAATAAACACGTGGTTTAGCGGAAACCTATAGTGACAGACCATGGCTCGGCGAGGAAAGAAACAAAGCGTTTCACAGATTGTCCCGCTGTCACATTTACAGCAAATTGTTGGGGAAACGGCCCGCGCTGAAAATCCAGTCTCTCTTTCCCAATTTGTCACTCTCAGACCAGTTTGTCATTCAAATTCCAAACAGCCAACCTTGTGATCGCTACTCAATCAGAACTAGAAATGGGAGTCATTCGTTATTGTTTTCCTGCAAGCAAATTCACTCCTTTCAAAAATGGAACACCCAGTTAAATACCAAAATAGGGATAACTCTTGCATTTAGTTTCCTTTAAAATTACATTTCTTTGAGGTGTCACAAGAAACATAAATTTGGAGCGTTGAACTGATTGTTCTGATTAGGCCTATTTCAGAGTACTGCCACGCCTGGTGGGTAACATCAGAGAGGCTGATATTGTGACTGCGAAGTATTAGTTTGAAGTGGATATTATTCTGGGACAACATACATCTCCGTGCTATTTGCTTCACGCCAGTTTCACGAAAACACCAATGGCCTTCTGGCATGACGTTATAAGCCAGTGCATCCGATCATTCCTAAATTTACAAATTGACAAGATAAAGACCAAAGATGTTAGGTGATTGGAAGTACTCCGACGAGAGGAATGCTCCACAGAAGCTCCGTTTTTGAGCGCCCCTCAGTTTATTTCTAACTTTAAGAGGGAAATCCTTCTTGCAACATCCATCATTTGGAGAAGATAACATTCTCACTCACCCATTCACACATGAGGCTGGCCCACCTTAAACGTTCAGAATAAAAATGTTATCCTGTTGACAGCCTCAGACCGCTGTGAAGCACAGCCATTCATTCCATAGTTTGGTTTATTCTATATATTATTTACCCTTTATCAATTTCATTTCAGCCGGTAAATTAATCTAAACTCGGGGAACGGGGTCTATGGTTTAAATAATTAATGATACGCGCTTTAAATGTATTCCTATAGCAATAATCCTGAATGGTTTTGAAATGGCGAGTATATTCGTGTTATTCAATCTGATCTCGATTGGCTGATCTCATGATTGTATCATGGCTAAGTTTATCCCATGAAAAGAGGGGAATGATTTCATGGCGTGGGAATACGTTTTGCAGCTTTTGCAATGTATGTTTTGAGAATGGCTGACATCTTTTTCGAAGTGAATGTAGATGGTACTTTAAATTTTAAAAATTAATACCACCCATGTATCTCAGTTGCACCACCAGTTCTGGGACCTCTTCCGGGAGGTGATGCTGGGGAAGGTCAGTCAATGACAATTTATTGGCTTTAAACCCGCCACGACCTATCTAGTGCACGGAGACCTGCCCTAGTATACACTAGAAATCTAGCGGCGGAACTAATATAATTGATGCACAATTTAGCGTGCCGTCAGGTTTGTTTTGATAGTCTATGTTTTAATGAACAAGTAAGTTGTTTTGCTAATTTGCACAAATTCTAGCCGAGTATGTGCGCGCACCAAAAATATGCAGGGGGCGGGGGTTGGGGCTAACCTTATGATGTGGGCACGTTTCAAATGCACGATTTCGTTTCTACCTACAAGACACGCGTTGTGCCATATGACCATTGAATATATCAGCAAGACTGAGGTAGAATCGAGTCGCATGCGCCATGGGTGCGAATTGGAAATCAGTCAGACAAATGCTTGCAGAAAGCTAAAGTTTCACGACATGGCGTGGAATGTCATCCAGTGAACGTACGCAACAACAACACAAAAAATGTCGTTATCCAATAGCAAGTCGCAAGGCATCAAAAGCAAACTCCGGTGCAAGTTCTGGGAATGCACACCCATGTTTGCATCTACACGAATGGAAATACACGCGGATGAATTCTCTTGACCGATTCCCAATTATGATTGCAGCTGTAAGGTTCAAATACTTGCCAACAGTTGCACCATCAACGCCCAAATATTTCAATACCCCGCTGTCGTGCACAGCAGTTGATATAACCCCAGCCTTTACACTGCAATTATAAATATGATCACCTTACATTATTACATAGTAACAAAACCTCACCTCTTGTTGTAAGTGTCTCGTTTTAATTGATTTCATTGCAAACATTATTTACATTCTAGTGCAATGGACTGCTTATGTGCCCCCCTTTTGAGTCTACGCAGAAATGCTTGATTTAATGATTTTTACTTCAAAATGTGTAACTAATTAATCCCTGAATGGTATATAGAAATTGAAAAGCAATGCTATAGGGTTAAACACACTCTGGGTATCGCGCGTGGGAGTAGCTATATGGAAATGTCATTGCTCTCAATACTCACCCAATTCATCTATTCACTTATTTGTTTACACTTTTAGAAAGGAGGGAGTAACGGATTATTTCTGAAACCCTTCGGCAGGAGGGATCTTTCGTGTGGGGCCTAGCCAAACATTTGCAGGCGGGTCGCATTGTTTAAAAAGATGTACATCGCGTTATAAAGACACACAGAGTATTTGTTTTGTGTCTTGTAACTTTGGCTAGCTACTTTCCTCTTTGTGGTTCGTGTTATTTTTTGCATGCTTAAGACAATAAGAATGAATTACACACCGGCCTTCCCTGGGATTCCGCTCAATTTCACACTGCCCATTAGGTTTTCTGGTGCGCAGTTTTAGGAGGTGAATAATTAGATCTAATCTTCTTGCTGTTCAATTAACTCCTTTAAGGGCCGTCTCAGACAGAGGAGAAGATACTGGTTTCCATTTGAAGCCTATGCGCATTGAAAATATTAGCTTGTGTTCACCCCCAAATAACTGCTTTTTGGACAGCGATGGTTTATTATTGTTTATCAATCCCTGTGTCGGTCTGTATGTGCGGCTGTGCTTGTTAGCTAGCTCTCCCGCTGGGCATGGTAATTGCACTAATTCTGATCTGTCTGCATACCAGGCTGTATATTTAACTGGGATTGGAGTCGAAGGTGTGAGAGTGGGATTAATATGTGAAGGTCTCGGTCTCCAGTGTGCTAGCAATGCCCGCCAGGAACGAAGGTTGCCAAGATCAACCAGCGTTGAATATTTTGGGAGTAGTTCTCTCTCCCAGTCTTCAAGCTCTCTGTCCCCTCAAACATCGACTGCCAGTTTCATTGAATGTAGAGCGAATAGTCGTATTTAGTCATTCTTATGGATGAGATAGAGGAAATGGGTTAATCCCCTTTTCCCAACCTCTGAAAGCTATGGCAAACCAAACGATTAGAATACAGCCAAATGACCAATAAATAAACTTTCGCTACATGTCATCGGAGGGTCAGATCAGCCTTTTGCGCGATGCTGAATAGTTTTAACTGTTCGCACTCCAACAATGAAGATTGTAAGTATCATGCATATAAGTGTAAGACTTGCTCAAACAACTTTAAATTCACATACACCACGAATGAATGGTAACGCCTATCCCATGCGCGTTAATGTCTGCAATTTAATCTGGTTGGAAATGGAACAATGTAATATAATGTTTGGGACAAGATACAGGTTTCAGGAATAATCCAGTATTTCCCGGTGTTTAAGCAAACCAAATTTCCAGTAGGTTTTGATTGACTGACCAAGGCAACTTGTTAAAATGCAGTTGAATTTGCGCATCAGTTTGAGGATGGAGTACAACTGGCCTACAATTTGTTGGA
This sequence comes from Carcharhinus amblyrhynchos, assembly GCF_965287045.1. NCBI lineage: Eukaryota > Metazoa > Chordata > Chondrichthyes > Carcharhiniformes > Carcharhinidae > Carcharhinus > Carcharhinus amblyrhynchos. Next base: position 59,713,948 of record NC_137324.1, on the reverse strand, counting down.
ATGAATACATGACAGATTGATATGAGTTCAACATTTGGTTCTGCCTTAAACTTGACACAATGACTTGGCGAGTGATAGTAACTCTATTCTTAAAGATGATTATTTCTATTCAAAATAGCCGAGTGGTAGGGAAACATTTTCCTAGTACTGTGAATGGCACTCAGAGAATACTTCTTTAACATTGTACTTGTTTTAAGATAAAATGTGTTTAGTCTAAACAAATGTTTCTACATGTACTGCATTCGCAACCCACAGGAGTTGCCGTTACTTAAACCAATGTCTAATACCAGTACTAAAGAAACATGTTTAAAAAGTGGCTTTTATGAAGATTGCATTTAATAATAATTTAATTCTGAGCTGTTTTCTATTACATTCAATTTGTACAGTCCAGACCTACTAGAAGCCAAATCAACAATAAATCTTTTTAATTTTTGCTGCATTTGGGAGGCAGATGAATGAGGGAAGTTAACGTAAACTAAATTACAGCAGCAACACAGAGGAAATGTGCTGAGGTATGAATTCTACTCCGGAGGAAAAAATGCACCAGAGAAATCAATCTTCAAATTTATCGGATTCCCTGGAGGTTTCTTTATCCTCCAGAGGTGGGCGATCTTTAATCTCGCGGACCTTGACTGCTGAATGTGTCGAACAAATGTACCATATTAACACTAAATCTATTGAGAGAGCGCTGCACCACGAACTGGAAGGAGAGCAGCCCGCAGCCTCAATTTCAAGTCAACAGAATGCAATTCATTAGCGCAGCAACCTGCTTAAAGAGACAACGCATCTCCCTTCATTTGGCTGACTCCAGCACTTTTCATTTTATATCCAATCAACATTTCTCTATTATATATACTTGTATGATGTAATTTCCTGGCTAACGCATATATTCCCTTCAACAGACGTATGATGATGCAAAACACCCAGTGGTCAATATTGTTTGTAAGATTGTGGAAGAATTGTACAATTGCAATGCGTCTTTAAAGGCGGTAATGATCAGAAGTAAATGCAATTAATTTGATAAACCTCCTTACAATTAATATATAAATTCGAATAACGAATACTGCGCAAGAATCTACTAATTGATAAATCCCGATTTATAAAATTAATGCATAACATTTAACAGACTGAAAAAGAGCACATTGAGGTAATGGAATATTTTGTAAACATCCCGTCGATATCCATTAAATTGCATCTGGTATTGCATATTCTATCATTGCACGTTGTTCAGAGTATATTTGAAGAAATGAGCAAAGGGTTTGTGTGTACGTGTGTATATACATACTGTTAACTTAAATGTTGTATATTTCACAGAATTCATTGCATTTCTCCAGGTTGTACTTAGAAGCAAGTGAATAAATTAACTATCATTTATTTGTATTATTTGACTTGGTCATTAGTGACAACTGAGATTGCGTGTACAATTGTACACTTACGTCAAAGGGTTGCAACAACAGGTTGGAAAATGTGTGGGTCACAAAAATACAACTTATGACTAACAGCAGGATTGCAACCAAACAAGTCCACAGTCAGAAACACTTGGTAATTTCACGATTTGTACGTGCAATGGCTTTTGATTTGATTTGATTTATTATTGTCACATGTATTAGTAGACAGTGAAAAGTATTGTTTCTTGCGCGCTATAAAGACAAAGTTTACGGTACAAAGAGAAGGAAAGGAGAGGGTGCAGAACGTAGTGTTGCAGTCATAAGTAGGGTGTAGAGAAAGATCAACTTAATTCGATATAGCTCCTTTCAAAACTCTGACAGCATCAGGGAAGAAGCTGTTCTTAAGTCGGTTGGTACGTGTCCTCAGACTTTTGTATCTTTTTTCCCGACGGAAGAAGGTGGAAGAGAGAATGTCTGGGGTGCGTGGGACCCTTGATTATGCTTGACCATACGTGATCATATATTCGCAAGCACCTCAACATAAGAAAGCATCTGGGGCCACAATAGGCATATAATGAGCGAGCCTAAAAGTTGTTTACAAAGTGTGTGTGGGGGGGGGGGGGGGGGGAGGGGGGTGGCGGGGGGGGGGGGAGGGGGGTGGCGGGGTGGGGGGAGGTAGATTGGCGGAAGGTGGGACGGGAGGGGGTGCAGTTATGGTAGTGGGAAGGAGGTGGGGGCGAGGGGGTCGGGGGACAGCCAAACTGAAGTACAGCATGTTTTGTCTGAGTTTTATGAGCCATCCTGCTATGTCTGAGGTTTGCCGGCGTGGGGGAGGGCGACCATGTGACACTCATCCATAGAATATGAAGGTTTTTTTTGAAGTAGTCTAAATGTTACTATAGAAACCTAACAGTATTATTGAACGCACTGTTACAGGAATAGCACACTAATTATAGTTTATGTATTCTGTTGTAAAATAATCGTACTGCCAATTGAAAATTAACAAATTATACGGTGTATCAACTTATTTTGACGGAGCCGCTAAAATATTATTCTGTAATGCAACTTGAAAGGGGGCGCTGCACTTCAATATATACAATTTTGCGGTTGTCATGTCTGAATTCTGTGTGGCGCGGCACCCTCCCAGCTCCAGAATTGTTATATATCGTTTCCTAGATTAGATGGAAATAATACTTCAAAGTCAGTGGCCCTGGATGTGGTGAACTGAATATAAAAAGGCGACGTATGTAAGAATGCGTTCATTATTTGATCATCTTTAGCTGCAGTAGGAGGAGTTGTCTGTTTCTTTTTAACACTCTGGTCTTAAAACTCGACTTCATAAACCAAGATGCAATCAACTGATTGATAGATGTCATTCTAAGCAGTTTTCCAGTACCGGTTGAACAATATAGTATGCAGACATTTATGGAATTAGTGTGGAAATCTAATTTCTAGATATGACAGCTTATGATTGTTTAAAAAAGTTTCACATTTAAGAAGTGATAAAGTAAAAAACAAATTTTAAAACTTTAATTTGTAGAAGTAAAATTTAATGACATTCACATCAAAGGAATACTTTGTATATTAAAATATAATGCTTGCATTTTTATTCGAAGGTCAGGATATATTTATCCTGCAGAAGGAAAAGATGGGAATCCCTTTCCTGGTTACCCGGTTTTGTTCTAACTTCTGAACTGGCGATTTCCAATGCGAGCATTTCAAGTGACTTACTTTACAATAATGCAAAGGGAAATAGAGCAGGCTACACTTAGGTAGGATTATAAGAATTGGCAGGTATGGGTCCTGGTCCAGATTTATGGTCAGAGCTGTAAACGCGAGCTTTGTTAAACATACATGACGGAATAAGTGTTGAGATAAGTAAGTCTTCAATGTTTTCGCTATAAGACAACTTAACATTGGAAAATCATTTGAAGCCCAGTTAAAAATGAAATGTATGCCGCGAGTCATCAGATGGTTTCAAACTATGCACCCATGGTACAAATTAACTAGAATGTAGAATCTTTAATAAGCCGATACCCGTTTAATTCTTTACATTTGTCACACATAGAAACAGTACGTTGATGTGTATACAGACTTGCTTTTATGTGAAGCCTTTCACAATGTCTCTAAGTGTTTTGCAACCAAGAAATATTCAAAAGTGTGGTCATCGTTGCTGTGTGAGAGTGGGGAAATATATAAAGTGCAGCATTTTCCTAAACATTTATACAGTATACACGTTCCGACTTATTCTTTATATTGAAACATTATGTATCCTATATAGTCGGTATATCTTTTGAAACTTTTTCCATTGCTCTTCATTTTAACACTGCGATGCGTTCATGAAATTGAGCCACAGCCGTCCGTAAGGGCAGCCAATGAGGAGGTTAACTTGAGGACAATAGGGTGTCAGTTCGGACGATGGCATTGCCCAACTTTGCCTGCATGAAATAGTTGCCCTTTTCTCCATCACACACAGAGATTTTCTCCGCAATCACTGGCCCCGCTTTTCACCTTCCCACAATAACTGAGACAGTAGTTTGTAAATTGAAATACGTTTGAAGCTGCAATTCTAGGTTTAAAAGAAAATTATCGGCTGAAGCTCCATTAGTAAGCTGCTGAAACGTACAAGGTAATATTATCTTTATAAAATAAAACCCTAAACAAAAGAACAAAGAAGAACTGAAGGGGAAGGGCTGTACTCTTACCCGAGCTATTAGAAATGACCCTGCCGTCCCATTTTATTACCATGTTAATCGTTGTAAATTACTTTTCAGACGTTTAAATGTGTCCAAATGGCTCCAAAATAACACTTTTTCTTTGCTGAATCGCCACCCTATCGATTACCGCTGTACATTCGGACACCCTACAGAACACCTTTGTGCGAATCGTTTTAATCACATAGGGCCTCACTTTGCGCCTCCGAATATTCAGGTATATTGATGTTCACGTTTTAGAATTTATTCCAGAATTGCAAATGGATAAACGTTTGCTGCAAGTTATCAGTTAATCTTCATTGCATGAAAACAGATTTCATAGGAAATGAATGCTCACAAACAGGGTTAGTTTAGCGCGCTTTGGAAGCATTAGGCAATAGTTAGTTACTTCTTGACATTTCCTCAACTGTTGGTCATTAAAATAAGTTAAGCAACAAGCACTTCTGAAACATCCAATTGATTGAGTGAAATTCAGTCAATCCAAAATAACAAATTCACGTTGTGCATGTGGTCCAGATGCAGGGGGATGCATCATTTGGTAAATGCCCACTGTAGTTTACATGTAACTCGACCCTCACGACTCTGCACTACAAGGTATAGAGCTTAGCTGAATCACAGGCCGGGTGATTACATAACCATGTCTACTTTCAATAATGAGCAAAACCGCAAGATCTTATCTCGTTAAAAAAAGTAAATAATCTAAACAAGTGAATTGAAATAAAAGACAAGTGAAATAACAAGTTCATGTCAAGGGGGAAAAAACTAAGATGTTGATATTTTCTTCAGCAAAATCACAGCAGTCACTTAATGAATATATTGGATTTTCACAGTAGCTTCATTGCAGTGTTAACGTAAGCCTACTTGTGACACTAATAAATAAGATTAAACTTAAACGTTGCATCAAAGTGAGTTGCCTTCGTAAGCCTCGAATCCAATATGGATTTCACAGAAGATATTTTCAGAGGAAGATATCCATCTTCCCAGCAGCAACATTTGAGGTCATCTTATTTGAAGGAAGGGAACCTTTTACTTAGCAATTGCCTGGTGGGATCGTTCTATTTTATTGATACGCCTTGATTCGTACAATACACTTGGTCTTCCCCAAGGGAGACAAGCGTGGAGGGGACGATACCGGTTAGGGTTCTGGAACTAAGAACCGACGCCAATATTTGAATTCATGACCCGTGACTTGCTGACCCGAGTTATACAGGCAACTACATCTCACACATTTCGCAGTGAGGGAGACTCGGAACTTAATCATCAGGGAGGCAAAGAGCTCAGATCCTGCCACGACAGCATTAGCAAGCACATCCACTTTCTGATATCATTAAGAACTTTATAAGAATTCCAAGAGATCAAATAGCTACCTGGACATCTTTATAGTCTCGCCGGGTAGGAGATAACATTGGTATTGCTTTAAAATGTATATTTTTTAGCAGTTACTGTCAAGCTTAAAATGATATTTTTGCCTCACATATTAGTGTGCTTAGATGTTCCTAACTGTCCTTGTTAAAAATGGAGAGCAACATCTCTCATGCAAGGGATACGTTTATTTTCTGCTCAGGGCTGCTGGGATTTTGTTGAGTTTTGTACGATAAAGTTTTTATCGTAAGTAGTAATGACATAACTGGGGAGGTGCCTTTAACGAGTTACTATCATCTCATAACTTTTTGCAACTGTTTAATTCTCTCTTCAACATTACTAAGCAAATTTCCACCTGAAGTAATTGGTTCTTCCAATGGTTGGAAATGAACTGTGACAAACTCGGGAGTTATTGAACTTGCCAAGCCTTGTTCATACCACACACAAGCAAAACATTGTTTTCTCACCTTGGACAATTATTTGTCAGAAGACTATGGCGGGGGGGTGGGTGCGGGGGGAAGCTTTGCTTGATATTAAAAATACCCGTAAAAATGAAAAAACGCACAATCCTGTTTTCCTCAGATTTCGAGCACTGTTGTTCTTCTGTGTTAATGCCACCCACTTAAAGTGAACACTTAAGCTCAGTAAGACAGTCCTTTGGGATCTCTTAACGATATAAAGGTCAGAATTTTGTCCTGAGTAATGAAGAAGCAGTGTTCATCCGACTTTGAAGAAAGCTGCTCAGAAAGATCTCGCTAGCATTGTGACATTGATGTCTCTTAATATAACACCAGTTCCATCCTAACACCAGTGTTTGTAAGATTCCTGGCACTCCGAAGCGGCAAAACCATCAAGCAGGTTAGACAGCCAGTCAGATTGAAGAATTTGCACTAACAGCAAACCAGGAAGTGATAGGATAAAAGTAAAATACTGCCATTGTTGAAAACGTAAAATATAAAGTTACGATTCAAATACTCAAACGGTCTTGTAGCAGCTGTGAGAAAGAAATTGGTTTAATGTTTTAGGTCAACTACCTTTCCTGAGGTTATCAACCTGAAATAGTAACTCAGCTACTAAACAATGCTGATTACCATCCATGTGATAATTACGTTGGAGAGGGAAATGAAGATTGGCATTTACACGTGGGATTAAGATAGCAGCTGTAATATCATAAAGAATATTTAAAGATCGAAACAAATCACATATTTTAAACACCTATTGATTTTTTAAAAATTATGGGATGGAGGAAATGACTTCACTCAAAGGGTGGTGAATCTCTGGAATTCTCTGCCCTTTGAAGTGGAGGAGGCTACCTCGCTAAATATTTTTAAGACGCGGGTTGATGGGTTTTTGACAGGCAAGGGGATTAAGGGTTATGGGGAGAGGGCGGGAATGTGGAACTGAGCCACGACAGATCAGCCATGATCTTATTGAATGGTGGGGCAGGCTCGAAGGGCTAGATGGCCTACTCCTGCTCCTATTTCTTATGTTCTTATGACTCAAATGAAATTTGGTTCAGAGGAATGAAGCTCAACATTGATAAATGTAAGACTGTGCATACTGTTAGGAGGAAAGGGAAGTGGTACTGGGAAGGTGTAAGTCTAGATAAGGGAAGAAGGGAACTTCGAAAATAATGCACAAATACACCAATCATTAAAAATGTCATAGATTAGCAAGATCGTAATAATATATTAGGCTTTATTTCTAGAGGGATAGAACTGAAACATAGTGAAGTTATGCTAAACCAAATTTAAATGTTGATTACACCACACTTGGAATACAACATGCAGTTCTGGTCACCATATTATAAAATGGAGTTGGAGGCACAGTAAAGTATGCCAAGAAACTTTTCAGGGATGATGCCAGAAATGCATGGGTATACATATCAAGGAGGGATTGATGGCCGAGTCTCTTATCTTGAAAATATTACATGGTGATCTAATAGGGGTCTTTAAAAACATGTAAAGTTTTAATAGACTGGATGTAGAGGTAATGTTACCTTTCTGCAACATAAGTAGGAAACATTAATATAAGATAGTAGCTAAGAAATCCAATAGGGAATTCAGAAGAAACTGTTTTATCCAAAGTATGGTGAGAATGTGGAAGTCAATACCACAGGGAATGGTTGAAGTGAATAACAAGATGCCATTATTTGTTGTTAGTCATTCTCTGACATTTTTTAAATTTGGATAATCATCTGACTTGCCACTCATCTTTGCACAGTTATGTTTTTTTCCTTAAGTTTGGTGTTTCCCTTCTTTAGTTGCCCACAGATGGTGGGTCCTTCCCTTAGAATTTTTCTTTATAGTAGGTTTATATGTATTCTGAGTATTCTGAAATGTCTCCTTAAAAGACTTCCGCTATTTCTCTATTGATCTATCCTCCAGCCTAGTATCCCAGTAGACTTCAGCTAGCTCAGATTTCATGCCCACATAGTTGCTCTTATTTAAGTGTAAAATATTAATCTTAGATCCACTTTTCTCCCTTCAAACTAGATATAAAATTTAATAATATTATGGTCACCATTACCTAAGAGTGCCTTTACTCTCAGATCATTAATTAATCCTATCACATTACCAAGTCTACCATACACTGCTGTTTGACTGATTCCAGAATATGCTACTCTAAGAACCAATCATGGAAGCATTCTATTAACTCCTCATCCAGGCTCCTACTGCCAATTTTCCAGTTTATTTGGAGAATATAATCATCCATGATTTTGCCATCCCTTTATCACAAGCACTCAATATTTCTTCTCTCCTACATTGTTGTTTCGGTCATGAAGCCTGTAGACCATTGTCACTAGTGACCTTTTTTTCCCTATAGTCCTCACCTCTACCCAAACTGATTCCATATCCTGATCTCTTGAACCAAGGTCATCTGAAACTATTGCACCAATGCCATCTTTGTTACCCCTTCACCATGACCAGGCTTACGATTCTTCTTGTCTAATAACAATGAACAGTACAGCACAGTAACAGCCCTTTCGTTCCTCCAAGCCTGTGCCAATCATGATGTCTGCCTAAACTAAAACAATATCAATATTCAGGTCCAATCCTGCAGCCATGTCTCCATATTGGCTATCAAACCATATATACTTACTTCAATGTGTGCTATCAATTAATTTACGTAGTTATGAATGCTACATACATTCAGGTACAGATCCTTTGGCCTTGTCCATTTGTTATCTTTGTAACATCAATTATTGACTGTTGACATATTCTTAGGTTCTGTCTCTCTGTCCCTTCCTGCCATTTTATGATTCTCATTTCCAAAATTACTATTCTGATCTCCTGCCTTGACTCCATCCTTTGATTTGTTACATCTACCAAAACTTAATCCCTCACTCCCCCATGAATAATGTAAAACTCTCTCTACTTCTCTAGTTATCTAGCTTGCTACAACGCTGGTCACAGTATGGTTCAGATGCAAAGATACAGACCCCACTTTCCCCAGTATTGTTGCTAGTGACCCATAAACCACAACCCACTTCTCCCATTCCAGCTTTTGAGCTATGCAATCATTATTTTAAATTTATTTGCCCAATGCAATTTATATGTGGCTCAGGGGATAATCCAGTCATTATTACTTTTGAAGTTCTGTTTCTTAATTTGATGTCTAGCTCTTCATACTGACCATGCAGAATCTTCTTCCTCCTTCTGTCTATTTTGTTGGTAACTATATGGACCATGACAACTGAATGCTTTCTCTTCCAATATAAGTTCCTCTACAGATCTCTGAGCAGACATCCTGAACCCTGGCACCAGGCAGGCAACACAGCCATCTGACTCCAGCTCTTTGCTGCAGAGAATAGTATTAATCCCCCTCACTATCCTCTCCTCCACTACCACTACATTTCTTTTTGCTCCCTCATTTAAATGGATTCCTGTACCAGAGTTCTGTAACCAGTCTGCTCATCCACCCTGCACTGCCCACAAGGAATTTCACAGTAACTTCATTGCAGTGTTAATATAAACCTTACTTGCGACTAATGATTAAACATTACTTTACCTATTCTTATCCAAATAATCTGAAAGAAGGATTGCAGAGGCTCCTACATTTCTACACCCTCTAACTCTCTCAGTTGTATTAACACCCTCCTGTCCCTGACCACTTTCCAAATCAGAAAACCCCTACCCTGGGGAGTGTGACCACCATCTGGTACAAAGCATCCGAGTAACTTTCCCCTCTCTGATGTGTCACAGTATCAGCCTCTAGCTCAGTGATTCTGAACTGAATCTCCTCGAGCCACAGATATATCTGGCTGGAGCACACTGGTATTCAGGAATTCCTACAAGCTGCAGCCTTGAGGCATCACCTGTCCTGCCACCCTTATGTGTTTTAATTAGCTAGTTAATTATTTTATTCAGTTATTCTGTTAATCTTATCACAAATTTCTATACTATTTGAAACCTTAGGAACTGAATAGACTTTAACCACTCACCAGATACTTACCAAGCAGCTAGCTTGTCCCCTGCAGTAGAGCATAAACCAATTCTGATGGGGTGGAAAAGCAACACAAAGCAAAGAAGTACCTTCTTCCTCTAACTCTCTATATATCTTACATGTATGTGTGTGTGTGTGTGTGTGTTCTGATAATAAAGGCACTAGCTGAGCCAAGGCACAGAAACAGTTCAAGTTAGCTTCTTTAATTAACTATCTACAGTTGCTCCCAGTGGATGACTTCCACCTCCCTGCTTGGGCTCTGAATGAGATTTAGAATTTAAATAGTAGCTGCAGTTAAATGTTAAATGTTAAATACAAACAATATTAGATATTTAAAAAAGAGATGTCAGGTTCCATCAACCTATGGAACTGCCAGAATTCTATTAGGTCACACTCCAGTCTCCTTCTTTCAGTCTTCTCAAAATATGTCCCTTTTCATTTTGCATTGTCTTTATATTTATTTCATGTTCTTCTTTAAGATGTTGCACTTCCGTTTTGTATCTGTGGACTGTGTGTAGAAGCTGCTTACACATTTTTCCCAGCATTCTCTTGAACTGTTGACCTTCCTGCTGAGATTTCTGTGCTTGTTGGCTTTCTAATTCTGTTAGTGCATTTTTGGAATTCCATCAGCTGGATAACATCATCTACAATTATATCTGTAATAATTTCCCTTGTTTCTCTCCTTTGCCCATGCTATGACCACATTGCTCCAACATTCAGCATTGCTTCTGCTGACCCATTTTGTGGCACCCTTCCAAATTCTGCATAGCGTGGTGTGGAGACTGGATCCCAGAATTGAAATTGCAAGGGTCCAAAGGTCTAGCAATTTGTTTGGTCTGTTAATCTTGTCAAAAATGACATCATTGTTGGCAGTACGTCTGACTTTTGTGTTCAAGCTGCTATGAACTGGAAGCCAACGAAACATTCTTCGTCATATCACTTTTTACTCTAGATTCAGCAATTTCCATTACTCTTTAATGAAGCTGGACACCAGGTTGTTATTGGGGTTTCCTTTGGTGCTGGTCTCAAGAGTTTTCACTTTCAAAAGCAGATTCCATACCATTCTTTCCAGAATCTAACTCTGATTCTCCTTTTCATTTAAATCTTCATGCTTTCTAATGTCCAAGTCTTCATCTGGACTTGAATTTCGAACAAACCTATCTTGTTTAAATTCGGGAACATTTTCAACTTCTTCAGGAGACACACATTTAATTCTGCCTACTTTTGTGAAAGCTTCTCATTTTGTGAGGAGTGTCTGCATCTTCACCTTGGCCATCTTCCTCATTAGAACCAGAATTCTTTTCTCTTTCAAGCCCCTTTCCTCTCTAATTTCTCTGGGAGTTCCCAAACTGATACTCATCTTTGTGAGTCAATTCATAATCAACAAATTTGGCAGTAAATGCTGGCCAGCCAATGATGCCAATGTCCCTTTGAATAAATAAAATTTATTCAATGAATAAAAATTTTATGAATGAATATAAATTCATTCATAATGAATGAATAAAAAAAATCACCTGCCACAACTGTAGATTCTTTTATTTTCTAAACTCTATGTTCTTTCAGATGGGAGCCTATTCTTGAAAGGACATTATTCTTGAAGTTTTCCATCCATATCACTTTCCTAAGGCTCTCTAAATCTTGTTTTCCTTTATCCATCAAGACCATCTGTTAAACTCCATTTCCTTTCCCCTGGCAAATTCTTGCCCGGGCAGAAGGAATATGTCCTTCAACCAACACTATCAAATAACAAATTATTTGGTCATTCATTCATTCACTGTGTGTAGGACTTTTGTCTATGAAAATTGACTCTTACATTGACTTGGTGGTAGAGCTATTCAGAATCGTGAAGGGTCTGGAGTTTGGAAAGGGAGAAACTGTTCTCATTGTTAGAAAGATTGAGAACCAGGGGAGACAGATTTAAGGTATTTGGCAACAGAAGCAATGGAGACATAAGAAGAAACCTTTTCATACAACAAGTCGTTATGAACTGGAATGCAATACCAGAGAGTGTGTGAAGGCAAGTTTAATTGAGGCATTCAAGAGGAAATTGAAGTATTATCTGAAAAGAAAGAATGTGCAGGGTTAGGGAGAGAAGGTGGGTGAATGGCTGGTGCAGACACGATGGGCCAAATTACCTCCTTCTGTGCCATAATCATTCTGTGATTCTGTGAAATGCCATAGAAGTCTGACCCTGATTTCTTTACAAGTTCTTAAGTTTCTCTCTGTAGGACTCTGATACTAACTCATCAACCTTTCCTTTTGTGCAAAAACCCACACCTCTAACATAGTTAGGGCATTACAGACATTGCAGTCTGTATTGGTCATTTATAAATGAGCCCGTGGTTTTAGCTGGTTTTTTCCTCTTAAATTTTGCTTGTTTAATCATTAAGTCTTTTTGAACCATAAAGTATGCATTGAATGCTTGGAGAACTTCTTCAGAGAGCTCTAAACCTCTTTAGTGCCCTGTCTTGCAGTAACATTATCAGTAACATGGCCCCTACTGCACAGAGTGAAGTACTGAACTGATCTTGCCTCTTTAAGTAAATTTGCCACTGTTCTGATTTTATACCCCAGTCTGCCAAGATCTATAACTGTAAACATTTTTATCTGAAAATGAGGAACTTGTTCCCCAAGCTTCAGACCACAAGAAAGATACTTGCACATTTGTCCTTTCTGATGCAGCCTATATAATGTTGGCCCAACACCACCCACCTCTTCTAGCCCCCACTCCTCTTACCCCATCCCCACAGGGCCATTTTGTTCTTTCATTTTGCTTTCACTGAGTACTGACCTTTGTTCGTGGTAATTTATCAAAACTCATAGGATTCTGGGGCAGTTCCAACAGATTGGAAAACAGCAAATGTGACGCCACTGTTTAAAAAAGAAGGTAGACAAAAGCCAGATAACTGTAGGCTAGTTAGCTTAACCGCTGTAGTGGGGAAAATGCTTGAATCTGTCTCAAGGAAGAAAAAGCGAGACACCTAGGTAGAAATTGTCCCATTGGGCAGACACAGCCTGGGTTCATGAATGACAGATCCCATTTAACTAATTTGTTGGAATTCTTTGAGGGCATTATGAGTGCAGTGAACAATGGGGAACTAGCGGATGTTGTGTTTCTGGATTTCCAGAAGGCATTCAACAACGTGCCACACAAAAGGCTGCTGTGTCCGATAAAGATGCACAGTGTTATGGGTAATGTATTAGCATGAATAGAGGATTGGTTAACTAATGAAAAACAGAGAGTGGGAATAAATGGGTATTTTTTCTGGTTGGTGATCCGTGATGGGTGTTGTGCCTTGAGGATCAGTGTTGCAATCGCAATTGTTTATAAGTTCATAAGAGATAGGAGCAGGATTAGGCCATTCAGCCCATCATGTCTGCTCTGTCATTTGATCATGGCTGATAGGCTCCTCGTCCCCATTTTGCTGCCTTTTCTCCATAAACCTTCAACCCATTACCAATTAAAAATTTGTCTCATTCCTCCTTAAATTTACTCACTGTCGAAGCATCCACTGCACTTTGGGGTAGCAAATTCCACTGATTTACAACTCTGTTCTCAACTCTGTTAAAAATTTGCTACCCTTTATCTTAAGATAAGACGCTCCACATCTACTTTATCTGTATCTTTTATCACCTTGGATACTTAAATTTCATCTCCCCTCACTCTTCTAAATTCCAGCCAGTATAGGCCTAAACTGTTCAATCTCTCTTCAAACAACAAACCCCTCACCTTAGGAATCAATCTAGTGAATCTTATCTGAACTGCATCCAGTGCCACTGTCTCCAACTGTCTCCAATGCCAATTACAATTTACATCGATGATTTGGGGTTGAGGACCAAGTGTAGTGTTTGCAGATTACACAAAAATGAGTAGTAGACAAAAATGTGCAGAGGACACTGAAAGTTTGCACAGGGATATAGATCATTTAAGTGAATGGGCAAGGGTCTGGCAGATGAAGTACAATGCTGGTAAAACTGAGGTCATCCATTTTGGTAGGAAAAACAGCAAAATGGACCAATATTTAAATGGTAAAATGTTGCAGTATGCTGCTGTGCAGAGGTGTCCTTGTGCATGAATCACAAAAAGTTGGTTTGCAAGTGCAGCAGGTAATTTAGAAGGCAAATAGAATTTTGTCCTTCATTGCCAGAGGGATGGAGTTTAAAAGCAGGGAGGTTATGTTGCAGCTTTATAAGGTGCTGGTGAGAGATGTAGCAGGGGGAGCAGATGTAGAACTGAGTTGAGAAAGAACTTCTTCACTCAAAGGGTTGTGTATGTGTGGAATTCCCTGCCCAATGAAGTTGTTGAGGTTACCTCACTGAATGTTTTTAAGGCAAGGATAGGTAGATTTTTGAACAGTAAAGGAATTAAGGATTATGGTGAATGGGCAGATAAGTGGAGCTGAGCCCACAAAAAGAGCAGCCATGATTTTGTTGAATGGTGGAGCAGGCTTGATTGGCCGCATGACTTCTAATTCTTATGTTCTGAATGCTACCATTAACACTCTTTTTGCCTTGTGTCCATGACATCTCTGTCAATTTCTCCGAGCTTGCATCTTTCCCTGACCTTCTGTTCTGCTCCATCCTTCTCTACAACTATATAATCCATTACATTTCAACCTCACTTCAGGTCTGAAGAAGTCATGAGGACTCAAAAGTTAACTGTCTTTCTCACTCCAAAGATGCTACCAGGTCTGCAGAGTCTATCCAACATTTGTAATGAATGATTGATGCATTATTGGAGAGGGAAAGTGCTTCCTTACATTCTTCCACTAAATGGCAACAGAAGAGAAAAAAAGGGCTTGCATTTTTTCATCCAGCACAGAATTTCATCACATCCTGCTGCTTTCCCTGGTAGTCAAGATGTGGTAAGCGTTCTCCAAGGCGGCCTTCATGACACACGACAGCGCAGAGTCGCTGAGCAGAGACTGATAGCCAAGTTCCGCACACATGAGGATGGCCTCAATCAGGATCTTGGGTTCATGTCACACTATCTGTAACCCCCATGACTTGCTTGGGCTTGCAAAATCTCACTTACTGTCTTGTCTGGTGACAATACACATCTCTTTAACCTATGTCTAATGCCACCTCCACTCACATTGTCTGCATCTTTAAGACTTGAATAGCAGGTAGCTGTAAAGACTTGCGTTCTAATCAGTATTCTGTAAACTGTGCATGCCTATATATGCCCTTCTCTGATCATAAGAACATAAGAACATAAGAAATAGGAGCAGGAGTAGGCCATCTAGCCCTTCGAGCCTGCCCCGCCATTCAATAAGATCATGGCTGATCTGTTGCTGCTCAGTTCCACTTTCCCGCTTTCTCCCCATAACCCTTAATCCCCTCTCTTATCAAAAACCCATCAACCCGCGTCTTAAAAATATTTAGCGAGGCAGCCTCCACCACTTCAACGGGCAGAGAATTCCAGAGATTCACCACCCTTTGAGTGAAGAAGTTCCTCCTCAACTCCGTTCTAAACCGCCCCCCTTTTATCTTGAGGCTGTGCCCCCTAGTCCTACTGTCTTTTTTGAGCGGGAAGAGTCTCTCCACCTCTATCCTATCCATCCCATTCATCATCTTATACGTCTCAATGAGATCTCCCCTCATTCTTCTAAACTCTAACGAGTACAAGCCCAGTTTATTCAGCCTCTCCTCATAGCTCAACCCCCTCAACTCCGGTATCAGCCTAGTAAACCTCCTCTGCACTCCCTCCAAGGCCAAAATATCTTTGCGCAGGTGCGGCGCCCAAAACTGCACACAGTACTCCAGCTGCGGCCTCACCAATGCCCTATACAGCTGCAGCAAGACCTCCCTACTTTTATATTCAATACCCCTCGCTATGAAGGCCAGCATCCCATTTGCCTTCCTGACCACCTGCTGCACCTGCAAGCTGGGTTTTTGCGACTCATGCACAAGGACCCCGAGGTCCCTCTGCACCGTCGCCTGCTGCAGTTTTTCGCCACGTAAGTAATAGTCCTTCCTACCATTATTCCTACCAAAGTGGACCACCTCACACTTGCCAACATTAAATTCCATTTGCCATTTGCTGGCCCATTCGCCCAGCCTATCTAGATCCTTCTGCAGACTCTCCACACCCTCCGCATAATTTGCCATTCCCCCAATCTTGGTGTCATCAGCAAATTTCGACACGTACACTCGGTTCCCTCCTCCAGGTCATCTATATAAATGGTAAAAAGCTGAGGCCCCAGCACCGACCCCTGGGGCACTCCACTAGTCACCATCCGCCAATCCGAATAGCACCCGTTGACCCCCACTCTCTGCCTCCTATTTGACAGCCAATCCTCTATCCACGCTAACACCCTACCCCCAACTCCATGTCCCTCGACCTTCTGCAATAACCTCTTGTGAGGTACTTTGTCAAACGCCTTCTGAAAATCTAGAAAGACCACATCCACCGGCTCTCCTCTATCCACCGCCCTAGACACATCCTCATAGAACTCCAGTAAATTTGTCAGACACGACTTCCCTTTAATGAAACCGTGCTGCGTCTGCTCTATCAAGCAATTCCCTTCAAGATGCCTCGCAATTTCCTCCTTAATGACAGATTCTAACATTTTACCTACCACAGACGTTAAACTAACAGGCCTATAATTCCCCGCCTTTTGCCTGGCACCCTTCTTAAACAACGGCGTAACATTAGCCGTTTTCCAATCATCCGGCACTTCCCCGGAATCCAGCGACGTCTGGAAAATAACCACCAAGGCATCCACTATCACCTCCGCCATTTCTTTCAGAACCCTCGGATGCATTCCATCCAGTCCTGGGGACTTGTCCACAATCAGCCCCTCCAGTCTGTTAAGCACCGCCTCTCTAGTAACAGTAATGTCATTAAGACCCTCCAGTCCTACCACCTTTCCATCGCTAACACCCGGCAAATTATTCACGTCCTCCTCCGTGAAGACAGAAACAAAAAAGTTATTCAATACCTTAGCCATATCCTCATCCCCTACCACTAGGTCCCCTTTCTCATCCTCTAAAGGACCAACATTCACCCTAGCCAGCCTCTTCCTTTTTATATATTTATAAAAACTCTTGCTATCCTTTTTTATATTAAGCGCTAGCCCAGCTTCATAGTTTCTCCTACCCTTCTTTATCAACTTCTTTGTCAATCTTTGTTGACATTTAAACCTCTCCCAATCCTCTTCTCGCCCACTACTCTTAGCTACTCTAAATTCCTCCGCTTTTAACTTAACACTTTCCTTCACCTCCTTCGTTATCCACGGCTTATTACCTCTCTTCCTACTATCCTTTTTGACCATCGGAATAAATTTCCGCTGAGCACCAAGAAAGATCTCCTTAAAGATCCTCCACTGCTCCTCAACAGACCCTCCCTCCAACGTGCTCCCCCAGTCCACATTCGCCAATTCTTCTCTCATCCTACTGTACTCCCCTCTATTCAAACAGAGGACGCGTGTCCGGGAACCCACTTTCTCCTCCTCCATCTGCACCAGAAACTCCACCATACAATGATCACTCTCCCCAAGAGGATCCTTCACCACAAGAACACACTTGATGAAGGAACAGCATTTCCGAAAGCTTGTGGGTTTACTATCAAATAAACTGGTTGGACTTTAAGCTAGTGTTGTGAGATTTGTTACTGTGCTTTTCCTGGTGTCAGATCTTTCACAGCTCAAAATATTTAATGGTCCAGAAGATCAGGTCCTAAATCACCCAGTGAAATGTTTTCTCCTTTTCTAGTTTTAGATCTGTCGGCTTGTCATCTTTTTCATACAGGTGTTTGATGTAATTGAACTTGGAGCAAAGGTGCTGAGAGAATTGATTAATTTGTGTTCACAAAGGGAGAATGGAAGAAGAGTTCTTGAGAAGCAAAATGGTCCCACTGGAGAAGATGGCAAATGCTGCAAAATTTGAAGAGTGGAACCAAAGCAAGTCCTTTCATCATGTGCAATCAATTGGGTTTTAAGAATGGTTATGGGAATAGAGAAGCTACAGAAATATTAACAGCGTAAGCAAATGAAGCATAGAATTGCAACAAGACATGCACATATTTTTTGTATGATTTATGAAAAATGGTTTCACCTGAGAGAACTGCAAAAGCTGTTGAAACTGTTGGAGGTGAGGCCATGCAAGACCATGAGGCACGGACAAGTGAGCAGAGGACCTGCTGTTAGGCAGATCAGCACTACTACAGCACAGATGACCCAAATGATTCAAAATAATTGGTACAAGGAGAAGAAGTAATGTGAGGAAAACCTTTTCGCTCAGAGTGTTTGGAGTCTGCGAACATCCTGAGAGGCTGATGAAAATAGGTTCAGTCGAGGTATTTGTACAGGAATTGGATTGCTCTCTGAAAAGAAATAATGTGCAATGTTACAGGATAAGACAGCTAAGTGGGACTACAGAGCCAGTGCAGATTCAATGGGCCAAATGACCTTCTTCTGCACTGTAAAGATTCTGTGATTCTATGTTGGCCTTTATATTCCATTTTAAATTCTTTCTATTCCATCCATCTCGCCTTTCTTTCAGCTTATTTTTCTGTTCTCTTTTCCCTTATGCACTTAGCTGATTTCCTTTCAAAATAATCCAACCTATTTATTTCCTGTCTTTCACTGGATTGCCAAAGTGCTTTACAGTTAACAAAGTACTATTGAAAAAGGTGGGCTGTTCTTAACTCAAGAAACAGTTGATTTTTGGGGTAATTTGGGAAGTAAGACTATTGTTAAAAATCCAACCTGAATCCAAATCATTTCAAACTCGTCCATTTCCAGTTTAAACAGAAGTGGAATGAAGTGGAGGTTAATCAACCCACTTTGAGATGGTGGTTAACTCAGTTAAATATTTGAATGAGGCTGCATTTGAATGAGTTCCAGCTTTAATGCTCATTGCCTTGGGGGAAGTTAAAACTTTGTGGTGCAGAATAGGTAAGCAACTCTTTAACTCTGTAAGCTGGAAGCAAAATATTTTTTTAACCAACTACACCACCCCCAAACAAACTTGTTAACCTCCCCAACAAGCAGAACCCTCCCACCCCACCACAAACAAATGCCCTTCAAAAATCCTCCAGAACCCACGATCACCCTCCCTCCTTGCTCAATCTCTCTAACCCAATATGTGACCTTCTGTCTTTCTTCTTGATTCCCCTTGATCTCCCGTTAATGTCCACCTAACTCCTGATCTGTCTGACACCATTGCCCCAATTACTGTCATCCCGACTCCCAACTCCCCTGAACTCCCCCCTCATCAATGACCCCTTCCCCTAAATTCTTCAGCCCTCAGATTGATGTCCCCTTTGACCCCTAGAATCTCTGCTCTCCATCACTGTTTCCATGATCTCCAATCTCTCCAGCCACCATCAATGTCCCTCTTATGTCCAATCTCTCTGCCTTCTTTCTTCTCATTCTTCTGCATCACTCGAAAGAGAGTGGTCTGGATTGCTTCACTAAGAACAGAAGAGGGCTGCAGTATGTAGTGGTTGGCTCTGTTTCTCCTGCAGGTGGTGGGATTTAATGACAAGTAATCATACTTCAATAAACGTAAAAAAAAACCTGTCGGTGTTAGCAATCTGAAATAAAAGCAGAAAATGATCAAAATCCTCAGCAGGTCTGGCAGCATCCAATTTGTCCAAGTTCAGACTGTGGCCTCTGACCCCCATTTTGATTCTGTCTCTTTGCCACGTGTGGGCTAAATCCTGTTTTTCATGTTTTTGCTTTCAGACAGAACTTATTCTGCCATTCACACCCTGGGCAAATTCTTTATCTCTTTACTACAACTATTAGCAATCCCTTTGCCTTTGTTCTATGACATCCTTGTCCTTTAATCTCTCTCAAGTACCAACCCTGTTCCAGACCTGCATTTTTGCTCTTTCCTCCTGCTTTTCAATGGCATATAACATATCACATTTTTGCCTTCCTCCAGTTCTGAAGAAGAGTCATATTCAAATCAAAACATTAGGTGGAATCCTGTGGAGGTAATGGTGTCCCATCTTTCATTGAGCAGCCACCCACCACACCTTAATGCCAGGCGTTGCTCATTCTGCACCTGCATAGCGAGCCAACTGCCTGTCGTGGGATTGGTGGTTATACCAGTGTAAGGTGGCCCTTAAGTGAGCATTTCTCAGGGCCTCCTACTGATATCCACCCAACTCCTGCTATTTCCAACATCTGTCCCCAGACACCTCATCTATGTCCCCTACCGCTGAATTCTCCGGCCCACCCTCTGATGTCCCATTTGACTTTCAATTTCTCCTTCATTGGGGTGGAGCTGGGCACAGAGTGAGATTCCCATTCTCCAGCCTGGTTAAATGCCCCATCATTAATCACACCATGTGGGAGGGCGCAAGATTCCACTCATTAATTCTGTTTCTCTCAGACCTCACAAATGTTACCGTCAAAATACAGAAATGTTATGGTGCAGACACATTTGGCCCATTGTGTCTGCACTAGCTCTCCTATTTTCATTTTCCCACTTTCCAAGCACATTCTCTTTTTTTAGATAACAGTCTCATTCACTTCTGAATGTTTCAGTTGGACCTGCCGCCTCACACTCTCAGGCAGTGTGTTCTAGGCCCTAACCACCTCCTGTGTGAAAACCTTCTTCTCAAATCACTTTTGCTTCTTTTCCTAATTACTTTAATTCCGTGCCCTCTCCCTCTTAGGCTTCGATCATTTCTCAAATGAGAATGGGTTCTCCCTGTCTACTCAGTCCAGACCCCTCATTTTTGAAGACCTCTGTCAAATCTCCTCTCAACCTTCTCTTTTCCAAGGAAAACAGCTCTAACTTCTCCAATCTATCTTCACAATTTGTTGCTGGGATGAGGAACTTCATTCTTGTGAGTCTTTTATGCACTCTCTTCAGTGCCTTCACATCATTCCCAAACTGCAGCTCCCAGAACTGGATGCCAGCTGAGGCCAAACAAGTAATTTCTACTATGCCCCTATTAATAAAGCTCATGATACCGTATACTTCATTAACTGCACACCTTCAGCGGCTCACATATATTCAGGTCCCTCTGCTCCTTGAGATTCATAGCCCCTATTTTACATTGTCTCTCCTTGTTCCATTTACCAAAATGAATCACTTCACATTTCTTTCACATTTCTGTCCATTCAATCAATTTGTCACTATCCTTTTGAAGTTCTACATTATAAAGTTCACAATGCTTCTGAATTTTGTATCATCCGCAAACTTTGAAATTGACACACCAAGATCTCGGTCATTAATATATATCAAGACAAAGATCCCAGTACTGATCCCTGGTACACTCCACAACAAACTTTCCTCCAGTTCAAAAACTTCCATTTGCCACCACTCAGCCTATTCTGTATCCATGTTGCCACCATCCCTTTTATTCCATCAGCTACAACGTTTTCACAAGCTTGTTATGCACACTATATCAAACGGCTTTTGGAAGTCCGTGGACACCACATCAACCAAGTTCACTTCATGAACACTCTCTGCTACCTTGTCAAAAAATTCCAGCAATTTCGTCAAAGGGATCCATGCTGGCTTCCTCAATTAACCCACATATGTCCATGCAACCATTGACTTTCACCCAAACTATTGTTTCTAGAAACGTCCTACCACTGAAGTTAAACTGACTGGCCTGTATTTACTGGGCTTATAGTTGGGTGTAACATTTACAATTCACCAATCCTCTGGCACCACTTCAGGGTTGAAGGAAGACTGAAAAAGTTGCAACCAGCACCTCCACAATTACCCCTCTTCTCACTGTCTCCTTGGACGCACATCATCCAGTCCTGGTGTCTTATCAAGTTTAAGTGCAGACAGCATATCCAATACCTCCTTCCTGTGTCTGAATTGCCTCTTCTTTAACCATGGCCTGGTTAGCATGTTCTTTGGTAAAAACAAATGGAAAGTAATCATTTAATACATCAACTATGCCCTCTGTCTCCCTTTCTGGTCCCTCATTGTCCCTACTCCTGCTATTACCACACTTATACTATTTATATGCCTATAGACAGGGGCATAAAGAAACACACTATGCCAAGGTACTGGGCTTGGCCAATGGAGGGCTCAAAGAACCTATCAGTAGCAAATGTAGAGCGAAATCAGACTCTGATTGGTGAATCTGGAAGAATTGGAAAACTGGTAACGAACGATTAACTTGAGGAGTGTGTGCTCCATGATGAGAGGCCAGGGAGAGGCTGCTGAGGTTTGCAAAATAAGCCATGAGGAGCCAAGCAGAAGCTGACCCTAGCAGATCCAGGCTACCAACAGGCACGTGAGGCCTGACTATTAAATCAAGCCATGAGGTCAGCCACCGAGCAGGTGAGGCAAGCAGCTTTGTGCTGGGTGCTGGCAGTAGTGGACCCAGGCTAGCAACAGATATGTGAGACCATTGCGTTCTGTGGGGCTAGGGTGGATGGGTTTAGGAGGGGCATGAGGTTACTCTAGACAGAAATTGAGATGAGCATGGGACCCACAAACTGTGAATCGGCCTCTGTCTATAGAAGAATTTGGATTGCCTATTATGTTGTGCTAGTCTCTTTTCATAACCTCTTTTAATTCATTAAAATTCCTCACATTTGCTTCTTCACCTCCCCTCTGAACCTTCAATATTCAGCCTGGTTCTCGGTTGAAATTTCTACCTGATACCTGTGATAAGTGCACATTTTCTTCAAAAGAATATACCTTGAATGTGCCTGAATTAGCTCTTCTTTAATGGTATCCCAACGTTCAGTGACTATTTCTCCTGCCAAGTTTTGCCCAGATTCTTTCTTACCCAATTGGACTTACTTTACTCTGGACTTACCTTTGTCCTTTACCATAGTCAACCTAAACCTTATCATACAATGGTCACCGGACCCCAAATATTTTCCTACTTACACTTGACTCATTTGGTCCATTTCATTCCCAAGAACCTGGACTGGAAGCATGCTGCTAAAGAAAAATTTCCTGAATTCTAGGAACTCTTACCTCTCTCTCTGCCCTTTACACAACTATTATACCAGTTCATATTAGGATAAGTAAAGTTTCCCATTATAAGTACTCTTTAATTTTTGCAGTTCTTTGTAATTTCCTTCCTGCTGAGTATTTCCAGTATCTTTTTCTATATCACACTTTAATTAAATGTGAGCCACTGTGTGAAATGCCTGAAGTTGTTTGCCCATTTAATATTTTTTGATTTGGTTTGATTTGATTTATTACTATCACGTGTATTAGTGAAAAGTATTGTTTCTTGTGCAGTATACAGATAAAGCATACCATTCATAGAGAAGGAAACAAGAGAGTGCAGAACATAGTGTTACAGTCATGCTAGGGTGTAGAGAAAGATCAACTTAGCGCAAGATCGGTCCATTAAAAAAGTTTGACGGCAGCGGGGAAGAAGCTGTTCTTGAGTCGGTTGGTACATGACCTCAGAATTTTTTATCTTTTTCCCAATGAAAGAACGTGGAAGAAAGAATGTCCAGAGTGTGTGGGGTCCTTAATTATGCTGGCTGCTTTGCTGAGGCAGCGGGAAGTGTAGACAGAGTCAATGGATAGGAGGTTGGTTTGCGTGATGGATTGGGTTACATTCACGACCTTTTGTAGTTTCTTGCAGTTTTGGACAGAGCAGGAGCTATACCAAGTTGTGATACAACCAGAAAGAATGCTTTCTATGGTGCATCTATAAAAGTTGGTGAGAGTCATAGCTGACATGCCAAATTTCCCTAGTCTTCTGAGAAAGTAGGGGAGTTGGTGGACTTTCTTCACTATAGTGTCAGCATGGGAGGCCAGGACAGGTTGTTGATGATCTGGACACCTAAAAACTTGAAGCTCTCGACACTTCCTACTTTCTACTATGGTTTAAGCAGAGCCTTTGTAATTGCTGCCCGTTGTAAAGAAGAATGGTTAGTACTACTTTCTCAATAGGCACAGTGACCTTGGACAAGTGGAGACTGACTCCAAGGATTGGGGACTATAATTACCCTAATTTTTAAAGTTCAAAAAAAAATTGGCTGCGATTCTTCCAAAATTGATGAATTGGTAAGAGAACTGTCCCAAATCCCAACTATTCTGTCAGTTCATCTGAATCTCTGCACTAAAAAGGTCCCAGTCATGAATCTCATTAATAACCCTGGGGGCAGGGCCTATTAGCACCAGAGTTTGACAGTTCTGGAACTCTAAACATGCGCAGTGGTCCCGATCTGTCAGACTCCCTGTTTGCTGGTCTGTCTGATTGTTGGCTAGCCCAGGACCCCACAGTGCTGCCCCTCCAATGCCTGCCATGGCCCAATTGTGGTCCCCACAACAATTCTTGGGTCAGCTCTGACCCCCGCCGCCCCCCCCCCCCCCGGCCCTGAGTGCTCCGATGCACAGCCCAGTCCCCCCAGCAGTGTCAATCCCCCCCACCCCATTCACCCCAGCAGACACCCACCACTACTGAACCCCCGGGGTCAGACACCACCCCCCCCCCCGCCCCACCTCTAGGGAGCCCCTGCCGGCAGACCACGCACCCCCGCCTGCCCCAATCATTACCCTCCCTCCATCCCAGACTGATCATCATGCTGAGTGGCGATCCCCATCCCCACCAATCATCCCTAGGCCCTACTTACAGTAGGCCTCATTCCCTTGGCACTGCCCGATGCCTGATGGGCAGTGCCAATGTACCTGTTGGGTATGGTCACTTTGCCCCTTGAGCAGTGCCTGGGACACAGGCTGGCACTGCTAGGCTGTGAGACCTCTTACTGTGTTTGCCCCAGTCCAACGCTGGCATCTCCGCATCAAGGTTGCCCATGCCCAGGGGGCACCACCTCACTGCTGCCCTACCCCCAGGGGGCCCCAATTACACCCCCTTCATTCTGGCTGGATCTCCTTCTTGTTCCCCGAACGTGGGAAGCTAGTCTGAGTCCCACTGGAATGAAGTACTCCTGGCGGGTTGGGAGATTCAATTGGAACCTGAAAAGTCTCAATAATTAACAAATAAACATATATGAAATACATGCAAAAAAGATTTAAATAATGTGCCTTCCCGCTGGTTCCAGCGTGGTCCGACCGGTGACTATTCTCTGGCTTTGGGAGATGTGCATGCTTTCCCAGCACATGTGCAAACCTCTGTTCAAGGCTGGAGACACGCATTTCCCACCTCGACCTGACAGAAATGTTGAGGGTCGCAATGGGAGAATCCATTATTTCAACTTTAACACTTTCGGGAAAGCCTTAAATATCATAGTGGCCAGACTTTTCCAGACAGGTCTGAGGCCTTGCTACCTGGACTGGAATTGTGCCATGACTATGCGTATATCAATCCACAAAGGAGAACAATCTGTTGCTGGCCGGCCAACTAACTGCTGCCAATTGAGGGGTATATGCAGGAGCCAACCTGTCTTGGAACAAAGGCGAGCAGTAAGGCACTGGCCATGTTGTCAGGTGATGTATTTAAAGGACTGCCAGCTACTGGTAGTCCTGAATATTGCTACTGCTGTTTGGAGCCATTGAACTCTGTATAACCCTGCCAATGCCAGTGGGTGAAGTACTGCCAGTCAGAGAAGCCATGCCAATGGGAGGAGCCATGCCAATGAGTGAAGTCTTATTGTTGACTGAAGCAGGCATATTGAAGGCTTGAGGAAGGAAGTGGTCGTAGGTATGGTAGAAGGAAGATTGTGGGTGTCCCCAAGTTCTCCTCCAGGCTATTTGGGAAAGGCGGGTGCTCCTCTTCCCCAGGGACGGGAGGAGGTGACATCTCTGCCTAACCAAGCAAAGGTGGTGTGTCCTTACCTTGCCCTGCTTCCTTTAGGGTTTTAAACATAGCAACATGTGAGGGGGAGGTTGGTTCAGAGAGAATGTCCACTCAGGAAAAGAGAAGCTACAATGCTAAAAAAAGAGGCCAGGCCAGCAGCAGGCACCCTTTCTTCCATTCTTAAACCCATGGAATAGGAAGCTCTGGAATTGGTAGGGCAGCATGGCATCTGTTCCATTGAGAACAATGCATTCGCAGAGAGTGACTAGGTACAAGGGAGCCTTTGTCAAGCACAAAATCATTCTGCTCCTGTGCTTTCCATTGTACACAACTGGATTGATACATTCTGGTTTTGGAAACCTAAAACTCCTTGCTCTATCTCTTTTTGCATGCAGGTCAGTCACTAGAACAGAGAGCTGCTGTCTCCTCAAACTTCCTCCTGGCTATCTTATTAGTATCTTTCTTATGGTGTCTGGGACCTTCCCTAATGCATTGGCTGGTCACAGCTTCCTACAGATCCTGCTCGCCTGAGGTGAAATTATGCTCCACCATGTCCTCACTGCCCAATTCCTCCTCCCCTGCACGGTCAGGATATTCAGTACAGAGCTGCCCAGCAGAATATACAATACTTTTGTAGAGATATATTGAAGGGCACTACCAGATTGATCCAAGCACCCAGATCATATCTTCAAGAGACCTAGGGCCTGCACAATGCATGTTCAGTTTGCCTATTTGCAGATGTTGTATCTCTCCTTCACGCTGGTCCTTGGGTTCTTCTTTGTCACCCAGAAACCAACCATGAAGGTGGGGCTGGAGGTACCTTGGAGTGCCTGAGTATATTGGTGATGTGGCTGCTTCCAAGGTACCAAGCACTCACTTGCAGGATGCTGGCTGGCAATGGGTAAGTAAAGAAACAAAAGGTGTGAATGGCTGTCTAGCAGCTGTCGGAATACATAGTGAAGGAGGAAAGGGAGAAAGGAGACAAAGCTGAACCAACACAAAAAGAAACAGGAAGCAAGCAGAAATTCTGATCAAAAATTGTCAAACTCAACACTGTGTCCAGAAGGTTGTCAAGAGCCAAGTCATCCAGACATCATCTGGGTGTATCTTTTGATTTTTTAACTATATTCATTGTCACTCCCTTCAGCTTTTGTAACATGAGACCTGTTGTTGTTTAATCTCCCCTGCTCTCCATCCTATTGTGGACTGTCCACTTTATTCTTTCTCCACACCTTCACTTCCACTTTTATCTTTCCCCAGTGCTGAGGAAGGACATTTCACCAGAAACATTATCTTTGTTTCTCTCTCCACAGATACTGCCAGATCTGCTGCATGTTTCTGCCATTTTCTGTTTGTATTTCAGGTTTCCAAAATCTGAGGTACTTGTTTTTGTACCTGCAGGTTCTGTTGGTGGTAATCTCAGGCCAGTTGGACATTGATGGCACAGGAGCCTTTTCTGTTGATGAGGACAGATGACTAGCCTGTGGGAGCCTTGTTGGTCACATATGTGCTGATGATCAAACTCTGCTCCTCGGGGAATCCAGTGATGACCCCAAATTCTAAGGTTGTCTCAGGCTGACTGGCTGGATCATAGATAATGGATGTATTGACTGTCAGTACTGTACTTTGATGCAATGATGTGCTACAGTCTGGGAGATTCCACACATCTTTAATGAGTGCCTGAACATCAGAACATAAGATATAATAACAGCAGACTATTCAAACTGCACCAAAATTCAATATGATCATGGCTGAACTTGGGCTTTGATTCTACTTTCCCGTAAGAAATGGAGATTTAGTGGTTTTAGCATCATGGTCACCTTTACTGTCACTGGCAATGGGTGGCCACCAAAATCTGTAGGGCTCAGCTTGTCCACCATCAAGGCACAAAGCTCTATGATGACCTCTCTGGAGAGACATGATCTTTTGGTACTCCTATTCAGACATCTGAACCTTGCTGATTGTCTGACTGTAGAATCTTGCTTTCGGGAACGTGTTTCTCCACACAGGATGGTGCTTGCATTTCATTCCTCTGTCCCCTGCTTCCCCAGCCTGGGGCTGCCTCTCCAGCCGGCCCTGACCTTGAGGATCTGCCTGCCACCTCTGCTTATATTGCTTCTGGTAGGTGGGAAGTCTCTGTCAAAAGGACCTCTTACCTAGGCTCTTGCTCCAACAACCACTCTGGTGGCATACCCCTCAAAGCCTTGGCATCTGAACTTTGCTAACCAGCAGGCTCAATGCTCATGCTTCTGTGCTTGTTGTGTCAAGGCACAACATCTCACCCGACAGTTGCCCAGTGAAGCCACAGCTGTATTGCCACATCTTTACTGCTTCTATGTATCAGTCAGTGAGCTCAATGTCCCCATTAACTGCCCACAAAATGCGACCAAACCTGTCAAACAGCAATGTAGTGGCCATTCAGTTGCATCAATTACTGTTTTGCTGATTCAAGGTACCCATTCATTCTGTCATGCCACCATCCCTTGCAAAACCCGAAACAGACATGATGTTTCCATTCCGACATATGTTGGCATGTCATTATATACAACCCCACCTCCAAGCCCATCTTCACAGGGCATAGAAAATTCTGTCCATTTTCTGCAGCTCACTGATCATTGCAGCCACAAACTATTCATGTTCCTATGTAACTACATACATGGTTTTAAATATTTATTGAGAGATCTGAACCTATTTCTGCAAAATGTATAGGAATGTAAGGCTGATTTCAAAGCTTTTCTTCTGGCCATGAGCCTTGCTCACTGTGATTGCACGTTCAGCTAGAAATCCGAACAGGTATGAACAACAATCTTCCATCTATTTCTGGCGAGGAATTGTGGCCAGTCCAGATTCCTGATGTAAGCTCTCAGCAGCTGAGGCTCCTCACCAGAAATGCAATTTCATAAAATCATCCCTTTGATGTCAACCAATTAAAAAATGTTGAACATTCAGAATTGTTGAAATGCAAATGCCTTGGTTCACTGCATTCTTAGCCTTGTCATTTGTCACTCTTTAATACATGTAAACATTGGAAACAATTTCTTTTTGTATAACCCTTTTATCCTTGCACACTAGCTATTTGCCATTCTAAGTGAGTGGGCAAAAATTTTGATAGATTGAGAATAATATGGGAAAATGTGAACTTGTCCACTTTTGCATGAAGAATAAAAAAAACAGCATATTATTTAAATGTGGAGAGATTGCAGAAAACTGAGGTACTAAGATCAAGCATAGGGTCAAGCATGAGATCAGATTGAATGCCTGTTCTTGTCAGCTGGATCTAACGTGTTTCTTTTGTGGAGACCATGAATTGGATTCAGTTTGAATTTGAACTGGTTTCTGGAACAAGAAAGAAGATGGATTAAGGGGTTCCCCTTCCACTCTGGGCATTGGCTTTGTAACTCTGAGAAAGGAATTTTTAAAAAAAATTCTGGGTGCCACAGTGCAGCACCCAGTACAAAACGTAAGTACAGCAATGTGATTAGGAATGCAAATTGAATGTTGCCATTTATTGAAAGGGGAATGGAATCTCATAAACTTTTACAGATGCAACATCGAAAGCATTCTTTCTTTCTCCTGCTCTGCCCAAGACCGCAAGAAACTATAAAGAGTCGTGAATGTAGCTCAGTCCATCACACAAATCAGGCTCCCATCCATCGACACTGTCCACATTTCCCAATGCTTTGGGAAAGCAGCCAGCATAATTAAGGACACCATGCACCCTGGACATACTCTCTTCCACTTTTCTTCCATCGGGAAAAAGATACAAAAGTCTGAAGTCTGAACATAAGAACATAACATAAGAACATAAGAAATAGGAGCAGGAGTAGGCCATCCAGCCCTTCGAGCCTGCCCTGCCATTCAATAAGATCATGGCTGATCTGTCGTGTCTCAGTTCCACATTCCCGCCCTCTCCCCATAACCCTTAATCCCCTCGCTTATCAAAAACCCATCAACCCACGTCTTAAAAATATTTAGCGAGGCAGCCTCCACCACCTCAACGGGCAGAGAATTCCAGAGATTCACCACCCTTTGAATGAAGAAGTTCCTCCTCAACTCCGTTCTAAACCGCCCCCCTCTAGTCCTACTGTCCTTTCTGAGCGGGAAGAGCCTCTCCACCTCTATCCTATCCATCCCATTCATCATCTTATATGTCTCAATGAGATCTCCCCTCATTCTTCTAAACTCTAACGAGTACAAGCCTAGTTTATTCAGCCTTTCCTCATAGCTCAACCCCCTCAACTCCGGTATCAGCCTAGTAAACCTCGTCTGCACTCCCTCCAAGGCCAAAATCTCCTTGTGTAAGTACGGCGACCAAAAGTGCACACAGTACTCCAGCTGTGGCCTCACCAATGCCCTATACAGCTGCAGCAAGACCTCCCTACTTTTATATTCAATCCCCCTCGCTATACCAAGCGACTCAAGAACAGCTTCTTCCTGCTGTCATCAGATTTTTGAAGGGAACTACCTTGCATTAAGTTGATCTTTCTCTACACCCTAGCTATGGCTGTGACACTACATTCTGCACCCTCTCCTTTTCTTCTCTATGAATGGTATG
The DNA here is from genome assembly GCF_965287045.1 of Carcharhinus amblyrhynchos. Lineage (NCBI taxonomy): Eukaryota > Metazoa > Chordata > Chondrichthyes > Carcharhiniformes > Carcharhinidae > Carcharhinus > Carcharhinus amblyrhynchos. Next base: position 59,683,825 of record NC_137324.1, on the reverse strand, counting down.
CTTTGCTGTACAGCATGCATGTAACAATACTTTTCACTATATACTAATACATGTGACAACAATAAGTCAAATCAAATCAAATCTAAATTAAGGATGTTTTGCAGCAGATGTGTAGGCTATTGATGAGACAACATACAGAGTTCAAGGTAGAGTTTGGTGTCCTTTTTGAAGAAAGGACATACTTGCATTTGAAGCAGTTCAGAGAAAGTTTACTCAACTGATTTCTGGAGGTTATCCTACATGGAATGTTTAGACCCATATCCATTGGATTTAGGAAGATTGAGAGTGATCTTATTGAAATATAAGATCCTGAGGGGGCTATACAAAGTGGATACTGAAAGGATGTTCCCCCCAGTGGGAGAGAACAGAACTGGGGGACACAATTTAAAAATGAGCTCTCCAATTTAAAATGGAGGTGAGGAGAATTATAGAGGGTTGTGAATCTGCAGAATTTTCTTCCACAGAAAGCTGTGCTTTCAGGGTCATTGAATATTTTTAGGGCTGAGTTAGATAGATTCTTGATTGACAAGGGTCAAAGGATATCACGGGGTGGTAGGAAAGGGGCTTTAAGGCCACAATCAGATCAACTTTGGTGAAGTGGCCCAAAGGGGCGGATTGGGCTACTCTGTCTCCTAGTTTGTATGTTTGCATCTTTGTAAAAAGAATACAGACAGCTGAGCACAGTCCACCATACCTAAATATGATAACTATTGATTATGAAATATTTTCTATCCTCATCCTTATCTATTACCATTGAGATTGTCTCTACCATAAGCTGGTACATACCTGGACTGCAACCAATTCCAACGAATAATTAAGGATTTAATTAATTTAATGGAGTGTTTTGCTACTGCTGTGCTTTAAGTAGCTCCAGCAGTGTTTTATAATTCTTGTTTTGTGCGTGCAAAGTCAACCCTTAAATGGGCAAAAGAACATTGTCCTTTTGCAACAAGTTGGGTATGTGTTTTCCTCTGTACCCATCCAGATAATAATGCACCCATGTCTGAATATTTATTCCTGTGTGTATTGATCCTTTGTTTTCTGTGGAGTATTTGAGTGCCATACTAAAATGAGGAATAAAGGAAAGCAAATTAAACAGCGAGACTCTGATCAAAGGGAAAGAGGGATATGGGGAACAGGTGAGGAGGTGAATTTGAGACCAGGGAGCGATTAGCCATGATCTGATCGAACAGCAGAGCAGGCTTGAAGGGCTGAATGTGCCAATTTCTGCACTTAATTCCTATGTTTCTATGTTTCTAAATGCTCTAAATAAGTTTCATTTTGATCTGTTCCCCTATTTTGGGAATTATTTTAAAACAACAGGTTTTGCATTCTGCATATTATCATTTTCTACAGACTACAATATAAAACAATCAGTTGACACTCCAATATGGTAAAGCAACAGGCGTCCTTCATTCTTGGATCTCATCCCACAATATGACCTACGATGGAATTTTTTGGTGATTTAAGTCTTCTTGCATGTAGAGGAAGGAATGTTATGATAAAAATGATTAGATTTTATTTGTGAGCAAAATGTCTGACATCTTCACTATTTTATTTTCCTTCTTCAATCTTTTGCATGACTGTTTAAACATAGGACCAGAAGTAGGTCATTCAGCCCCACAAACCTGTTCTGTCATTCAATGAAATCATGTTTCATCTGCAAATTAACTCCACTTTGTCCCATATTCCTTAATATCTTTGGTTTATCTCTGATTTAAAAGTAACAACTGATTTTGCATATTGTTTACAGAAGAGAGTTCAAAACATCTATGACTATTCATTTAAGAATTACTTGGATAGGCAGATGAGCAGCCTGGGAATGGAGGGATACAAACAAATGGTCTAGTTGGACCAATGTGCGGCACAGGCTTGGAGGGCCGAAGGGCCTGTTTCCTGTGCTGTACTGTTCTTTGTTATTTGCATGCAGATGTGTTCCTTAATTTCATTCCTGAAAAGTCTGACCTTAACTTGGGGACAATGCCTTTATACCACTTTCTAGCTCTGAAGTTGCTCCTTAATCCAAACAACTGTTATCCATCGGGTGGGTCTGAACAATGAAATGGAGATTTGGGATGCATCATCATTGAGTCCAGTAGTGTCAACACTTTTATCCATAAATCCTCAATTCTATATTTAGGAAAAGGAAGTACCATGCATCTGCCTTAAGAATGTTGATAGCAATTGCCTGACTGCCATTCCAGTTCAATTGGATACTTTTACAATTTTACAGTGGTACAAGATCTTTTCAGGTGTGAATAACAAACTGCTCCATCTTACATTCACCCACGCCTGTTTCCCCATTGATATCAACAACAGGTAAGAAACCTCTCTCATGCCCATCTCAGCCATTTTCTTTGTGACTGAATAAAAACTTTACCTAATTTGACACTGAAGTCCAGTACTGATAGTCGGGCATGGTGGCACAGTGGTTAGCACTGCTGCCTCACAGCAACAGAGACCTAGGCTCAATCCTCAGCTTGGTTCACTGTGAGGAGTTAGCACGTTCTCCCTGTGTCTGTGTGGGTTTCCTCTGGGTGCTCTGGTTTCCCCCACAGTCTGAAAGTTTGTTGCATTGGCCATGCCAAATTCTCCCTCAGTGTAGCCGAACAGGCGCTGGAGTGTGGTGACTAGGGGATTTTCAGTTACTTCATTGTAGTATTAAATGCTACCTGTGACTAATAAATAAACTTTAATTGTCAGCCAATATTCATGAATACACAGTCAATATAAATAAATTATAAATAGCATTTTTAGGTGTAAATTAATGCAGAATTTGATAAGAAATGTTTCACAAGTTTAGGGGCATTTGTCAAACATAAAATGAGATGCATTTGGTAGAAATCTTAGGCGGTTTATTAAAAGCACTGATATTTTGCAGAAAAATGAAGATTTTTACCTTCCACTGAAAGAACAGGGAAATAAACATTAATTAAAAAAAACTCAAAATCCTCTGAACAATAACTAGTTACTTGGGTTATCCAGCACATTTCTTTATAATCCAGATTCTATAGATTTAGTTTATTAATCTGATGGTGCAGATTTTCTGCAAATGGCATAATCAAACTTTAACATAAAATTATCATAAAATTCTAATTTATTGTTATTATTCTTAATACCAGCAATGGAGATCAAAATGTGGTACGATGGTAGTGATGCAGTCTGTTTCTCTGTTAGACTAAACAGAATCTAAAGAGAAACACAGAAATACCTTATATCACATATAACAATTACACTGTCATATGAGTAACCTTACATTACGTGGGACGATTACACTGTCAGATGGAAATAATTTTATCCCAATCTTGTTCTTTGTAGACTTGACTTTTGTGTTACACTGATTGGTTCATGTATGAACCGTTCAGACAAGGGCTGGCTCTCATCACATTATTTCCACAACGGAAAAATGTCTGCCTCAGAAAAGAAGAAAAATATTCAATCAAGGTGCAATAAATCTGTTGCCATGTTAAGATTTAATTCAAGAGCTCCTACGAAGAATCGCTTCGTCTGTATGACTGGGTTTTCTAAAGAGAATTAATATTCCTTTCAACTCTCTTTATGGATTCTCAGGACAGCCCCGGATACTCAGCTTTGTTCTCCTAAATCCTGTAGGTTGAACAGACCCTAAAGTTCCATCGCAATTAAATTGTCACATGGAATAGTCATTGTTTCATCAATGAGATTTGTCACGCAATGTCATAGAACTCCAAGCTAAAGGAAAACAGTAATTCATTATAAATGTAGCTGGAGACATCCAGGATCTTCTGAAACATCCCATAACTAAATTAAACAATATATTATTGCTCATCAAAGCAACTGGATATCCACAATCACAATAATCTGCTTCATAATATTGCAATGCTCCAAGTAACAGCAGTACAAAAACAGAAAATGCTGGAAAATCTCAGCAGGTCTGACAGCACTAAAATAGAGCCAATGTTTCGAGTCTGAATGACTCTTTGTCAGAGCAGCTCTGATGAAGGGTCATCCAGACTCGAAACATAAGCTCTGTTCTCTCTCCACAGATGCTTTCCTTTCAGATTTCAGAATCCACAGTATTTTGCTTTTAAGTAACAGCAGTGTTTTTTTTAAACTTCAGTTGTCCCCACTGTTGTTTTGAGGGTGCTTATTCACTCTAGGGTGTTGATCATGGCTACCAGACGCCATCTCGTACAACAATCAAAAGGTCATTTCTCACGTTTGATTTTGAAAGTATTTTTAAAAATCAATTGCTACAAAATTTGCTGCATAGGGCCTAAAGTTTCAGCAGCAGGGTTGCCATTTTGAGTCCAAATTTGCAACTGCAGCGTGCTTTGATAAGGTGTGGTTGCGGGAAGTAAGCATTGGAAATATTCCAGTTAGGCAGATAGTGACATCAGTCAAGTTATAATGCTGATTTGATGCCAGCAGTGCCAATTTTGTTTGGCTTGAGTGCCCCGGCTGATGCCCCTTCTTAACCTCAAATGGCTGAAGCTGCCTTCAGCAGCAGGAAGAATGTCCTAAGTTAAAGAGATTAAACAGATCATCTACTACTTTCAGGTTAGTTGCTGATTGGTTTCACTTGACAGTTGCTGAGTTTGTACAAGTGTTTTGCATCGCTATTTAAAGTTGTTGAAGTGTACAGGGAGTGGTGTGACACATGCTGAAAGCATTGCTTTTGACTTCAACGTGGTCTCTTACATGGGTGACCATGTATGTTTATTAAATGCACTGATATTTTGCAGAAAAAGGAAGATTTTTGCATTCCACTGCAAAACTACTATATGGGTGCAGTTATTTCTTTCCTGCTTGGCTGCAGCATGTCTCGGAGAATGAGCAGAGGAACATTGAGGGGGACAAGCTGCTAGAAGAGGAAGGATGACAAGACGGAAGAAGGAGGCCATATCTTTCAAGTGTGTTCGGAAGACTGTCCCCTATTAAAAGCTTCATCAGAGTCCTCTTCTGCAGAACTTGAGTGTAATAGCATCCTCTGCATGTTGGCATGTGGATTCTCCTTGTTCTCTTGGTTGGGATCTCACCACATACAGGTCCCACCTTCAGGATACCCTGTAATGAATGTGCAGCTTGAATAACTGAGCTGGTGGTGAGAATGAGTATTTCTTCTTCATTACTGTCCTCCTGTTCTTCAATCTCTTTCTCTGGCTAGTTTTCAGATCTTGGATATTTGAAAAGATAAAAATATGAGGATAGCATTGTGGTGACTGGAGTGGAGGGAAAGTAAGAAGTGCATATTTACACCATATACAGCTTGTAAATCAGAAGAGATTGTGGGACAATAGAAATTGGGTTGAGAGAAAGAGGATTATGTGTAACCATATAGTCATCTTATCATCAGTGGTTTTGGCCCCACTGCTGGTCACAGGCTCTGTCATGACAACCCAGTGATGGATAGCAGAGTCTCCTCTATTGGAGTTAAGACATTAATTGATTTATGTCCCCTACTGGTTAGGTGCTGCTGCCTCCAGTTATGCAGCATCTTACTGTGTAGGACAAAGGAATATGCAAGAATGGGAGGGATTTTTCACCCCTGTTTTGGCATGTGGGAAAGCAGAAGGGGCAGGGAATCCAATGGGATTCTCAAAACAGCATTTACATCAGCAGGATTTCCCATTGAGAAAGTCCGCACCCACCGCCAAAGATGGAATGGGGTTCCCTGCCATGTAAGCTTGAGAATCTCATTACCATACATTCAAATATCGTTGGTGAGCTTTCCCGCTATATCGTCCCCACATCAGAAAAGACCTCTGCTGGATGAAAGGGGACCTGCCAAGGGCTCACAGATAAGTTCAGCTCTGGAGTGGGTGGATTCAGAAGGCATATGAAATCCTTGCTTTTATTAGCCAAGGCATAGAGTTTAAGAACAGGGAGATTATGCTGCAACTACATAAAATGTTGGTTAGGCCACAACTAGAGTATTGTGTGCAGTTGTGGAATCCACATTACAGGGGGAATATGACAGCATTGAAAAGGTGAAGAGGAGATTTACCAGGATGTTGCCTGGACTAGAGAGTTTTAGTAATGAGAGGTTGGATAGATTGGGGTTGGTTTCCTCGGAGCAGAGGTGACTGAGTGGAGACGTGCTTGAAATATATAAAATTTTGAGGGGCATGGATAGAGTAGACAGGGGGAGCCTTTTAACCCTTGTGGAGGTATCATTGATCAGGGGCCACAGATTTAAAATAATGGTCAGGTGGATTTAGAGGGGATGTGAGGAAAAACCGTTTCGCCCAGAAGATGGTGGGAGTCTGGAACTGACTGCCTGAAAGGATGGCGGAGGCAGAGGCACTCATAACATTTAAGAATTATTTAGATGTGCACTTTCAATGCCAAGGCATACATAGGAAACATTGAAACTAGGAGCAGGAGTAGGCCATCTGGCCTTTCGAGCCTGCTACGCCATTCAGGTTTATCATTGCTGATCATCAAATTCAATATCCTGATCCTTACTCCCCTTCATATCGTTTGATCCCATTAGCCCCAAGAGCTTTATCTATTTTTTTTCTATTTTGACATCAATTACATCCTGTGATAGTGAATTCCACACACTCACCACTCTCTGGGTGAAGAAATTTCTGCTCAAAATATGACCACTAGTTCTGGATTCTACAACCATTGGGAACACTTTTTTCTGAATCTACACTGTCTAACCCTGTTAGAAATTTGTAAGTTTCTATAAGATCCCCTCTGACTCTTCTAAGCTCCAGTGAATATAATCCTAACCGATTTAGCCTCTCCTTATATGACAAATCTGCCATCCCACGAATCAGCTTGGTAAACCTTGCCCTCTGTACCAAGGACATCCTTCTTCAGATGAGGACACCAATACTGCACATAATACTCCAGGTGTGGCCTCACCAATGCCCTATACAATTATCATGAAACATCCCTCTTTCGATACTCAAATTCTCTTGCTATGAAGGCTAACATATCAATTGCCTTCTTTACTGCCTGCTGTACTTGCGCACTTACTTTCAGTGACTGATACGTGCGGACACCAATGTCTTTTTGAATATCCACGTCTCTCAATTTACATTCATTCAAGTAATAATCCGCCTTCCTATTATTGCTACCAAAGGTCTCACATAACAACTACTATGTAAAGTTAAAGCTCATGGGATTGAAGTGATGTCTTGAGATGGATAGAGGGCTGGTTAGTGGATAGGAAGTGAAGAGTTGGCATTAATGGGTCTTTTTCTGAATGGCAGTCAGTGAGTAGTGGGGTTCCGCAGGGATCTCTGCTAGGACCCAACTGTTCACATTATATATTTATGATTTGGAAGATGGAACTTATTCACATTATATTGCATCTGCCCAAGCATATGCCCATATGCTCAGCCTATCCAAATGATGCTGCTGAAGCATCTCTGTCCTCACAGCTCACCCTCCCACCCAACTTTGTATCATCTGCAAATTTGGAGATAATAAATTCAGTCCCATCTTCCAAATCATAAATATATAATGTGAACAGTTGGGTCCTAGCAGAGATCCCTGCGGAACCCCACTACTCACTGACTGCCATTCAGAAAAAGACCCATTAATGCCAACTCTTCACTTCCTATCCACTAACCAGCCCTCTATCCATCTCAAGACATCACTTCAATCCCATGTGCTTTAACTTTACAAAGTAGTTGTTATGTGAGATCTTTCTGAAAGCCTTCTGAAAGTCTAAATAGATCACATTCACTGTTTCTCCTTGGTCAACTCTGCTGGCTACATCCTCAAAAATCCCAAGATTCGTCAAGCATGATTTTCCTTTTGTAAATCCATGCTGATTGTGTTTGATTATACCACTGCCTTCCAAATGCTGAGTTACGAGATCCTTGATAATGGAATCTAACAAAGCTATGGACCCAAGAGCTGGAAAATGGAATTAGAAAGTTGAGTGGTTTGCCTTTGTCCAGCAAAAATGAGATGGGCTGAAGGGCCTTTTTTTGTGCTGTAGACTTCAATGATTCAATGCCAGGTCTATCAGGCAGCCTGACTGGTGCTATATGCCTGCCCACTTGTACCTACCCACGCTCACACCTTTATACCCCTAATTATACTGTAAAACATTAATTTAGTTCTAAGATAAAAGAGTGCTGGGACCAAAGATAGCAATGTACGTAGGTAAAAATGCTAATGTGTTGCATATTGCCATTGCAGAGGAAGCTATTGTTGAGATCAGTTACGGGCTTCCCTACAAATCAATGAATATCAAGTACAACACTAATGTTGCCAGTGGAGAGAAAAAACTGTTTGACTTTGTAAGCCATCATGGGATGCAGCAGGGAAATAGTCTCTGGATGAAGCGACACATACAGCAGCCTTCTTTGTGTTCCAAGAGATTTGTTCTGACATGTTCAGGGGAAGAAGAATTATCAAAGCAACTTTTATTGCTGGTGGTGGATTGAAGGAAACTCTCTGTAAACAGGGGAAAATGCCCAGGGATGATTCCTCAAAGTTACTACTCAGTGAAATATTGGAAGCTAGGAGTGACTGTTTGTTAAAAAATGTAATTTTATGAAAAGCCTGTTGTGTGATAAGTATGCAAGGGGAATTACACTTTCTGTAGCTTATGCGTAAATTGCTTTCAGAAAGGAGATAGTGTTTTGTTAATTGTGTTTTTTTCACAATGCCAGGTTAAAGTCCAACAGATTTATTTGGTAGCACGAGCTTGACGTCAACAAGTTCCACCCCACCATCAGATTCACCATGGACTACTCTCTGGAATTGGTTGCATTCTTGGACACACGCATTTCCATCAAGGATGGTCACCTCAGCACCTCACTGTACCGCAAGCCCACAGATAACCTCACGATGCTTCACTTCTCCAGCTTCCACCCGAAACACATTAAAGAAGCCATTCCTTACAGATAAGCCTTCCATACACATAGGATCTGCTCAGATGAGGAGGTACACAACAGACACCAACAGATACTGAAAGACGCCCTTGTAAGAGCAGGATATGACACTCGACTCATCGATTGACAGTTCTGACGGGCCACAGCGAAAAACCGCATTGATCTCCTTAGAAGACAAACACAGGACAAAGCCAACAGAGTATCCTTCGTCATCCAGTACTTCCCCAGAGTGGAGAAGGTATGACATCTCCTCCAGAGCCTTCAACATGTTATCGATGAAGACGAACTGAGGCCATCCCCACACCCACACAACTTGCCTTCAAACAGCCACACAACCTCAAGCAGACCATTGGCTGTAGCAAACTACTCAGCCTTCAGGAGAATAGTGACCATGACACCATACAACCCTGCCACAGCAACCTCTGCAAGACATGCCAGATCATCGACACGGTTGCCATCATCTCACTTGAGAACACCATCCACCAGGTACATGGTACATACTCTTGTGATTTGGCCAACACTGTCTACCTGATACGCTACAGGAAAGGATGTCCCAAGTCATGGCACAATGCATGATCTCGCCAGACACTACGACAGTGGATGAATGGACACTGCTCAACAATCACCGGGCAGGAGTGTTCCCTCCCTGTTGGGGAACACTTCAACAGTCAAGGGCATTCCAATCTTCGGGTAAGCATTCTCCAAAGCGGCCTTCATGACACATGACAACGGAAAATCATCGAGCAGAAACCGATCGCCAAGTTCTGCACACATGAGGGTGACCTCTACTGGGAATTTGGGTTCATGTCACACTATCTATAACCCACGATTTGCCTGGGCTTGCAAAATCTTAGTAGCTGTCCTGGCTTGAGACAATTCAAAACGCTTTAACCTGTGCTTCACCCTCTCTGCATTTGCCTTGTTTGCACCTGTAAAGACTTGATTACCTGTTAAGACTCACATTCCAACCTTTATCTTACAGTTGAGTCTGTGTCTATATATGCCCTGTTTGTGAACCCAACTCTCCACTCACCTGATGAAGGGGCAGCACTCTGAAAGCTTGTGCTATCAAATAAACCTAGACTTTAACCTGGTGTTGTGAGACTTCTTATTGTGCCCACCGCAGTCCAATGCCGGCATCTCCACATCAGTGTTTCTTTTTAGTCATTTGTTACAATCAAGGTTTTAAAATGCAAAATCTTGTGGGGGTCATTCTTTCAGTTAATAACTGCAAGTTCATCAACACAATCTCTTTTCTACGTTATCAGTCTCTACAGAGACTGTGATAATGGAAGATTATTCAGAAGACTCTTAATCACAGCTTGTCATGCTTTACTGATAAAACATGCGAAAAGACATGCCAGTGTGTACCTATCTGGATGGCACCAACCATTTTTGCAGATCCTGGAAAACCTAGCCGTGAATGACACGTGCATTACTGATATTGCCTGTAAAAGGTATGCTGGGGTACATTGGGCTGTAATGTCAGCTACTAAATGCTCATGTCTACACCTATGGAATCATTTCCCTCCATATTCTGCCATGTCTTAATTGCATATTTTTTCAGCCATGACAAAAATTGCTCAAGTTAAGAGGCATTTTAATGCTCTCCAGATGTTTTTTAAATTTGTGTCCCTGTTAATTATCCATATCACTTTAAATGGGGGTAGGGCCTGGGTGGAATTTGTTTGGTGCAGACTCAATGGATCGAAGGGCCTCTTTCTGCACTGTAGGATCCTATGATTCTATGATAAACTTGATTGATTACTACTTTCTTTACCAGTGGCGTTATCCTTCAACCCAGCTGAATTTGTATCCTGCAATTATGTATTGTTAAAAAAGTAAAGTTACATACTAAAGTTGAGTGCTTTTTGGCACTCCCTTTGTTGATTTACCCTATTATTCAATGAATGACTTCAGAGATCATCAGCTGGAATTTTATCGCCCCTCCTGCCATGGAATTGGAGTGGGAAAGAGTTGGACAATGGAAATGTCCATTGACCTCGGGTGGGATTTTATGGTTTTGGGCCAACTGAGGCCATAAAATCTTGCCCATTGGTTGTAAACATATAAACAATAAGAAAATTATTCAATCGGTGGTGCAAAAGGGCACACATCACGCACGTGCAAACCTACGTTGGTGCTGAAATAATGCAGACAATTTTTGTCCTTGTGTCAAATCTTTCTCTCTGCGTTTTGAATCGAGGAAGTAACCAAGTTATTTTAAATAGCTTGCCATGAGCTTTAAATTAATGCAGAACCAAATTTGATTCAAATAACTCCCACATTCTAATTTTTAGAAAATACGATAAGGCAATTTATATTTAAAAGGCATGAATCAATAGAGCAATGTACATATGTTCAGGCTTCATACATCACTGTTAAAAAAAAGCAAACAGTTTAATTTGCCATATTCATGATCTTCATGGCACCATTTAGAAAGCATGTTCTTCCTGTTCAGAGTGAGGATGTTGCATCTCACAAAATGTAAGTGCTCAACACTAGAATGGAGTGCTTATTGTGTATTTTGTTTTGTAGCTCTGTGAAGTGTCACTGGTTCCAATTGCTTTTATGTAACATCTTTCTCAGACAACTGCAATTACATATATATGTATATAATACCATTTTGTTAGCCCTGTGAGGGTATGAAGGAGGCTGGAAAAACTGACAATCGTTGACAGGTTTTTTTTCCAAGAAGGCACGAAATATAGCTGCATCGAGGTCAGAGGACAATAATGTTCAGCGTTGTTACACCTTTACATGATTCACTTAAGACTATTAAGAATGCACTTTAGCCAGTCACTTTCAAGATTTTATCACCAGGGTACAGTTGCATTATATTTTTGGACCATGGTCTTCAATATGAATCTCTACAGTGCAGTCATAAAACCGTTTTCAGTGGTGATTTCAGAAGAGTAGATGGCTGAGATAATATCATGTACTTTGAATCATGCCTAGGGCAAACAGATAACTCTGAGAGTATGATTTGTGCATTTTTAATGCTGCATTCAGACTTCTGAGATGATGCTGTCTGAATGAATAATGACCTCTTGAATGGTGGTGTACTGAATTATAATTTACTAAATTAATATTATTGATTTATTGGTATCAAAATCCAGTGCATAAAAAGAACTCTGTGGATGATATTGTATTTGGTTTTGTTTCAATACATTTCCTTTCTCAACATGGATTTATCATGATCTGATATGCCTTTCTTGTTCCTTACAGGAAAACAAAATTGTCTCTAAATTGACCTTAACTGAATGACTTCTTTTAATGTTATGGATTATCATGACTGTACGAATATCAGCATTGTTGAGGGTTAAGTTTATATTTTGGAACATGTTTTATGTTTCTGTGAGAAATGTGAATGGGAATGCATATTAAATATATTTCAGAGTAGCTGAGTAATATTCCGGTACCATTGGCCCTTCCTGACACAGGATGTGATCTAACTGATAAATTTAATCGGAATTGCTATTCTATCTTACCACAATCCTTTTAATTATCATCTTCCTGTTGTATTTTCTCCTTTTGAAGAAGAAGTCTGTCAGTAATAGCGTTCCTTATTTACCAACAAGCGTTAGAGTCAAGCACAGTGAATAGAATGAGCTCTGAAAGCAACCCTCTATGGTAGAAAACTGAACCCAAGAAGGAGGTTTTACTCACAGTTGTTGCTGGCAACAGATTCACCTCCCACGAGTGGCTCTAAGCAACACTCCCTGCCTTAGTCAACATGTTTTAAGTCTTGTAAGAACATTTGTCTGGAAGAAAAGATGGTATAAATCAGGAGGGAGTACAGTTAATGTTAAAACTAGCCGTAAGCCATGCTCTTAAGTATTTCACTTTCATAATCCTTATCACATTAAAGGCTATATTTAGGACGAAAGTCAGAAATGATTATTGTAGTCTGGAAGTTATAAAGGTCCAGCAATGGTACTAAAGACCTGTGCTCCAGAGCCTGTTGTGTTCTGAGGCAAGCTGTTCCAATATAGCTAATTCACTAGCATCTACCTGGCAATATGGAAATTTGTACCAGGTATGTCCTGTATACAAGAAACAGGAAAAGTCCAACCTGGCCAATTGCCGCCCCATCAATCTACTCTCAAATCATCAGTAAAGTCACAGAGGAGGTCATCAACAGTGCTAACAAGCAGCACCTACTCAGCAGTGACCTGCTCACGGACGCTCAGTTTGAGTTCCACCAGGGTCATTTAGCTCCTGACCTCATTATAGTTTTGGTTCAAACTTGGATGAAAGAGCTGAATGCCAGAGGTGAGGAGAGAGAGACTGCCCAAGGCAACATATGACTCAGTATGGCATTAAAGAGCCCTAAAAGAACTGGAGTCAATGGGAGTCAAGATAAAACTCTTCATTGGTTTGAACCTGGTACAAAGGAAGATGGTTTTGGTGATTGGAGGTCAATCATTTCAGCTCCAGGACATCACTGCAGGAGTTCCTCAAGGTGGTGTCCTAGGCCCAACCATCTTCAGCTGCTTCATCAATGACCTGCCTTTCACCATGAGTCCATATCCAAATGCATCAACCTGGACAATATCAAGGTTTGGGCTGTTAAATTACTGAAGTGCCAGGTAATGATCAGCTCCAACAAGTGAGGATCTAACCATCAGCCCTTGACATTCAATGGCATTACCATTGCTGAATCCTCCACTATCAACATCCTGGGGGTTACCATTGGCCAGAAACTGAACTGGACTAGTCATTAAACGTTGTGGCTACCAGAGCAGATCAAAAACTAGTTATCTTGTGGCGAGTAACTCACCTCTTGACTCCCCAAAACCTGTCCACCATCTACAAAGCATAAGTCAGGAGTGTGATGGAATACCCTTCATGTGCCTGGATGAGTGCAGTTCAAACAGCTGATAGCTTAATAGCATCTGAATAGCAACTTCAGAGGGCTATGGCCTGCTCAATTGTCACTTGTATTGTCCTTGGGTATGTACCTCTCCTCTGCTTGGGTTGCTCCCAAGAGTCAGTAGCCATGTCTTCAATGGGTAGCCCCTGTCACCCAAGCATTAAAGGTGCATGGCAATGTCTGAAAAGATCTGGCACCTCCGGTACAGCTGGGAATCATGCACTCTCCTGCAGGAATTGTTTGTAGTGATCACAGACCAGTTATACATTTAGCCATTCCCGTTGATGAAGGCTGCTGCCTGGTAAATGGAAGCCTTGATGGCCACATATGTGCAGGCAACACCCTGCAGCTGGGGGAATCTAGTGATGGCTCCTAATCCAATGGCCCTTGCCATTCACTGACTGGATCAGTGTGGATGTGCTAGGCCTCTTGAAGATGGCATTGGTGACCACTTTGATACAGTGATGAGCTGCAGACTAGGAGATCCTACACTTGTCTGTATTGGATCTCTAAAACATTCCTGAGACATAGAAATTCAATCCTCTGTGCCAGTGGAAGTGGGATGCCACCACTCCCCATGAGACTTGGCTCTCCTCTATCATGGGCACAGAGTTCTGTGACAGTCTCCTCTGAAAGGTCCAGACATTGGTGAGACTGTTTCTCTGACATTGGAAGGTAGCTGAACCTTAGATGTTAGACTTTGTGGTAGGTAACCTCTTCTCCACACATGTGGCTGGTTGCATGTTCCACTGCACCCGCCCCCACCCCCGCATCCCTGTGTCCTTCCCTAATCTGTCACTCATCCCATCACCACCCAAGCTGAACCTTCTGGAGACCTCACAGTTGCTACTGTCCCATTCTATGAGGCTGCTGTTATCTCCCAGTCAAATGCTTCTCACATTGGATTCCTGAGGTATAATTGTATGAGGCCAATGGCAGCTATTTATACTCAGTGTGCCACCAGGAGGCTGCTACTTGGTAACCTGGAGGCTACATCTTGTGGTTTGACAATTGCAGGGGTGCAGTGTGCCAATTAGAAAACTCTAGCTAGCATTGATGAAAGACCTTAATGGTGATTTAATGTACTCAAATGGCTACATGTATCTGCCTCTACCAGACAGTTGTCCTTGAGGTAGGACCGGGCCAGCGGTAGAGGATTCTAGGCCTGTCCACTTCCATTCCTGACTCTGGTGGTCTTCAACAATTCTGCCCATTTTCTCAGTCTATCCTACCAAACTTTCTCAATCTTGAAGACCTCCATCATGCCACCCTTCATTTCTTTCTTTTCAGAGAAAACTAGAGAAATGCTAACAGTACAGATGAGTTGGCTGAGAAGAATGTTGGGAGTGTCCATCAAGAAAATAATCAAAAATGGTAATAACATAACGTAAACATAAGAATAATAAGAATGGACAAGAAGCGATGTTCAAGCCCGAGTTTCAAGGAAAATAGCTGCAATGGTTCCCACATTCAACGTAGGAACAACTTTCATGGACATACAGGTATTTGGAACAAGAAGCTAAGGAACTTAAAGAGAATGCTGATATCCTATGCCAAGAGTGACTTGTCACAGAAAGAGATGTAATTAATGGAATTAGCTAGGCTGGTTCAGAACTAGCAACAATGGAGTGAATTAATTTGGCTTCACTATTGTGGCTGAGATGACATGCAGGAACTTAACAGGAATAGCTAATATCTGTACTCTAAGAAAGGAATGGTAAAGGTCGGTTTTAGAATACTTGTCGCTTGGATGTCAACATTATAGATAGATTCCACTTCCTTTAGGATCTGATCTGGCATGTAGGTAGGTGCACCTGCATCATGCGTATACACTTAGTGTTGGGTCAGCTAAGATGCTGTCTGTGGAATCTCTGACAGATGACATTATCCTGTGAGTTGTTCTCCTTTTTCTGATGTCCACAAGGTGTAAAAGTTTTTTTTTGTTCATTTGTAGGATGTTGCTGGCTGGCCAGCATTTATTGCCCATCCCTAGTTGCACCTGAAGGGCAATTGAGAGTCAACCATATTGCTGTGGCTCTGATGTCACATGTAGGCCAAATCAGGTAAGGATGGCAGAATTCCCTTCCCTAAGGACATTAGTGTACCAGATGGGTTTTTCTGATAATTGACAATGGTTTCATGATATTCTTAATTCCAGATATTTTTTATTGAATCCCAATTCCACATCTACCATGGCAGGACTTGAACATGCATCCCCAGATCATTAACTGAGTTTCTGGATTAATTAGTTGGGAGGGAGGGAAGGGTAAGATGGACACTAGGAGGACAATTGTTCCCATTTATTGACTTTTACTTTCACTCAGTGCACTTTTTTGATCGTTCGTTGCATGCGCTAGTGTCTGTTTTTTACATCAGAGATATTCATTTATTATTTAATAACCAAACATATCATTGCTATCTCTTACCTATTGTTACTTGTTTTTTCACCTAAACTCTCTACCCATACATATGCATTATCATTTTCTTGTCAAACCAGTTTTATTTAGATATTTGAAGATCCCTTTATCTTGTCTATATAATAAAACTGTCTAGAGTTTTCACTGAAAAATAGGCTATTTTATTGCAAAATTGTTAATCCAGAATTATACGAGGAAAATTACCTCACATTGGAGTAAATCTCTAGTATTGTCAATAGCAAACATGAGACGAGGTGTAGAGAGCTATCAAACTTTTAAATAAAAATGCATTGTACTTTAGTATGAATCACGAGTATCACTTTAGTTTGGTGTCACAACAGTGACATCAATCACCTCCATTCTATCATTCTCAATATGATGCTGACTCTCATTTCCTCCCATTACAGCCTCTCACCAAGAATGTCCTCAAGCAGACCACAGCAAACGTTGAAATGTAAGGATATAGCACAGTGTTTCAGACTGTGACACCTGAAGTAAGGATCACAATGGAAAAAGTTTCATTGTTGCAATTCACAATGTCATCTAATGCCTTGATGTATCAATGCACATATGGCTAAGTACTTGCTTTAAAGTCACCATAATCCCAGATGACTGGACTACTCTCCCCTTTGAGCGAAGAGCTGACTGGTCTTGATTTAAGCTAAGCATCACCTCACCTCAGGGGCAAGGTTGAGAAGGTGGATCTTCATGAGTAACCTCAGCCAGGAATTGAACCCATGCTGATGGTTTCACTCTGCATCACGAAACAGCTGTCCAGACAACTGGGCTCGAAATTACTTGCTTTATCATACTTCTTACTTGTGGTTAGTTTCCTGAATGAAAAAAAATTGAAATTCCACTGGATACGATGAATGTGTAGTTAGTGCTTTTCACAGAACTTGATAATGCATTAGAATATAGTCCTTTACTTTTTTGAACTAAGCTTGATTCTGCTCCACTTTGATGCATTTTGAATTTCCTTTGCCACTCATTTTATGTAGTCCTGCCTGGAGCAAAGTTAGAAAGCCCCAATACATGTGTTAGTGGGCCAGCCCCGAGCAGATTGCTCATAATTTGGTATTAATTGAAACTAAATTGACAATCTGACCAAATTCATAGCTACCCACTGTGGGATTGATGTAGCCCAAAGGGGAATATCTGATATTGAATTAAAAAGAAACTGTTCACAATAAGAATACTTTTGTTAGATTGGGGCTAAGACACAGTGGGCAGCTTTTCATCTTTACCAACATTTAAATGTTGCACAAAGATAAAAATTGGGTGGGAAAGATTGCACACCTGTTCTCGGATTTGCCTGCTTTTCATATAGTACCATGCAAGGAAAGTCCTCTGCATGAATTCAACCTCAGCAGATTTTCTTCTTATTTCACTTGGGCAAAAATCAATGAAGATGCAAATCAGCAACATTGCCTGAGCAGAGTTGCCAAGTACACTCTAACTGTGGGTATATGTAACAAAGTGTCCCATTCCTCAGCACTACTCAAACCAATGAGTAAAGAAAATAGTCTTGCCTCCAAAGATGATCAACCAATTCAGTACAGATGTAAGAGATTGGATCTTGTTTGTCCCTCACATTTAGTTTATTTAATAGTGTCACAAAAAGGCTGACATTAACACTACAATGAAGTTACTGTGAAAGTCCTTGAGTCGCCACGCTCCGGTGCTTGTTTGGGTACACAGAGGGAGAACTTAGCATGGTCAATGCACCTAACCACATATCGTTTGGACTGTGGGAGAGAAACGAAGCATCTGGAGGAAATCCATGCAGACACGGGAAGAATGTACAGACTCCACATAGTCAGTCAAAGCGGGAATCAAACCCAGGTCCTTGGCACTATGAGGCACAGTGCTAACCACTGTGCCACTGTGTCCAAAATAAAATTAAGTTTAGCATCCATTAATGTTGCTATATTCCTTAACAAGGCATTAAAATTCAAATAAAGGTGCCAGCACAGTTCCATTTTTTGATATAACAAACAAAAGTTTCCAAAACATTACAATTTCATAATGAACTAATATTTGGTCAACCATACACAGGTAACAATATAATTAACACAGTTAACTTAATGTTTTTTGATTTCCTGTAGGCTGCGTTACCTAGTTGCAAAAATGAAGCAATGATAAGATCTTGATCATTGAATGCAACATTTTATAGTTTAAAATTAATAATGTAGAAATCATTCATTCATTTGTGTATTAAGAGATATTAGGCACTTGGCAGTGGTTTGTAGGGCAACATTTCTCATCAGTGCCGCACTTTACCACAAGTGGAAAAATAAGCAGTAATGAAAGGATTGTTGTCAAATAAGCTCCCAAAGCACTGGAGAGTATTTGGCAGCACTGTTGGATAAGGGAAAATTGCAACTCACCTCCTGCTACTGTCATGAATGGGATAATACACTTTAGGGCCATATTTCAAGCACCACTATTAGGGGGCGGGGAACAGGATAGTAGCATGATGAAATTGTCTGCACATCAATTAGAGTCATAAAGGTGTACAGCACAGAAAAAGGCCCTTCAGCCAGTCAAAGACAATTTGCCTAACTATTCTAATCCCATTTTCCAGCACTTGGTCCATTGCTTCCAATGCCTCAGCATCACAAGTGAACATCTAAATGCTTCTTAAATGTTATAAGGATCTCTGCCTCCACCCTTTCAGGCAGTGAATTCCAGAATCCCATCACCCTTTAAGTGAAAATGTTGCTCCTCACACTGTTTGTAAACCTTCTGACCCTTACCTTAAATCTATGCTCCCTGGTCATTGATCCCTCCACCAATGGAAAAACTTTCCTGCTTTCTATCTGTGTCTATGCCCCTCATCATTTTATGTATTTCAATTATGTCCTCCCTCAGTCTCCTCTGCTCCAAAGGAAAACAACCCCAGTCTATCCAGCCTCTCTTTGTAACTGAAACTGTCCATGCCTTTTCAGTGATGACCAACTTCATCATCATGATTTTGGGCCTTTTTGAACGTGTGTCCGCTAGAATATGATATGGCACAATTAGTCCCATAAAGTCAATATGAAATATTTGCCACAATTTCCTTGGTTAATCTTACTGTTGAAGTGATTGAAGAGGTGGAGTATTTTGTATCCCAGCACAAAATTAACGCTGTACTACTCTTTCATATAGTTTTCCTGTGATTTATCCCAAATTGACATATGTGATAGAATATTGGTGTTCACATGTTGCTCAGATCTTCTGTATTTAATTTCGTAATCATTCATTATAGAAGGGCTGTCACACAACCCATCCATCCCAACGTATCTTGAGTAGTGGGGCATGAGTTGGCATGGAGAAGGCAAGGTAGTGGCTGCAAGGCATAACTGTCATGGAAGGGGCATGGAGAGTGCATGGAAGCTGAAGGGGCATGAGGAGTGAAGGCTAGAGGGCCTACTAGCTTCTAAAACAACTTGGACAACATCCCAGCCAACTGTGGTGGATTTTCAAACTAGCTGACCTCATGGGCACCTTCAATCTGCTTCAGGGGTTGGCAGGCATTACTTTATGCCACCCCAATCCCTTCTGTCTGCGTGAAAATTAGGGCCCTTAGCAGGTATGCTAAGTCAGGAAATTCCCCAACTTGAGTTAACTACCTCAAAAGTGAAAAACTAGCCTTACGTTTTCATCTTTACCATTTGCGCATTATGCACATGAGTAAAACATGGGAAGGAGCTGCAATGTGCCTAACAGAAGCTTCCCAATTTTCCTGCATCCAGATCAATGTAGGAATTAGTGTTCTGTTCCTGGTGTTTAATTCCCTAGATTTTCTTTTCTGCGCTCCACCCAGGTCATGCTAATGTTTAGAGCAAAACCTGCCCATCTGATAGCTCAAAATTTAATGACAAACTCCTCATCCAGCTATGGTTATTATTATCGAGAAGGTCTATTCTTTGCACTTCATCTTAACTTCCATTACAATTATTGACATGGCAAATTCTCTATCTTCTTGAAGTATTGCCTTTAAACCAATGTTTCTATAGCCATTGCAGAACCATTTTTCCAAATGAATGAGAACCCAAAAATGGGATCATTTGAGGATATTTTAAAATCTAGTTAGTAGAGGGCATGTTTTGACCTGTTGTTGCTGCTGAGCTGATTGAAAGAATCAGAACCAATTCAGCCCCTAGATCATTGCCTGGAGACAGAACACAACATGGATAGTAGATAAGATCTCACAATTGACTGAAATGGGCCAAAGGCAATAAAACAACATTCTTTGGCACATCCAGCACCTTAGTGGACCAGTAACTTGCTTGAATTGATATTATGCCAAGCTGTACCAGTTTTAATCCCTGGTCGGTATTGAACCAAACATTACAGCCAGAGCAATAGTAAGGCTTCTGTGTGTGTCAATTAAGGAGGGGAAAATATTAGATAAGTTATTTTGTTGCCTTCCAATTTCTCTCTTCCTCCTCTGAAGGTTGAGGCAACTGCTGGATGACATGTTCACAGATAGGGCTACCCTCTTGTAAGTTGCACGAGTATTTATTTCTCACATCTGAACTTTATGTGAGCTATACAGCAGTGATTATTTATCACAGCCAAAATATCGTCAGTTGAACTTGATGAACAATAATTTTTAAGTAGGAGCTTTTGTTGGCGAATATCAACCCTGGGTAAATTATCCTTCCCTAGCAGAGGAACAATGAACATAATCTTCATAGCACACCAACTTCAGGAAAAGGGAAGAGAGCATAATATCTCTTTGTGCATAACTTTCTTCACTTTCACAAAAGCCTTCAAGTCGGTGAATTGAATTACTCTTTGGAAGGTGCTACAGTGAAATGGATGCCCAGCTAGGTTCACAAACATCATCTGTCTCCTACATGACAATACAGAAATAACAATCATGTCATGGTTCCATCACAGACCCATTCCCTGTCAAAATAGCTGTCAGAATTGAGTCATTGCATCACACTATTCTCAATCTATCTTACAGAAAAGCTACAATTTATTACTGATTGACTGCCCCTAGGTATGCTAACAATTTATAGCACTGATGGTAAACTT
Organism: Carcharhinus amblyrhynchos; assembly: GCF_965287045.1. Taxonomy (NCBI): domain Eukaryota; kingdom Metazoa; phylum Chordata; class Chondrichthyes; order Carcharhiniformes; family Carcharhinidae; genus Carcharhinus; species Carcharhinus amblyrhynchos. The sequence goes on along the minus strand of NC_137324.1, from coordinate 59,662,655 downwards.
TTCAACTTCAACCAGCTGAAGACCAAAACCAAAACAACAACCATTTTTATAACACTGTAAAACTACAGTATGTTGATGATACACATTTACTGTCCACTTTGAAAAAGAATTATGACAGATAGTTGATGCATTCTCCAGCAAAGCCTACCAGAACATGGGAGTGGCCCCAAACATGAGGAAGACCAAAATTCTCTATCAATCCACACTAAATGTATGACATCCAACATCTTCAATTCAGATGCATGATGAAGTGTTCGAAAATGTCCCTCTGCTTGGGAGTACTTGTATGAAAAAGCAGACATTGATGAAAAGGTACACTACTGAATCTAATGCACTAGTTCAGCAAATGGTAATTTACCTACTCGAGTTTTCAAGAATCGTAAGTTTGATAAAAGATTAAAGTCAAAATCTGTTGGTTAGTGATTCTCCCCACACTTCTATATGGTGTTATACCTTGGACAAAGTATATAGACGCCATATCAAGGCCTAAGAACATCAGTATGTCTTAGAAGGATCTTGTAAATCAAGTGGGAGGACAAAACACCAAACATAAGCTTCCCCAACATGCAGCTATGTCAAGCACAGAGGCAGTAATAATCTCACATCAGCTGAGATAGATGAGACATGCATCGAAGGTCTGACTCCAGATCGCTCAAACAGATGCTTTGCTCAGAGCAACACCAGGGTGCTCATTCACACTGGGTAGAGGGTGAGGCTAGGAGGACGAAATGTTTCAAAGACAATTTCAAAGCCTCTGTGAATGTCTGCTCTAATAACATCAACACATGGGAAGCAGATGTCCAACTGTTACCAGAATCATCATAGAATCATAGAATCCCTACAGTGCAGAAAGAGGCCATTTGGCCCATTGAGTGTGCGCCGATCATAATCCATCCCAGGCCCTATCCCCATAATCCCATTTATTTACCCTGCTAACCATGGGGAAATTTAGCACAGCCAATCAACCTAACTCACACACCTTTGGACTGTAGGGGGAAACCAGAGCACCTGGAGGAAACATATGCAGACATGGGGAGAATGTGTTAACTCCAACAGACAGTGACCCAAGCCAGGAATCAAACCCAAGCCCCTGGCACTGTGAGGCAGCAGTGCTAACCACTGTGCCACCATGCCACCGCATGGTGATCCATCATCAGGAAGGGTGTCAAGATTTCCAAATCAACAAGAGGAGCCATTACAGAAAAAAGGCGCTAGAGACAGAGAGAGAGAGAGGACAGCTACTCAATCTAACAATCCGCCATTACAACAGGCCAACAGCCAATGTACTCACTTGTCAATTTGACATTAAATTAGCAAGTGGGGAGATCTGAAAGTGGGTGGGGGGGTGATGGTGATACAGCGGGAAAACCCACAAATGCTATGCCAATGAATTTAAATGGAGTTCCTATCATTGTACGTTGCGAGATCTCACCTGTGTGGATCTTGTTTTTGACTTTGAGAGATTTTGCCATCGAAAATCCTTCGAGTCTCCCTACAGCCCAGTGGCATGGGCCAGTTGTTCGGTACCTATCACTACTCCAGTTTAGATCAACAAATAAAACAAAAAGATAGTCAAATGTAAGATCTTCCTGTCTGGCTCATTTTCACAATCTATTTTTAGCATCTCAACTCTGCTTAATGTAAACCAATTACTGGTGGAACACAATGAAAATATAATGTTGCAGAGTCATTGGGTGCAATTTTAACTGCTGTTCGTGCCATGGTCCCGCTGCAGTAAGGCAACGAGATCAGGGAATTTGGTGACCAGTCAAATCTCCATTATTGCAGGAGAATGGGAACACCCCACCGGTATGAACAGTGATAAGATATTAGTTTTACAGCACAAAAAAAGGCCCTTCAGTCCAGCATGTTTGCACCAGCCTTCAACATCTATCTATTCTAATCTAATTTTCCAGCACTTAATGCATAGCCTAGTATGCGATGGCATTTCGAGTGCGCATCTGTGTGGTCAGGTGACCCATGACATCCAGGAACATTGCAGAAATATTGGTATTATTTTCATGAGCATGGATTAAAAACTCAAAATGTGGATGCCAAATTTAAACCTAACGGGGCTCTGCAATTTGCAAACTGCAGAGCTGGAACAATTTTCATGTAGCCATGCCTTGGACAATCAATTTCCCATCAAAAACAGACAAGCCTGGAACTACCTGGCCAGGCTCTAATGGCCACATTGTTTCAGAATGAACCATTGTCCAGTGAGCCTACTTTATTAGAAGGATGCTAGGCAGACTTGGTGGCACCCAGCTCAGCAACAGGCCCGAGGTGCTGAAAATTGGATTATGATCTTTTGCATATTTTAACTGCAGAATTGCCATTTTGAAATCGGGTTTCCTTTTGATTTTCAGCACACTGCCTTGGAATCAGCCAATATGCATGCTAATTTATGTTTTGTATATGATTAGGGACTCAGATTTTTTTTCAAATCCTCCAACGTTCTATTTGGTCATTTTAAACTGGTCGCACAATTTGGGCTGTGAACTCGTTTCTTTCAAACATAGTAACCTAACACATGAAAATCAGGTTTTCGATGTGTACACACACTGCTGATGACTGTATAAGGGGTTTGTATATGCAAGCTTAATAACTGTTGGCAGCATGTAGAGTAGGTAATTCTTGGCATAACACTGATTTAGTGCCATTTTCCAACTGCACTTTCTAGCCATGCCCTGTATAACTGAACTCATTGTTAAACAAAATGAAAGACCTCCCCACAGTGCTACTTAAAAGGATCATGAAATACTTACAGATTGGTTGCTCAATTGTTTCTTCAGGCTTTTGATGCAATTACTTAAAGTTTGTAGAGTTTGCAGGGGCTAATCTTGCTGATGCTGAAATATTATTTTGTTCATTTAAAAGTTTGCATTGACATACGTTTATTTCGGTTGCAAGTGGCCTGTGTGTGTGTCTTCCTTTGGGAATTGAACATGACTTGGAAAATAAAAAAAAATCAACAGAGAATGGGCCAAACAAGAAACAGTGTAGCAGAAGCAGGAGAATAGGGAGAAGGGCTCCCTCCAGGAGGTCATATTCCTCAAGGAATTCTCTGACATCATCTTGATTGCAGACTGATGCATGATAGGTCTTTGCTTCACAAATGAGGTTGTGACTGAAATTTGCCAATTGCTACAGCTACAACTGCAACATCAAAGCAAGGCAAAGACAACATTGCCTCTGGCTGTCTAGCACTTTTAACTGTGCTCTGTGTCTGAAGGTGAAAGTTAGTATTTAATGCAGATTGATGGGAGTTTGTTGGTAGATGGGCAATGGGTTATAATGAATTGAGCAATGTATGTGATACAGCTGGTAGGATATGCCATTTGAAGTTCAACTCACTTTGATCACACACACCAACTTGGTAAAAATTCTTTCTGTGCTGCACCCATGCACTTGGAACAACACTCTTGGCATTGACTGCCACTGCTACATCTTGTCACTGCCTCAGAAAATGTGGCTGGAAGGTCCCCTGCACCATAATGATATGGTTTCTCTCCTTTCTACTTCTTGTACCATAGATTCATTGAATCCCTACAGTGCAGAAGAAGGCCATTTGGCCCATCAAGTCTGCACCAACCACAATTCCACCCAGGCCCTATTCTCGTAACCCCATGTAAATACTCTGCGAATAATTCCCCTGACGTTAGGATCAATTCATCATGGCCAATCAACATAACCTACACATCTTTGGACTGTGGGAGGAAACTGGAGCACCCGAGGAAATCCATGCTAAAATGGGGAAAGTGTGCAAACTCCACACAGACAGTCAGAATTGAATCCAGGTCCCCGGCACCGTGCGGCAGCAGTGCTAACCACTGTGCCACCGTGCCACCCAGTACCTCCAGAAATTTGTCAGACAACATCAGTGCCAACTCTCTTATATGTTCGGGCACTCCCCAGAGTATCACCATCCAGTTTCAATTTTCTAAGATGCAGAGAACAATCTACCTTTAAGTAGCGCTCGCCACTCACAATTTGATTTTCCCGGTTCAGGACTGCACCCAAATAACCGCACAAGGAGAATTGATTGCCCTGGCTGAGGAATCTTGAAAAATCTACCATGTTGCTTGCTAAGCAATGGGCAGGTGTGCACCACAAACCCACACCAGTTTTCAGGAAATACCCCCAGTGTCCACTGCTTTTTAGGTTCTTTTGTTGAAGATTTGGTGAGGAAATTAGGCTGCTAGAATCAGGTAATGATGAATGCTCACACACTTTGTTAGGAACACAAAGGTATTTATTGAAAAGGAAAAACTGTACAGAGGCCGGTTGCTCCCTGGCTACCTTGGAGTTTTCTACCTAATGCCCCAGTCCCTACATGCCTTCAACATGTCTTCAGACTGTCTTCTGCCTAAAAGAGGACTTCACCCTCTGAGGTGATTACCCACTCTCAGATCCAATTGGCCCCTCAAACCAGGTAACCCTCTTCTGCTGTGTTGTCCTTTAATACATGTCCTTTAATTATGACACCTTGTCATATTAGATACTTAATATGTTATTTTAATTTGTTTCAATGGTGATGACTCATTGATGGGAACTTGAGGCTTGTATATTTAAACATAAACACTTTTATTGATAGGCTTTAACTATATTTCAAATGTGGTCTGGCATGGAACTCCTCCACAGTAAAAAGTCTGACAACACCAGGTTTTAGCCCAACCGATTTATTTGATAATAGACTCACAAGCTTTCGGGGTTAGTCCCTTCGTCAGGTGAATGGAGAGTTCTGGCCTTTTTACTTTTTACTGTGTTTATGCCAGTCCAATGCCAGCATACCCACATCATGACTACTATCGACACCGCAAACTGCCGGATCCAAGTGGAGAGGATCTCCAAGAAGATTGCGCATATCGACACAGACATCAAGTTTTTACAGAGACCAGAACTCTCCATTCACCTGACGAAGGGACTAACCCCGAAAGCTTGTGAGTCTATTATCAAATAAATCGGTTGGACTAAAACCTGGTGTTGTCAGACTTTTTACTGTGTTTACACCAGTCCAACGCCAGCATACCCACATCATGGAACTCCTCCATACAGGCTTGTTGCTTTTCTATCCATTTGGATTTGATTTGATTTATTATTGTCACATGCATTGATATACATTAAAAAGTATTGTTTCTTTCACACTATATAGATAAAGCATACCATTCACCACATTCATCCCCCTTTCACTCCTTTATACAATTTTCAGTAACCAAGTTAGCCAAGCCCAAATTCTAAATAAACAAGTTATGCAATTAGAAATCGAGTCATACAGACTTAGAATCTACGGCACAGAGACAGGCCCTTTGGCCCAAACTGGTCCATGCCGACCATCTAACCTCACCCCATTTGCTGGCATTTGGCTCATATCCCTCTAAATCTTTCCTATCCATGCCTTTTAAATGTTGTCGATGTTCTTGCCTTTACCACTTCCTCCACAAATTCATTCCACATAGGCACCACCACCTGTGTAAAAAAGTTGCTCCTCAGGTTCCCATTAATTCTTTTCCTCTTAACTTAAATCTATGCCCTCTAATTCTCAATTCCCCAATCCTGGGAGAAAGACTGAGTGCATTCACCCTATCCATGTCCCTCATGATCTTGTACACCTCTAAGATCACCCCTCAGTCTCCTACACTCCAAAGAAAAAAGTCCTATCCTGTCCAACCTCTCCCTACAACTCAGTCCCTTGAGTCCTGGCAACATCCTTGTAAATCTCTTCTGCATTCTCTCCACTGTTTCTTGTAGAATGGTGTAATTCTGTAGCCTGAGGTGCTTTCACTGGATCAACATTAACAGGAATTGCAAATAACTGATACCTCTTCTGACACAGGCAGTTCATTACTACTTGCTTCCCTGGAGACATCAGTTATGTCTATAACAGATTGATCAGCTTATACGTTCGAAAACATTCCTTGACGGTAACATTGCTGGAATGTCTCTTGATTCCTCAAGTGATCTATGTGTTTGTGAATGCTCCGTCCCTCCATGCCTACTAGATACGACAGGCGTTTGGTTCTACAGACAATAATTCTGGGCATCCAACTTGATCCACCACCAATGTTTCATATTATGACACCTTGTCATATTACATACTTCCTCTGTTTCAATTATCGATTCTACTGTCAATTTCCATGTTTTTATCTCTTTGATTAATTTCTCATTGTCAAGCTTCCTTCTCCCAGCTCTTATTTTCCTCATTCAATTCTTCATTGGATTCGCTGTTGTTTTCTGGTTGCTTCTTTTATGGAGTTCAGCTCATTCTATATTGTCTTATTAATTTCCTCTTCTTAACTTCATTTTGTAAATTGTTGCAATTATTTCAAGTTTGCTGTCAGGCATTTCATCTTGTTGTTTTAATGTCTTCTCTAAAGCTTTAATTCTTTTTTGGTGGTTCCTCTTTATGTTCAAAAGCTCCTTCTTTCCTTTGAAGCCTTTGATTTCTGTGTTTCTTCTGGGGTGAATCTTTCATGTTCTGAATGGACATAATTATTTCATAAATGGAATCTGCATTTCTACTTGTCTTAACTTAAGCTTTACTGTTGGTTGGATATGTCTCTGATAAAGTGTTGATTTGTTTCCATTCTGCAATTCCCTCATTGCTCTTCATTTGGTCATTTAGTGTCTTTTGTTGTCCTCCTTCCGGGTTCTTTACAATTCCCTCCTTTTTGGGTCTTTCATTGCCCTCCTTCCGCGGGTCTTTCAGTGCTCCCTTTCAAATGTTTTCTTCAATTTTCCTGTTCATAGCCATTTGTTTCATCTTGTGGTTGCCGCTTTAAATGCATTGCCACATTAAATGTATCACCTACTTTAAATGGATTACGTCTTTAAATGCACTGTTGCTTTAAGACTGTCAAAATTTTTTTCAGCTATCAGCAGCTGCTGGTTTTGTGTTTTTCTTGTGCTTTTGAAGCCTTGGTGCGAATCCAGGCCACTCCTTTTTGCACCTTTTTATAACTTTTAAAACTTCTCTTCCACTGGCAGAAAGTCCGCCCAGTGATCGCTGCAGTTTTTTTGCCTTTGGCTACACAGAGAGTCCGTTCTCTCTCCTCTCTCCAATATGCATGTTTCATAACATAAGAACATAAGAAATAGGAGCAGGAGTAGGCCATCTGGCCCTTCGAGCCTGCCCCGCCATTCAATAAGATCATGGCTGATCTGTTGTGGCTCAGTTCCACATTCCCGCCCTCTCCCCATAACCCTTAATCCCCTCTCTTATCAAAAACCCATCAACCCGCGTCTTAAAAATATTTAGCGAGGCAGCCTCCACCACTTCAACGGGCAGAGAATTCGAGATTCACCACCCTTTGAGTGAAGAAATTCTTCCTCAACTCCGTTCTAAACCGCCCCCCCTTTATCTTGAGGCTGTGCCCCCTAGTCCTACTGTCTTCCCTTGTCAATTTCAATAACAGATCCAGCATATTCTGTTTTGGGCCATTTTTTAAACTTTTTTTTAAAACAGATTGGAAACTTCTCCCTGAAACTTCAGAACATCACAGCATATAGTTCCTTAATGTAGGGATCACCACCCAGACCCCAGAGGCTCTGCTGTGATTGGGAACCTAGAATCTTAGCATATTTGTTTTCCTGTGCTTTTGGGACAGGCCTTGATTTTCTTTTTGTTCTAAACTTCTGAATTGGCATCGGCCAATTCAGTTCCACTCTGTGTCTGCCTCTCTGGCAATATCTTAACATCTCATAAGGTCTTTCAGACATGTATATCTTTCTTCAGACTTTGATTAAAACAGGATACTCACGTGTGTCGGGCCAGAGGCAGTGTTCTTATCCATCCCACCCTCATCGCCAACATTATGATGTGCTTTTACGTACTTTGTCAGAAACACAAAACTATTTATTAACAGGGTAAAACTGCACAGAGGTTGGCACCCACCCAGCTGCTCTGAAGCAGCTGACCAGCTACCCCATTTCCTACATATCTTCAGACTATATTCTGCCTAGGAGAGGACTCCACCCACTCTCAGACCAAATTGGTCGCTCGTTCCAGGTGACCCTCTTCTGCTGTGCTGTCCTTAAAGGGACACTTTCCACAAATTGACAGTAATTATGTGCAAATAATTCTGTTAACTTCTTCCACTAAGCCTCCAGGGTATATGGGAGAATCCAGGAAATCTCCTAGCAAACATTCTGTTACATATAGAAAAAGGTTTTGACTCCATAACTGGTACTGCAACTCTCCTTTAAGGGCTACACTTCTTTGGGAATCGGTGCAAGGCCTGTCCCAAAATTCCTCTCCTCCCCACCAGATCCCCACCCTTCCCCAATCATTGCCACACACATATACACTTCCCCATGGATGATCTGTTTAGTTACCAGTGCGAACGACATTGATAGTTCAATCATCAACTTTAAGTGACACAGCTCTGAAAATGGCTTATGGCCTCAGCTGACATGATTGGATAACACTACCATCTTCCTGCTGCCTTTGTACACATTTGAGTACAAATCTCCCTGACTTTTTAGAGGTTCTGTAAGTAACACACTAATACTTATTAGCAATGTCATCAGAACAATGTTAAAATGCTTTTTCCATGATAACTAATGTTCTGGGTGTGACGGGGGGAGCGTGGATGACACAGCAGAGGGGGTATCACAACTCCACCCCCCCACAATATCATGGCCTACTGATTTCAATAGAGCTACATAACGTAATGAGTAAAAGATGTGTTTCAACACTTTTGAGTCCCTTTCTGATTCCAATTTCACCCTCTGGCCTACAAGTAGTTTCCCCAAAACCCACACATGATGAATGGTAAGCTCAGAAAAAAGTAGAACATGATTCATGACAGTTTATTGAGACTAGTTGAAATTAGAGCACATTCTGAGCTTGCAAGTAGTTTGAATTGGTTGCTCATTCAATATAAAACTGAATCACTAGGCCTGTGGTGCACTTCTCAATTCAATCGTCCAGTCTTTACCAATCATCATTCCGAACAGAGGCAGAGATCCAAAGCCATTCTCCTCACTCATTTTAAATGCAGAGAGTTTATAAATATTTTGCAATAATCAAATTAAATAAAGGTTATTTATGATGGGGGAAACTAAGAACATAGGATTATTGGAGGCAAGATGTGTTTTCTCACATATATTTTCTATAAAAAGCACATTGTACTTCACTGCGGTCAGAATGTTTGGAAATCAGCAATGTCTAACACGTAATATTTACTTACTTTTACAAATATTTGAACTGTTAACATTGTGTCTATATAATTAATCTTTGCCAGGCTCAATTCTTTTTTAACTTTCTTGGATATGGAAATATGAGAATTGCAACTTTCAGGTTTCTCAGATAGAATATAAACAATATAGCAATACGCACTTCACTCCTCATATCTAACAGACAAGATATAATACATTCTCACGAATATCTCTACTTTGTTCATAAATAGTTTGTTTCAAAATATGTTAAAAAGCTATCTTTATAGATCTATAGATCTGAATCCGCAGCCATAACATTTAGCACTCCCACACATAACTATAAATGAAGGGAACATGGATTGGAGCTACAATTCTCAGACTTTTTCACTAATTCATTCCATGGCATTTGAGTTGGGAGCGCTCAATTTGTTTTGAGATTCCAACAAAAACATATTGGTCTAAAAGTTACTGTTCTATGACATCAATGGAAGAATGCTTAATACGTTGACAAGGCATTCCTTTGTCTGAGATTTCACAATGCAATCAGCAACCTTTTTACCTCCAGTGTAAATTGTTGCGATCATTTGAAATTTGTGTTTGTCTTGATGAGTGCAAGATGAAAATCTTCAACAACGTGTCTCTTTTCAGCAATATTCAAGAGGTGTTAGTGCATGAAAGGCATTAAATAATGCATAGAGCATTTTGAAAATCCTTTTGGTTTATTTGAATGTTTTTCTCATTCTCTCTTTCCTGTTCTTAAACTGTTCTGTTATTTTCTCATATTGAACATTTTCAGATAAATCTTACAGTCCTTAAAGGCCTCTGTTTAACAACTTGAATTGGTTTCTAATCTCTGTGAGTGTGCATAGGGTTGTGAAACTGGTTGTGGTTTCCTTTTTCATTAATGAAATATATTTATTCTGCATCTTGTTGCTCTGCAGTGCTGAATGTTATTGTACACTCAAACCCTTCTCATTTCATTTATCTAACATTATATTCCAACGTGGAGTTTCAATTTTGAACAAGTTTACCTTTCTAGTTGAACCTCATCACACAATGGTCATTACTCCCATAGTCCTCTCCTACACTCAGCTCATCTTCCTGACCTACTTTGTTCCTCATAACTAGATCCTTGCTTCCACCATTGTGGGCCTACTTACTAACATACTGCTTGAGGAAAGAATGATGTGCATATTTTAAGATTTCAGTTCTATTTTCTGCTTTTACTGCTTCACTGTCCCAAACAATAAATGGATAATACAAGTCTCCCAATATGGTAATTTCATTATTCCAACTAATCTCTCTAATCTGACTCTTATTTTCATCTTTTAGTTTCTTCTAACAATTTGGATAGCTGTACTGTATTTTCAATCCTTTTAGTTTGGAGCTACAATCATGTTCACTGTATTGCTACTGTTTTCTTTATTACATATGTATGTATTTCCACTTTACAATATTGCCTCTCAATCGCTGTAGTGATTGTCCCTTTAAGGAACAATGTGCAGAGTAAAGATCACCAATCAGAAAACCAATCATGGAGCAGAGGTGGGGGATTATCCTGATAAACACGGACTACTGTATTCAGAGTCATCTCGGGAGCTGATTGCAGCAAGAGGTTGAAAGCCTTCATATAGTTTTAAACTGTAAATAAAACAATGTGTGTTCCCTCAACGAGCATCTTTACATTTGGTGATGAAGATTTTTACAAATCCTCAGTGACTATCCAGTTTACACTGAAGTTGAGTGAAGCTGAGTAAAGAAAAGAGTACTTACCAAGATTCTCCTCTTTGGATGGATAGATCCATTTGACTCCTCTCGGGAGGACTGGACACAATACATATAGTGCTTGGGGTATTACTACCAAGAGAATAAAATAGGGGAGGACATGAAGCACAAGGCAATTTTCCTGAGTGTGTGTGGAACCCAAATTTATAACCTGATCCACAGCCTCATAGCACCAACATGCCAGACTCCAAATCATTCAACGAGCAAGTGGAATTGGTGAAGTCACATTTCCAGCCTAAACCATTAGTCATTCTCCAGGGATTCAAGTTTAATTTGAGAGGGAGAGCCCCAGTTGAAATCATTGTGACTTAAATCACTAGATTGAAACAGGTGTTGGAGTATTGTGATTTTGGAGCTATCTTGAATGATATGTCATGGGACAGATTAGTCTTGATGTGGGTATGCCGGTGTTGGACTGGCGTAAACACAGTAAAAAGTCTGACAACACCAGGTTTTAGTCCAACCTATTTATTTGATAATATACTCGCAAGCTTTCGGGTTAGCCCCTTCGTCACCTGAAATAGGTTGGACTAAATAAATAAATAAATAGGTTGGACTAAAACCTGGTGTTGTCAGACTTTTTACAGATTAGTCTGTCAGGCGAATAAGGCAATTCAGTGGAGACTACTTACAGAGATCAATATAAATTTGAAACAAACAATGGAATAGTGCAGGCTATGGAGAGTGCTGAAAAAGGTGCACAAGAGTTACAGAGCACACAAAATAGTGCCATTCACCAGTTAGGTTGGAACCTGCAGTCAGCAACCAAAGAAGTAGCCATGAGGTGGGGAATGTATTCAGTTTCAAATAAGAAAAGAAGATTTAGAAGAGGCAATTAATCAGCAAAGTTTGAAGCAGAATGTTACCAATGTGGAGGTAACCACTCCCTTGAACCCTGTAGTTACAAGGAAGATGAGTGTTATTTTGTCATAGGAAAGGCCACTTAAGGTTTAGGTGTAAAGCCAAGTCATGGCTACTGAGAAGCCAATTAGCTAATGCATCATCAGTATACAATGTGGAAGAGTCTAGCACCAACAATTTAAATATTCCCTGGTTAATAAAAAAGCAGGCAAGATAGCCCCTATTATTGTAATGCTCTGGATAAATGAGGAGCCTCTTAAGATGAAAGATGATACAGGGACATCAGCTACTGTGATAGGTGAGCATACTTTTCTGAGCATATTTTTCTATCTGTCTGTGTTTCTATACATATCGATACTTGAGAGAAGTCCAACTTTTGACTTTGCAGAGCACTCTGGCCAAGTTGACTTGCCTTGGAAAAGTGATTAAAAATAGTGGGCACTGCAATGGTCCATGTAAGCTATGGGCAATATTCTGCCCAACTCAGACAGGCAAAGGACAAAGCAGCATGGTAGCACAGCAGTTAGCACTGCTGCCTCACAGCTCCAGAGACTGGGGTTCGATTCCTGACTTGGATCACTGTCTATGTGGGGTTTGCACATTCTCCCCATGTCTGTGTGCGTTTCCTCCAGGTGCTCTGGTTTCCTCCCACATTTTGAAAGACATGCTGGTTAGGTGCATTGACCCAAATAGGCGCCAGAGTGTGGCGACTAGGGGAATTTCACAGTAATTTCATTGTAGTGTTAATGTTAGCCTTACTTGTGACTAATAAATAAATAAAATAAACTTTATTGGCCATAATTGGCTTAAGGAAATCAAGTTAAATCGTACTGAGATTTTTCAAGTGTGGGAGGGACAACTGCTCAAACTGATGAAAAAAATACAGCAGAGTTTTCGAGGATGAATTAGACAAAATAAAAGGTCTGCAAGTGAAGATCTATGTGGATCCAGAGGTGACGCCTTGACTCTTTAGGGTAAAACAAGTGCCATATGCTTTACGAGAGAAAGTAGATACTGAATTAAAGTGAGAGGAAGAATTGGGCTTTATCCAGCCAGCTCAGTGCTCGGAATGGTCAGCACCCTTAATTCCCGTACTGAAACTAGACAAGGTTATCTGCACTGGCTGTTTCTGCAGGTTAACAGCTAATAGGACTGCTTTTGGATAAATCTCCAATCCTGAAGATTGAAGACCTGAATGCAAAGCTGATCAGCAGTCAATCTTATACAAAGCTGAATATGAGTCACGCATATCAGTGAGTAGGATTAGACAACACATCTAGAGCTAATTTCATAATAAACATACACAAAAGGTTGTTCCAATATACATGCCCATCTTTTGGCATGTCTTCAATATGTGCAATTTTCCAGAGGACAATAAAGAGTTTGCTTCAGGATATACTGAAGGCAAGTTGTGGAATATCTTGATGATGTTCTCACAACATGAAAAGAAATCGAGCAGCTAGTAAACTTGGAGAAGGTGCTGAAGAGATTTTAAGAGGCTGGAATTCACCTCAAGAAGGTGAAATGTATTTTTCAAGCCACTGAGGCACTGTGTAGATGCACAAAGACTACATTCCATGGAAGACAAGGTCAAGGCCATAAAAGAGGCACAGCCCTCCAAAACACACATGAGCTCAAATCATTTTTGGGAATGATAAATTACTATGGGTGTATTTTCACCAAACTTGTCAATATTTTGATCCTCTTGCATATTTTCCTAAACAAACATTAGCGTTGGTCTTGGAAGACTCCCCAGATGGAAGCCTTTAACAGAGTAAAATATTTGCTACATTCTTTGAATTTATTAGTGCATTTTGACCATTTAAGGAACTGGTGTTAACCTGTAATGCCTCTTCATATGGTTCTGGTGTGGTGTTATCCCATGAAATTGATAACAGATCTGAAAGATCAATAGGCTATTTCTCAAGAAACCTCTGAGATGCTGGAAAAGGCTGCTCACAACTTGAGAAAGAACTATCAATAGTTTTGGTGTCAAGAAGTTCCACCAGTGCTTACATGGGAGGCATTTTACTTTTGTTTCTGAACAACAAGCCGCTCTTGGTTCTTTTCAAAGAAGACAAGACCATTCCACAATCAGTTTTGGTAGTTAATTCTGTCCATCTACAAATATATGTTCAAGCTCTGACCTGGAACATGCATAGCAAATGCGAATGCACTGAGCCACCTACCTTTACAAGAAAGTGTTGCAGCTGTTCCAGTAGCACAGGAAATTGTCATGGCATTGAATTTTTGGGATACATTGCTGATCTCAACAAAGCAAATCAGGTACTGGACCAGTCGCAATCTATTTCTGTCCAAAGTGAGAGGTAAAATACTGACAGGTTGGACCAATGAGACAGCTTCTGAAGAAATGACAGTATTTGTTACTCGTAAGGATGAAATGACTTAATTTATAATTGACTAAATTCGTGTCCTAAACATTTAATTGTCTGCAACTAAATGTTTAATTACCTGGTGCTATGTAAATTGAGTGTTGATTTTTGTACAAAGGAACTTAGAGGAGTTGGGATATGGTGATTGTTCCTTTAAAGATCAATCTGTAGAGCAAGGGCCATATTACCTGGGGGACAGTGGGTGGCACAGTGGTTAGCAATGCTGCTTCACAGCACCAGGGAACTGGGTTCAATTCTCAGCTTGGGTCACTGTCTGTGTGGAGTTTGCACATTCTCCTGATGTCTGTGTGGGTTTCCTTCGGGTGCTCTGGTTTCTGCCCACAAAGATGTGCAGGTTAAGCCATGTTAAGTTGCCCATTAGTATTCGGGGGCTGGCAAGATAAATAAATGGTGTTATGGGGATAGGGGCTGGGTGGGATTGTGGTTGGTGCAAACGAGTTAGCCAACTGGCCTCAATCTGCACTGTAGGGATTCTATGATTCTATGAACAAATGGAGGAGTAGGAGTTGAGGACCACCCTGTTAAGTCTGGGCTTCTGTACTGAGAGTCACCTCGGAAGTTGATTATAGCTACAAAACTGCAAGCCTGTGTATCGTTTTAAGCTGTAAATAAGCAAGTTGTGCTTTCCCTAAACTAATGAAAGAGCATCTTTACAGGCACATTTCTTATTTTCTCTACCCCTCTTAAATATATTGGGGCTAAATTCAACAATCACAAAAAGGGCATGAAGTGTGGCTGCAACAGACTCTTCTGTAATAATTTTAATATTGCAGGCCACAGAAGAAGGCTGGTGTATATGGAAATGAAATGCTTAGTGTATTAAGAACTGGCCATGTGCCATACAATGACAAGGCACAAGGAAGAATCCAACATTAATTTGGCACAGGATTTTAAAAGGAACTTCTGATGGCAGAAATACAACCTCAGCAGATATCCAACATTTGGGAGGCAGGGTGGTACAGTGATTAGTGCTATTGCCTCATAATGCAAGGGACCCAGGTTCAATTCCAGCTTTGGGAGTTTGCACGTTGTCCCCGTGTCTGCATAGCTTTTCTCCAGATGCCCCAGTTCCTTCCCACCGTCCAAAGATATGCAGGTTAGATGGATTTGCCATGTTTTGCCCCTTAATATGTAGGTTAGGGGTATTAGCGGGGTAAATGCATGGGGTTAAGGTGATGGGGAGATTCAGAAAGAACGTACCTGATTGTGGGGAGTCCAGAACTAGGGGTCATAACTTGAGGATAATGGGTGTTTAATAATTTTGTTTGATAATCTTTTAAGACAGAGGCGAGCTGAAATTATATCACCCAATGAGTGGTGAATCTGTGGAATTCACTACAACAGAAAGTAGCTGAGGTCAAAACTTTGTGTGATTTCAAGAAGAAATTAGTATAGCTCTTGGAGCTAAAGTGATCATGTAACATCAGGAGAGATCAGGATATTAAATTTGGTGATCAGCCATATTCAAAATGAATGATGGGGCAGGTTCAAAGGGCTGAATGGCCTACTCCTGCTTCTACGTTTCTATGAATGGTCTATTACTGCTCCTATCTCTTTAATGTTTTTTGTGCCACACATTGTAAGTACTATGATATTGAGGCTAGTAAACTAAAGTGCATGATCTAGCATGAATTTTGTGAAGCAGCTGATGCTGAGATCACATCTTATTCAGGCACAACCGAAATCCAAGGCTGCTGTCCCTGAATGTAAACCTTTGCTTGGCATGCTGCTGACTGTTCACATTGTGTCTTGATGCTCTAGCTATCTCTTTCTGACAGCTTCATGTGGATTTGTTAATTTTAACAACCTGTGAAATATTTTTTTAAAAAACCTTAAATCTGATACATCTCTTAAACTCCAAAATGACTGGCAATTAAACATCGATGGAGGAAAGGAATACACAGACAGAAAATGCTTGTATTTGAATTGGATGATCTGCCTTTTCCTTTGGCACCTGCCAGAAATAATGGGGTCTCCAAACAAGACAGGCCATTTTCTGTGAGTAGTTTTCAACTATGGAGTGATTTTCATCTTCATAAAGGGCAGGTATTCACATTGTCCGGTTACCACCCAGGAAGTAAAGATGAAAAATCAATCACTCAGTGCTTAAATTAAGGACAGCTTTTTGTTAAAAGAAAGGGTTTGCATGATAAATCTTGAAAGGAAGAGGGACGTAACCATGTTTTAAATATGTTCTTGATAACATTTTGACAGATTACCTCCAGTCAATAGCAGTGCCTCAAAAATAAGTTCTCAAAAAATAAGCAGAGAATCTCACATATCAATTTAACTCTTTCATGTATAATGAAAGAAAAGAAAGGTTTGCATTTATTTAGCATGTCATGCTCCAGGATTTTTAACTGTTTCTGCATAGAAAGGTGAAAGAAACATTGGGTGGATTTTGAAGTGGCAGGGATGGCAAAGGGGGCAGAGAATCGAGTGGGAGACTCAAAATGGCTTCTACACTGGCAGGATTTTCCTGCTTGATTATCCCACACCCAGCCAATAATGCAACTGGGATCCCAACTTTAAAAGTCAGAATCATATTTATAGCTAATTTACAATTCAGATTATCCCCTCATGTTGGACTGTCCATATGCCAATGTGAATCATGAAGAGTTCCCCATGGCGTGCACCTGGTGAAGAGAACCCACCAAAGGGGCATAGGTGAGTACAGGCCCCCAGAGGGAGAGGGTTATACCTAAGCATTACCTTGGCGCTGCCCCCTTGCACTGTTCTCTGTGCCCCAATCTTTTGAGAGTTGAAATTGCTGGTGGGATGGGCCTCTTCAGAGTCTGCCCTGTCTGTGTGTCATTATTGGAGCTGCCTCTTGGTTTTGTTTTGACTCAAGTCCCAGCATCCATAAGCTACTCTCCCTTTGATATGGAGAGCTGACTGGTAGTGACTTAGCCTGAGGGTCAACACACATCAAATGTTGGGCAAGGTTTAATGCCCTGATGTGAACAGAACTCCCACTTACCTGGTGAAGGAACAGTGCTCCAAAAGCTAGTGGCTTTTGCTACCAAATAAACCTGTTGGACTTCAGCCTGGTGTAGTGAGACTTCTTACAAGGTTTAAGAAGACAGGGCCCTCATGTATAACCTCAGCCAAATCATGAACCAACTGTCCCGTCAACCAAGCTAACAAATCCCCTTGACTAAGTGTCAAAAATATAACGGGAAAAGTCAGCAGGGTAGCTGGTGAGCTACAGCCTGCTTTTCCCACTTAGCTAAAAAATCAGAACATTTCACTCATTGGCCGAGATTTGGTCCTACCATGGCAGGACAAATTGCAGGAGATTCGACAGCCTGGCCTCATGTCCATTGGATCTTGGATATGGCCAAACAATCCCAGTGGTGAGCTGGGCCAGAAAATCCTACTCATAAGTTCTGAATTTTTAAAACAAAATATACTCTCAAAACGATGATAGGTGGCTGAAATGCTATTGCTATTAGTTTTTTTTCAATTCTCATTCTCATTTGCCATATTTCAGGCAAAGTCAGCATTTACTCTCCATTGCTTCTTGTCCTGGGAAAGAGGTTCTGGGCCTTCATCTCAATCTGCTGCTGTTCCTGAGAAGCTTTCTGTACCTGAGTAGCATGCTAGTGAACCGATCCCCCACATATGATGTAGCCCTCATGTCACAAGAACAGCAGATTTCCTTCCTTAAAGAACATTCATGAACCAGTTAGGATTTTATCACAATACAACAGCTTCATAGTCTGTTTTACTGGTACCGATATTTATTTCCAGGTTTTAAACACTGAGTTCAAATGATTAAGCTCACATTCTCTGGATTATTAGCCTTGCCCTTTGCATTATTAGTCCAGTAACATAACAACCGTATCCATTAATGAACTAAGCTTTGATGTTGCTTCCACAATCACTGTAAATAAGAAACAATTCATTCGCCTGGTTCAGCAATCAATAAGCAGCTCGCACCTATTGTGTTGGGAAGTCTTTTGTCCCTTCTGGCTATGAACTGAGGGAAAAAAAGAGGACAGAGACACTAGCGGTTTTTCAAAATGATTACAGGCTGTAACAACAGTCCAGCTTTGAATATAAAACTGAAGACAGGCTTAGAAGGCTCAAGAGTTTAACATCCTGGGGGTTCATTAGGTTTATATACTTTATGTGTAGTAAGACCACCCACTGATATGGTGTCCTGTGCTTTACTCATTATATTGCATTATCACACAAAGACCAAACTGAGTGAATCGCATCATAATTATTGCTCTCCGTGTTCACTTGTTATGGAATAAAGAAATTTAACAATTGATTTATGGCTTCATCTCACTTGAGTGTTTTCTCAGCCCCATTTAAAGGAGCATCCTAGAGAAAGACATTACTATCCAGTTTAGTTCACAAGGCGATACCGTGAATACATCCTTGGATCCTGCTATCCTGTATTTAGATTTTGGATACCATGGATGTATGCCTGTGTGTGGAGATGCTGGTGTTGGACAGGGGTAAACACACTAAGGAGTCTCACAAAGGGGCAAACCCCAAAAGCTTGTGGGTTTGCTATCAAATAAACTTGTTGGACTTTAATCTGGTATTGTGAGACTCCTTACTGTGTATACCTGTACTCAGAGGGGTAAATCTTGACTTTGTGTGACAATGTAAAATAGGCGATAGCAAACTGTTGGCCTATGTTACATCCGTCCCAACTTTTATTTTTATTGACTTCATTGGAAACTTAAAATTAAAATTAACTTGGGCCTCTGTTGACCCCACAGTTCATTTTCCAACAGGTTTGACCTGATGCTGTCACTGCTCTGGCATCCAATTAAAATAACCGATCAATGACATAATCAGACTTACTTGCCTATTTAAATAGGAACCCACCGTGACTTGCTTCCTTGTTGATTGGAGCAGGTTAATATTTGAACTCCAGCTCCTGACAGGCTGGGAGAGTAAAAATCGAAGTCACGATCTCAGAGAATTCAATTTATGCTGATCATCTTTAGTAATTAGTACAAAACAAAAAATAATAACGAGCAGATGCCTACTATTTTCACTGTCGTGAAGCAGTTTCCCTGGTGACTTTCATTCTTTGCGATTTTCTATTCGAAGGGAGCAGGCTTACCAAGAGTCCTGTGAAAGGCTGTAGTTATGCAGTCAATCATAAACATTTGTAGAAGCTGTTTGCATGCTGGGACAACAACAATAGTTGTGGGTCTAAAAACTTGTACACACTTAAAGTACACATTTTTCACAAGATCCTGAAGAAAAATGTTCTTACAGATAATTAAGGGCAGAAAATTATACTACTTTTTTTTACACCAGCTTTACTCCAATTACTATGCAGAATAAGTTTCTAAGAGTTTTCCTGATTTCTTACTGTAATTTTGACCGCAAGAAAAAAATTCTCTGCCACTATATAGTATATGGATAAATGTATAGACAAGTAGGTAGAAGGGCTGGGATGATTTTCTCTCAGTGCTCTATGCAACTAATTCATAAATTAGCTTTAAAGAATTGATTTGCAATTATGTTACAATCAGCTAACAACAGAAATCCATCTGCAGTCACCTATGATTATAAGTATCTGGATCCTGATTGTGAAGTAACAGAAGGCTAGCTTTGAATCATTAAACCTATAATATCTCATTACTGAGTACTCATGTTGATTTTGTCAATTCAATCAAAAATATTTTGATCAGTATACGTGCTAATAACTCAATGAGGCATTTCAGTTTTCGTTTGGCATGTTAAGATAGTATGGTTAAAATTCCATTTTGTATTCCCACACAGTACAACAAATGAGCTCTGTCCGCAGCTGATTATTGCATCTTAGATTGCACAAGATGGGGCTCGGCTAATGCGTTCCTTGAAGAGGAGACGATCTTGAAGGTTACCCACAGATAGTCAGAAGAGACCACTTACACTTCCATCACTTCAAAGACTTCACCATTTTCATTTTCCATCTTCCATCATTTCTGAACTTGGCAGCATTCTGAAAGTCTGATGTAGACACATCATCGACCCTGTGCAATCACTCTTTCCCAGAGGCGTGGAACAGTGTAACTGCACTTTCATTTTATAATTGCGGTAGAATTCAGTTTTCCATTAGTGACATTATTGGTATTTCGGTCTTTGGTTTCCAGCATTATTTCTGATGTCACTAAAACTCTCATATTATGTACTCAGATGTCTATTAGATTCCCTGAATGAGATGAACAGAATCAAGTCAAGCCGAAATTTGATTCTGCAGCAGATCTGCCAAGTGTTTGAGGATGCAATTATTGTACACATATACCAATCAAAGTACCACAGTGAAAAATGAACATTATAAGGGTCTTCTAATAATTAATTCAATGAACCTTGCCATGTTGTTACAAATGTAGCTGCAGAATGAGCTGGAAGTATTCTGAATTCATGTTTTAAGGAAATAATTTTTTTAAAAGAAAAAGCAATTTTTGCATTTTTTAATGTGCAATTTTCTTTCCTTTTCCATGTCTCCTGCAGGCATTATGGAAGGATGAAGGATTTTCAGATACATTTCCCTGGTTATCCTCAGGTTCCTTGGACAGTTAGCTGTTCTGGCAGACTCTGGAGCTATGAATTCTCACCCAGTGTGGAATTCAGGACAGTTTGGTGCAGTTGACTTACATCTACTGGAAATTGAGTGAATATTATCCAAACCAGCAGCACATCTAAGATGCCTGCCTTGTATAGGAGGATCCAAATTGCATTTAGTTAGAATGTCAGGTACCCTGGTGACAGTCACACCTGTGATCCCCTTGTGAAGGAGGGTGATCTAAAATTGGAAAAGAAAATTCAATTTATTTTTCATTTGAGGATACAGGCCATGATTCTGATATGGACCTCATGTTGTTCCAAAGGTGGCCACTTAATCAGCCCAATCTGTTGGTCCCTTTGAGGGCTAAGGTAGCAGGTGCTCTGAGCCTCAGATGTCCCTTCCTTTGGCCCTGCACACACCTGTATGGGTGACAATATTTGTGACAAAGAATGGCTCAATCCGTAACAGACCAACTTGGACATGATTGTCTTTGTTTCCACAAAGCATCACCAAAGCTATATTGGAAGCGCACTGAAATGTACAATGAGTGTATCCAACTGTGATCTCATGGCTTGGCATAGAAACATAGAATCATAGAATTCCTACAGTAGAGAAGGAGGCTATTTGGCCCATTGAGTCTGTACCGACCACGATCCCCCCAGGCCCTATTCACTTAACCCTACACATTGACCTGCTAATCACCCTGACACTAGGGTCAATTTAGCATGGCCAATCTACCTAACCCCCACATCCTTGGACTATGGGAGGAAACTGAAGCACCTGGAGGAAGCACCTGCAGACACGGGGAGAATGTGCAAACCCCACAGAGATAGTGACCGAGGCCAGAATTGAACCCGGATCCCTGGCACTGTGAGGCAGCAATGCTAACCACTGTGCCACCGTGCCACATATCTCTCACTTTAATATTGCCAACGAGCCAAGGGACCAACTCTGATCAACGGGCTATGCAAACAGCATGCATTCTAATCCAGAAAGCCATTAGATGAAGGACAGAACTGGAATCAACCTTCATGCATATTTGTATTTATTTAGAGTTACATGTTGCAAGCAAACACTTCCTTCCCCAATAATCACAGCTTTAGTCTATGTCAATTTGTTGCAGGCTTAATTGAATGCTCAGATAAGTTTCTAGATTCTGGTCGTGAATTAACAGAATCCACATATAATTAACAGATTCTCTTCTCTCTCTTCAAATAAAAGTTAATATCCACAACCAAAATTCCACAAAACAAATTAGACAAAAATCACCATATTCTGTATAAAGTGTTACATTATGAGATTCTATTCCTCTCGGATCCCTAGCAATTTCTTTGTATGTGCATTTATTTTAGTAAAACCATCAGAAAGGTGATGACTTAGTCATAGCGTCATAGTGGTTTACAGCATGGAAACAGACCCTTCGGCCCAACTTGTCCACTCCGCCCTTTTTTTTAAAACCCGTAAGCTAATCTCAATTGCCCACATTTGGCCCATATCCCTCTATACCCATCTTACCCATGTAACTATCTAAATGCTTTTTCAAAGACTAAATTGTACCCGCCTCTACTACTACCTCTGGCAGCTTGTTTCAGACATTCACCACCCTTTGTGCGAAAAAATTGCCCCTCTGGACACTTCTGTATCTCTCCCTCTCACCTTAAACTATGCCCTCTAGTTTTAGACTCCCCTACCTTTGGGAAAAGATATTGACTACCTAGCTGATCTGTGCCCCTCATTATTTTACAGACCTCTATAATTTCACCCCTTAGCCTCCTACGTGCCAGAGGAAAGATGTCCCAGTCTTTCCAGCCTCTCCTTATAACTCAATCCATCAAGTCCCGGTAGCATCCTAGTAAATCTTTTCTGCACTCTTTCTAGTTTAATAATATCCTTTCTATAATAGGGTGACCAGAATTGCATACAGTATTCCAGGTGTGGCCTTACCAATGTCTTGTACAACTTCAACAAGACATTCCAACTCCTATATTCAATGTTCTGACCAATGAAACCAAGCATGCCAAATGCCTTCTTCACCACTCTGTCCACCTGTGACTCCACTTTCAAGGAGCTATGAATATGTCCTCTAAGGCCTCTTTGTTCTGTAACTCTCCCCAACATCCTACCATTAACTGAGTAAGTCTTGCCCTGGTTCAATGTACCAAAATGCATCACCTTATATTTGTCTAAATTAAATTCCATGTGCCATTCATCAGCCCATTGGCCAAATTGATCAAGATCCTGTTGCAATTGGAGATAACTTTCTTCACTGTCTCTTTTGCCACCAATCTTAGTGTCATCTGCAAACTTACTAACCATGCCTCCTATATTCTCATCGAAATCATTAATATAAATGACAAATAACAGTGGACCCAGCACTGATCCTGAGGCACACTGCTGGTCAGAGGCCTCCAGTTTGAAAAACAACCCTCTAGAACCACCCTCTGGCTTCTGTCAAGAAGCCAATTTTGTATCCATTTAGATACCTCACCCTGGATCCCGTGAGATTTAACTTTATGCAAAAATCTACCATGTGGTACCTTGTCAAAGGCCTTGCTAAAATCCATGTAGACAACATCAACTGCACTGTACTCATCTACCTTCTTGGTTACCCCTTCAAAAATTTTAATCAAATTTGTGAGACATGATTTTCCACTCACAAAGTCATGCTGACTGTCCCTCATCAGTCCTTGTGTCTCTAAATGCCTGTAGATCCTGTTTCTCAAAATACCTTCCAACTATTTACCCACCACAGATGTGAGGCTAACTGGCCTGTAATTCCCAAGCTTTTCCTTGCAGCCCTTTTTAAACAAAGGCACATTTGCCACTCTCCAATTTTCAGGCACCTCATCTCACTTGTATCCACCCATTTAATTTTGGAGATTTCATTTTTGCCCAGCAAAAGAATCAATCCCTTTCTCAGTCACACTTTCATGAGTGTACATCATCCCACAATGAATGACTATTTGCATAATGTTCAATGAGTATCGTGATTCTTCTTGTCTCTTGAAGGTGTCAGCTGTTTAGTTTCTAAATATTAGTACATTCTTCACTTTAAGATGTTTCATTTTAATGCATTTCAAATACATGCTCAACCAGTTCAAATGATCAATTATGCTTCAAAATCGCTCTGTCTCTTCTTTGGATATAACATTGTCTTTCAGGGATGGTCTAACACAGTTAACTGGGGTGGATGCAAAGCTTCCTAATGTGAAGCATCAATTTAAAGTTATCTAGACTCCAAACGTTAATTCTAAACCAATATATTTAAGACAAAAGCCAAAAATCTGACTCCCAATTTTAAATTCTACCCTAATCTTATTAATAACACAATTGACAAATTCTGCAATGCTACCCCAGAAGAAATCATCAGTCTGTCTCGTGAAGATATCTGAAGGTTTTCCTGTTTGATACAAACAAAATATTGCAAAATCTGTCTTTAGTTTAACACCATCTATTTTCAACAGAACAGATCTCACCAAGAATTACCACACCCTGGAAGCATTATTCAGGCTACTGACGCATTTGATTAGTTTCCATCATTTTCCTTCTGCATCTACTGCCTCTTGGCACAGTTTCAGAAACACATCTCTCTGAAATGTATCACCCTGCAAAATGCAGCTTTCATGTTGATTGATCTGCACTTCAATGAATAGGTGACCAAAAGAGCTAAAAAGCTTTTCAAAATTTCTTTTCCAGCTGCAGGAGATCCACTCTAACATCTGTACCCCCCCATTCGTTCTTCAAAACCTTGAGTAACTCTTCTTGTTTTAGAGTTATAATTTCCATCTGCACCAGCTTTATGTATAGAGTCACAGAGTCTTACAGTAAAAAGACCCTTCCACCCATCGAGTCTGCACTGGTAAAATTACACTAAATCTATATAATAAAAATTTCCAGCACTTGGCCCAGAGCCTTGAGTTTTACAACATTTTAAGTGTTCATCCATGTACTCTTTAAAGGTTGTGAGTGCATTCCAGACACCCACCACACTCTGGGTGAAAAATATTCCCCCATATCCTCTTTAAACTTCCGGCCCTTCACATTAAACAATGCCCCCTCATTATTCACTGTTCAACTACGGTGATCAACAGCTTCCTATTCATCCTGTCCACACCTCTCATAATCTTATATACCTCAATCATGTCCCCCTCAGCCCCCCTGCTCCAGAGAAAGCAATCCAAGATAATCCGATCTCGTCTTATAGCTCAAATGCTCCATCCTAGGTAACATCCAGGTGAACCTCCTTTGCATCCTCTCCAGTGCAATCACAGTGAGGTGACCAGAACAGCACACAGCACTCCGACTGTGGTCTAACTAAAGATTTGTACAGTTCCAACATAACCTCTCTGCTCTTTTAATCTTTGCCATGACTGATAATGGCAGGTGTCCTATATGTCTTCTTAACTACACTATTAACCTGCCTGTCACCTTAAGGGATTTGTGGGCAAGCACCCCCAGATCCTTCTGTTCCTCTGAGCCTCCTAGAACATAGAAAAACTACAGCACAAACAGGCCCTCGGCCCACAAGTTGCGCTGATGATATCCATACCTACTCGGCTTACCTATAACCTTCAATTCTATTAAGTTCCACGTACTCATCTTGAAAGACCCTATTGAATTTGCCTCCAGCACCGACGACAGCCGATTCCACGCACCCACCACCCTCTGAGTGAAAAACTTACCCCTGACATCTCCTCTGTACCTACTCCCCAACACCTTAAACCTGTGTCCTCTCATAGCAACCATTCCAGCCCTTGGAAAAAGCCTCTGAGAATCCACCCAACCTATACCTCTCAACATCTTATACACTTCTATCAGGTCACCTCTCATCCTTCGTCTCTCTAAGGAGAAAAGACTGAGCTCTCTCAACCTATCCTCATTAGGCATGCCACCCAATCCAGGCAATATCCTTGTAAATGTTCTCTGCACCCTTTCAATAACTTCCACATCCTTCCTGTAACGAGGTGACCAGAACTGAGCATAGTATTCCAAGAGAGGTCTGACTAGGGTCTTATAAAGCTGCAACATTACCTCCCGACTTCGAAACTCAATCCCTTGATTGATGAAGGCCAGTACACCATATGCCTTCTTAACAATGTCCTCTACCTGCAAGGCTGATCTAAGAGTCCTATGGACCCGGACCCCAAGGTCCTTCTGCTCCTCTACACTGCTAAGAGTCTTACCCTTGATATTATACTACTTCATCCCATTTGACCTGCCAAAATGGACAGTGTCCTGCCACTCATTGAATACTCCTTTATCTTGTTATTCTTTCAAATTGCACCACCTTGCACATGTCAGGGTCAAACTCGATCTGACTGCTCTGAGGAAAAAAAACATAGAATTACACCTGCACTTGATAATTTAAAATGGATTCAAACCCCAAAGAAGGCTGAGAATGTGCCATCAGCCAATGGCAAGAATCGCTGCAAGGTGTTTCTCTAAGGGTCAATGAAACCCCTCCTTGTTTCCAGACCAACCACTACTTACAAGAGTACCCAAAGACTGGTTACCATCTCTGGTAAAGGCAATGGGACATGATGGCCATCTCATATCAAAAGATTCAGTGTGTAATGTCTACTGAGACTTGTGGATTCTGTTTGTCCCTTGAAATAGATAATGGAGGGAGTTAAAATCTATTTAAGACAGAGAGCTACTCTGGAGTCGGTCTGCATGTGCTCTGTGAGGATAAGCAGCTGATCCTGCTTATCCTGAGATTTCCCAAATCTCTCTCTCCCTGACTGTGGAAGCTAGTCCCAAGCAGCAAAAGAATTGCAGCTGAAAGAAAAGAACTGAGGAATTTCTCCACTGAACCACAGAATACTGGAGTCAAAGAATCAACTATTTTCCTGCAGAAGGCAACTCTACTGGAACCAAATCATAACGGCTGCATGCTATATCATCCCTTCATCGCAAGCCAAGGACTCCCTTTTTATTTTTATTTGCTCACTATTGAACAAAATTCTCACTTCTAACCTATATTAATGTAGATGGATGTATTTTACCATTTTTATCCTCACCTTTTAAACAATAATAAACTTACTCAATTTTCAACTTAAGAAAACATGGTTAAATTGGCTCCTTTTAAGACAGAACCATTGAGTCTGGGAATGCTATCCACAGGGAAGGAACCTTGTTAGATTGCTTCCAACAGAGGGTGATGTATAAAGATGGTGCCAGTTGATCTCCTCACCTGGGTTTGTAACAATTTGTGGGTAATCCAGCCAGACAGTGACAAATTGAGAGGTTTCACCCTGGTCAACAAAATCGGGTTGTAACAGCTATAATAGCCAGATCTGCTAAAGGTACTTTCATCCACTTTGTCTGCCATTAAAATTCCATTATAAATTTTTTCAATACACCAAACATTTGATTCAACAGGGTCTCCTTCTCAAAGAACCAAATACCAGTAAGAACCACAAACCTGTTCATTTGAGACAACATCATATAGCACAATCCAGCAATTTAAATGCTGATACATGTCAAGTAATCCTCAAATTGAATTGTGTCAATCTTTTAGCAATCTGTTGAAGTCCATGATAGACATCTCCACTGAACAACTGGCTTTTAGAAGTTGAACAATGTTTGACCTTCCCTCATAGCCATTTAGCAGATAATCTTGTTTATAATGTTCATCCAAGGTCTCTGATGGAAAGTCCAAACCTGGGAGTATGGTAGAAGCAGATTCAATTCAGGCATTCAAGGGGATATTAGATGATTGCTTGATTAGAATTGATATGCAGGGATACAGGAGAATGGCATAATGCCATAATGCTCATTCGGAAGGCCAGTGCAGACAGAATGGGTCAAATCGCTTCCTTCTGTGCCGTAGCAATTGAGTGATTCATCACTATCCAACTGATGAACATTCAGTTCACAGAATACTTTTCTTCTGACTTTACCTCTTGTATGACAAAGCCACATCATGTTTCCTGTTTGGTAGCAACGTAACCCAGGTCCACATATCCACTTCAATCTTCTGTTGGACTATGGTTCAGACACGGAATGAATTTGTACCCCAACTTGCTTTCTGTCATTTTTTACAGTTACTATTAGGGTTGTAGTTTTCTGTGTGAAAATGTTTACATAGCTTCCAACCTTCAAATGTAGACAACCATTCTCTGTGAGGATGACAGGGTGTTTATTGAGCATCTGTTCAATTGTAGGGGTTTTTACAGATGATCCTTATTCTGACTTCACTTGAGGTTCTTGCATTTCAAATTCCAGCACAAGTTATTGGATAGGTACATTAATTAATGACCCCTTTCTAATCCAGAAATAATTGTCCCATTAGTATCACTGTGCATTAGAGAGCAGTTAACTCAGCACACACTAGGGCCTGAACATGAAACCTCCTTCTCTGCATGAACTAACAGCAGATGAAATTCATTGCAGAAAACTGCAAGGTCCTGCAAATTGGAAGGAAATATTTGAAGGTGAAATGGAAAGGGACCTGAACACAATTGATACAATTGTAAACACAGTGATTTAAAATGTCAAAATTGAGAAATGACAATAAATTGTAGCAGCACTCAACTGCCAGACCAGTTGAGTGCAAGTCAGAAGTTGTTATGCTAAAAGTTATGACTCTGCCTTGAGTGATCTTTATTTTTGATCACTAAGCTATAAGGGATTTATTAGACTATGAAGGTGATGCACAAGGAACTGCTGTGCATCCCTGAAGGTAAATGGCTGAGAGGGATCTTGTGGACGCATATTTGATGCCTCATGGCTTGTTGACCGATTAACCTGATAATGAAGATGATATCTTGAAATCATGATCTTCTCTCTGGCTGGGTATGAGCGATCAGCTGGTGCACTCCTTCAACCTGGTCTGAGGAATCGGATGATCTTCTGTGGGGCTGCTTGAAGTCAGTGAACTAGTCAGTATTTAAAAACTCTGATACCAGCCTGAACAAGTACGCCACTACAATAACTGACTTCATTAGTAAGTGTGTAGAAGACTGTGTGCCAAAGAAATAAGTCCGTGTGTTCCCCAAACTGGAAACCATGGATGAACAGGGGTATCCACTGCTTGCTGAAGTTCTGGTCCAAGGCGTTCAAATCAGGTGACACTGACCTAAACAAGAATGCTAGATATGATCTAAGGAGATCCATCCAAGATACCAAAAGACAGTGCTGGACCAGGTTAGAGTCCCAGACTAGCCACACCAACCCCTGCTGACTATGGCAAGTTCTGTAAGACATAGCAGGCTATAAGATGAAGGTAGGTAAAACCACTAGCTCCAATGCACGCCTCCCTGATGAGCTCAATGCATTCTGTGCCCCTTTTGAGCAAGAAGTCTGTATCTGGGGTCACCATTGCAGATGTCAGAGCAGCCTTCTCGAAGGTTAACCCACGGAAAGTGATTGGCCCGGATGGAGTACCCGGACGAGCACCCAAATCCTGTGCGGATCAGCTGGCGGGGATATTCACAGACATTTTCAACCTCTCTTTACAGCAATCTGAGGTCCCCATCTGATTCAAGATTCATCCTGGTACCTAAGAAAAACCAAGCAACATGCCTTAATGACTAGTGGCTGGTGGCTCTGGCATCTATCATTATGAAGTGCTTCAAAAAGCTAATCATGGCACGAATCAATTGCAGCCTCCCGGACTACCTGTGATCCATTACAGTTTGCTTATCGCCATAGCAGGTCCACAGCAGATGCCATCTTTCTGGCCCTGCACTCAACCCTGGAGCACCTAGATAACAAGGACACCTACGTCAGAATCCTATTTACTGACTACAGCTCAGCCTTCAACACTATTCCCATAAAACTCAGTTCCAAACTTTGTGGCCTTGGCCCCGGCACCTCTCTCTGTGACTGGATCCTGAATTTCCTAACTCACATTCGCAATCAGTAAGGATAGGCAGCGACACCCCCTCCACAATCATCCTTAATGCTGGTGCCCTTCAAGGCTGTGTTCTCAGCTCCCTACTATATACCTTATACACCAATGACTGTGTGGCCAAATTCCCCTCTAATTCGATTGTCAAGTTTGCTGATGACACCGCTGTAGTGCGTTGGATCTCAAAACAATGATGAGACGGAGTAGAGGAATGAGATAGAGAATCAGGTGAACTGGTGCGGCAACAATAATCTCTCCCTCGATGGCAATGAAATGAAGGAAACTGTCATTGACTTCAGAAAGTGTGAAGGAAAACATTCCTCTGTCTACATCAATGGTGGCACAGTGTTTAGCGCTGCTGCCTCACAGTGCCAGGGACCTGGTTTCGATTCCCCGTCTTGGGTCACCGTCTGTGCAGAATCTATGTGATCTCCTTGTGTCTGCGTGGGTTTCCTCCAAGTGCTCTGGTTTCCTTCACAATTCAAAAGATGTGTTGGTTAGGTGCATTGGCCATGCTAAGTGTGGTGATTCGAGAATTTTCACAGTAACTTCATTACAGTGTTAATGGAAGCCTACTTGTGACGCTAATAAATAAACTAACAATTGAGATATTGCGGAGTCGGGTGATAATTGACATTTCCCCTGGTTCAACAGCAATGATTTTATTACTTATTGAAAACTTTGACCGTCATCAAAGAATTTAAAAGAGGAACAGAGCTGGTAGTGGTTTTGTGCATCCCAATCTAATTTTGGAACATGAGCCTAAAATAGGGAATGAATCCCATCATCTAAATATGAAAGAAGTTGAATACTTGTTCTTAGATGATACCAGGATTATCTGAGAAATAGCTTGACACACATTGCAGGTTGAATGCTTTTCTGAATATTTTGGGTAGGTGACAATGGGCCCCGAGATTCACTCTTGTGGTGTCCATTTTATGCCTGAACATTTGTTATCACAATTCTTTAAACTGTGTTTGGATTTCAATTGCAAATTGTGTTTTTTTTAATATCAATATAGCCCTTGCAATATTTAAATGATAACATATTCAAGTGATTGTTAATCATCATTAGCCTTTACAGTGTATGTCAGCTAGCTATTCAACTGCAATATATCATGATCAAATGCAATCCTCCCATTATCCAACATGCATGCTTTTCACAGAGGAATGTTGCAGAGTGGAACACCCAGTCGTCTATTGACAAAGACACCTCCAAATCAATTTCAGAGGAGACTCATTTCAACACTCAGAGTGGGCAGCTCATACCAGGAACAACACGCCAAAGGTTCCTGCCTTGCTAATAAACAGGAAAATCATATTGATGCCAACTCACTCAAAGATATTTTGATTTTAGATCAGGAACTCCCCCAATATATTCACCTGCCACATTGTGTGTGTGTGTGTGTGTGTGTGTGTGTTGGTTGTGGGTGCAGCATGAGAGAAAGGCTCACCTCCCTGTTCCCTGCTCCCTCCCCTGAAATTTCCTGTTTTATTTTTGAATGGAGCAGGGTTGGGTCCTGTATATAAATATCAGCCCCGGTAAGCAATCCATCAGCTTCTACCATAGCTCCCATTCGAGATTTAAAGCCCAACATTGGTGGTAAATTCCATCTTACCTGGGGGCTTTGCTTATGTTCAAAATTTGATACAAGTTAAAACAAAATCTCCCATTGAATTGGGGTTAATCCAACCTGGTAATTACATCTAATGCCTGAGTTATTTCACTTTGAGTTAAGTAACTTCCACTTCATGCTGGACAAAGGAACGACTGTTGACACCTGGCCCTGAACAAAAATCTTCTGCTAATGTATCTATCCTTAAAGTGATGAATCAAGTTTGTAAATAGACTGACTCCTTACTATGTTACACAGATAGTGGAGTTCAAAGAGTTAGCCTAGTGTGGAATAGATAGGAGGGATAGTAAGGAAACAAAACATTCTGAAAAATAAATGAAATGAGTCAGTCATCAGAAGACCTTTTCAAGTGCAAAAGTGTTTAATGTTCAATTCTCAGATTCTATTGATTGTATTAACATATATTTACCAGTGCTTTTGTTTAGCTTCTTTGATTCAGAATTGTTTCATGCAAGTAGTTGTAAGGAACATGCAAGCAGTAAAATTAAACAAGGAATCTTTGGACCTCCCCGTGCTCCCCAAGGAGCTTTAATAGGTTGGAGGTGTCCCACTTCAGAGAACACCGGGACACCGATTGGATGGCAAGTCTCCAGTCCCAGCAGGGCTAAAAGCTGCAATGTTTTAAAAAGTTTATTTATTAGTGTCACAAGTAGGCTTACATTAACACTGCAATGAAGTTACTGTGAAAATCCCTTAGTCGTCACACTTCAGGTACACTGAGCGATAATTTGGCATGGCAATGTACCTAACCAGCCTGTCTTTCGGACTGTGGGAGGAAACCGGAGCACCTGGAGGAAACCCACACAGCAAGGGGAGAATGTGCAGACTCCGCACAGACTGTGACCCAAGGCAGGAATCAAACCCAGGTCTCCAGTGCTGTGAGATAGCAGTGCTAATGACTGTACCACTGTGCTGCCCTCGTGAACAGAGCTGGGACTACAAGCAGTCCCCAGAGCCTGTCCAGAGGTTCAGGACCGAGTAATTGTGGGGGCCTCAGGACATAGAGATGGGAATGAGGGGTTGGACAATAGTGTTGGTAGAGAGGCTGGAGGACAGAAGGAGCATTCACAAGGGTCAGACCCCTTAGGGGTTAGAATGGTGAGAGATGGGAGGGATTGTGGCGAGAGAGTGTAAATGCTGAAAGTTAAAAGGAGACTCTTGATGGAGATGCTCTCCCACCACCCCCTTCCCACTTATTCCCTGAACAGGATTACTTTCTTGGTCACTCTCTGCTCCTGGATTCCTTCTGCTAGCCTGAGAATTGAGGTTGGGTGGAAAATGACACTCAATGGTCATTAATTGGTTACTTACAGCCTCGGCTGTGGCAAGCAGGCCAGTCTAGGCTTTGGCCAGCCCACTGTAAAATTGCAGAGAGGTCAGAGTGGGCATGAACCTGGTGGGAAAGCCATCTGAGGGATTTTATGTTCCCCTGCCAGTGAGTTTGCAGGTGGGGGGGATGTAAACTTCTGCTGTGGTGACTTCTGTCACAATGTGCATTGTCTTTTCTTGTTCTCTTTGCGGCTTTTAATGAAGCCAATCACACCCATTTCCTCCAATACCATTGGCCAGTTTAATGGGACTGCTCTCAACAGGGACAAAGTAGAAAGGGTTGAGAACTTCAAGTTTTTAGATGTCCAGATCACCAACAACCTGATCTCCCCATGCTGACACTATAGATAAGAAAGCCCACACCTCTACTTGAAGACTAAGGAAATTTGGCACGTCAGCTACCACTCTCACCAATTTTTATAGATGCACCATAGAAAGCATTCTTTCTGGTTGTATCACAGCTTGGTATGGCTCCTGCTCTGGCCAAGACCGCAAGGAACTACAAAGATCATGAATGTAGCTCAATCCATCACCCAAACCAACTTCCCATCCATTGACTCTGTCTACACTTCCCACTGCCTCGGCAAATCAGCCAGCATAATTAAGGATCCCATGTACCCCGGACTTTCTCTCTTCCACCCCTTTTCAGTCGGGAAAAATTACAAAACATTCCAACCAACTCAAGAACAGCTTCTTACTTGTTGCAGTCAGAGTTTTGAATCGATTTATCTTACATTAAGTTGATTTTTCTCTATACCCTAGCTATGACTGTAAAGTTACATTCTGCACTCTCTTGTTTCCTTCTCTATGAACTGTATGCTTTGTCAGTATAGCACGCAAGAAACAATACTTTTCACTATATACTAATACATGTGACAATAATAAATCAAATCAAATGAATTAGGGTTTTGATAGCATAAATGAGAAAAAGTTGAGGCACAGATTTAAGGTAATTGGCAAGAGAGCCAGATTGGAAATGTGAGTTGTTTTATACAGTGAGCTGTTGTGATCTGGAATGCATTGCCTGAAATGGTGGTGGAATAGTGGCGGAAATAGATTCAATTGTAATTTTCAAAAGGAGTTGGATATATATTTGAAAAGAAAGAAAATGGTAAAGAAGTCATTGTTGGAGATATTCTGGCATAGGCTACGTGCAGAGGCACAGTGGATTTTATGACATTTTCTGTTCTAATTGATTTTAGTAAGAAGTCTCACAACACCACGTTAAAGTCCAATAGGGTTATTTGGTAGCACAAGCCACAAGCTTTCAGAGTGCTGCTCCTTCATTCATTTATCTACGACAATTATCTACGACAATTCATCCATTGTCGTAGTGTCGACAATGGATGAATGAACATCGCTTGATAATCACCAGGCCGAAGGTTTCTCTTCCTGTTGGGAAACACTTCAGCAGTGACAGGCAATCAGCCTCTGGTCTTCGGGTAAGCTTATCCAAGGTGACCTTCACGACACATGACAATGCAGAATTGCTGAGCAGAAACTGATAGCCAAGTTCCGCACACATGAGGATGGCCTCAACCAGGATCTTGGGTTCATGTCACACTATCTGTAACCCCCACAACTTGCCTGGTCTTGCAAAACCTCACTAACTGTCCTGGCTGGAGACAATACACATCCCTTTAACCTGTGCTTAACCCTCTCTCCACTCACGTTGTCTGTACCTTTAAGATTTGATTACATAAGAACAGAAGAACATAAGAAATAGGAGCAGGAGTAGGCCATCTAGCCCTTCAAGCCTGCCCCGCCATTCAATAAGATCATAGCTGATCTGTCGTGGCTCAGTTCCACATTCCCACCCTCTCCCCATAACCTTTAATCCCCTCTCTTATCAAAAACCCATCAACCCGCGTCTTAAAAATATTTAGCGAGGTAGCCTCCACCACTTCAACGGGCAGAGGATTCCAGAGATTCACCACCCTTTGAGTGAAGAAGTTCTTCCTCAACTCCGTTCTAAACCGCCCCCCTTTATCTTGAGGCTGTGCCCCCTAGTCCTACTGTCCTTTCTGAGCAGGAAGAGTCTCTCCACCTCTATCCTACCCATCCCATTCATCATCTTATACGTCTCAATGAGATCTCCCCTCATTCTTCTAAACTCTAACGAGTACAAGCCTAGTTTATTCAGCCTCTCCTCATAGCTCAACCCCCTCAACTCCGGCATCAGCCTAGTAAACCTCCTCTGCACTCTCTCCAAGGCCAAAATATCCTTGCGTAAGAACGGAGCCCAAAACTGCACACAGTACTCCAGCTGCGGCCTCACCAATGCCCTATACAGCCGCAGCAAGACCTCCCTACTTTTATATTCAATCCCCCTCGCTATGAAGGCTAGCATCCCATTTGCCTTCCTGACCACCTGCTGCACCTGCAAGCTGGGTTTTTGCGACTCATGCACAGGGACCCCGAGGTCCCTCTGCACCGTCGCCTGCTGCAGTTTTTCGCAACGTAAGTAATAATCCTTCCTACCATTATTGCTACCAAAGTGGACCACCTCGCACTTGCCAACATTAAATTCCATTTGCCAGTTCCTGGCCCATTCACCCAGCCTATCTAGATCTTTCTGCAGACTCTCCACACCCTCCGCACAATTTGCCGTTCCACCAATCTTGGTGTCATCAGCAAATTTCGACACCATACACTCGGTTCCTTCCTCCAGATCATCTATATAAATGGTAAAAAGCTGAGGCCCCAGCACCGACCCCTGGGGCACTCCACTAGTCACCAACCGCCAATCTGAATTGTCAAGTTGTCAAATAGGAGGCAGAGAGTGGGGGTCAACGGGTGCTATTCGGATTGGCGGATGGTGACTAGTGGAGTGCCCCAGGGGTCGGTGCTGGGGCCTCAGCTTTTTACCATTTATATAGATGACCTGGAGGAGGGAACCGAGTGTAGAGTGTCGAAATTTGCTGATGACACCAAGATTGGGGGAACGGCAAATTGTGCGGAGGGTGTGGAGAGTCTGCAGAAGGATCTAGATAGGCTGGGCGAATGGGCCAGGAAATGGCAAATGGAATTTAATGTTGGCAAGTGTGAGGTGGTCCACTTTGGTAGGAAGAATGGTAAGAAGGACTATTACTTACGGGGCGAAAAACTGCAGCAGGCGACGGTGCAGAGGGACCTCGGGGTACTTGTGCATGAGTCGCAAAAACCCAGCTTGCAGGTGCAGCAGGTGGTCAGGAAGGCGAATGGGATGCTGGCCTTCATAGCGAAGGGGATTGAATATAAAAGTAGGGAGGTCTTGCTGCAGCTGTATAGGGCATTGGTGAGGCCACAACTGGAGTACTGTGTGCATTTTTGGGCGCCGCACCTGCGCAAAGATATTTTGGCCTTGGAGGGAATGCAGAGGAGGTTTACTAGGCTGATACCGGAGTTGAGGGGGTTGAGCTATGAGGAGAGGCTGAATAAACTGGGCTTGTACTCGTTAGAGTTTAGAAGAATGAGGGGAGATCTCATTGAGACGTATAAGATGATGAATGGGATGGATAGGATAGAGGTGGAAAGACTCTTCCCGCTCAAAAAAGACAGTAGGACTAGGAGGCACAGCCTCAAGATAAAAGGGGGGCGGTTTAGAATGGAGTTGAGGAGGAACTTCTTCACTCAAAGGGTGGTGAATCTCTGGAATTCTCTGCCCATTGAAGTGGTGGAGGCTGCCTCGCTAAATATTTTTAAGACGCGGGTTGATGGGTTTTTGATAGGAGAGGGGATTAAGGGTTATGGGGAGAGGGCGGGAAAGTGGAACTGAGCAGCGACAGATCAGCCATGATCTTATTGAATGGCGGGGCAGGCTCGAAGGGCTGGATGGCCTACTCCTGCTCCTATTTCTTATGTTCTTATGTTCTTATGAATAGCACCCATTGACCCCCACTCTCTGCCTCCTATTTGACAACCAATCCTCTATCCACGCTAACACCCTACCCCCGACTCCATGTCCCCTGACCTTCTGCAATAACCTCTTGTGAGGTACCTTGTCAAACGCCTTCTGAAACTCAAGAAAGACCACATCCACCGGCTCTCCTTTATCCACCGCCCTAGACACATCCTCATAGAACTCCAGTAAATTTGTCAGACACGACTTCCCTTTAACGAAACCGTGCTGCGTCTGCTCTATCAAGCAATTCCCCTCAAGATGCCTCGCTATTTCCTCCTTGATTACCTGTACCTATTACTTGATTACCTGTAAAGACTCGCATTCCAACCATTAGTTTGTAATTTAGTTTGTGTCTCCATATGTGCTGTTTGTGCACAGAACTCCCACTCACCTGATGAAGGAGCAGCACTCTGAAAGCTTGTGGCTTGTGCTACCAAAATGAACCTGTTGCACTTTAACCTGGTGTTGTGAGACCTCTTACTGTGCTTACCCCAGTCCAATGCAGCATCTCCACATCATGGCTATATGATTTTAGCCAGAATATCTTCAGTAATGATTTCACTTCTTAATTCTGCATCAACACACCCAGCATTTCTCAAGATCTATCTTATCTCTTTATCTCTCTCTCTATCTATCATTAGTCTCCTCCTCTTCCTCATTATTCATTGCCCAATAGTGTCAGCTCCCACATTTATATCTCTCACACTAAGTTCTAGCTCTTCATGATGTGGGGATGCTGGCATTGGACTTGGGTAAGCACATTAAGGATCTTGGGTTCATGTCACACTATCTGTAACTCCCACAACTTGCCTGGGCTTGCAAAATCTCACTAACTGTCCTGGCTGGAGACAATACACACCTCTTTAACCTGTACTTGGCCCTCTCTCCAATCACATTGTCTGTACCTTTAAGCTTTGATTACCTGTAAAGACTCACATTCCAATCATTATCTTGTAAATTGAGTTTGTGTCTGTATATGACCCGTTTGTGAACTCAAGTCCTCACTCACGTGATGAAGGAGCTTGAGACTCCGAAAGCTGGTGCTGCCAAATAAACCTGTTGGATTTTAACCTGGTGTTGTGAGACTTCTTACTGTCCTATTGCTTCACTATGGCCCTTCACTCCTCCAGCATCATGTCCACTCTTGATCATCAATAAAGTGATGGAAAGGGTCATCAATAGGGCTATTAAGTGGCACTTGCTTAGCAATAATTTGCTCATTGATGCTCAGTTTGGGATTCGCCAGGACACATACCAACCAAATCAAGAATAACTTCTTCCCTGCTGCCATCAGACTTTTGAATGGACCTACCTCACATTAAGTTGATCTTTCTCTACACCTTAGCTATGACTGTAACACTACATTCTGCACTCTCTCCTTTCCTTCTCCAAGTATGACATGCTTTGTATAGCGAGCAAGAAACAATACTTTTCACTGTATTCTAATACATGTGACAATAATAACTCAAATCAAATCACTGAGCTCCTGACCTCATAACAGCCTTGTTTCAAATGTGGGCAAAAGAGTCAAACGCCAGAGGTTGGAGCGACTACCCTCTGACATCAAATCAGCATTTGACTAATGTGGCATCAAGGAGCCTGTGATAACCCCCAAGAGGTCCATGGGGAATCACTGATTGATCTTAATGTGGGGTTTATTGAGAATGAGTTCCCCTGGTTCCAGCCTGCCCAGCTGGAATTCATTGTCTGAGCCTTTTATAAGGCAGGTCCAGAACACAGCCTGCTCAACTGTAGCCGTTGACTGGGACAAGTATGTGTACACCAAGGTAGTGGTTTCACTTTGCATTCTGTTACAAATTATATTCTTTTCCAGTCGGGCTTCCTTAGTCATTAAAGAGCTCTTGCAAAACTGGAGTCAGTCGGAACGGGGAGACTCATACCTAGCACAGAGAAAGCTGATTGTGGCTGTTAGAGGTCAATCATCTCAGGTCCAGGACATCATTGCAGGAATTCCTCATGGTAGTGTCTGAGGCCAGCCATCTTCAGCTGCTTCATCAATGGCCTTCCTTCCATCATAAGGTCAGAAGTGAGGATGATTGCTGATGATTTTGCAATGTTCAGCACCATTCAAGATTTCCCAGGTATCTGAGCAATCCATGTCTAAATGCAACAAGACCTGGACTATATTCATGGCATATTCCGTGGCTTCACCTCTTCCTATCTTTATAACTCCTCCAGCCCAACAATTCCCCCTCTTCCCAGCACCTTGAGCATACTTTCTCTTTTTGTCCCAACTTTGGTGGTTCTGCCTCCCCCCCGTTTGACCAAGTACTTGATTATCCTTCCAAATATCTCATTGTCAGGTTCAGGATCCTTTTCTCTGAAGCACTTTGGGAAGTTTTATTCTGGTAAAGGTGCTGTATAAATATAAGTGGCTGCCCTCTGTTTGGTGCAACGCACAATCCAAAAATAATGACATACAAATCATTAATCTATTTTCCAATTCTGGTATTGAATAACCTGTTGTGAAATCTTCCTTAAGCCAGCATGGGTGTAATTAGATTTTTATCACCTTCTCAGTTTATTTCAATTCAGGCTTTTGGCACACCCTTTGCCAGTCAAGTAGAGTGAGATTTTTGACCTTGTCTGTCAACCAAAGATACTTCTTATTAAAAAAGGTACTGTAATGTGCTTTGAATTTGAGAATTGGAGAATTGCAAGACAGAAGATCAGACTTGGCAAATTTTCGCATGCCTTTCTGAGGTGGATAGTTTTCCAAAATGTTGTCATTGAATTAGAGGGAAACTTAGCCATTGCAGATAAAGTAGGTGGTCCCTGCAATGTGCCACAGAGTTTTATTAGTTGTTTTAAGGGCTCAAGTAATGCAAATTTGCTGTAGGCATTGCATGCTTATTAATTAAACAGTTACACACTTTGGATTCCTTTGTTATTATTTCTACCTTTAACTGGCTATAATATTTAGGTAAGGAGTAAACAGTCTATAAAGTAGTTATGGTTTATTGCAGGAACATTAACATAACTAAAAGATCCATTGTTGAGGATAGTCAATTCTTAAATAAAGATCTTCTAAAGATATATTAAAACTGTTTACTGAGAGCTTTCCAAACTGATTGGTACAGCAGTTACGAGAAATCACACATCTGTTATTTTAACTCTAACAATTTATTCCAAACATGCCATAAAAATGCACATTGTAAATGTATTCCCTTTATAACTTGTGCTCTGTGGACAGTTGATTGTTCTTATGATTAAGCACCAAGTGTGAGAATGTGGATGTGGCAGATGTGCCTCACCATCTACACAAAGGGTAATTATGAAAGGCAACATTGCACACGTCCCTTGTGACTTCAAAGCCTTTTTCCTGTTCACTTCCCTGGTATCTTTCTCTCTAATATGTTCTGTTGTTGCACTTAGACAGACCTGTGGGAATAACATGCCTCATTGCGATACTGCGCTGTCCGAATCTATCACAAAGAATGCACAGATATTCTTTAGCTTGAACCATGAATTGTGGTCTGTGCGATCTGCATGTTAAAATATTTTTGAAATGGTAATTAGTCAATGACTATCTTTGTGATAGAGCACTGACTTACAGTCAGTGAATTGGATAGAATTTTTCTATCCAATGCCTTGACAATTGATATTCCTCAGGTTCAAAGTAGGGGAGAAAGGGGCAGAGATCAATTGAATCATATCACCATCCCATTTGTACTGTCCAGACATTTGCAGAAATATTCCATGGGTGGTTCTGGGCTGATTGATTCTCAGCAAGTGCAAAAATATGTGTGTGAGTCCAGAACAGCAAGGTCAAATTCGATCGCTTTACTTCTATGTTGTTACCCTCAGTGATTGAGAAGTCCATGTTTCTGATTTATATTCCTGATTCAAGCAACTTAGACTCAAGCAGTTTGGATACTGCTGGCTGACTGCTGACTATGAATGGCCATGGACAGGGTCTGAAAGTTGTTGGTAGCACTGAAGGTGGCACTCTACGCAGGGTATAATTTATATAACGCTGACTTCATTTCCTTTCTTACTTTCTTACTCAACTCATAATGCGTTCAGTTATTAGATTCAAGTCTTTGAAAACAATGCATATCAGACTGATCAATAAAACTAATGGAATGTCTGCAAGTCTCGAGGCGCCTCATTTTCTACAATACACTATGATGGTACCACCAACTGATAAAAATAAACCTGAAAATGGGAGCCACTTACACCCTTGCTGTTATTTGAAGCACTTGAGACTGACATAACAATGACACAGAAAATTAATACTTTACATCATGCTTTTTTTCTAAAACATGCTGTTGCTACTTCAATCAGTAATATGATAAAGTGGTTCATTTATCTC
The DNA here is from genome assembly GCF_965287045.1 of Carcharhinus amblyrhynchos. Classification (NCBI taxonomy): domain Eukaryota; kingdom Metazoa; phylum Chordata; class Chondrichthyes; order Carcharhiniformes; family Carcharhinidae; genus Carcharhinus; species Carcharhinus amblyrhynchos. The sequence goes on along the minus strand of NC_137324.1, from coordinate 59,621,872 downwards.
CCGGCAAGATGCAGTGGTTCCTGAAAATGCGTGCCATGCCCCGTCAAAGGTAAAACGTGCTATTTTTGAAAATTAATAGAATGTGGATCTATTTGACAAATAAAATTGAAATTTATAAGAAGCTAGATCTGATCTAGCCACAATTATGACAGTGCATATTAGTATCTGAAATTGCGACTGTGATTCTCCCAAAATGCTGAATTGATGAGAGAAATGTTCTAAATCGCGACTGCTCGGTCAGCTTCTCACCTGAATCTCGCCACTCTGTGCACTGAAGAGGTCCCAGTCAGGAATCTCATTAAAAACCCAGGAGAGCGGGACCTATTCATGCCGGAGTTTGACAGTTCTGGAATTCTGCGCATGCGCACTGGCCCCAATCTGTCAATCCCCCGTTTACTGGCCAGCCTGGAACTACCACAGTGCTGCCCCTCCAGCCTCCCCCAACCATGGCCTGTTCGTGGCCCCCACAGCAATTCCTGGGACAGCCCCTCCCCCTCCCCCCCTTCCCCTGACCCAGAGCGCCCCGATGTACAGGCCCCACCCCGAGCAGTGGCGATTCCACCGGCAGACACCCCCTCCCCATCCTGTTGACCCACCCCTGGGGGCAGACCAGCCCACCCCAATCGCGGCCCTCCCTCCAGCCCAGACCGATCCTCTCAGCAGAGTGGCAGCAAGACTCCCCACCCGCACCGATCACCCCTAGGCCCCACCCACAATAGTCCCCATCCCCTTGGCACTGCCAATGCCTGGTGGGCAGTGCCAAGGTGCTCCCTGGGCATGGGCACTTTGTTCCTTAGGTAGTGCCGGGGGCACAAGCTGGCACTATCAGGGTACCCATGCCCACCGGGCACCCCTGCCACCTGACACCCTTCATTCCACGGGATCTCCCTTTAGTTCCCCGAAAGTGGGTAGCTAGCCTGAACCCCGCCAGAATTAAGTACTCCTGGCGGGGTGGGAAATTTGATCGGGACCTGAAAGATCCCGTTAATTAACTCATATACATATTTAAAATCATAGAATTCATAGAACCCTACAGTGCAGAAAGAGGCCCTTCGGCCCATCGAGTCTGCACCGACCACAATCCCACCCGGGCCCTGTCCCCACATCCCTACATATTTTACCCTCTAATCCCTCTAATCTAAGCATCTTGGGACACAAAGGGGCAATTTTAGCATGGCCAATCAACCTAACCCACAAATCTTTGGACTGTGGGAGGAAACCAGAGCACCCGGAGGAAACCCACACAGACACGAGGAGAATGTGCAAACTCCACACAGACAGTGACTCAAGCCGGGAATCGAACCCAGGTCCCTGGAGCTGTGAAGCAGCAGTGCTAACCACTGTGCTACTGTGCTGCCCAATACATGCAGAAAAGATTTAAATTTCTTATCTGCCTTCTAGCTGGTTTCCAGCATGGTCTGACTGACGACTGTCCTCCAGCTCTGGGCAATGCGCATGTATTCCCAGCACACGCGCAAATCCCGGAACAAGGCCGGAAACGTGCTTCTCCCACTGCAACCTGCCAGAGAAGTTATGGGTTGCTTTGGAATAATCACGGCCTGCATTTCAACTATTGTACCTGAACAGGTGCTGGAGTGTGGCGATTAGGGGATTTTCAAAGTAACTTCATTGTAGTGTGAATGTGAGCCTACTTGTCACTAATAAATAAACTTTAAACTTCTTTTAAACTTAAATTATAAAGGGGTGTTGCAGTGCTGGCTGTAGCAGGTAGTGGAGGTTTTGGTATAAATCACTCGGATGTGGAAAAAGACTAAGATGCCGCAACATGGATGGCATTGGTCTTTAAGGCTATTGGACACTTCACTGGAGGCCTTGTTCTGGGTGCAGTAAGAAGGAGTATTATCTGGATCCCCACGGGGCAGAGGTTCTTCAGCCAATCACTCAGAAGGCAGTGGGACCAGACAACTATGCCAGTTAATGCCAGAAGAGAAGCCCAAAGTCCTGGGTGCAGTTCCACAAAAAGTTCAATGACCTCACTTGAGTGGTCAAGGTCAGTAAAAGCATTTTCAAATGGCATATTCCACGAACTGCATCACTTTGATACTTTCATACCCCCCCATTACAAAGAGTCTGTATCAGGACCCCATGTATAACTGCATGTCACCCTCACATACCTAGCCCTGCTGCAAAACACTCACACCTCATGTTGCCAACTGTTCAACTATGAGAGCCATATCACTCAAGCATTTCACTCTTTCTCTTGTGGAACAATTAGGCACATAAGACAGTGGGAGCGAATCAATGGTACACCAGCATGTCAATACCCTCATGTTGGTCAATATTGGAGTGATTATAATTGAGGCCTCCTGCCACTGCCACTCTGTTAGTGCCTTTGCACTGCCTGACAGCCAGCCATCCCAGACTGCTGCTGTCTTTGGTGTGATGGTGCAGTGTGAAGCCAGGTCTTTTAGGCTCAGAGCTGCTCAAGATAGTCCTCCATGGCCATCTGCAGTCTCTTCCATGGAAAATCAGCGGTCATTCACCAGTCATGGTGCAGCCACTGAGGTGCCAATATAGAGACACATGGAAAACAAACACTGAGGGAATTCACAAGGATGAATTCTTTATGTTTTTATGCAATATGACATGGCTTGAATCATAAATTTGGTTTGGAATATTTGTTTTATGAATTGTAGCTAAACTGTGGCTGTGCTGAATAGTGACTGAGAGAATGTAATGTTGGTGAATGGAGAATCGAGGTTATGTTTACCACAACCAGATGAATTGACCATAGATGGTCTGACCAGAAAGGGACTGTCTAAGCTGTCTCCTCTCTTCCTTCAATTCGTTGTTTTCCTCCTCTTACCTCATTCTGCTGTTTCATAGAAATATAGTAAGTAGGAGCAGGTGGAGGTCGTGCAGTTCTGTGAGTCTGCTCTATCATTCATTTTAATCAGGCCCACCATCCAACTCAAATCCTTTGATCTTCTTGCCCAAAGAGCCATATCTAACTTCTTCTTGAAAATATGCAATGTTTTGGCCTCAACTTCTTTCTGTGGTAGTGAATTCCACAGGTTGGACCACTCTGGGTAAAGAGATTTCTCCTAAAATCTTTACCCTTTATCCTGAGTCAATGAACCCTGGTTCTGCACACTCCACCATCAGGAACGTCCTTCCTGTATCTATCCTGTCTAGTCCTATTAAAACTTTATAAGTTTCTATGAGAACACCCCCCCCATTCTTCTAAACTCCAGTGAATATGATTCTAAACAACTCAATCCTCACACGTCAGTCCTGCCATCCCAAGAATCAGTATCATAAATCTTCGCTGCTCTCCCTCTATAGCAAGAACATCCTTCCTCAGATAAGGAGACCAAAACTTCACACCATATTCCAGGTGTGGCTTCACCAAGGCCCTGCACAATTGCAGCAAGACATCCCTGCTCCTTTACCCAAATCCTCTTGCTACGAAGGCCAACATACCATTTGCCTTCTTCACCACCTGCTGCATCTGCTGCTTACTTTTAGCAACTGGTGTAGGAGGACACCCAGGCTTTGTTGTACATTCTGCTCTCTTAATTTCTAGCCATTAAAATAATCTGCCAATTTGCCTTCCAATTTTTGCTACCAAAGTGGATATCCTCACATTTATCAATATAATGCTGAATCTGCCATGCATTTTCCCATGCACTGTACTTGTCCAGAGTCTTGTCTGAAGCTTCTCTGATTCTCCTCACAGATGCAGTTTCTGAGCTGTATGTCATTTAGCTGGTTTCATGGGCTACCCCTTCATGTTGGCAATGTTGTGTAGCATCCAGCAGACTTCGATGAATCTTGACATCTGTTGTGCCGAGTATTGCTAGCTCCTGTAGTACAGACAAGGCAATGGAAGCATTTCCACCCTGTCATGTTTTATGGGGAAGCAATGCTTTCATTGTATGAATACTGACTACGTGTACATGGTGTGGATATGCCGGTGTTGGACTGGGGTAAACACAGTAAAAAGTCTGACAACACCAGGTTTCAGTCCAACCGATTTATTTGATAGCAAACTCATTAGCTTTCCGAAAGCTAGTGAGTTTACTATCAAATAAATCGGTTGGACTGAAACCTGGTGTTGTCAGACTTTTTACGTGTACATGGAGCAGAGTCATGAGTCATGTCACCAGCCTTTGTCACCTAGCACTAACCCTCTTGTTTGTTGTAATAGCTCGAATGTGGATGGTAGAATGGATTGTCAGAGAACAAACGTATCATGATTGCTGCCAGAATTGCAGATATTACCTGCATGATTCTTTGTATATGCTTTACTCCTCAGCCTCACTATTTGGGAGAATGGAACTTTTTTTAGCATTTGTCAGAGTTGATATGTGACGTCCACAAAGTGACTTGTGTGCAGTCGTAGAATCATAAAATCATAGAATGGTTGCAGCACAGAAGGAGGACATTTTTCTCAGCATGTCAGTGCTATCTCTCTTCAAGAGCACAGTCCCAATTTCCTGTCTTTTCCTAGATGGATTACTCCAGTTGAGGCCAAACCAGTGTTTCATAAAGGCAATTAATGACCCTGCTTCATGGGAAGCCTGCAAGGCTCAGTGCCTCTAGGGGAACCCAATGCACCAAAAAACAGGTGCTATGGATCTGAATGTGATGTACAAAAAGCATTTGCACACAATAAGTGGTTTGGGCCTGGACTTCACTAACTGGAAATGTGGCGGATGTTCAATCGAGGCATTCAACAGGATATTAGGTGATTACTTGAATAGAAACAATCTGCAAAGGTAAGGGGAAAAGGCAGTGGAATGGCACTAACAATGCTTGTTTGGAAAGCCGGTGTAAGGCGTCAAATGGCCTCCTTCTGCACTATAACAATTCTGTGATTCTGCAATTTTGTGAATATTATGCCCAAAAGCCTCCAGAATCTGTTTCTATCAGTGATGTACATGTTTGCAATTAGCACCTTTCATTAAAATGAATCCAATCATTTATAGACTTATTAGCTTTTTAAAGGTAACTTCGGCACAGGTTTGGTGGGCCGAGTGACCTGTTCCTGTGCTGTACTTTTCTTTGTTTATTGTTTGTAATAACTGAACTACATAACCGTTCCACACAATATAATCTATTTCAGTAACTGAAACTGAACTGCACAAATATTAAAAATATAGACTCTGAAATTCCCACAACAGAAAAGTAATATCCAAAAACATCAACAGCTTAAAAGCCAAACAAACCAGTTCCTCCCAGGACTAATCATAATGGAGGAATTGTAGTACTTTCAAAAAGAACAAGAAGTGGAAACTAAGTAGGGTGAGATAGCAGGTGAGTGAGAAGCATTGTTTGTCTACTGGCGCCAAATGGTGTTCTTAAGCTGAAAGGACCCAAACATTTCATTCAGAGCATTTATAAACTGACTGTCATAATCCCTTTGGTAAAACTACATTACAAAAGGAAACGTACTCAAACAAAATTGTGTCCACAATTAGCAGACATATCGAGGGCAGTATATTGATGGGTGGTGTATAGAAAATATTTTCAAATTGTGAGTGAAGGATTTTTTTTGGAGAGGAGAATTTGTCAAAGAAAGTTAATTGTTTAAATAACATTGCATCTAACATTGCTGCAAATGCTTTTTTGGAATTGTCGTCGAGTTCAGGTATCCTAGCGATAACCCACAGTGCAGCATCAGCACATCATATCATAGGTTAGAGCAAGGAAGAGGATTACTGACAGGGGAGAGAAGCCTTTGCGATTTTACGAGCTGTAGGTGTTATTTTGCCTCCCTCCAAGTGTGGTGCAAAGCTTGGTGGATACATTCTACGTGAGCAACGATGCAGAGGAAGTAGCTGCACTTTCAGCAGGTTTGGAATTAATTATTCATTGTCTTTCTTTCTAATCCTTTGATAATCGTTTCCCAGCATAAAGTGTTTCAAAAGTAGTCACATCGCTAATGAACATTTAGATAGCTTTGTAAAGCTATCATTGAGAGGCATATTTTACCACGAGGCTTTATGAAAGAGAACTTGATTGATATTGTTGTTGGGGACAGACTTTCTTTTGATTAATAGTGTTAGCATGGTCCCTTACCTTTTTCCCATACATTTGTACAGATCTCAGAGCTGTCTGCTGGGGGCACAGCAGTGAGGCTGAGAGATCTGTAGATAGCACATTTTTAGATGTGGTCACCCCACAGCTTAAGGAAGTGCAGTGAGAGAGAGTGAGCGACCACCAGTCAGAAGCAGGGAGGCAGGCAGATAGTCAGGAAGGCCTGAGAGTGCACCTCAATCAAAAACCGTTTTCTGTGTTAAAAAGCAGTGAGAGTGACAGTTGCTCTGGGGAGTGCAGTCAGAGCTACGTTCACAGCACTGTGGTTGACTTAACTGCACAAGGGGAGAGGAGCAAGAATGGAAGAGCAGTAGTGGTAGGGGACTCAATTGTACACAGGCAAGCATTTCTGCAGCTGCAGACATGACTCCAGAATGAAGTGTTGCCTTCTGGTGCTCGGGTCAAGGATATTACTGAAAGGTTCCAGGGAATTCTGATGGGAGAGCATGAACACTCAGAGGTCATGGTTCACATTGGTACCCCGATACAGTAAAAAGAGGGATGAGGTCTTGCAGAAAAGGTTTAAAGAGCTGGATGGCAAATTGAAAATTAGGACCTCAAAGGTTGTAATCTCTGGATTACTCCCAGTGCCATGTGCTGTGAGTATAGGAATATGAGTCTCTGTTTTTTTTAAGGCTAAGATAGATTTTTGATCAATAAGAGAGCCAAGAGTGACGGGGAAAGGGCAGGAAAGTGAACACGAAGAAAGTCAGATCAGCCATTATTCTATTGATTTGAGGGGCTGAAAGGCTTACTCCTGTTCCTATTTTTATGGTCTTAACTGGTTTTAATTTTGCTAATATTTTCTAGATAACATTTTTTATTCATTCATGAGATTTGGGTGTCTTTGGCTGGGCCAGCTGATCTATGAGGGCATTTGAGAGTCAACCACATTGCTGTGGATCTAGGGTCACATATAGGCCAGATAGATTTCCTTCCTGATAGGGCATTAATGAATCAGATGAGTTTTTACAACAATCAATAACAGTTTCATGGTAATCATTAAACTTTTAATTCCAGAGTTTTATTGAATTCAAATGTTATCATCTACCATGGTGGGATTCAAACACTGGGTCTGTGGATTACTAGTCTCACTGCGCATTTTTTGGAGGTTCCCCAGATATACTGCCTTAGAAGTTATTGCACAATCATGTCTCAGTAATTGTCTATTAATGGTGACAAAGGAATACTGAGGCTAGAACATGAATTGTGTTGGCACGTAGTGAGTCAGAACCTAATCTAATGATGTTTCTTAGGTGACTACTTAGGTGAAGTGGGTTTGGATTAATCCTTGTCTCAATTTACAAGCATGTTGTTACTCAAAGGTGATGACAAGTCCAGTGCTGTGTCTCTTGTTCCAATTCATCTGCGATTCGTTCTGCTGTTGTTAGTGATCATTTTCCTCCTCATGTTCCATTGCCAGAAGAGCCAGGAGAATCCCTGTAAGAACGTCATGGATGTGGGCGATGTTTCCTTCGTTGATAAGGTGGCTGAATCATTAGCATCGTGTGGTACAATTCCCAAATAATAATCTGTTCCACTCCAAATTAACCAAGTAAAAATACACATTCAACAACACTCAGCATTCAGAGAATGTACGCTGTAAACTGGAAATAAGCTCATCAAAATTTGACAAACGGCAGTGATATCTTTAAGAGGTTCTAGGGTTTGCTCACCATCAGACCTGGCCTTTCTGTTTCTGCTGCCGTCGTTACATCAGAATGGCATTCTGCCATTGAAACAGCACAAGTTCTCCATCACAAATCTAATAAAAGTTTTGCTTGGAATCAAATTCAGATTGTTTGCTTTTGTGCTTGTACATGTGACTATGCCTGTGCATGTGCATATAACATAAAGTTAAAGTTTATTTATTAGTCCCAAGTAAGGCTTACATAAGAACATAAGAAATAGGAGCAGGAGTAGGCCATCTAGCCCTTCGAGCCTGCCCCACCATTCAATAAGATCATGGCTGATCTGAAATGGCTCAGTTCCACTTTCCCGCCCTCTCCCCATAACCCTTAATTCCCTTGCCTACCAAAAACCTATCTACCCGCATCTTAAATATATTTAGTGAGGTAGCCTCCACCACTTCAACGGGCAGAGAATTCCAGAGATTCACCACCCTTTGAGTGAGGAAGTTCCTCCTCAACTCTGTTTTAAACTCCCCCCCCCTTATCTTGAGGCTGTGCCCTCTAGTCCTACTGTCCTTTCTGAGCGGGAAGAGCCTCGCCACCTCTACCCTATCCATCCCTTTCATCATCTTATACGTCTCAATAAGATCCCCCCTCATCCTTCTAAACTCTAACGAGTACAAGCCCAGTCTATTCAGCCTCTCCTCATAGCTCAACCCCCTCGACTCCGGTATCAGCCTAGTGAACCTCCTCTGCACTCCCTCCAAGGTCAAAATATCCTTGCGCAAGTGCGGCGACCAAAACTGCACACAGTACTCCAGCTGCGTCCTGACCAGTGCCCTGTACAGTTGCAGCAAGACCTCCCTACTTTTATATTTAATCCCCCTCGCTATGAAGGCCAGCATCCCATTTGCCTTCCTGACCACCTATAGGCTGGGTTTTTGCAACTCATGCACAAGGACCCCCAGGTCCCTCTGCACCGTAGCATGCTGCAGCTTTTCGCCCTGTAAGTAATAGTCCTTCCTATTATTATTCCTACCAAAGTGGATAACCTCACACTTACCAACATTGTATTCCATCTGCCAGGTCCTCGCCCACTTGCTCAGCCTATCTAGATCCCTCTGCAGACTTTCTACACCCTCCGCACAATTTGCTGTTCCACTTATCTTTGTGTCATCAGCAAATTTCGACACCTTACACTCGGCTCCCTCCTCCAGATCATCTATATAAATGGTAAATAGCTGAGGCCCCAGCACCGACCCCTGGGGCACTCCACTAGTCACCAACCGCCAATCCGAATAGCACCCATTGACACCCACTCTCTGCCTCCTATTTGACAGCCAATCCCCTATCCACGCTAACACCTTACCCCCAACTCCATGCCCCCTAACCTTCCGTAACAACCTTTTGTGCGGCACCTTATCAAATGCCTTCTGAAAATCGAGAAACATCACATCCACCGGTTCCCCTCTATCCACTGCACTAGACACATCCTCATAGAATACCAATAAATTCGTCAGACATGACTTCCCCTTAACGAAACCGTGCTGCGTCTGCTCTATCAAACAATTCTTCTCAAGATGCCTCGCTATTTCCTCTTTGATTACAGATTCAAGCATTTTTCCTACAACAGACATTAAACTAACCGGCCTATAATTCCCTGCCTTTTGCCTGCTACCCTTTTTAAACAGCGGCGTAACATTAGCCGTTTTCCAATCTTCTGGCACTTCCCCAGGATCCAGCGAGGTTTGGAAAATAATCACTAAGGCTAATCACATGAACACTGCAATGAAGTTACTGTGAAATTCTCCCAGTTTCCACACTCTGGCATCCGTTTGGTTCAATGCAACTAATCATAAGAACATAAGAAATAGGAGCAGGAGTAGGCCATCTAGCCCTTCGAGCCTGCCCCACCATTCAATAAGATCATGGCTGATCTGTCGTGGCTCAGTTCCACATTCCCGCCCTCTCCCCATAACCCTTAATCCCCTTGCCTATCAAAAACCTATCAACCCGCGTCTTAAATATATTTAGCGAGGCAGCCTCCACCACTTCAACGGGCAGAAAATTCCAGAGATTCACCACCCTTTGAGTGAAGAAGTTCCTCCTCAACTCCGTTCTAAACCACCCCCCCTTTATCTTGAGGCTGTGCCCTCTAGTCCTACAGTCCTTTCTGAGCAGAAAGAGCCTCTCCACCTCTATCCTATCCATCCCATTCATCATCTTATATGTCTCAATGAGATCTCCCCTCATTCTTCTAAACTCTAACGAGTACAAGCCTAGTTTATTCAGCCTCTCTTCATAGTTCAACCCTCTCAACTCCGGTATCAGCCAAGTAAACCTCCTCTGCACTCCCTCCAAGGCCAAAGGCATGTCTTTTAGACTGTGAGAGGAAACTGGAGCACTCAGAGGAAACCTAGGCAGACAACATACAAACATACAGAACATCCAAACGGGGAGAACATACAAACTCCACACAGTGTTCCAGGCTGGAAATTGAAACCAGGCCCCTGGTGCTGTAAAGCAGCAGTGCCAACCACTGTGCTACCGTGTCATTCCGTATGTGTGTCCATGCACATGTCTGCACATGCACCTGTGCATGCAACTGTGCATATGCCTGTGCTTGTGCATGTGCATGCATCTTTGCTTGTGCATGTGCCTGTACCTACGTGTGTGCTTGTGCATGTGCCTATAATTGTCAAGCTGTCAAGTCATTTTAAACTCCTGTCCTTTAAATATTTGGAAAAAATTGTTGAGTGTTAAAAATTTCCTTGCTTTCTATTTTGTTGTCTATTGACATAAACCTCAGGAATTAGTGCTGCACGACTGACTTAAGAACCTTACGTTATCACAGTGGGGTGCTTGTACTTCACAGTTTGATTGACAGCTGCAGGTTGTTACCAGTTCTTTGAAGTGGCATTAGGGGTTAAGCACTTGACTGAAATGCTTATTAAGGGATTAAACAGTCAAAATAAATGGTTGTTTTTATAAGGGATTATGTAGGTGAAGGAATGTAAATGTAGAGAATGAGAGTGTCCTGTTTTTCAAAAATGAAGGTCTGCAATAGGCACAGTGTAGAATTTCACACTCCCACCAATGGCAGGAAATGTAGTTGGCGGCAATCCTTTATTTGGGAGGAGGCAAAAAATTGTTACCCAATGGCAGGATATAGAGCTCAAAGTTTGTTTTCCTAACATCCAAAGTGTGTTAAAGGTGGGTTCAGCCTCCTAACAAACATTGTCAGGGAACCCATTTGCATTCATTAGCATCTCTTATGTGCTAATTAAAAGGCCACCTCACTGGAATTAAATTCATCCTTCAATTTAAGTTGTCCACCAGTGAGAATTTCAGTTCAGTTTGATGATGATATATAAGTGGTGTGCATCTGGCTACCTTCACTTCTTCCATGGAATGGAAGTCAGTAGATGTTCCTTTTGTTTTCTTGGGGATCTTGCATGACTTCACTCATTGTTGATGGAAATTGTTGCATCAAGCTTGGACACGGGAGGCAGGTGAAGACTGGAAGGGGAAAGGGTACGGTGTAAGTGTGGATCAAAGGCAGGATTGGTGAGGCAGATTTATCAGGCAAGGGGGGAAGAATGCCTGGGGAAGATAGGGGGGTGGGAAATGTGTGCAGTGTCCAGGTGGGAGAGGGTCAGCATTGTCTACAGTGGGGTCCTGATGAGTGACCTCAGGGTACTGCAATAGGAACAGTCACAGTCAGAGGGGAGAGTGAGATGGGATAGTTTTGTAGTCCACAATAAGAGTCTGGTAAGTTTAGATCCAATGGTTGAGGGGGGGGGGGGGGGGTGGCTAGTGTGGTCAAAGAGGTGGACAAAACAGGTGACTCAGATTAGAGGACAATCAGGATCAGGGTGAAGATGAGGTCTCTAATGGGTATTGACTCTGAGGGAAATGAAGGTATGTGAAAGTGGATAGTGAAAGGGTCCGTAGTCATGGGAGGTGGTTCAAGAGCAATAGAGGTGAGAGAGGTGGTGATAAAAGTGGTCAGGGATGACAGGGGATGTTTGTGAGTGAAGGAATAGGCTAGAAGGGGACAATGAGTTTAAATGACATTCACCATTTTTCTAATCTGAGCTTGAACACGCAGTTGGTCAGTGAGATCACTCGAGCTGGAGAAGGCTGTCTTTGGGTGAGTGGTGTTCAAGGTCAACACGTGACTGACTAAAGAGACACCCTAATAATTATGAGGCAACAGAATATCAGAAGTAATCACCTGTGTTCTCCTCCCTATGATGAAGGTCACAATGCAGAAGTTTGTCCCCAATTCAGAAGTCTCATAACATGGAGATCCCAGCAAAATTTGGAGCTGTCTTTTGTTCTATGCCATTTGCTACCAACTACAGTCAAAAACATCGACCAGGGCAATGGAGGGAGGTAGGAGCAAGACTGATGGAAGGCAGCCAACCTGTGACTCCAAACTTTGATCTTCATGGGTGAATGGTAATGGCTGACAAGGGCTCAAATGTTTAGTCTTTCTCTGCTGCCATGGCAATGGTCTCTAAATAGAGACTTGAGGGTGGTACTTACAGGTGAAATGATGTCAGAGGGGGGCTTCTCAAACATTGCAGGACTAGGCCACTCAACCCATTGAGTCTATTCCACCATTCAATCATACTGATATTTTTCTCATCCACATTCTCTTGCCTTTTCCCCATAACCCCTGATCAATCAAGAACAGAGCTATCTCTGTCTTAAAGACACTCAATGACCTGGCCTCCACAGCCTTCTGCGGCAAAGAGTTCCACAGATTCACCATTCTCTGGCTGAAGAAATTCCTCCTCATCTCTGTTTTAAAGGATCGTCCCTTTAGTTTGAGATCGTGCCCTCTGGTTCTAGTTTTTCCTACTAGTGGAAACATCCTCTCCATGTCCATTCTATCCAGGCCTCGCAGTGTCCTGTAAGTTTCAATAAGATCCCCCATCATCCTTCTAAACTCCATTGAGTACAGACCCAGAGCCCTCAACTGTTGCTCATATGACAAGTTCTTCATTCCGGTGATCATTCTTGTGAACCTTGTGAAAGGGATGGAATGCATTTCCATGTCTAGATGGAGGTTAGGATGAAGGATGTAACACTGGTCCACTGTCTTTGAAATGGAGGGAAACCTGTAAAGGACATGTTCATTAGATTGTCCTGACAATTTGTTCATGCATCCTCTGAAGTGGAGATGATGCATGTTGCTGGCAATCTTGCCTTGACTCTGGCTTTCATTCAGATGAGGAGAATGAAGACCCATTACCAGTTGGTATAGGCTCTGGAAGAGCAAGGGACTGAGCTGTAGGTGCCTTTTGAAGTTTGCACTGCTGGTGAACATGAACCATGCAACAGCGAGCACTGGCCTGAGCATGGGCAGCACTCTTAGCCTGGAGGTGATACAAAGCCACTACTGCATGTGCCTTTGTATGTCCCAGGGTGTGGTTGCTCACATCTACCAGCTTCTCCAATATGAGTTGCGGCCACAACAAGTCTGCATGAGTAGTGCAGAGTCCCTGGCCTGCAATGAATGAATGAATGTCTGTTCATGAATATCTGTCCATGAACCATTTAAATATGGTGCCGTGACCTTTGCGACCTTGACTACGATCATGTTCCTGCCAACAATGCCACAAGAATTGCTAACCTTCTCGCTGATGTATAATTAATAAGTTGATGGGCAGAAGATTTTGGAGGCATACCTTCTCATTGGGCACGAAGGGCTTCCTCATAGCACCAGGGACCTGACTTCAATTCTGGCCTCAGATGACAGTCTGTTTGCACATTCTCCCCATGCCTGTGTGGGTTTCCTCTGGATGCTCCAATTTCCTCCCACACTCTAAAGATGTGTGGGTTAGATAGCTTGGCCATGCAAAATTGCCCCTAAGTGTCAGGGGGACTAGTAGATTAAATATGTGGAGTTTCAGGAATTGCACCTGAGTGGGATTATTGTTGGTGCAGGTGTGACGTGCTCAATGGCGTTCTTCTGTGTTGTAGGGTTTCTATGTTATTCCTGGTAATGATCTCAAATGTAATAAAGTCTATTAAAACTCTATAATTGCTGGAATGTATTTCTTACAGGAAATTCTACCAGCATGCAATCTATTATTTCCAAGTAAAGCTCTCCTTTCCTGTTATGTGCCATACCTCTTTTATTGTAGTGCTGTACACTAGTGTGCTTCTCTGTTTAGTGAAATCTGCAAAGACTATTCAGATAAATGTGTAATGAAATCTTAGCGTACTAAAGAAGTCTATAGGCATAAACTGAAAGCACACCTCTTCACAAGATGCATATTTTATGCAAAATATAGTGGAACAATGTAAATGTTGTGTAACAAATCTGTTTTATTCAACACACAAATTACAGTAGTATGGTTGTGAGTAGATAATAACAATTAGATATTTACTGGTTGGAGACAAATGAGCAAACACAATATATTGCTGACTTATCAAACATCCCGATATGACACCAAAATATTGCTAAGAAATACATTTTGTTAAAAGAATTTCAGTTATATCAGAATTCCTTTTATATTCGGATGTCTTCGCAACATCATCAACATCATTTGCCTCTGAGTGCAGCTTCTAAAGTAAATTAGATAATAGTTAGCTTGAGGACACCCATTTAAATAGATGGCAGGGTGGGGGTGGGGGAAGAGTTCAAATCCGAAGTGTTGCTTGTGTGGAAGAGATTAATACAGATCATCCTTCACATTCTTGTTCGTGCAGATTCAGCTTGCCGGTTTTGAGAGTTTTGCACGGAGTCTAGAGTTTAATTCACGTCTTTTTTCTCTCTCTCTCTGTCCTTACCTACCACAGAGGTTGGGTGAGGGAGGCCACACCAAAGGGGTTGGAGAGAAGAAAAGGCTTCCAAAGTGTGAGAAGTGATGGGATTCAGGTATCTGACAGCCTGGAGCAGCACCCTGACAGCCAGTCAACCCGTGTCAAGCACCACAGGATAGCTTCGGTATCTCGAGGCATTTTGTAGAGGAAAGGAAGTGTGACAACAATTGCTTCAAAAAAAGGAGGAGGTGGAGAGCTGGGAGGTATTTGCTTGCCTGGTGAGCACAAAACAAGCAGTTGTCATGCTTCGTGTAACCTTCCCTGAGAAAGAAGAAAACTCTCTCCCAGGGCCGAGCCGCCTTCAGACAGCTACTTAGCTGGGATCACTGCCCATGGGTCACACACGTCTCCTGTCGTCCTGCACTCTGGCTGAGGCTGGATATATAATGAGTCTCACATTACATGTGGATTAGATTTGTAGAAATCCTGTAATTCAATAGGTACCTGCCTATTCTCTCCTGGCGTCAGCCTGCCTGCGTTGTGCTGCTCTGTAGACATACCTGGCATTCCACCCATGCCGCCTCACTTGCTAAGTGGACTGGAGCCTGCCTACCAAAACATTGGGTTATTGTTGTCAAAGAAAAAAAGCCCTTGGTGGACAAGCTGAGTGTGAAGTTGGTCTTGTAATGCCTTATTACCTTCTTATGATGTATGCGCGCAGCTCTTTTTTTCAATTCCTTCATGCTGCAGTAACATTACAAAGCAGATATTCAGGGTCAATCGTGGCACCAGTCTGTGTGACTGCATCGGTGTGACTGTGTGCTTGGAATTGCAGTAGTTACGGTGAACAGGTTGTTAGTAGTTCGAAATGAAAAGATTTGTAGGTCACACAGCCAGAACCTATGTGCCGTTAAATACGATATTGCAGTCATTTTTGTTTCAAGTCCTTCTGCTGGACCAGAAACCTGGACTCAGGTGTAATCTCTATGTGACGTTTTAACTCGAAACGTACTCACCATCTGCATAAGTGCTGCTCTGTGCACTTTCTGTACCCATTATATGCTTCGAATGAGCAAACATCTGCTTCCCATTGTAACCCACATGAATTAGTTAGGTACACATACTCACGTTTGGAAACTGACTATAGCCAGAGGTTAATCTGTAAGCACTTTTCTGCGTTTTGCTGCCATCTCACTGTTTGGCAAGTAAATGCATCATTAATTAAAAACAAAACATGTTGGTGGTTGGATGGTGGGTGGGGGGCAGGGGGTAGCAGGCAAGTACATATTTGAGAATCAAAGAATGCTGATCAATGTTTGTTAGATTTATAGGTCATAGTTTTATGATAAGAAGTGGCAGGTTTAAAACAGAGATGAGAAGAAATTACTTCTCTCAACGGGTCATGAATCTGAGAAATTTGCTACCTCAGAGTGCGATGGATGCCGGGACATTGAGTAAGTTTGAGGAGGAGGTAGACAGATTTTAAATTAGTAATCACAGAATCCCTACAGTGCAGAGGGAGATCATTCAGCCCATTGACTCTGCACCGGTTGATGAGTTACGGAGCATGGGTAGGAAAATGGAGTTGAGGCCAAGTCAAGGTCAGCCACGATCGTATTGAATGGCGGAGTGCGCTCAGGGGGCTGAATTACCTACTTCTGCTCCTAGTCCATATGCTGTTATGTATACACGACTAATGGAGTTTCAATCATGCTGAATATAAATATGACTTTCAGTTTAATATGCTGCAATTAACTATTCGTGAATTTTATACGCTATTTATAGCTCTAAAACACTTTCCCACATCTGTGAGTAAGGGCAGCACTGACAAGAAAATGATTCATCCAGAACTTTTTTCTAACCTGAGTTGTATCTCACGTTGTGTCTGTGGATGTACACAAAGCAGGAAAATCATCACTCCAACATAGAATAATTACAACCTTGCAGTAAAAATTTCCTCAGGCTGAAAACAAATATGGGGTATGTACACAGGTAAATGAATGTTTCGCTGAGCTACTGATGTGTTCCACTGGGCTTTATATTCAAGTACAAATAAAGCAACTGTCCTGTCTTTGAATTTGCAGTATTTTGCACAAGATAATAGAATGGGAAACGGATTCCATTAAGTACATGTCTGTGAATTTTTCATGCATGTCATATAGTAAAATTTGCTTTATGATATTTCAAAAAGTTACAGGCTGAGAACTTACAGTAAAAGTTGCATGTCAAGTATGTCAGACAGTTACTTTGATGAAAAATATAATTCAGGTTGTATTGAACCAGTCACCCATTATCCATTTTCCTGATATTTCAGAAGAAACATATCACCAGCTTTACCTCAATTCAGGATCATGGGTTTCTGCCACTGCCATAAAGTGAAGATGGCAAAAGGTCCAAAGAGAAGTTGGGGTGAAATTCACACTGAACGAAACAGGGCAATTCTCGTCCCACGTGTGGCAGAATGTCCCATGAGGTAGTGGGATCTGGAGGGAAGATTAATTTCCTTTTTTTTCCTTCCATGCCACCACCCATCATTAAGACATTATGGACCCAATTCTCCCAAATTGGCACTAAATGTCCCCAGTGGTGGGAAAACAAGAATGTTTTCAATTGGCATTAGCAGCATCTTTTTGGTGGGATTCATCTACCTGAAAGATGCAAATAAACTCCTTTTCAAGCAACCCGCCAGCTAGTCCTGCTGTCCTGAGACCGGTGGCCTGATTTTCACACTCAGAAACTGACCCCCAACCTCTGTAAAAAATGAAATGGTGACCCCTCTCCACTGATAAGAAGAGCATACCAACCCTCATGAAAGAGGAGCATCCTTTCTCCCCTATCGCAAATAATTGGTAACCCCCCACACCATGTATGCATGAGGATGACCTGACCCCCCCAACTCAAGCCCTCCATCTGCTCCTCTCTAACTCAACCTCCCCACTGAGTTGAGTTAGAAAGAAATCTCTTCTGAAGGATATGAACAAATTGAAACATGGGGTTTACCAGGGAAGCCCCACTGGTGGAACTTGAGAAGGATGTAGAAGTAGAAATGTTTGGGTTTGGGGGACTATGAGGCTGGAGAATGTGGAGAGAAGTGAAGATAAAGTCAATGTGTTCCCTGGTGAGGTCATAGCCCAGGAAGAGGTGAAAGGAAATGTGAGAAAGTTAGGTAGAGGTCTGCCTGCCAAATCAGCCTTTCATATTAAAGAACATAAGAACATAAGAAATAGGAGCAGGAGTAGGCCATCTAGCCCTTCGAGCCTGCCCCGCCATTCAATAAGATCATGGCTGATCTGTCGTGGCTCAGTTCCACATTCCCGCCCTGTCCCCATAACCCTTAATCCTCTCGCTTATCAAAAACCCATCAACCCGCGTCTTAAAAATATTTAGCGAGGCAGCCTCCACCACTTCAACGGACAGAGAATTCCAGAGATTCACCACCCTTTGAGTGAAGAAATTCTTCCTCAACTCCGTTCTAAACCGCCCCCCCCCTTTATCTTGAGGCTGTGCCCCCTAGTCCTGGGGAAGATTATTTCCATTTCATATGACTAACATTTGTTATCATGGTGTGCAGAAAACTTTACAATTGAAATAAAAATATTGTCATCATGGTAAATTAATTGTGTTAATTTTGAGCAATTGATATAGGGCAGAGAAAGGACTTGTTTCCCTAGCTGAGGGGTCAATTACCAGGGATTTATGGTAATTGGAAGAAGGATTAAAAGAGACAAGAGGAAAATCTTTTTCACCCTGAGTGTAGTGCATGTCTGGAACTCAAAAAACCTCCGTGAAGGCCTACAGATGATCTTATTAATGATTAATTCAATCTGGGGCCATGAGCAGCTTTGTGGGCAGGGCCAGCATGCAGTGCAATGGCTTTTAAACTAACACAACAGATCATAGAAACTCAAATCACACTGGTAACGTTTTTATAAAAAATTTCAAAAAGTCACGCTTCACCAGAAGAATTGTATTCTTTTCTCCAGCCTGTAAAATTTAGTTGCAATGTAAAGAGCCATCCAACAGGCACGATTGGATGAAACTGACATTGGGCATTGTCAGTTGTGGGCAGAGATTCATTCAGATGGATTGATGCAAATGATCAAGGAGACTTGGTCGTTTTGTAGTTGTATCCAAAAATTATACCCAGAATTGTATGATATTTTAAGCTATATAATTGGATTGTGCCTGGGTTGCACCTTTCTCTGGTACAAGTGCAGGGAATGCGTCAGATCATGTATGTAGAAATGATAGGGAAGGAATGAAGCGGTTGGGGTTGTGGTATTAATGAGAAATAATAAATTGGGGTTAGAAAAAGGACACAAATGTTATGATCAGGTGAGAAGGGTTGAATATCTCTCCTCTTGCCTTCTCCTTGTTTGACCATAACAATTATTTTTAAGGGTATTTTTACCAACTCCATGAGAGTTTAACTGTTCATCTGTAATCACCATAAAATACAAATTCAGATAGTTTTTTTGCACTTTAAAAGAGAAAACAGGATATCCCCTTTCATACCTAGTCATGTCTAAAATGCTCTGACTTTCACATACCACACATACACAAGCATGCAAACACGCAGTCAGGCAAACAAATACAGACACAGACACAGACATACACATACACACAGAGTGGGAATGATAGATTAATTAATATAAAGGCCTGTAAAATGAAAGGATATATGTGGCTCTTGAAGGTTTATGACTCAGCTAGCTTTAGGCTAAGCTTGGCAGTCCAGCTGTTTTTGGCATCAATGTAGTTTAAAGCTGTAGACAGGTAGTTTATCTGTTCTTCTGGAGATAACAGCACTGGGTTGAGTTCCATTTACAATCTCTCACTTGGATAGTTAAAATTATCCAGCTTGCAAGTTGAATGAAACCCAAGAGAAAGGGAAGGAACCTGTTCAAGAAGTTGTTCCTTCAGCGTCTCAGTTGCTATGCTAATCTGAAACAGACAAAAGGTTGTCTTGTCACAGAGCCTTTTCTTTTCAACTGCTCGTTGACTGAAATATGGTCATATCTCATGCATTCCAGTTATCATAATTAGGTCATGATGATTTTTCCTCCCTCAGTTGGGGTTCCAGTGTTCAAGTGGTTATGTCTAATGGTTTGTCTCCACCCAGTTAAATAGCCAGCTGATTTTCTGGACACCTAGCTAATAGAATTGGAGATAGTCATCATTGATCTCTTTCAAAGCAGTTTCTCCTGGTGCAAAACCTTCTGTGAATATGATCCCAAGCCACTGAACTGCTGTCAGGGTCATTTTGCCTCTTGCACAAAGACATAAAGGCTCAGACTCGGAAATCAAAAAGAAAAAAACTTGATGGGATAAATGCAAAGCAAGTACTATACTATAAAAAGGCGTTCATTTAAGGGGTAGTCCTCCCTCTGATTCAGCAATGGTGTCATGGAGCTCATGAATTGCTTTTATTAATTTAAACATATCAAATCAAATCATAGGGTGGAATTTTCCTGTCTACAGCAATTGTAGTGGGCAGGACACGAACTATGCAAAGGTCCGTTTACCTCGGGCAAGTGTGGCCAGAAAATCCCACCCATAGAGTCATATGCTAGAATTTTACCGCCTCACTCACCCAAAGCCTGAGGCCAACAGAGAATGCTATTCTGCGAGCCTTGCCCACCCCCGATTCTGGGGCAGCAAGGTGGTAAAATTCCAGCCATAGAGTCATACAGCACAGAAAAGGCCCTTCAGCCCAACAAGTCTGGACCGACAACGACCACTAAATGCACACTAATCCCATTTTCCTGTACTTGTCCCATATCCTTGACTGTTATGATATTTCATATAATCTTCAGGGTTTCCCTTCTGCCTATAATAAATGCCCTTCCTGACTCAAGAATCAATGACAGAATCACATTGTATAAATTCAGACTGACACGTATTTTGTACACCCAATGCTGATGCATGTTTACCGCACCAGGAACCATCATAGAGAGTCCAGTCTTGGACAATTAAAGTGATTACTTTGTACTAGAAAACTGTAGTTCCTACTAGGCTTGGTTTATGGTGAAATGAGATGCTAATGATTGCAGATTTTGAGGACCTCATTTATTGCTTGAGGGTAGACAGAGGCCAGGTTCATAAAGGATGGCATCTCTTTAAAGAGGCCCTTACTGCAAGGTCCTTAACACTTTCCCTTTGTTAGATTGATGTTGCATATTAGTTTGTTACTATTTATATTGTGTAACATTTAAGGTTATTTGCTGTATGATGATTGACTTATTATTGTTGCAAATTACTCACATGTAGAGCTAATGAAATTGTTCATTTACTGAAAAGTGGTGACAATTCATTACTTTGGTGTTTCCCTCATCCTTCGGAAGTGCTCAGGTATGGGTCTGCTTCTCAAGTGAAGCACAGTGCTCAGTAAAGACACTGTCACTCACTGATATAATAATAGTATCGCACTGAGGCAACTCACAATCCACTGCAATGGCTTCCAGATAATTAGGTACTAATAATGACGTAAAGGAGCTTAATACTCCCTTTGAATATTGCAGTACAAGTACAGACACACTGGAACTCTGAACAATGAAATGTTCAGAGAAACTACCAGCTAAAATAGCAATTGTTTGTAAAACAACTGATGGTGGAATGATGAAGTCAGAGGACATAATCACCTCAAAGTGAAGAGACCTTGCCTTGCTGGTGTATTATTGTCTTATTAAATCATCTGAATCTCTTGTGTGGTCTTTTTATGCTAATTTCTAATATTTAATTTCTATGGCATCAGCGGTGCTTTTATTTCTAATATTTTTATTTGACAGTAGTTTTATCTGAATCATGTGAAATTCGATCCTGCAGTGTTTTCTGTCCTCCAGAAACTGAATCCAAGATTTGGGATTAATTCTGTATTAATACATATCACAATGAAAAGAGTTTTTAACTATCATCTTTAGCACATTAAATGCCTCTTTGGAATTTTTCCCATCTCCTATTCTTTTCACTCCATTTCATATTGAGACATACTCTCCTAGTTGGCCTTTGCAGACAGCTACACTGAGAGCTTATGGGCATAACTCCTTTTCCTACTGCTCCATGGAGCAGCACATCTGCAAATTCTCCACTGCATGTAAATACATATAATGCCTTTTACCCCATCATTGTAAACTTGGACTTACCCCAGTTTCGGTTATGTTGCATTACCTGTTCATCTAAATTAAGCCAAGAGTAAAATCTATCCCTCAATTGAACTAAAACTTGTTCTAATTTTTAATAGGATTTAAATGCTCCTGCTGGAAACATCTTCTTTCACATCAGCCTTCTTCACTCATGAGAAATATTAGATAAATATTGCCACTGTAGAAATTGGTCAAAGTTGCTCTGCTTACAGGTACAAAATGTGCCCAATAAGAATTAATTTGGGGACGCAATGTCATGTGCATCAAGGATGCATGGAATTGCCCATTAGACCATTTCTCAGGTGTCCACCTAAAACAGGTGTTAGCTCCTTTGCATATGATAATGAGGGGCCTAAAGACTGTTTAGGAACCATTACAAGAAATTGGATCAAATTAGACCTGAAGGGAGAGATGCCCGAGTTCAGAAGGAGGTGTCCCACAGCCTTCCCACCCGAGATCTAAGCCTGTTGATTTCCAGGATTCCCACATGCATAGTCAAAACTCCCGCCAGCCCAAAAATTGAGGCTGGGTGGGAAGTGGCCCTTAGGTGGTCAAAAGGCAAGATACTCTTCCTGTCCAAGGCCTTGCCTGCCTCAGCAATATAACTGTTGCTTGGTCGGAGGGGCCAGGCTCCCATAGGGAACCCCATTGCTTTAATTTCAGACAATACCCACTTTAAAACCTGCTGGAGGAGTGTGAAATTCTCCGGCCATGTTGGTCTAAAAGACGGAAAGTCATGCCAGACTGTCAATGGGGTTCCACGTTGTTGGCAAACTGCCTGCTAAAATTCCAGTAGCGGGCAAGTTGGGAGAATTATGGCTGCGGAGTGTGAAATTCTGGCCTATGTTATGACATTTGGAAATTGTGACTGAATGAAAGCTACTTACAACTTCACTAGGTAACAACGACTTAGTGAACTGATTAAAGAAACCTGAGTCAGGATTCTTCCAAAAAAATTCCAAGTGCCAAATTCACATAAAAGTGGAGTAAATCCCTCTGGCCTTTTTAGCAGAATATTCAGAATGAATCTCCAAACTGCATGTGTACAGAGTGCCCCAGGAGGTTTCACTCTGAAAATTAGGGGGGGGCGTCAGCCCTGTTCTTGCTAGAGAGACTGGCAGCATAGTGCTGAGCAGGGCCACTGTGCATTCGTGATCTGTTAGAGTGGAGATTGACACGCGCACACTGGCCTGCACTGCCGGCCTCCCTATCACTGGCCAGGCCTGTGACCTCGCAAAGCTGCCCTTCCGATCTCCCAACCCCTCCCCCCCCCCACCCCAATCGCTGGCCCTCCGGAAGATCTGTGCCTTCGCCCCATCAATCCCGATCTCCTGATTTTAACCCCTCACCCCGATGTTCAGTCCTGATCAGCTCTTCCCTCTCTCTGTCACCGATCCCAATGCAGAGTGGCAGGGGGACCCCCCCAACCTTTCCAATCTCCCCCACAGAGGCCACCGCATTAGGTCCCATTCCCTCTGGTCCCAACCCCTTGAAACTGCCTGATGCCCGATGGGCAGTACCAAGGTGCACCATGGGCATTGCCACTTTGCCTCTTGGGCAGTGCCCAAGGGCGAGCTGTACTGCCAACCTAGCAACGTCTAGGTAGCACCCTCCCTTAGCCCTGATCTCTTATAAATCCCACTGGAGTGAAACACTCCTGGTGAGGGGGGGTGGGGGAGGGGGGGGGGTGGTGGTTGCGGAGGGATGGGGGAAGGCTAGCGGACCTGGAAACCTCAGTCTCGAGTACGCTAATGGGGATGTAAATTTGAATTTTTTAATCAGCTTCATGCTGTTTTCCAGCGCAGAGCTGACCACTCCAGTACTCTGGCAGCTGGAGATGCACAGAGACCATGGTGTTCAGCAGTGAGCCCACTAAATGGTTTCTGCTTATGTCTCCTGGCCCACTGTACTGGCTGAGAGAAGCACCCTAGCTTCTTTTTAAGAAATATAAGAAAAGACACTCATCAAAAATATTTGCCAAAAATCACCTGACAGCTGACACTGCAAAGTTGACAGCCTTTTGGGAAGGTTTCTATATGAATTGCATTGCAGATCTGTTAAATGGAATTTCACACCAATGAGTATTAAGGTCCACATAAACAGGAACACTCTTGAATGGAAGGCATTAAAGGTGCGGAGTTTTTTATTGGATCCTCATCTGACATTCAAAACCCCCTGTAAAGGAGAAAATAACCCCATCTCCTGTTGGCTCATTTATTAAAATGTGTCAAAGATTTTAGAGATGAAAAGATCAAAAATGGGATTACTTGGTCAAGAAAAATGAACACTAGACATGCCAATCAAATTCCCTTCTGAGAATAGACAGAGAGGAGTTTTAAAAACCAGTTCTACCAAGCAGAATCAGAAAATGCAGGAGTAGAAAGGAACATGATAATCATCTCAACACACTGCTAGAATAAAGCAGGAAAAATTTCTCTCTCTCCTTGTCCGGAAGCTAAAATGCTGTCTTTAACAAAGTGCAGATCCGAACAAAGTCAATTTCAGAATTCAATAGGAAATCACTTAACTTCAAATGGCTGTAATATTCAACAATTTACACCTCAAAGACTTATGAATATTCTTTTAACATTCGATTGAATTCCAATTTTCCTACCTTTGATATTTGTGTATGTTTTTGTGTCTTCGTTAATTTTTTTTCATCAGGTTTAGTCACTAATGAACTAACTCTTACTTTGACTCAAGAAAACCTAATTTAATTGGTTCATGATTTGAATTTTACATTTGAATTTTAGGGGAAAATAACTTTTAGAAAAGCCTTTGTTTTGACTAGCTGAGGGGACTGAATAGAAAGGGAGCCCAACTCATTCCTCTCCATCCAATTGTAACAATTGAATGGAGAGGTACCAATTATGTAGGTACCAATTATGTAGGTACCAATTATGACACAAAGTGTCATATATATACTAGGCTGATACTGGAGATGAGGGGGTTAGACTATGAAGAGAGGCTAAATAGACTGGGTCTGTACTCGTTGGAGTTTAGAAGGATGAGGGGGGATCTTATAGAGATGTATAAGATAATGAAAGGGATGGATAGGGTAGAGGTAGCGAGATTCTTCCCACTTCGAAAGGACAGCAGGACTAGAGGGCACAGCCTCAAGATAAGGGGGGGACAGTTCAGAACAGAGTTGAGGAGGAACTTCTTCACTCAAAGGGTGGTGAATCTCTGGAATTCTCTGCCCGTTGAAGTGGTGGAGGCTACCTCGCTAAATATATTTAAGACACGGGTAGATAGGTTTTTTGTAGGTGAGGGGATTAAGGGTTATGGGGAGAAAGCGGGAAAGTGGAACTGAGCCACTTCAGATCAGCCATGATCTTATTGAATGGCGGGGCAGGCTCGAAGGCTAGATGGCCTACTCCTGCTCCTATTTCTTATGTTCTTATGAAGGGGGGAAGTTTCCTGTCCCATCATAGTGGGAGGGGAGAGGGCAGGCAGATCATGCAAAAATTCATTGACCTCAGGCGGGATTTTCAAATTTTGGAGCAAGCGCAGCCAGAAAATCCCGCACCAAGTTTGTAAACAGATTGGATTAGCCTCGGACTGTGAATCATCACAGGTGGGATGCAAAATTTGATGAATCGTTTAAAGGTCTGCAGACCTCAGGTGGGAATGTCTGATCTCAGGACAATCATGACTAGAAAATCCTGCCCTTGGTTGTAAGATATTTATGTTCATTCAATGCTGGATGTTGGACAAGCAGCCTGATAATTTAGAAGCAGCGGAGAGGTGAGGATGAGATGGAGCTGAAGTGTTGTCAGCATATATGTGAAAGTTGGCCTGTGTTTCCAGGTGATGTTGTATTGTCAGTGAGCATTGTCGGTGAAGCAAATTGTCTGTTGAGGTGTGACAGCTTGCCCTGTGTGGTAGCTTGCCCTGAAAATCAACCTGCATGAGCTTGATCTTGGGTTTGGACATAGCTTGGAACAACACTGAGGGGCGAAGGGCCTGTACTGTGCTGTACTCTTCTATGTTTCTATGCTTCTATGTAAATTATTAGAAGAAATTGATGGGAGTTTAGATGGGTGACTTCAAATCCTAAACCCACCATTTACAAATACTCCATATGCTGGAGGATGGGCATCATTTTAACCTGACCACCATTTTCTTCAGAATGCTGAACAAAATATGGCAGAATCTCGTTTACTAGATTAATACCTGGAGTGGCTGGGTTGTCTTGTGAGAAAAGGTTGGACAAGCTAGGCTTGTAACCGATGGAGTTTAGAAGTGTAAGAGGCAACTTTCTTGCAACATATAAGATCCTGAGAATTCTTGCCAGGGTGGATGTGGATAATTCCTCATGTAGGGGAATCTAGGGGTTTCTCTATTTAAACATAGGTGAGGTGATGTTCTTTCACTCAGAGTTGTGAGAATAGGAACTCTCTTGCTGAAAAGGTGCTGCAAGCAGAGTATTTGAATACTGCAAAGGCAGAGGCAGATAGATTCTTGGTAAGCAAGGAGGTGATAGTTTATCAGGAATTGGCAGGGTGCAGATTTGGGGCTACTATCAGATCAGCCATGATCTTATTAAATTGTGGAGCAGGTTGAAGAGGCTGAATAGTCTACTCTTGCTCCTTGTTCATATGTTCATATGAATTCAGGGTCTGCCCTCGATGTATGTTTGGGACACTTTTTGATGGTAATCCTTGTGATTTGAGCCTTAAAGACTTCCAAATTTAATGTACTTACTATTATTACCTATGTAAAAATATTGCCTGCTACTCTAAGATATTGCTTTGCTTTGCAATTCATTTTTCTACCCTTTCCATTAAAGGCACTGTTTTAGGTCTTTCACATATGGCTGCCCTGCTCATTTCCTGCTACCCAGTTGCCAGGCTGGACACAGGGAGTATGTTTCACTCTGGCAGTTCAATAACCTCATTATGATAAAGACCCTGAAGCAAAATGGATCCAGTCCCCCTCCCATTCCTCATTGACCCCTACGACCAGCCAGTTCTGCCAGAACAGAGCTCAAGACAAAAGTTATCCCCTCGATTTTTTTTCAGAAAATTAATGTTCCACTCAGTGATGTCAGCATTGTGTTCCATTAAAATGTATTGAGTGTGATTCTCATAGGCAGGAGCCTGAATGAAGTTACATTTCAAATGGCAAAAACCTATAAAGCATGCAACCACAGATGAAAAGAGTTGGGCAATGAATGCTGTCCTTGCCAGAGATGCCCACAGTCCAAAAGCAAATCAATTAAGTAAAATCATAATTGAAATGAAATCACAGCAAAATTTAACGATATAATAAATAAATAGCAATTGTTGCTGGAGAAACCTTGCTTTAAGGTTAAAGCCAGTGTTTGTTAAACACCATTTTGTGCACATAAACATGGTACATTGGAAAATGGTAATTTTGCCACAAAATTGTCGTAAGTTATACAAAGCTTTTTGGATCTGTTTCACTCCCTCAGCAAACAAGAAAGACAGCCATCTGCTGTAACCTGCAGTGCAGTAACCAGTACATTTGACAGAAGCTTACTGACCATTTGTCTAGTATCAAGTGTCAATTCTGAATACTGTGGCTAATTGTAAACTGAGGAATACAACAGTTAATGATGGTGCCTTCTAACCATGACCATATAAATAGCAGTCCCCAGTGATTAATGAAAGAGATGGCTGTATCTGAGCAATGCATGAAGACATTTTGCGATGTACTCGACACTATTACTCTTATCCAATAAGTGGTGACATGTGTTACTACTTGACTGTGCATCTTTATTTCACCATGTATCACATACTCACCGTTTTAAGGTGTTGTATCTTTTGGTACATGAACCAGTAGCTTTGCATCTCAGGACCTTTATCACTTTGAAGGAGATTGTAGTGCATAGTCCAATTGTACAATAACTTTTACCATCTGTTGCAAGGATCTATATTGATAAAAATATGATTGGGGTGAAACTTAGAGCAAGGGGAAGTTGTTACATATACCAAAGCACATTTCATGTCTTCAGGACATTTCACAGTGCTTCACGCCCAATTAATTACTATTAAAGTACATTCACTGCTGTTAATAAATTGGGATCCACTTTTTAAAAATTAATTCATGGGAGGTGTGTATCACTGGCGATGCCAGCATCTATTGTCATCCCAGTGTCCTTGAGAAGGTGATAGTGAGCTGCCTTCTTGAACTGCCACATTGTAGGTACATCACAGAGCTTTTAGTAAGGGAATGCCAGGATTTGGAACCAGCGACAGTAATGGAATGGTGATACGTTTCCATGTCAGGATGGTGTGTGCTTTGGAGAGGAATGTGCAGGTGCTAGTGTTCACATGTGTCTGCTGCCCTTGTCCTTCTAGGTGGTCAAGGTTGTGGATTTGGAGAAGGAGTTTTAATGAGTTGCTGTAGTGTATAGTGTAGATGGTACAATGTATCGGTTATAGTGGGGGTGAAATTTTAAGGTGGTGGATTTGATGCTGATCAAGTGAGCAGCTTTGTCCTGAATGGTACAGAGTTTTGTGAATGCTGTTGGAGTTGCATTCTTCCAGCTAACAGTGAAGTTTCCACTCAGCAATGTTTCACAAACAACAAGGAGGTAAATAGCCATTTAACCTCAGTTGACTGAGGGATGAATCTTGGTCATGGTACAAGGAAAATATCCCAATTCTTCTTCAAATATATCCATTTTATGTATCCATCTGAATAGATAAATTAGATGTCTGTTTAACATTTGATTTGACATACTGCATCTCCAATATTGCAGCTTTCCTCAATACAGAATTGAAGCCTCAGCTCAGATTTTGTGCTGAACTTTTGGAGTGGAGTTTGAGAGATTGAATGAGCTGGACACACATTCTGATTTTATTACTGATTTGAGAAGTACATTGCTTTATTATGTGCACAGAATGTAGGAACACATTTAGTACTTGCACAAATTTACACTTGAAGGATTGAAAATTTAAAACTATAGAGAAATCCTAAAGAAGATTAACTATCCTTTAGTGTAAGAGCAGTTCAGTGGAAACGAATCAATAAATCAGAAAAACATACAAATAATTGAAGTCTGCAATGGAAAAGGAAATTACAAGAAATACATCTATTCACATTTGAAGGAGAGAGCAAGAGGCCATTGGGATCTGATAAAGTGTTAGCTGGGGTCTACCCAAAATGTTAGTCTGTCTCTTCTCTTTCAAATGCTGTGTAACTTTAATTTTCTGTTTTTTGTAAAGATAAAGTAGAGAAATAAACACACTAGTGGTACCAGGCAGCAATTGACTTGCTTTGTTTTTTAACCTCGCAGCCTTTAATCTATCCTGAAATAGGGAGGAAATAAAATCTTTCAGCACAATTTTATCTGAATGTACAGGAAGAAAGTAATATACAGGCACGGAAAAGACCCTTGAGACGTTTATGAATTTGTACATGCATAATGCAACCATTCATTTCTAAAATTTAATTTTTTCAGCCAGGTGGTGTATTTATTTCTACTCTATTTAGTTATTTGAACAAAGCATATGTTTTACATTGTGTTCCAAGTTAGAACTTTGAGAAGAACAATATCATAGATTTCTGGACCACGTTATAACATACATTCCACAAGTCTCTTTATAATGGTAATAATAATTTGCAGGTATTTATGGTCCAAGTATCCTGGAAGATCGAGGTCAAAGGGACAAGTTGTTACTCATCTGATGTGAATGGACATCTCTTTAAAGACTTCAGAGTAATTTTATGAACGCAAGATAACCTGAAATCAACCACTGTCATGAATGATTATGTTGCCTTTTGGCTATCATTTTTCATGAGATTGTAGCAGAGTTTGAAATTAATCAACCTGTGGACCTATTGCTTCCATTGTTGTTTGCAAGTATTAACATTTTAGATTATGTTTGATTCTGAAATTAATCTTTGGTTCCAGCTACGTTCTAAATGTTCAAATTCCAGCTTCTGAATTTGAAGGCAGTAGTTGAAAAAAAGCTATTTAAAATCATGGTTGTAATAAACAGCGTTTAGTGTAGGGACTATATTGAATGTTATTCTCTGCTGAATCCACAAAGAGCAACTAGAGTGCAGGAAGCACACAATGCAATATGCTTTGGTCACTGCGTAACAAAATATGTGCCACCATTTAAACATTAACAGATACTAGGGAACCGTGGTTACATCTTTTCATTCAAATGAAAACTGTCAACAAAGTTTTAATTTGAGAAGGACTGACTTGGAGCATCCTGACTGATAACGTGGAAATGAAATTAATTACTTAATTATAAAAGTATACATTTTTCGTTTCTCATGTTTCCACGGTTAGTGCAATCTGAGAACAGAACCATTGTGTTGATTTATTGGAAAGTAACTTGGTGAAACATGTATATTTACGTGTTTTTCATACAATAGATATTCTGTCAGCTGAAGTAGATAAGGGATCTCAGAGGGTTAATACTTTATGTACTATAAATGCAACGTTCCAGTGAGATCCTCAACCCAACTACATTAATCCAGGCAGCACAATGCCTCATGTTAGAGACGTGTCTTAATAAATCACGGTTGAGTGCTGGGGGTTGAGGCCTGCTAATTAATCAGCAGTGTCATTATGTTTGTCTTGTAAAAGACTTTGTTTAGGATGAGAAGGTAGCATAGTTAACCTGCTGAATACTAACCACACACACACACACACACATAACATTATTCAGAATATTACTTAAATACTCTCGACCAGAAGGCTGGAGGTTGCAGTTCTAGCTTACTCTCCCTTTGAGTTTGCATGTCTTATTTTGACAAAGTTTGATGTTTGCCTGGGCTGCTGAAGTGGCTATTGAGTCGCAAACACAAACTGAAATCCATTCAAACCAGGACATTATTTTTGTCAAATTTTACCATTTCCAACATGCATTTTCCTTTACAATAATTCTTCCGAAAAGAATATCATTCTTATATCCTAGCCTGATTTATCATCCTCAGCAGAAGATGCGTAGGGACAGTAAGTGGAAAGGGAAACCAAGTGCCACTGTGCTAATGGAATAGAAATTGATGTGTTGTGTCCATTTCCCAGACTTAAACTAGGTGAGAAACTTATCTATTTAACAGCCTCTTTCCAATCTTCACTGGCATTAATCCCAATTCATAGGGCCTGGGTTGATGCCTAAATCAGGCACTAGGCCATTTGGATATTTAAAGTAAGTTCTATTGCCTTGTAACAGATTTCTTTTCAAAATTCTTCAGTGATAATCAGGGCAGGTGTTGTTATGTCAGTACTCTACAGAAGCTCTGCAGCTATCAAGAGGTAAGGGGTAAAAACCCCTTCAGAGCTTGGAGGAGCAGGAGTCCACAGGCATCAAGATTGGAACTTACCTGAGAACAGCTGTCACAGCATCCTGGCACTGATATCCTGCTTTGGCAGCGAGAGTGCTGTTTGGGGATGCACAGCATGCATTTGTAGTTTGCAAAATGACCCAAGGACACATTTGGTCTTGGCTTACCTGCTTCAGTACAGGCATCCTTCTTTACTCAGCTTAAACTGACACCTGGCAGTGGACAATGTCAACCCCCCTGCATCTGTAGGCATTGACTTGTGTGTAATATTAGGGGCTCAGTATATCTATTTTGCATTTCAGTCAGACATGCTGATGCCTACAGCTGGGACTGGTGAATTGATTTATACTTTTGAGTGACTCTACATTTGTAAAAAGTATTGCTTTTCTTAACAATTCATCCAGCACAGTTTTGATTCAAGGTCTTACTTCTCAAAAGTGTCAGATTTCAAAGACATTTAATATGACAAAATCAGTTTCAATAAATTTACAGTTAACACGATGTCCCAATAGTTTGCCCATTTAATACTGGTTTGAGGAACAGCGAATGATGGAACAACTCCTTGAGTACAGAACACAATAAAAGAAGTCAAATAATAAGCAATGTTGAGATTCATTCTTAAAAGTCTCATGTCCTTGGGACAAATGTAAGTATCTGGCATGCCCCTGGTGCAGACAGGATGTACCAGTCTTAGAAATCCAGAGCAAATATGTTCTACCTGGTTTCTCCTTAATTTGACCCCCTCCTCATTGTATGTTAAGGCCTGTTTGAGGAAGGCGTTTGAAGCTTCTGGCCAAGGCAGTAAGAAGTTTGTTGATTCTTCTAAGGCTTCATTCCTGACTTCTGCCAATAGGCCTCTGGCAACATCACTACAAGTTGTGAATACCAGGCTAATTCTTAGGCTGGAAGATTTTTCCACTCACTGTGGTGACTTCATTATGAGATGTGAATACTTGACTAAAGATTATGCTGGAGGCCATTCAGAAGTACATTTTTACACACTCTGGCTCAACTGCCTTCACCATCTAACATAATTTCCCCAAAGCATGACACTTGGAAGTCAAAACCAAGTAGATATTCAGGGAAAATCATAAATAAATATTTCCTGAACTTTCACTGTGTTTTCCTAATCTCTTGCCATGACTTTAGTGCGAGATCAGTGGAACTCTCAGAGAAATGGTATAACTAGGAGTGGGATTTTCTGGTCGCGTTCACCCCAAGACCGGAAAATCCCACCTGAGATCAATGGACATTTGCATGGTCCACCTCCTGGCCTTCTTCAATTTCCATGGCTGGTGGAATGGGAAAATTCTGTCCTAGTTGTTTTTAACCCCATGTTCCATATGTGAAATTCACCAATCTTCCTCAGAGAATTTGTGAGGGATTGCAGATGAAGAAACCCATTCGCACTCTGGATATCATAAACTGGCTACTGAGCAACCTGTACATTTATGGTCTCAGTCCGATGCAATTGAGTTGCAAATCCTTCCAGGCATCTGCTTCTATATTTTTTTTGAGGTGAAGTTGCTTCTTGATGCTCTTTCATTCAGGGAAGATTATCATTGCGATATTTTATTCTTGTGGTCTGCAATATAAAAAGTATCAGTCCATTACCAGTAAGCTTTTGTATCATCTATCTACAAAATAACTGTCATATTTATTAATATTCAATTAAACCAAGTCAAATGAATGTATGCATTTTTATAACCTTAAAAGTGAGCTAGCAATTAGAAGAATAAACGTTTGTGATTTAATAAAATTATTCACATACATCAAAAATGCAAAGTATCCAGCATGCTGATACCATACATAATAGTGAAATGTGAAGGATCGCAAAATGGCTGTGGTGCAGAAGGCAGCCACTTGGTCTATCGTGTCTGCACTGCTCTCCAAATGAGCAATTTGCTTCCTGCCATCTCTCTGTAACCTTGTGTATTCTTCTTTTTCAGATAACAGGCTAATTCCTTTCTGAATGCTTCAATTGAATCTGCCTCCATCATAGAACATTCCAGAACTTAACCACGTGCTGCGTGAAAAGGTTTTTTTTAATCACATCACCGTTGTTTCTTTTGTCATTTTTTAAAAACCTGAGTCACTCTGTTCTCAATCCTTTCACAAGTGGGAACAGTTTATCCCTATCTACTTTGTCCAAAGCCTTATGATTTTGAATATCTCTATCAGATCTCCTTTCAGCCTTATTTTCTTCAAGGAAAACTGTCCCAGCTTCTCCAATCTATCTTCATAACTGAAATTCCTCAGGACCATTCTCATGAATCTTTTCTGCACTCTCTCCAATGCCTTTATAACTTTCTTTAAGTGCAGCATTGAGTGCTAGAGGCAATACTCCAGCTAAGGCCAAGCTAATGTCTTATCAATATAACCTCCTTGCTCTTATACTCTGTGCTTCATTAACTGCACTCTCAACCTATCTTTCCACTTTCAATGGTTTCTGTATATATTCCCTCCTAAAGGAGTTGTTCCTTTTATTTCAGAGTTGTACCTTTTATTCTATATTGGATAGGATCTTGTTGAGGCAGTGAGACTCTTGCCTGCTGGCTGGAGAACTTGCAAGAGACAGGCTCTATCTCTTTTCTGGAAGGTCTACCAAGCAAGTGGAAGTCTTGCCTACCAAGAGTTGCCAGCCAACAGAGGCCAGAAGCTCTCATGTTCAGCAGCACCAAAGGGGAAGTGATGGCTGCCATCAGAAAGACAGACACCAAAGTTCCAGGATGGCAATGCATTCAGGCCATAAGAAAGCAATATTTTAGGGGGTGGGGATTTTATGGTGTGTGGGGGAGTCCACAGCAAGACAGCTGGGTTGCTGTCAGTGGACACCAACCACCCTCCCACACATGTTGGCCACACAGTTTTATCTGACATGCATGCCACATAGTGACAGACCAACTGCAGTTAGGCTAATACCAGCAATGGCAGGATGAGGCCCTTAAGTGAGCATTAACTGACAGTGCAGAAATGGACCTTGGACTTGTGGGTACTGTAAACATAGTCAAGGAATAACAAAATAGAATCCCTATGGTGCAAAAGGAGGCCATTCAGCCTATGGAAACTATACCAAAAGCAATTCCACCCAGGCCCTGGCATAACCCCACGCATTTAACATGCTAATTCACTTGATACACTGAGAAGCAGTTTACCATGGCCAATTAATCTAACCCACTCGTCTTTGGAGTGTGGGAGAAAACCAGAGCACCCAGAGGAAACCCATGCAGACATGGGGAGAATGTGCAAACTGCACACAGCCACCTGAGGCCAGAATTGAACCTGGGTCCCTGGTGCTGTGAAGCAGCAGTGCTAACACTGTGACACCATGCCGCCCCAATAAAGCACTAAAATTAAAACTATAAGCCCAAATAAAAATTCTTCACAATTTTATTATTTTTAACCTTTGTTCAAATCAAAATTAATATATGGCAAATTTATAACATATTAAAAATGGTCTATTTCTATTCAATAACTTACCTCATAGTAATAGATTACAGCCACCATTAGCTTGCTGTATCTGCCACATGACATTATCAGAATGCAGAATGCTGAATACTTTGTCTATTTAAATAACATTTAAGAAGTATAGCCTCAATGACGCATTACTTGCTGCCCCGATTCAAGAAGAATTTTATAAAGAGAATAAAGGAAGAAAAAAAACAAAATCAGAGTGACTACTTGATGCTAATGTCATGTATGATTCTCATACAGCCCTTCAGCTAACATGAAACTTTTCCATAATACCAGCAATATTTACTCCTAATACTGCTCAACAATTATAATAAATGCAGTTTTGGTTCATTCTTTCATATCATTAAAAATGAATTTAAAACTTTGTTTGTAATGCAACATAAAACAGCATTCAGGACCCTGGGGATTATTGAGAAATAATAAATGAGAGTTAAATTTATTGACCATACAGTAGACATTGGAATCTAATATTTAGCCAGATATTATCAGAAGCCTAGTTTCTTTTTGACAGAAGAGCTGAACGCCAAATCCCGTGTAGGCTGCAGGCAGACAGTTGGGCCGATCAGCAGATCACAGTAATTTACAGACTTGTGGTACTTAATATAATGCAATAATCTATGCTGCGCAGTTTGTCATTTGGACGAGGCCAGAGATTATAGCTTAGGGCTGTGCATCTGTGCACAGATCTGAGAGGAAATGGACTGGGAACTGTAACAGCTGAGCTTGTCTCAGCCACACTGGAAATTTCAACTCCTGCTCCAGAGGTCACTGCACCAATCAAGCATGACAGCCCAAATTGTTAAGCATGTGACTAATATGCATATATAACACAGCCTGCCTGATGTCTCCATAGCTGGTTAGTGGCTAGTCTTAATTTTATGTGACAAACCAATGCAAAAGGCACTGAATTGGTGAATAAATGGAGCATATTGATGTCCCACTGGGTGTAGTCTATGTTGTTTTGACAAATTCTCTTCAGCATTTATCAATCACATTTACAATGGGGAGTGTGCTGAATGTCCTAATCAGACATGCTAGTCAGGGCTAATAGAGTGAGGCAGTATGTTATTCAATTTGTTCTTGTTAGCACCAGTTCCTACCACAGAGCAGTTTGCTACCATACATTGCAAAATGAAAAAGGGATACTTATTCAATTTCATGTTCTTAATATACATTTCAAAGATATTGGCATTGCGTTAGTGATGTAATAAACTTACAATTAGCCTTTTCAATATATTGCTTGTGATGTCGTCAGTGGTAAATAGGAGCAAAATGCATTTTTCCTGCTGAGTAAATTGTTGTCATTAAACAGTAACTTATTCATTGAAGCTAATGACATCTCTTTGCTAAAGTTTTAATGCTGGCATTAAATCCCAAATGCTGCAATTCCAGAAGCGGAAGCTGAAATTTGGGTTACAATTTGGATTTCTACCCAATATAAACTGAACAAAAAAAAATCTTCTGGGAGTTGGACTTCTTTTTTGTCGACTGCCAGGTACTCCCACACGAGTTTAGGGATGACATGTGTAGGGGACATAAATATCAAGAGGCACTTTTAGACCACCAGGAAACCATACCAGATACACTCCTAATAGTAGCATTCTATGACTACTGCAGCTCACAACAGACAAAACCCAATCGTAATCAATTTCAGGTTGATCCTCCTAACCTATAAAGAAAAGAATTGTTGTACCAAGTTTACTCAGTTTTGTTGTGGGAAAAGATTGACGACAATCAGCCCGATTTTACCGTTTGGAGTCTAAAGGCTGGACCTGGGTGTAATACGGATCCGAGCCCGGAATCCTCTTTGCAGTGCACCCATATGCTTTTTGTCGGCTCCAGTCCGATCTGTGCTGTGGCGGGGTTTAGCGCTGCCCGAACGAACGGAGCTCTGAACGGTGCAGTCGCAGTTCAAAAAAAATTTGAAAAAGTGCGCCTGGGTTGGGAAAGGCGAAAAAGCAGAGAGAGCGGCTCTCTGACACAGATCACCCTCTGGCGGGGGAGGAGGCGGGTCAGAGCATCCTCTGGGGGGGGAGCGGGAGAGAGGGCAGATCATTGTCTGGTGGTGGAGGGAGGCCCGATCACTCACTGACGTGGGGGGTGAGAGGGGGGGGTGGGGGGAGGTGGTGGCGGCTGGATCTCTGGTCGGGGGCGGGGGGGGCGGGGCAGGGATGTCCGCTGCTACTCTGAGGGCGATCGGCGGGGAGGGAGGAGGGGCAGGGGTGTCTGCTGCCACTCTGCGGGCGACCCCTCCTCTCCACTGGAGGAACAAATCCCTCCTCCCAGACCGGACGTGCGGCCCCTCCCACAGATTGCCCGCAGAGTGGCAGCGGACCCCCCCCCCTGCTCCCCCAACAGAGATCCATCCCCGCCCCCCGCTCACCCCATCAGTGAATGATCAGGCCTCCCCCTGCCACCAGACAACGATGAGCCCTCTCGCCCCTCCCCCCCCCCACCCCCTCAGATAATGCTTTGTCCCACCTCCTCCTCTCCCCCACCCCCAGAGGATGCTCTGTCCTGCCTCCTCCCTCCACCGCCCACCCCCCTCTACCCACCCTCGCAGAGAATGATCTGTGTCAGGGAGCCGCTGCAGGCTCTGAAGCTGCTTCCGAGGTTCCCCTGCAAAATAACAATCAGCTTCAGATTTTTATTTTGCAGGTCGTTTACAGCGCGGATCCAGAAGAACGTAAAGTGGGATTTGGTGGGAGAGTTGGGCACACAGTTCATTAAATCAATTTAAATGCATGCTAATGCATTTAAATCGTTGGCCACCCGATTCGGGCGTGGACCCGATGCGCGCCCGAATCGGGTGCCAGTAAAGCCGCGGTCCGCTTGGATTTAGGGTGCAGATCGCGTTAAAAGCCCAATGCCCGAATTTACCGTGATTTCGTGCCCTAAAACGGGCACAAGTTTTTGGTAAAATTGGGCCCAATGATTGTGAAGGCACCTTCAATCTGAAGCATCTTGTACTGTATCAGGAACAGGCACTCAAATCTTGGTTCATCTAGAAGGACAAGGTTGGCAGATACCTGGGTACACCACCACCTGGGAATTCCCTCCAAGACATTCACCATCCTGACTTTTTAAAAGTTTAAAGTTTATTTATTAGCATCACAAGTAGGCTTACATTAACACTACAATGAAGTTAGTGTGAAACTGCCTAAGCCACCTCCCCTAGGAGTTTGGAAATGTATTACTGTTATTTCACTCTCGTTGGGTCAAAATCCTGGAACTCCCTGTCCCTACGTCACATGGGCTGCAGCGGTTCAAGAAGGTAGCTCACCACCACCTTCTCAAGGGCAATTAGGGATGGTCAATAAATGCTGGCTGAGCCAGCAACATCCACATCCCATTAAAATGAATTTTTAAAAACAATTCTACAGGGAGTGAGAGCATAGACTGCCATAGAATCCTTACGATGCAGGAAGAGGCTATTCAGCCCATCAATTTTGCACTGGCTCTCCGAAAGACCATCTTTCCCAAGCCCATGCCCCGCTGCCCTATCCTTGTAATCCCACACATTTACTATAGCTAATCCACCTAGTTTAGAAATCTTTGGAGACTAAGGGGCAATTTAGCATGGCCAATCCATCTAACCTGTACATCTTTGGACTGGAGGAGGGAACACAGGAGAACTTGCAAACTCCACACAGTCACCCAAGGCCGGAATTGAACCAGTGTCTCTGGTACTGTGGGGCAGCAGTGCTAATCACCATGTCACTGCAGGAATAGGATTCTCAGCCCTCGAGTCTGCTCCACCATTTAAGATACTAGCTGATCTGATCATAACCTCAACTTCTCCTCAGAAGGTGACAAGGTCAGGGGCATAGCATCAGTACCACGTTACTGACTGAGCATCTCACTGCTGCCAACACTTTCCAATGCACAAAACCACCACCTTCTCTTATTTCTTTAAAAGCAAGGCAATATTGTGCACCCATTCTTAAAATGTACCCACCTTTCCTGCAGATTCATGCCAGTACTTACTACTTGATTTCTATACACTGCCACAGATAATTTTGCCCAGAGGAAACTTTTATTATGTTAGTGAGGAAGTAGCATTGGGTGATTCACCACTTTTGTCACAGCGGCTAAGGAGAGGTCAGCAAACCTCAAAGACTATTGGACCAAAAGGTCATCTGGATAGAATGATGGGCATGGAAAATTGTGCCAATAAACAGGCTGTGAGGTCAGTTTATGAGGCTGTGCATTAACTGATAGTAGTGCCTTGAGTCAACAGTGCATATTTACAGTACCATAATGAAAGATGTTTGCACATTGCAGGAATCAATGATAGTTTCCATGGAATCTGCAACAGATTCCCTCTGTGAGATTTGGCAGTGACTCTCCCACCAAAGCACAGACAGCAGCTGTGGTGAAATTAGAGGAGAAAGCAGGTAATACTCTTGTGTGTGCTTCCAGAACTATTGGCAACGATGTATCCTGATGCCTCTCAGGATCTGATAATATTCATTAGCCCAGCCATCCCACTGACCTGTTGTGATACAAATTCCAGGCCTAGTGGAATGATGAAGCCTGGAGTTGACCAACTTGATACTAACATTTCTCATGCCTTTTGAATCAGTCCACCACACCACATAGCAGATGACAACATGCTGCCCATGATCATGTTCTAGAATTGCACCACCAGCATCTCCCTGTCAGGAGTTCATTGGCTTGATAGGAGGAACACCGCATCCCATCTACCTTCTGTTGGTTATGAACAACCAGCTACCTGTCATAATAATGGCAAGGAAGAGAAGCACTGGAATGAGTAAAGGAAGGATAGAGGCACCCTAGGTTAAATGTCAGCTGTGGTTCAGTTGGTAGCAATTCTACCTCAGGGTAAGAAGGTTGTGAGTTCAAATTCTACTCTGTGGGCCTGATTTTACCATTTTCATTCTAAGTGCTGAATCTCAGCGCAATTCAGATCCGACTTGAAAATCTGCTCTTAGGCACTCCCATATGCACTTGGCCTGAAAAAAAAATCGCGAGTCCAAATTATGTTCTGGGTGGGGCTTAATGTGCCTGAAACGATTGGAGCTCTGAACTGCGCATGCACAGTGAGGAAAAAAATTTGAAAATCGCACTGCTATAACATTGCTCCCGAGCGGCAAAAAGCAAATAAAGCAGCCCTGGAATGAAAAGCAGGAGTGATGGCCCCCACAAATATCACACCCACCCTCAAAACTTAACTGTCCCCCTTATCCACCCACGCCCCCCCCTTCCCCGGCTACCCAAACTGATTGTGACCCTCTGCCCCCTTTCTGTCCCACCGATAGCCCATACAGTGGCAGTGGATCCCCCCTGCCCCTGCACCCCCCCTCCCCCAAATCTATCTGGCCTCCCTCTGCACCGGCCCCCCCCAACCCCAGACAACAATCAGGCCTCCGTCTTCTCCTCCCCGTCTTTCTGCTAGAGGTACATCTGACCTGCCTCCTCCTCTTTCCCCCCTACCAGAGAATGATCGGGCTTGCCTCCACCTCCCCCTTCCTCTGCCAACACCCCCCTCAACAACAATCTGGCCTCCCTCTGCCCTCCCCTCCCACCAGACAACTAATTGGCCTCCCTCTCCCCATCCCCAACAGCCAACAATCTGTCCTCCCTCTGCCTCCACTTCCCCCAACCCACTTCCCCTCTCCCTGCCCCCCACCTGACTTGAATGAGCATTCCTTTATTTGCAGTTGGGGAAGAAGATTTTATATTGATGTCCAATGTAGAATCTATGAAAAAGTTGGGAAAATTTCAGCGATGAGCTGTGTTTTGATCTGCCTTACAAAGACTCACCACCAAAGTGTGGTGAAGTATTCATTCTTGAATGATGTCTTGTCTACATCAACAGGGATGAAGTGTAAATAGTCGACGGCTTCAAGTTTCCAGGCGTCCAGATCACCAGTAACCTGTCTTGATCTGTCCATGATGACACCATAATTAAGAAAGCCCACCAACGCCTCTAATTTCTCAGAAGGCTAAGGAAATTTGGTATATCCACTACATCTTTCACCAATTTTTACAGATGCATCATAGAAAGCATTCTTACTGGATTTATCACAGCCTGGTATTCTTTTTTGCCCTGTGCAAGACCACAAGAAACTATTGAAGGTCGTGAACATATCCCAGTCCATCATGCAAACCAGACTCCCATCCACTGACTCCGTTTACACTTAGCCCTGCCTCGGAAAAACAGCCAGCATAATCAAAGTCCCCAAACACCCTGGACATTTTCTCTTCCACCTTCTTCCATCAGGAAAAATATGTATGAAATCACCTACCAACTGATTCATAAACACCTTCTTCCCTGCTGCCATCAGACTTTTGAATGGACCTACCTTGCATTAAGTTGATCTTTCTCTACATCCCAGCTATGACTGTAACATTACATTCTGCACCCAATCCTTCTCTCCTATGTGAACATAAACATAGAAACATAGAAACTAGAAGTAGGAGGAGGCCATTCGGCCCTTCGAACCTGCTCCACCATTCATTTTGATCATGGCTGATCATCGAATTCAATATTCTGTTCCCCAGTTCTCCCTCATAATCCCTTGTTCCCTTTAGCCCTAAGAGCTATATCTAATTTTTCTCTTGAAATCAGACAATGTTTTGGCTTCGACCACATTCTGTGACAGTGAATTCCATACATTCACCAACCTCTTGGTGAAGAAATTTCTCCTCATCTCAGGTTTAAAAGGTTTGCCCCTTATCCTCAAACTTTGATCTTTAGTTCTGGACTCCCCCACCATTAGGAACATTCTTTTTGAATCTACCCCGTCTAACACTGTTCAAATTTTATAAGTTTCTATGAGATCCCCTCTCACTCTTCTAAACTCCGGTCAATAACCAATTTAATCTCTCCTCATATGACAGATCTGCCATTCCAGGAATCAGCCTGGTAAACCTTCACAGCACTCTCTCTACAGCAAAGACACCCTTCACAGATAAGGACACCAAAACTGCACAGAATATTCCAGATGTAGTCTCACCAATACACTATACAAAACTTCCCTATCTCTATACTCAAATCCTTTTGCCATGAAGGCCAACATATTATTTGCCTTCTTTACTGCCTGCTGTACCTGCGTACTTACTTTCAGTGACTAATGCATGAGGACACCAAGGTTTAACTGAGTATCCACCTCTTTCAATTTACACCCATTCAAGTAATAATCTGTCTTCCTATTATTGCTACCAAAATGGATAACTGCACAGTTATTCGCATTATACTTCACCTGCTATGCAAATGCCCGTGCAGCATATCCAAATCACACTGAATTGCCTCTGCATCCTCCCAGCCAACTCTGTATCATCTGCAAATTTGGAGATAGTACATTCAGTTCCCTCTTCCAAATCATTAGTATATAACGTGAACAGTTGGGGACCTTGGAGGCTATTCAGTGTTTAGGAAGGACAGACAGAAAGGAAAAGGTTGCACAGATCCCTGCAAAATCCCACTCGTTACTGCCAATCAGAAAAAAGATGCATGTATGCCATCTTTTTCTTCCCATCTGCTAACCAGCTTTCTATCCATCTCAAGACATTACCTGCAATCCCATGTGCTTTAACTTTACATAGTACTTTGTTATGTGAACCTTCAGAAAGTCTAAATAAACCACACCCACTGATTCTCCTCGGTCAACTCTAATAATTACATCCTCAACAAATTCAAATA
This sequence comes from Carcharhinus amblyrhynchos, assembly GCF_965287045.1. Lineage (NCBI taxonomy): Eukaryota > Metazoa > Chordata > Chondrichthyes > Carcharhiniformes > Carcharhinidae > Carcharhinus > Carcharhinus amblyrhynchos. Next base: position 59,579,840 of record NC_137324.1, on the reverse strand, counting down.
GATTCATCAAGCATGATTTTCCAGTTGCAAATCCATGCTGACTTTGATTGTACCACTGCCTTCCAAATGCCGAGTTATGAAATCCTTGATAATAAACTCAAGCAACTTCCCCAATACCAAATTTAGGCTCACTGTTCTATAGTTCCCTTTTTTCCCTCCACCTCACTCTTTGAATAGTGAGTTTACATTAGCTGCCCTCCAATCCTTAGGAACTATTCGAGAGTCCAAAGATTTTTAGAAAATAACCACCAATGGGTCTATTATTTTCAGGGCCACATCCTTAAGTACTCTGGGATGAAGATTAGCAGGACCTGGAGATTAATCCACCTTTAATTCCATCAATTTCCCCAAAACCATTTCTCTATGAGTGCTGATTTCCTTCTGCTCCTCACTAAAACATGTTTCTCTCAGCACTTCTGGTATATTATTGATGTCTTGCTTTGTGAAGATTGAAGCAAAGTACAAATTTAATTCCTCAGCCATTTGTTTATTGCCCATTATGAATCTCCCATTTCTAATGATAAGGAATCTGCTTTTGTTTTTGTCAATCTTTTTATCGTCACATATGTATAGAAACTTTTAAAATCATTTTTTATGTTCCCTGCTATCTTACTTTCAATCTCTGTTTCTCTTTTCTTAATAATCCCTTGGTCCTCCTTTGCTGAATTTTAAACTGCTCCCAATCCTCAGGCTGATTACTTTTTCTTGCCAATTTGTATTCATCTTCCTTGAATTGGATACTACCTCTAATTACCCTTGTAAGCCATGGTTTGGCCACAATTCCCTAACCATTCTTGTACCAAACAGGAATAAACAACTTCTGGAGTTCATCTATTCATTCCTTAAATGCCTGCCATTACCTGTTCACTGTCTTTCCTTTCAGGAATATTTCCATCTGTCATGGCCAATTCCTGCCTCACACCATCATAGCTACCTTTATTGAGATTCAAGACCCTGGTCTCAGAATCAACTGCACCATTATCCACAGTGACAAAGGCTTCAACCATATTATGGTCACTCGGCTCCAAGGGTTTTCACACAACTAGATTGCCAACTAATCCTTTCTATTGTACAACACCCAGTCCAAGATGGCCTGCTCTCTTGTTGGTTCCTCAATGTATTGCTCCAGAAAACCATCCAGCATACACTCCAGAAATTCCTCCTCTTTTGCACTGTGACTAATTTAAGTCTCCCAATCTATATGCACAATAAAGCCCCATAATCACAGATGTTCTTTTAACACATGCATCTCTGATTTCCTGTCTAATGCTTTTTTCAACATTACCACTACAGTTTGGTGGTCTATATACCATCCCCACCAATGTTTTTTGCCCTTTGGTGTTTCTTAACTCGACCCATATAGATTCCAGATCACCTAAGCTAATATCTTTCCTCAATATTATATCAATATTATCCTTAATCAGCAATGCAACTTTTTTCCTTTCCATCTGTCCTTCCTAAACACTGAATAGCCCCCAGTGTTTAATTCTATCCTTGCTCACCTTGGAGCCACATCTTCGTAATGCCAATTATATCATACTCCTTTGCATCTATCTGTGCAACTATTTTGTCCATTTTGTTTCGAATGCTCTGAGCATTCAGGTACAAAATCTTAAAGTGGACTCTTTTAACATTTCTTTTCCCTTTCCTACTATTTTTTACTCGGTCCTTATATGCCTCTGACCCTTGATTTCTCTGCCAATCACTTTCCTTCTTCTCCTAACTGTCTTTTCCTCTTGTTCTTAATTCACCCTGCTCTGCATCCTTGCAAAGGTTCCCATTCCCCTGGCATATGAGTTTAAGTCTTCCCCAACTACTCCAGCAGATGCACCCTCCCCCCAAACCCCCCAACCTGCTGTCCCAGGACATCAGTCCCAATTCTGCCCAGGTGTAACCCATCTAGTTTGTGCAGGTTCTACCTCCCCCAGAACTAGTCCCAGTGCCCTAGGAATCTGAAATCCTCCCCATTACAACATCTTTCTAACCATGTATTATTCATCCTATGTATTCTGAAGTTTCTACTCTGACAAACACATGGCACATGAAATAATCCTGAGATCACTACCTTTGAGGTCCTAATTTTCAGTCTGTTCCCTAGATCTCGATATTCTGCTTTTCAAACTTCATCCCTTTTTTTAACTTATGTAGTTTATACCAATGTATACTACGACCATGGCTGTTCGCCCTCCCATTTCAGAATGTCCTGCCGCTGTTGTGAGACATCCTTGACCCTAGCACCAGGAGGCAACCTGTCTCATTTGCAGTCACAGAAATGCCTTTCTATTCCCCTTACAACTGAATCCCTGTAACTATTGCACTTCCACATTTTTTACTCTTCCCCTCTGCAGCAGAACCAACTGTGGTACAACGGATTTGACTGTTGCTATTTTCTTCTAACAGGCCATCCCCCTCAACAGTATTTGTTTTGCAGGGGAATAGTCATGGGAGGTTCCTGCACTGCCTGCCTACCTAATTCACTTGCTCTGCCTGGTGATCACCCATTCCCTTCCTGCCTGTGGAGTTTGAGCATGCGGTGTGACCACCTCTTTATACATGCTATCCAAGATACTCTTTGCCTCACAGACACTCCACAGGGTCTGCAGTCGCCAGATCCTAAATGTGGGCTTCCAGGAGCTGCAGCTGGAGACACTTCCTGCACACATGCTGGCTCTGGGCACCGGAAGCAATCCTGTCCTCCCACATGGAGCATGAAGAGCAGACCACATCTTGGACATCTCCTATCATGTCTTACCCCTTTAAATTAAACTTTTGAAAGATGTTTTGTTTCAGCTTATAGCCAATTCTCTCAGGGCCCTTCTTTCCTGCTCCTCGTAACTACTGAATATAACCTTTACAAACAAAAGACCACAGAAATTACCTCTGAGAGCACAAGTGATAAAAGTATACTAAAATAACAAAGCATACTATTCATATATACTCTGTGAATATGCTTTGTCTGTATAGCATGCAAGAAACAATACTTTTCACTGTTTATTAATATATGTGACAATAAAAAATGAATCAAGTCAGAAATTGGATCACATCAAAACTGAGCAGATGGGGAAAATAATCCACCACTTACAAAAGGGGGAAATCAGAAATCAAAACCTGTTTACAGACAGGTGGTGAGAGGTGAATTATGGCTGTTTAAATTAAAACCTGTTGTGTCCATAACAACAATTAATCATATTTGTTCCAACTAATTCTAACAACAAGGAAACTTGTAGTGTTAAAAACCAACAAAGATATTGTACAATTTTCTTTGACTCTTTACACTGAAAATTGAGATTTCACTGTAATTTACACTGGTGTCTTGGCACAGGGTTGAGGAAATTCGGGAGGTGCGGTATAAAGGGAAACAAGCCCAGTAACAGTAAGGGTGGAATTTTCCCATCCCACTCACCATGAGAATCGTAGCAGGTGGGACACAGACCTTGGAAAGGTCCATTGACCTCGGGCAGGATTTTACATTCTTGGGGAGAGCCCTGCCAGAAGCTCCCACCCTAAAATTGATTCCCGCCAGCTATTAAGTAATACTCATGTTGTTCTCGTTTAGCTCAAACATTGTGTCAAATTGAAATACACTGTCTTAACTAACCTCACTGGGGATCCCTATAGCCTTATTGCTGTTCTGATGGCTGATGTTGATGCATTAGCCAGAGATCAATTGATAGCGTTTGCATCCCCAAGTCAAAACATTATAGATTCAACCACGCATTTCAGAGACACTGTCCAAGCTGAATCTTCTGTGCAACACTGAATGAGTGTTGTACTGTCCTTGACGTTGTCTTTCAGGTGCATAAACATACTGTCTGACCTCGCAGATGGATGCAGAAAATGCTATCACTACTTTACTGAAGAGGACTGGAGTTCTTCCTGGGGTCCTGACTAATATTTATCCCTCAACTAACATCAATAAAACAGATGACGTAGTCATAAATTTCATTAGTGCCTGCATGAAAATTAACTGCTGCATTTGAAAATGACTAAATATTGGTTTTGGAACATTCTGAGCTCTTGAAGGTTTTGTCTTTCCTCCATCCTTTTTGTGAAGGTTGGGTACACGATGAACAATCAACAATGTACCATAGAGAAGTTAGTCCACCTTCTGGTTTGACTTTCAAGTTTGCTGACGACACCACTGTAGTGGGACAGATCTCAAACAATATTGAGACAGAGTACAGGAATGAAATAGAGAATCTGGTGAACTGGTGTGACAACAATAACCTCTCCCTCAATGGCAACAAAACGAAGGAGATTGCCATCGACTTCAGGAAGTGTAGAGGATAACACGCCCCTATCTACATCAATGGGGATGAAGTAGAAAGGGTCTACAGCTTCAAATTTTTAGGCGTCCAGATCACCAACAGCTTGTCCTGGTCCCCACATGCTGATGCTATAATTAAGAAAGCCCACCAATACCTCTACTTTCTCAGAAAACTAAGGCAATTTGGCATGTCAGCTCTGACTTTCATCAACTTCTAAAGATGCACCATAGAAAGCATTCTTTCTGCTTATATTACAGCTTTGTATGACTCTTGTTTTGCCCAAGACTGTAATAAACTACCAAAAATTGTGAATGTAGCTCAATCCATCCTGCAAACCAGCCTCCCATCCATTGACTCTGTCTCACTTTCTGCTGCCTCAGCAAAACAGCCTGCATAATTAGTAACCCCACACACCCCAGACATTCTCTCTTCCACCTTCTTCCATTGGGGAAAAGATACAAAAGCCTGAGGTCACGTACCAACCGACTCAAGAATAGCTTCTTCCTTGCTGCCGTCAGACTTCAGACTGGACCTACCTTGCATTATGTTGATCTTTCTTTGCACCCTGGCTGTGACTGTAATGCTACGTTCTGCACTCTCTAATTTCCTTCTCTATGAACAGTGTGTTTTGTCTGTCTAGTGCGCGTGAAATAATACTTTTCACTGTATGCTAACACGTGACAATAATAAATCAAATCAAATCAAATCCATGTCATTTTAGAGCTTCCTATTATATATTTTCGAGCTGTTTTTTCTTGCATGACCTCTTTTGCTAATCACTCCCCTCAGTTCTGCATCTCATGTCCAAAATATGTGAGCTTCCTTGATATCACTGCCTCAAGTTCCTCTGCACTCCAGCTTTCTCCAGTATTCGCTTGTTTATCTGCTTGGCCATCCGAGACACACATAATATCCGTCTGAGACCTTTTGTCTCAAATGCTCTCATTTGAGCCTCGTTGCTCTTCTTGATTGTCCAACTTTCACAAACATACATTGCCACTGGCCACACAAGGGATTTCAAAGACAAGTTTTCTTTGCAATCGAGATGCTGTGGCTATTCTACCCCCTTTTATGTGAGTTCACGTAAGTCTAACTTACATTTCTTTTTTCCTTGTGCAGACTCTGCACCTTCCGTGATAAGTGACCCAAGAATTGAATAGCTCGTGCTATTAAAAATTCCTCATTCTCCAATGGCCTTCCCACCAGTCACCCATCACTTTAACCGCTCTACTATTTAAAGGTGGAACAAGCCAGGCCTATTCCAGCCTGCCCACCCTTATCCCCATTGTGGCCATTTAATGGTCCTGAAGTGACCATTTATGACCACTTAAAGGCCATTTGCAACCCAGCTCAATTTTAAGGCTGGCAGGAAGCATTCAGGAGCCTGGAAGAAGCTGGGAAAGTGACCCCTCTCAGGCCGGGATGAGGGAGTGATGGCAATAGGGGAAGGGCATCCTTTCAACATTGGATAACCTCACCAAAGAGAGTTTGGCTCCTGTGGGTTCTTGTTCTCCTCTGACCTCTCACCAATCTGCCCATCCCTACTCTCTCTCTGGCTTCCCCTCCCCTCCCTGATACCCTTGCACTCATCTGGTCCTGGACTCATACATTCAGACTGTGGGGAATGCTTGCATTCCCCCTGCTGTCCACTGCATGTTGTGGCACTGTTGGGACTAGAGAATTGACAGCTATCAAATTGTTCAGTAGCTGCCTGAGGTGGAACTTCCTCCAAAGTGTTTAACAACTGCAGGGCAACCAGTAATTGTGGTGATTTGTTTGCTGCTGACTCTCGGACAGTGGGAAACCTCAGCATGATAAAATGCCTTACTTATGTTTCTCCATTTCATTTCCCGTGGCTTCTTCAGCTTCTGCAGAGGGGACATTCTCATGCTCCACAAGGAGCAGTGTTTCCATCCTGCAGTGTAATACTCCAATGACAAAGCTGTGTCCTCAGCCCCCTACTATACTCCTTACACACATATGACTGCATGGCCATATTCGCCTTTGTTCCAGTCTCCACTGAGATGCTCATACTTACATTGGTGCTGGGTATAAAGTAAGGATGTGACACTGCATCCTCTGAGGCTTATCGTCCTCCTTCAAAGCTAGTGTGGGAGACTCAGAGCTGGAGGCAGCAGTGGTCGATGGTGCACCTGTACCTGAGAGAAAAACAGGATGGTTAGGGCCTACACTTCAGACACAATGTAGAGATTAGCCTCCATGTTGGTTGCACTGAATACATCTTCCTATCATCTTTTTGAGAGCTGCTGAGAGAAGGTATGCTGCATATTGCAATAAAAGTTGCTGCCTGTTCCACTCCATGATACAAATCCCTTAGCTCAGCATTGCAGCCCATCAGCAAGAAGATCAGCCAAGCTTCAGGCCATATCCTGTCCTTGATGTCAAGATTAAAGTGGTAGATTGATTAGCATTACTCCTACACCCACCAAAATCTGCTCTAAGTTCACTTGCATAATTATACAAGCAGATGGATCAGAGATTGCTGATGCGACAGGGGAAATTGCTTGCGAGTGAAATGTAAAGGAATAGGAACAATTAAAGGGGAGTGTTACAATAGGTGGAACTAAAATGCAGCAAAATTAAAAGGCATCTCAGTAACCATTGCAAGGGTAAATGGGCATGGGATTAAGAAGCAGCAGGAATAAATGAGGGAAAGGAACTCTGGGTGCCAGTATGTATCAGTGACAGTGCAGTCCATTATCTAACTCATCAATTGTCTTGAGATGGGATATTAAACCAAGGTCCACTTACTCTCTCAGGTAACATGAAGTGTCCAAGGTACTGCCCAAGGAAGCGCAGAGGGATTGTCCTGGTGTCCACACATTAGCATTTATTTCTCAACCAACATCTAAATCATTGTTGTTTGTGGGATCTTGCTGTGTAAAATTTAACTGTCACATGTATTACAACAGTCTACAATTTAAAACTATTTAATGTGTTGTTTTGAGGTGTCCTGCCATCCTGAAAGGGTCAATGTAAATGTAAGTCTTTCCCTTTCTTCTGAAGTGGAGATGATGCTGCAGGAACATCTGGATAAGGAGGATGGCCCTGTTTTGCCACTCGATGGCACATTCCAAAGGTTAGCTTCACCGCATACCAACAAAGTGGTACAGCCAAGTTTCAGCTAACCATCACTATCTCTATGGGCTTGTTCCCAGAGGATGTGTCCCTGCACTCCGGCTTACACTTCGGGGGCGAGCCTACATCCACTTTAGCTGGCTCATTCTCTTGTCATTTTTCAGCAGTGGCCCACAGATTTAAACCTGCCAGGCCACATATTGGGCCCAGGCTTCTCCCACTGTCCATTAAATCAGTTGGTGACAGGATGAGGCCCTTTCATCGCGCCCATTTCAGGCTCTAAATTATGCCACATGTGGGCAGCCCATCAGCGGGCTCCCCTGCTTCCTGTAAAAGTTTGATGGGCTGCCAAAACCAGACCATCCTAATTTATTGGTCCACCTACCCACTTGCAGACGGCCTGGAAAATTCAACCTTATGTTACGTGGTACCAATCGGAATCTGTAGAGTCGATTACCCAGCTTTGAATCGGCCTCTCTGCTGAACCAGACTATGAGAAGTTAGGTTTAAGTGTTCATTCTTTTCCAGAGGCAGAGAAAATGTTTGATGGCTTTTTGGTGGGTGTAGCCAAAATGCTGGCCCATCACCCATCTGTAACAGACTCTCTTCCACACTGTAATAAACAGCAGAAATAAATGAGGGAAAAGAACTCTAGGTGCCAGCATGATCAAGTGACAGAGCAGTCCAACATCTAGCTCAATGATTGCCTGAGATGGGACATCAATCCAAGGTACACCTGCTCTCGTAGAACCCGATGGCAGTCATGATGTGGAGATACAGTATTCTGTAAACTGTGTGTGCCTTAATATGTCCTTCTCTGATCAGAACCTTCCACACACTTGACGACGGAGCAGCGTTTCCGAAAGCTTGTGGGTTTACTATCAAATAAACTGGTTGGACTTTAACCTGGTGTTGTCAGACTTCTTACTCATAGAACCCTTCAGTGCAGAAAGTCACCATTCTGTCCATCAAGTCTGCACCAACTCTTCAACAGAGCATCTTACCCCAACCCACCCCATTCCCTAATCCTCCCAATTTACATATTTTTGGAAGACTGAGGGGCAATTTAGCCTGGCCTATTCACTAACCTGCACATCTTTGGACTGTGGAAGGAAACCGGAGTACCTGGAAGAAACCCACGCAGGCACAAGGAGAACATGCAAACTCCACACAGACAGTCACCGAAGGCTGGAATCAAATCTGGGTTCCTGGTGCTGTGAGACAGCCATGCTAACCACTGTGCTGCCCAACAGATAATATAAAATATCCTATGTACTTCCCAAAGAAGCCCAGGGAGGTTCTCCCAGTGCCTGCATGTTAACATTTATTTCTCAAGCAAAATCTAAACCAATATGACCTGACAATGTCTCGGTATCTAGTAAACCATGACAGGATTTCATTTGCATGCTTTTGTAGAATTAGTTCATTGGGCACAGCTAAAAATAATGCCACGAGGGGTTTGCGGGCACAACTTTCTTTGAAGAGAGGTGCCTCCATCAGAAGAACTGTTTCCAAATATAGATCATTATTCTTCTCCACTGGTGCAGTTCATTGGTTTGTGTCTGGAAGTTACTGAGTATTACTTTGGTAACCTGATTTGTCTGACATCCATCTACAGCACTTGTGTATTTCTATTTCTAAGTTTGCTGATGACACAAAACCAGGTGGGAGTGGGAGTTGTAAGAAGGATGCAAAGAGGCTTCAAGGGGATATAGACAGGCTTAGTGAATGGGGAAGAACATGGCAGATGGAATAGCATGTGGAAAAGTGTGAAGTTATCTATTTTGATAGGAGAAATAAAAAGGCAGAATATTTCTTAAATGGCGAGAGGTTGGGAAATGTTGAAGTCTAAAGGGACTTGGGTGTCCTTGTTCAAGTAATTGAAAGCTAACATGCAGGGGCAACAAGAAACAAGAAAGACAAATAAAGTGTTGGCCTTTATTGCAAAAGGATATGAGTACAGGAGCAAAGAAATGTTTCTGCAGTTTTTATATAGTCTTGGTGAGACAGCATCTGTGTACAGTTGTGGCTCCTTATCAAAAGGAGGATATATTTGCCAGGGAGGAAGTGCAACAAATGTCACCAGTCTGATTCCTGGGATGGTAGGATTGTCCTGTCAGGAGATATTGAGGAGATTGGATCGGTGTTCTCTCGAGTTTGGGGGGATGAGTGGTGACCTCATTGAGACATTCAAAATGCTTAGAGAAGTAGGAAGGATGCTTCCCCTAGCTGATGGGTAGCATCTAGAACCAGGGGACACAGTCTCAGAGTAAGAGGTAGGCATTTAGGACTGAGACAAGGAAGAATCTCTGCACTCAGGGGGTGGCAAATCTTTGGAACTCTCAATCCCAGAGGGCTGTGGAGGCTTTAGATTTTAAGGAAACCAAGGGTTATATGGGAAAATGTCACATAGATGATCAGCCATGATCTAATTGAATGGCAGAGCAGACTCAAATGACTACAATGTCTACTACTGCTTTTATCTTCCTGAGTCCTTTCTCTTCCCAGTTTCCTAATCCAGAAAATCCACCACTGATTATTCCCGTGGTGCGAGTCAAAGAGTGTGTAAAGCAAAAAAAATGAACAATTGCGACAATGACTCATGAAAATCAGTTTGAAGACTATTTGCATACTTTTCCCCTTATTTTCAGGGAAAAAAACTATGTAAATAGTCTTTAAGCGGGCTAATAATTCTTCCCTGAATAATCTGTTAAATTTAAGGTCTTCCCACCTGTAGTCCGTCCACAAGGTAGCACATTTCTGAGGCTGAGAATAACAACAAGACTCTATCAGGTCAAATCTGAATCTTCTCCTAATGGCGTTCACTCGCAATCTGGGCCCTTGTGTCAATCACACTATGTCTGAGCAACATGGTGGTGTCCATTCCTGTCTCTTTCAGTACAGTGAAATAAAACTCATGACAACTTCCAATGCAACATTCAAACATCGACCCCAGGTCCAAAATAGGTAGGTGCTGGACACTAAACAAGAGGGAAGGCAATCCGAATTATTTCCTCTGGATTTCCCAGCTACTTGATTGCAGGAGGGAAGTAAGCACAAAAATTTCTGATCTATTCATAAATGTTCACAATATGTTTAGTCTCTGAATAACATTTTTCATATTAACACTTTAATGCAAGCAGAATGCTTTGCGTAGTCTTAGGATTTTGAATAAGATTATAAAATCAATGCAATCCCAGTGTGTATAAAAACAAGTTTTGCCCCAGGAATATAAACATGATTTGATGATTTTCTCCAAAGTTTAAATTCAGTTTAAGCCTTTTCGACTCAAGCCCCTTCCCCCCGCCGGCCCCCAAAATTAAATGCTGTCCCGTTTAATGATTCAGTTTGACTCATTTTGTTTTATTTCTCTGTGATAAAGCCAAACCCTTTGGCAGACAAAAGAAAGTGATATAAAAATAAAAGGGCATTGATGTGAACTGGATAGGCTTATGGACATAATCGAATAAAGAGACTTGTGCGGTCCATAATCACAAAAGAAGGTGACTGTCAGTGCCCACTGATTCAGGAAAGGCTGCTTGTCAATAAAGGCCCCTTAAACTGGTTAAATGCATGGTGAGTGTGTGCAGAATCCTTGCCACTAACAGGTGGCTGAGTGAGCTCAGCTGGTGTTGCGCAGAGGCCAGCATTGACCTTCGTTAGGATAATTTCAGCTCTCACTCTTCCCCACCCCCTCCCTCCCCTTGTCTCTTTTTTTTATTTTAGTTACTGTACTTGCCATGGTGGAAACAATTTGTGGATGAATAATTTCTTTAGTCCCTCGAGGGGCCGGTGGCTCACTCAACTGAATTAACATAAAGGAACAGCAACAACAGCAATCTGAAAAGCCTAGCTGGTGGGAGGATTAAGTATATCATTGAAAGGAATTATGTTGTAAATGACTGGGAGTGGTAGAGCTTCTGTTCCTTGGTCCCATCTGGTACTAAAAGAATACCTTGTCATAATTACCCCCAGATGGCTTTGTGGTGCACGGGGTCTGGTCAACCAGGTGCCACAGTGTCTTGCTGAGCATGATATTCATTGCAACAACGCAGTGACAAAAATGGACTTTGTGCCACCTGATTTCCTTTCTTCTTTTTGGTGGGATTTAAACAAATATGAACTGAACCCTTACCTATTGAACACAAGCTTTGTCTTCAGCTCTGTAAAGTGGTGGCTTTATTTCTTTTTATCCCTCTTCTGTATCTATGGAGGCAAGTGGTTCACCATTTCAGGGAGAGAGAGAGAGAGAGAATACCACCGTTTTGTCAATCTTTTCTGAATCTGAAATTCACACTGTAAAAACATCATTACGGATGTCAGGGGAGAAAAGAAACAGAGAGTACTGTTTACAGTAAAACTCACCGAGCATGAGAAGGAACATTTTTATTGATAGAAAGTGCTGTTTTGTCAATAACATCGAAGGGTAACCTTGTTATATTGAATTGTTGTGTATGGGAGATCTTTGAGCAGCATCAAGATTTTAACCCTTTCCTGGTGCATTGATCGCCACGACAATTCGACAGGGCACACGGGAACAGGTAACAGAGACTTGGTGACACCAATAACTTGTAACAAAGCTCTTTGCTATATATTTGGGATGTGTCAGACTGCTTGGCAAAAAAAAATTAAAAGGGAATGTTATTTTGTAATCCATTAAATTCTCGTCCTCATCTCATCAGTTAAAATGGTAATTTGAAGATTGTCTTAATGTGTATTTTATATGATTTGTTGTCAAGTGAAGCAAATAAGCCTCCAATAAGGCCTACAAAAGTAGTATTTTCTTACTGAGCTGTCAAATAGGGGAAGAGTCACATTATGCCAGAAACAGTTTAAGCATAGTACATTCTTGCGTCAGTTTCCTTATCCGTTTTCACTGGCTAAATGGTAATATTTAAAAGGGAAGATTAAAAGTGTCAGTGAAGAAAACTACACTTGTGGCTGACTATATACACTTCAAATGATTTCAGGATTGCATGGGTTAAAGTGCACTGATCCAAATTTATTTCCATGTTGTGTCATCTGGAAGAGCCTGTTGGGGAGGGATGTTTGTGTCTCTCCAGATGACAGAAGAGTCTGTGACAAAATGAAGTAGTGACCCGCTTGGAGATGTCTAACATATGCTTGCACAGATGCTACCAGACATTCCCAGTGGAGTTGAAAGTGATTATTGAATATTAGGGAAATTCATATCAGCTGGAGGTAAGTGGCACATATTAGAAGCCACAAAGAAACACAAAGAAGAGTGCATTTCTGCACTGACCAGGAAATACAGTGAGGGAAACCCTTAATCCACTTGAAATTGTGCCAAACATTTTTACAAACCTTTCATCTTTATTGAATATAGCAAGACTCCCTTTAAAATCTGTATCTTACAATATGACTCTCATTGTTAATCATTTGCTCTGGAAAAGGAAAGAATAAATGAACCTTACAAACCAGAAACATCAAAGTTGTCCTCATTAAGATGAAATAGAAATTTGAATTCTAGAGAGAGCTTCAAATATGTTAGAAGAATTAACATAGCTCAAATTACCATTAATACTTTTTTGATTAGGTGGTTAGGTTGATAGAACAAGCTAAGTTGTCCCTTGGTGTCCCAAGATTCGTAGGTTAAATGGGATTAGCCATGGTAAATACATAGGATTACAGGGATAGGATAGGGGAGGGGGCTTGGGTAAGATACTCTGTCAAAGATTCGGTGCAGACTCGATGGGCTGAATAGCTTCTTCTGTGCTGTAGGGATTCTATAACGAAAATGCTGGGAATTAATTAATAAATTATACACTTATAAACAAAAACTTAACACTCCATTATAAAGGATTATATCCACTTCACTTTTCTGGACTAAACAATTGCATAGCAGTTTTTGTTTGAAAAGTTTCATTTGAATGCCTATCAACCCTGTCAGGCATGGTGGAGTCGATAGCATATCTCCCCCTGACTCATAAGGTTCCACTCCAGGATTCGAGACCAAAAATCAAGGCTGAAACTCCAGCGCGGTACGGAGGGAGCATTGCACTGCCAGAAGGGCTGTCTTTCACTTGAGATGTTAAAGTGAGGCTCTGTCTTTCTGTTTAGGTGGGCAAAAAAGTTTCCATGGCACTAACATATTTGAAGCTCTCTCTAGAATTCAAATTTCTATTTCATCTTAATGAAGACAACTTTGATGCTTCTGGTTTGTAAGGTTCATTTATTCTTTCCTTTTCCAGAGCGAATGATTAACAATGAGAGACAGAGCCTCACTTTAACATCTCAACTGAAAGACAGCACTTCTGGCAGTGCAATGCTCCCTCCGTACCACACTGGAGTTTCAGTCTTCGTATCCTGATCAATATTTATCCCTCAATTAACATCATAAAAAACAGATTATTTGACCATTATCACATTGCTGTTCATGGGAGTTTGTTGAATGCAGGTTAGTTGTCACTTTTCTTAAATTACAACAGTAACTAATGTTCAAAAGACACCTAATTGACTGGAAAGTACTTTGATATGTACAGTGGTTGCGGGAAGTGCTATATAAATGCAAACCTATATTTTCAAATTATCATTTGCCTGTCCTACATGTTCTGCATAATGTTCTGCCCCAGCCTTTGAAGCTACTGGGGATAAAATTCACCTTTGAATTTGAATTCACCTTAGAATTCTATTCTATTCTGTGATTCTATTTAGTCACCCGTGCAAATTGAGTGTTAACAAAACTGCAGCTAGTTTTGTACTCAGCCCAACTTTTGTTGTTATCAATTTCTATAAAGAACATTAGATGGGCTGAAAAGCAAGCTGCCGATGGCTATTACTTGCTTTGCTCTATTTTCTGAAAAGATATTCTCCTCTACCCGGTGCTAGGATTCAATCAACAACAATATTTTGCCAAAATAACTGATCTTGACAAGGAAGTTTTAGAATTTCCACAGAAAGCAGCTCCACATTAGGGTCTAAGTTGGGTGGAAATTAGTTTTGATTTCTTGTTGTTCAATTTCTTGGTTAGGTCCAGGAGACAGAATGTAATAGCCTCACCTGTGGAACAGGCAGGACTCACCAGTGCCTGTGTACCACAAGTCCAGAACTTGATGGAATACTGTCCCCTTCCTTGGATGATGCAGCTCCAACAATACTGGAGAAGCTCAAAACCATCCAGGACAAAGAAGCCCACTTGATTGGTACCCCTTCCATAAACATTCAATCCCTCCATACCAATGAACAATGGCAGCTGTGTATATCATCTCCAAGGTGCTCTGCAGGAACTCACTAAGGCTTCTTTGGCAACACCTTCTAAACACATAAGCACGATCATCTGGAAGGATGAGAGCAACAGATATGCAGGGACAGCACCTGGAAGTTCCCCTCCAAATCACTCAGAGTTGATTGGCTAGCAGACCTCAGTGGGGTGAGACTTCCACTAGGGCCCTTGATCCTTCCCTGGAGTTGGAGCATGCAGTGTCCAAGGGCACTGTTAACGCCTTCCATGCTCGCTGGGCACTGCAGGGACTGGGGTGCATTATTGACCCCTTTGATCATGTTTTTATTTGATGTTTTAAGTTTCCTTTTCATTTTGTCCTTTGTTTTGGGTAGTTCCCCTCCTTTTGGGAGCTGCCCCTTTTAATTTGTCCCCTCATTAATTTGATTTAGTTTATTTGGTTGGCCAGAAGGATTGGCCCTTGATCCTGAGGAAGGCCTGCTGCTGTCCAGTTAAGTGCCTGACTGGCACTTTCTCCAGCTGGCAGTTGAGACACCTGTCACTTTCAGTAAATATCTTCCCCAGTGTTACCTATGCCCAGGAAACCTGGCACTCAGGTTGCTCGGAATGGACAGTACAGGTAAGAGTTCACCTTAAATGCAGAATGGGATTGGCTCCCTTATAAAGGAATGGGATTCCTGGGCATTGTCATGGAAAATTGGGGACACTGATAAGGCATCACTGTGGAATGTTTCATGGGGACACTTAGAAAATCTCTTGATTTCCTGTCTGGCTAAGTTGCTGTTGCTAAGGAATGCGGAATGACCAGACCTTTTTTAAACTGAAAAAAAAAACTTTTATCTATTATCTCTGAAACTTTTATGACAATTCATGTGAGGCCCCGTCCCATACCCCCACCCCTCCCCCTCACACCCCCACCCCACCCCTGCCAGCGCCCCAGCAGCAGTGCTGTTCTCAGTGGGCTTCTATGGATTGCTACACATGATGTTTTCAGAAAAGGAGCAACACCTGTGAAGAGATGTTAACCGGTGCTCTGTACCTCTCTCACACATCTTCAGATGACAATGAATTTGCAATGCCCTTCTTTAATTGGTCCCAGCCCTTTAAATTTGCCTTGTGTGCAATTTTCCTTGCTTGCCACCAGGGTGCTCTCTAAATACATGGGAGTCTGCACCTGATGTTAGGAGTAATTGTGAAAATGCACTCACACTGGAGAATTTAGTGCAGTTAGCAGTTGACCTTTCAGGTAAGATTTGTCCCAGTTCTTCAGCATTTGGAACTGACTCACGTCCATGGATGCAAATTAACTCTATGCATCTTAGCAGAAATCATTGGATAACGATTCAGGAGCTGGCACCCTGAATCATATTGTTCTCTCTCACACTATCTCAGTCACCAAAGCTAACAATAGCATCCATGTCATCAATTTGATTTCAATCAGGTAACACAATACAATCCTTGAATTGAATCTCATACCATTTAATCTCTTTACAGCATAGTTCCAAATACAGACGTGTTTTGCTTACCATCTTAACCCATTTTCTACTATTTCCACGAAAACCCTTTGATTCTACAGAATCTCCTTCAGCTCAAATAGTAGTCAGGGCAGAGCTGTCCATGACACTGAGACGGACAGGATAAAGTTAAGCTATGGCAGTGCATAACATAGGTGGCAGCAGATCAGCTAAATGTTATATACTCCTACCTGATCAGCTTTGAAAGAAAAACTGGGTTGCATATTTAACAATAGGACAAGCTGTTACCTACTATATCACCCAGCTAAAACTAAAATGCCCCTCAAGAAATTTAGGAGGGGTGTATTTCTATGTAATTCTCTGAAAATTTGACAAATACTTCAGCAGAAGTTTTGAAGAAAATCCTAAAGAAACTGGGTTTTTTTAAAAATTCACTTACAAGATGTGGGCATCACTGAAAAGGCCAGGAATTATTTGCTTAATCCTAATTGTCCTTGAGAAGAGCTGCGTTCTTGAATCACTGTTAAATGGTCATTCGTGCCTGGGTTCTGCTAATCTTTCAGGTCTCTGTGGGTGGGCTGTGATGTTGTTGCTGGAGTAGTCATCCAGAAACCCAAGGTAATGATCTGGGAGCCACATTTGAATCCCGCCATAGCATGTAATGAAATTTGAATTCAATAATTATCTGAAATTAAGAAAATACTGATGACTGTTGTTGATTGTTGGAAAAATTCATCTGGCTCACGAATGTCCTTTAGGGAAGGAAATCTGCCGTCCTTACCTAGCCTGGCCAACATGTGACTTCAGACCCACAGCAATATATTTGATTCTTAAATGTCCTCAGGGATGAGCAATAAATGCTGTCCTAGCCAGCAATGCCATGTCCCATGAACACATAAATAAAAAAATCCAGGTACAAGTGAAACATACCTTTAAACTTCCTGGGACTGAATTTTTACAGGGTAAATGTGTGGAATGTTTTTTCAGGCTTTCAACAAATTTCAATGGGAGCTATTGTAGAAGATCAAGAAATTGAAATTTAACTCCTTACTTTTTAGTGGTAATATGAAAAGGCAGGCAGGAGTTATATAACTCAAGGGACAGAGAAACAGTCCCAGAAAATATTAAATAGTTTATACAAAACACTGGTGCAGTTCTAGAGATGGTAACAACCCACACTCCAGCCCATTCTCAGGACTCTGCCAACAAGGCAACGAGACATTGGCCCTGGCAATGCATGAAATAGCTCTGAATGTGTGATTATTGCTGGTAACTATGCGTAAAATATTACAGAAGCTCCAGTTCTAATTTTGTGGCAGCTTTAAGCTATCCAGTTGGGGAGTATGGGGACGAATTTTCCTGTTCCACCCGCCCCCATGGGAATCATAGCAGACGAGGGGTAGAACATGGAGAGATCCGTCGACTTCTGGCAGGATTTTCCATGGGGCGAACATGACCGGAAATTCCTGCCATGTGCCAGAATTCTACCGCCCTGCCTGCCACAGGAATTGGAGCAGACAATGGGGCAGACGATGGGAAGGCCCATTGACTTCAGGCAGGACTTTTCAGTCTCAGGTCGAGCGAAGCCATAAAATCCCACCCATGGAAGCAGATTTACCATCAAGTTGCACCTGTTTTCGGGTATAAAAACTTGATAAAGTTGAGCGCGAGGCAAGTAGCGTGATCTGCCCACCTCTGCACCGGTTCCCCCTTTACCAAGGCCTGAAAATGACCTCCATCAGGACCGTGCCCGAAATGGGCACGACGGCCATTTAAATGTATTTGCATGCATTTAAATTGATTTAATGGGCTGCATGCCCACCCTTATTGGCATTTCTCCTTTTACCACTGTGTTCGCCTGTCCAGAATTGGCCCAAAACAGACATGCTTCACAAAAGTCCGATTCATGTGCTCCAATTAGTGAGGAGGTAAGTGCCGGGCATCTGACAGGTTTCTGCTTGAGATTGGTGGGGAGGGAGGGGGCGGGGGAAGGTGGGTCTGACGGCTCTCAGCTTGAGATCGGGGGAGGGGGTGGGGGGGAAGGGGGTGTCCGCTGCCACTGTGCCTGAGATCAGTGGGAGGGAAGGAGGGGAGGGGCCCGCGATCGATCTGAGTGGCAGTAGGGGTGGGGAGATAAGAGGGTCAGTAATGTTGTGGGAATGGAGCAATGTCTGTGGAGTTCAGGGGGAGGCATTATCCGGCCTGGGAGGGATGTGGAAGGGGAGCCACATTCTATCTGGTCTTTTTATGCATGTGCAGTTGAAGGTGTCGATCAGGTCTGCAGCATTTTGGGTGCGTTAAGCCCCACCCACGGATTTCTGCAGTGCAATTCGAAATTGGGATTTTTTTTCAGGCTGAGTGTATGTGGGGCGCCTGAGAACAGGTCTAAAAATCAGATCTGAAATACACCCAGTTTCAAATTCACAAAGCATTTAGAATCAAAATGGTAAAATAGGGTCCATGGTATCTTCGTAGTCCTGAGTTTGGAAAAAATCCAGACCCCGGTGAATTTCAACTCCTGTGCCTTTTTCTGCTGACACTTATGTTATAATGAGTCTTTCCGTCAATTCTTCTGAACTGTCTTGTTTCTCCTGTACTGTGCCAATGCTTCCCAAACCCACATACAACATTATTGTCATCACAAAGATTCCCAATGGGAATCCATCTCTCTCAAGTATTTGACAAAATGGAGAGATGACAGGAAGGTCAGACTACACATGAGATGCCTTATGCCTCACCCATCAGTATCCTCACACGTTCACCAGCAGAGGTGACCAAGCCTCACTTTGGCAGATCAATAGTACATACAGACATTCCTATTCCCAAAGGAAGATGACCCTATGGCACCACAAAAGTACATGAATTTGTACAAGGGGGAAAATGAAAAAGAACTGCGTGTGTGTGTGTGTGTACGTGTGTGTGTGTGAGTGTGTATGTGTGTGTGTGTACATGCGTCTGTGTACGTGTGTTTGTGTGTGTGTGTGTGCGTGCATGTGTGTGTGTGTCTTCCTATCTGAAGTCAGAACTATTCTAATTTTCAACTTAATATTTATTTCTGTTAATGAGATCCTTTACATCTTTAATAATGACTATCTTTAATAATTTCTGGTAACAAAAATTTGACTCAAAGATGGTAATATAGAGGAGATGGGCAGTTTAGCAGGGAATTCTTGCTGCCTCATCAAGAAATGCAGGGTTATCTTTTTAATATTCTGTAACATTGCAACTATTGTACTATTGCATCAGTATGCCAAGAATGTTGCTATTTCACTACAAAATTACAGTTGGATTATAGTTACTGAATATATATAATTATAGCTTTCAGTCAAACAAAAATGAATGTTTATCATTTCTATCTCAAATACATACACAGGAGGTCACCTATGTCATTAAACATAACTGTAATATTGTTAATAATTACTCAAGCATAAGTCAAGATTTATCTTGCTGTTTTATGTTTCAAACTGCACTGTAAATAAACACACCTAATTTTGGAGATTTAATTTCAATATATTGGTCAAGTATCAGAAGAGAATAAAAGATATTCAAAGTAAACAGTTTACATTTAGGAGAATGAATGGTTAGATGTATATGCAGACTTGAGTAGGGTTAGGACCTCTATGTTCTTAAGTAAAGCAGTAGTAAATACACACATGTATATAGAAAACTAAAGCAAGAAAGGGACACCGCACATCTGCAATTCATCTGCAGCCAGCTGCTATTATGTTAAAGCATTAAAACCATCTGACTTCATGTTGATCACATACATGAGGATATATTCACAATGTAGTATTTGACATCAAAGGGGCATCATCACACAAATTGGAGGAATTTATCTGCACATTCTGCCACAAGAATTTACCAGCGATTGCCAGCGATATCAATTCCAATCAGTGACTACAACAGCCTTACTTCAATTCAGCCTTGTGTTTTGATTTTTTTAACAGCATTGTATTCCCTCTGAAGGGGGCTGATCAACTTCGTTGGCTAGATAGTTAGTGTGTGATTCAGAATGACGCCAACAGTGTGGATTTGATTCTCCTTCTGATGGAGGTAGGCTGGGGACCTGCCTTTTCGTCCCACCACTGACAATGGAAGGCAATGGCAAACCACCATTTAAAAAAAAATGCCTAGCAATGAAATGGCCCAGGATGAAACATTAACAGACAATGACCCAAGGACCTGCCTCCAAGGAGAGCACACATGGATGTATGAATTCTTTCTTAAATATATCTGCTCATTAATTCTCATCATAGTTGCTGCCTGGCCCGTTGGGTATTTCCAACATCTTCTGTTTTTATTTCAGATTTCCAGCAATAGCAATATTTTGATTTTGTATTTCTGCTTCTTAACTGCCAAACTTCCAAAGAAATTAAACCACATGCAATAATATGGAGAGACAGTGGTGTAGTGGTCTTGTCACTGGATTCGAAATCCAGAGACCCCGCACAAGATCTGGGGACCTGGGTTTCATCATGGCCAATGGTGAAATTTGAATTCAGTAAAAATCTGGAATTAAAAGTCTAATGATGTCAATGAAACAATTGTCGTAATCTGGTTCACTAATGTCCTTAATGGAAGGAAATCTGTCCTTCTTACCTGGTCTGGTCTACATGTTATTCCTGATCCTCAGCAATGTGATTGACTCTCAAATGACCTCTGAAGGGTAGTTAGGGATGGGCAATAAATGTTGGCCCAGACAACAACACCCAGCTCCTGTAAATTAATTTTAAAAAAACTACTTGGCAATGTTCTACCTCCACAGATGTTTAAAACAGAAAGCTACCATTTCTCCTAAAATCATTGAATCATAGAAATTACAACAGAGGAGACAATGTTTGTGGCAGAACTGCCTTTTCAACAAACTTTCCATCTCTCCAATTACTCCAGTTCAATTCATTCTGTATTTCTTTTCCATTCAAATACTTATCCAATTTTTATTTAAATGAGGTTATAATCCCTGTCTCAAGAATTATTTGTTGTAAAGCATGTTGTTATAATCCTCTGTATTCAAAACTTCTCATAGCTCCAATTGTTGTTCCTCTAGAGGTAATCCTGAGTCAGTGCTTGGTTATTACCAATTTATCAATCAATGGATCACCATTTCAAAATGTTTCATAATTTTGAAAATCCCTTTATTCTTTTCTATTCCAGTGGGTGGGAAATAAAAAGAAGTTCTTCAAATCTTATATCTCTCTCAATCCTGGTATAAATATTATTGGTAAGGCTAGGGAACCGTGGTGCACCAAAAAAGTTGATTCGTTGGTTAAAAGGAAAAAGGAGGCTTATGTTCGGATGAGACGTGAGGGCTCGGGTAGTGCACTAGAAAACTTTAGATTGGCTAGGAGGGAGTTGAAGAGTGAGCTAAGAAGGGCTAAAAGAGGACATGAGAAGACTTTGGCTGATAGGGTTAAGGAGAATCCTAAGGCGTTCTATAGGTATGTCAAGAACAGAAGGTTGGTTAGGGCAAGATTAGGGCCAGTTATAGACAGCAGAGGGAAGTTATGTGTGGAACCGGAGGAGATTGAAGAGGCATTGAACCAATATTTCTCTTCGGTGTTCACGCAGGGGGACATGGATATAGCTGAGGAGGACACTGGGTTGCAGGGGAGTAGAATTGACAGTGTTACAGTTGATAAGGAGGATGTGCTGGATATTCTGGAGGGTCTGAAAATAGATAAGTCCCCTGGTCCGGATGGGATTTACCCCAGGATTCTCTGGGAGGCAAGAGAAGTGATTGCAGAGCCTCTGGCTCTGATCTTCAGGTCGTCGTTGGCCTCTGGTATAGTACCGGAAGATTGGAGGTTAGCGAATGTTGTCCCATTGTTTAAGAAGGGGAACAGAGACTTTCCCGGGAATTATAGACCGGTGAGTCTCACTTCTGTTGTGGGCAAGGTTTTAGAAAAAATTATTAGGGATAGGATTTATAGTTATTTGGAGAGTAATGAATTCATTGGAGATAGTCAGCATGGTTTTGTGGTGGGTAGGTCGTGCCTTACTAACCTTATTGAGTTTTTTGAGAAAGTGACCAAAGAGGTGGATGGGGGTAAGGCAGTGGACGTGGTGTATATGGATTTTAGTAAGGCGTTTGATAAGGTTCACCATGGTAGGCTTCTGCAGAAAATGCAGATGTATGGGATTGGGGGTGATCTAGGGAATTGGATCAGGAATTGGCTAGCGGATAGGAGACAGAGGGTGGTGGTTGATGGTAAATATTCATCATGGAGTTCGGTTACGAGTGGTGTGCCTCAGGGATCTGTTTTGGGGCCACTGCTGTTTGTAATTTTTATTAATGATCTGGATGAGGGTATCGTTGGGTGGATTAGTAAATTTGCTGATGACACCAAAGTCGGAGGTGTGGTAGATTGTGAGGAAGGGTGTCATAGTTTGCAGGAAGACTTAGACAGGTTGCAGAGCTGGGCCGAGAGGTGGCGGATGGAGTTTAATGCGGAGAAGTGTGAGGTAATTCACTTTGGTAGGAATAACAGATGTGTCGAGTATAGGGCTAACGGGAGGACTTTGAATAGTGTGGATGAGCAGAGGGATCTAGGTGTATGTGTACATAGATCCCTGAAAGTTGGGAATCAAGTAGATAAGTTGTTAAGAAGGCATACGGTGTCTTGGCGTTTATTGGTAGGGGGATTGAATTTAGGAGTCGCAGCGTTATGTTGCAACTGTACACAACTCTGGTGCGGCCCGCACTTGGAGTACTATGTGCAGTTCTGGTCCCCACATTACAGGAAGGATGTGGAGGCTTTGGAGAGGGTGCAGAGGAGGTTTACCAGGATGTTGCCTGGTATGGAGGGGAGGTCCTATAAGGAGAGGCTGAGGGATTTGGGGTTGTTTTCGCTGGAAAGAAGGCAGCTAAGAGGGGATCTTATTGAAACATATAAGATGATTAGAGGTTTAGATAGGGTGGATAGTGATAGCCTTTTTCCTCGGATGGAGAAATCTAGCACGAGGGGGCATGGCTTTAAATTAAGGGGGGGTGGTTATAGGACGGATGTCAGGGGTAGGTTCTTTACCCAGAGGGTGGTGAGGGATTGGAATGCCCTGCCTGCTGCAGTTGTAAATGTGCCTAGTTTGGGGGCGTTTAAGAGATCCGTGGATAGGTTTATGGACGAAAAGGGATTGGTTTAGGTTAGTGGGTCATTGTTTTGTAACTGGTCGGCACAACATCGTGGGCCGAAGGGCCTGTTCTGCGCTGTAATGTTCTATGTTCTATGTTCTATTATCATTTTTATCAATCTTCTAATACTGTTTCCGTAAATGTGTAGACATTTCTGTAAAACTGTGGTTTCGTCAATGCCTTACATGAATTCAACATAATTTCTTTGATTTTTAAAATTCAATACACCAAATATAAATCACAAAGTCCTGTTTCCATTTATGGACTTTTCTATTTGCATTTCCAAAGGTGCATATATCTGTATTTTAGAATCATAGAATCCCTACAGTGCAGAAAGAGGCCACCTCGCCCTACCCCAAGCCTACGCTGGCTCTCAGAAACAGCATATTACACAGGGTCTCACACCTCTGCTCTTTCCCAGTAATCCTGTGCATTTACCATGGTTAATTCACCTAACCTACACATCTTTGGACTGTGGGAGAAAACCATATCACCCGGAGGAAACCCACTTAAGACACAAAGAGAATGTGCAAACTCTACATAGTCACCAAGGCTGGAACTGAACTGAGATCCTGGTGCTGTGAGGCAGCAATGCTAACCACTGTGCCACCATGCCACTGCTTCTTTGTCCCTTAGAACACCAAGATGATCTTAGATGACTAAGTTACACCATTCTGCTAAGAAACTGTTTAGGGCACATTTACATGCACTTGTGGCTTTCTCAAAATTTAATTAATCTGCCTACTGTACTCCTGATTATTTGTATCTACCTGTTTTTGAATTCTTGTGCCATGTCTTATCTCTATTAAAGACAGGGTGAGCTGGTGACCATGCTGAGAGACTGTCCCCAGTGACACATTGAGGCTCACTGCTTGGATCCATATAAGATTTTAGAGATTGTTGGAGGTCGAAAGGCAGATGGAACATTAATCCTAAATAAGGCAAGATGGCCTTATGGTATTATCGCTAGACTATAAATCGAGAAACTGGGGACCCGGGCTGAAAACACACTATGGCAGGTGGTGGAATTTGAATTCAATAAACACTGTCTGGAACTAAGTAACTATCAATGACCGTGAACACTTATTTGATTGTCGGAAAATCCCAATTCGTTCACTAATCTCCTTTTCGGAACAAAATCTGCTGTCCTTATTTGTTCTGGCCTACATGTGACTCCAGAGCCACGGCAATGTGGTTAACTCCCTGCAAGGGCAACTAGGGATGGGCAATAAATGAAGGCCAGGCAACGACACCAATGTCCCACAAATGAATAAATACGAAATTGCATAAGACATAAAGATATGTGTGCATATCTCTGACTACAAATGGTGAGGCCTCTATTTGAAGGCTGCAAAATAAACATATCAAAATTTCTGATTTCCTTAGCAAGGTTATTTTATTTTCAACAGCACTGAGAAATTCTCAACTAGATCCTTCACGTGATGGTACAGTTGATATTAGAAACTCAACACTTCAGGGGATTATGGGTATAAACCGAGATCAATTCTAGGGGATTATTTCACTTCATTGTCTCTTGATGCATAAGAATAAGAACATAAGAACATAAGAAATAGGAGCAGGAGTAGGCCATCTAGCCCTTCGAGCCTGCCCCGCCATTCAATAAGATCATGGCTGATCTGAAGTGGATCAGTTCCACTTTCCCGGTCTCTCCCCATAACCCTTAATTCCCCTGTCTATCAGAAACCTATCTACCCGTGACTTAAATATATTTAGCGAGGTAGCCTCCACCACTTCAATGGGCAGAGAATTCCAGAGATTCACCACCCTTTGAGTGAAGAAGTTCCTCCTCAACTCTGATCTAAACTGCCCCCCACTTATCTTGAGGCTGTGTCCTCTAGGCCTGCTATCCTTTCTAAGCGGGAAGAATCTCTCTACCTCTACCCTATCCATCCCCTTCATTATCTTATACGTCTCTATAAGATCCCCCCTCATCCTTCTAAACTCCAACGAGTACAGACCCAGTCTGTTTAGTCTCTCTTCATAGGCCAACCCCATCATCTCCGGTACCAGCCTAGTGAACTTCCTCTGCACTCCCTCCAAGGCTAATATATCCTTCCGCAAGTGCGGCGACCAAAACTGCACACAGTACTCCAGCTGCGGCCTCACCAGTACCCTGTACAGTTGCAGCAAGACCTCCCTGCTTTTATCCCCCTCGCTATAAAGGCCAACATTCCATTCGCCTTCTTGATCACCTGCTGCACCTGCAAACTGGGTTTTTTGCGACGTGTGCATAAGGACCCCCAGGTCCCTCTGCACCGCAGATGCTGTCTAATTTGTATCTAAACTTCCTGATTTTCTGGAAATCTAAGTAGTGTATGTACGTTACAGGAAGCAAAGCATTCAGTTCAATCTTTAAAACAGGGTTTTTTTCAAATTATGCAGCCCAAGAGGCCATTTGTGAGCCTCCTCCCACATTGTATCCTTTGACAAACTTGCTGCTCCATGTGCCCCAGGGCCTCCAGCCTCCCCAGCTGTGGAGTTTGGACTGAACTGAGATTCAGTGCTTCTCATAAGAACATAAGAACATAAGAAATAGGAGCAGGAGTAGGCCATCTAGCCCTTCGAGCCTGCCCCGCCATTCAATAAGATCATGGCTGATCTGTCGTAGCTCAGTTCCACATTCCTGCCCTCTCCCCATAACCCTTAATCCCCTCGCTTATCAAAAACCCATCAACCCGCGTCTTAAAAATATTTAGCGAGGTAGCCTCCACCACTTCAACAGGCAGAGAATTCCAGAGATTCACCACCCTTTGAGTGAAGAAGTTCCTCCTCAACTCCGTTCTAAACCGCCCCCCTTTATCTTGAGGCTGTGCCCTCTAGTCCTACTGTCCTTTCTGAGCGGGAAGAGCCTCTCCACCTCTATCCTATCCATCCCATTCATCGTCTTATACGTCTCAATGAGATCTCCCCTCATTCTTCTAAACTCTAACGAGTACAAGCCTAGTTTATTCAGCCTCTCCTCATAGCTCAACCCCCTCAACTCCCATGACTCTTCTTGCCTTCCAATAAAAGAAGGCAAGGAAATAATACCATGACACAGGGGTTACCCCATTTTCTATTCAGCAATTAAAAAGGCTGTACTAAAGTGGGATTATTTAATTCAGCAACAATTGAACAGCTTTTTTCTCTTGCTGCAGTGTCAATGCTTCCACCGTTCACTTGCCAGCAGCACACATTAAAATTGGGAAACAAACTTGTGGGAAATCACGTTATAGACTCAAATCTTAATATTTTGTAACTTCTTTACATGTAAGCAAAAGGATTCTCTGAGTACTGCAGGCCATTTTGATATGTCTCTTCTGATTGGTATGTCTTGGAATTCCTACAGTGCGGGAGGAGGTCATTTGGCCCATCAAGTCTGCACTGACTTTCTAACAGAGTATCCCATCCAGGCCCTAACCCAATAGTCTCACATATTAAGAATTATAGAATCCCTACAGTGCAGAAGGAGACCATCCAGCCCATTGAGCCTGCACCAACAACAATCTGACCCAGGCCTTATCTCTGTGACCCCAAGCATTTACCCTGTTAATCCCTATGGCATTAAGGGGCAATTTAGCATGGCCAATCAACCTAACACACATTTTGGATTGTGGGAGGCAACTTGAGCACCCGAAGGAAATGCATGCAGACGTGGGGAGGATGTACAAACTGCACGCAGACAGTCACCTGAGGCTGGAATCGAACCCAGGTCTCTGGCCTGTGAGGCAGCAATGCTAACCGCTGTACCACTGTGCCCCTTATTTTAGTATAAGGCAGGATACTGCAAACCTCATGATACATTAATTGCGAAGACATTTCCTCCAATTTGCCCCCTCCTCTCTTGAGGTCCTGACTTATATGATATTGTTCCATGAATGCTGCATTCCTAATACAGTCTAAATTTACTTGGATTCAACTTTCCTGGTTGGGATTTGGAGTTCTCCAGATTGTTTCATTTTATTTCTCCGAGCTGTCCATAGATCCTCTTCTGAAACTGTGACTGTGAAGCAGCAGAACTCTCTGGGAAAGAATGGCAATTTATATGTAAGACTTGTTGAGATTTATTTAGTTAATTTTGAAAGCGAAAATCTGTAAAATCGGGTAGGAATGTACAAGTGGTTCCTGTCATGTCATGCTGTCCTGATATGAAATGTTAGAGGAAATGGCACTGATTTGCATCTTTCAGATGAGACATGAAACTGAAGTCCTGTCTGCTTTTTCAGATCTATGAAAGATCCCATGGCACAATTTGAAAAAGAACAGGGGAGTTTGCCCAACATCTTGGCCAATCAACGTTACTAAAATTGATTATCTGGTCATTATCTCATTGTTGTTTGTGAGACTTTGCTGTGTGCAAATTAGCTGCCACTATCTTTACATTACCAAAGTTGTCTACATTCCAAAATCATTGGCTGTAAAGTGCTGAGTGACAGTTCGAGGACATGAAACACTTTTTATAAGTGTTACTTTCTTTCTGTCCTTCTTCCTTCCTTCCTCTCCTCCTTCCTGCCTTTCTTCCTTTCTTCCATCCCTCCACCCTTTCTTTCTTTTCATTCCTTTCCTCTCCTTCTATGGGAATGCTTGGCATTGAGCGACATGTCTTGTGCTGGAGAACTGAATTAATTTGTTGCAGTGAGATGCTTTGTGCAGCAACAATGATGATTTTGCGGGTGTCAACTATAATGGAAGCTGTCACTACTGCTTCCTTAATTGAAAGTAGCAGTGTTCCACCAATACTGCTGGCAAGGCACAGAAGGGATAAAAAGAATGTTGTGATTTTACGAAACGATATTAGTGAATTTTTCCGGCCCTACAGCTCCAGGCTATGTATTAAATGTCTTCAGGTTTATTTTAACAGCACATGTTGATAGCAGCATCTCTGTAGGTTTAATACATCTGCCAGTGAGTGTTAGTACTTAATTCAACTCCTCTTAGGGTATTGGGACCATCTTCTATTGAGCAGTGTCCAAAAAGTGCAAAGCCATCGGCCAAGATTGCGGCTACAAAAACTGACAGCCACACTCACATCAACTTGCTTCTCTTTTTGCCTGTTTTGGACTGTGACAGGGGACTGCACAGGGGTTACCACTGGATCGTGCTCGTGGTCCTGGACAGGCTATCTGTTTATGCCTGTGGTTCAGAGCCTGGCCTGGAACAGTGCCAGACCTGAAGGGGAGGTCAGAGGGAGAAGGGGTGGCAATGTGGAGCATTGGAAAAACGAGCTCCATAATTTTCAAAGTGCCAGAAAATTTTCAACGTATAAGTTATCATGTCTTCTATGAACTTCACTTGACTTCACCATTTTAACAGAAAATAGTTGGAAGGAACTGGTATATGAACCAATTGTAATTCTGAGCAATGCATTTTGCACAATGCAGAGTTAATATTGATACTCCCTGAAGACACAAACTGCACACTTCAAAAAATCATTTCTTTAAAAAAAAACTGCATGCGTGAATGATCTGGCAGATTTGTTAATATTTAATCAAATTCCCTTTAAACTTTTCAGAGACCTGGCTATGTGGGGGACGAAACTGGGTCACCAAAATTGGACACAGAGAACTAACACAAAGACAATATGCTTCTGTTTGTCTTTGTATTGATTCGGAAAGTGTCAAAAAGGTCCTTGATCATGCCCTCCCAAAGCATACTAATTTGCTAGATCAAATCTGTCAGAATATCGACTGGATCCACGGAGCTACGGTGGCAGCTTTTGTGCTCTGTGCAGCAGGGAGCCTGTCTGTGAAACAGGATTATCAGGGGGGTCATGCAGGCAGGCAAAGTGCGTCCATCACTTTCCTTCTGCTAATGCATTGGGGCGGACTCATGTATGTGATTGAGATGTACTAGACAGGAGGCATACCAGTGGAGAAATCAAAAAACATGCATGCAGTGCCTGACAGGCTGCTATGAACCACAAATGTGATGATGAAGAAAGCAGATTTTAGGATCACATGAACAATTCCAATTGGTTTTAAATTCTGGTGTAATACTTCATTTGTGCCAAATGTGGTTGGTTTTTTTGAAAGGTGGACGCTTCAAATGCGTGCAGAATATATTTTCAGTTTCTCTTACTGCAGGGATGGTAAATTTCTCAACAACTTACACTTGCAAACCATGAATGTTGCCAAACACCCCAAATTGTTTCAACGGGTAAAGTGCAGTAAAAGGAAACCTGTGCTGTTGAATGGAGAACTATTCTAGACAGTGTCGTTTTAAAATGCTTTCATGCCAAATACAGCACGACGAGGGTGTAGAGAAGCTATGCCAAAACTTGGGGGAAACACAACCTAAGAACTGCATATGTGCTTCTCTCTACTTCAAACAAGTCGGAGTGTAGCAACTGGGGGAATTTCACAGTAACTTCATTGCAGTGTTAATATAAACCTACTTGCGACACTAATAAATAAACTTAAACTTCAACACCAGCTATACTTAGGAACTTTCAAGGTGACATTATTAATTTAGTGATACCATCCAAGACATTCCCTACTGGGGGAGCTTCACAGTAACATCATTGCAGTGTTAATGTAAGCCTTACTTGTGACTAATAAATAACCTCTAACTTTAACTTTCCTAGAGCCAATCAGACTGTTCAGATTTTCTGGTATGCATATATATTTTAAAAGTATACTTTCCGTTTTTCACTTCCAGTAAAGCCTAATAAGGTACTTATACTTGTTCATCAAGGGAAGAAGAGGGGCAACAGGTAAAAGAAGAAGGCAAGGACAATTTGAAGGCGGGATCATGACTCAACTGAGAGGCATATCTGCATCATATGAGGTGATCTCCTCCTGCCATTCTTGAGGAGAAGATCTCCCTCCTCTCCTATATAGTGCCAAGGCCTCCATCTCATCTCTGACATCTCACTACCCTGCTCTTTAAACTTTTAAAAAAAGACAGACTGTGGCCATCAATGGGAGTTTAAAAGAAATATTCTGCTGGTCTGCTTGGATTTCCTCTGGGTGCTCCGTTTTCCTCCCACAATCCACAACTGTTCAAATTAGATGGATTGGCCATGTTTGTGTCGGGTGTTTGGCAGAATAAATATGTGGGACTACTGGGGTAGGGTGTGGGCTGGATCGTTAGTAGTGTAGACTCGATGGGCCAAATGGTCTCCTTCTGCATTGTAGGTATTCGATGATTGTTTCCAAAGAATAGAATGGATTTGGTAGCTAGGGAAAGGGGTTTGGAGTAAGGACTGTAAACAATGGTTTCAATCTTCCCAATATTTCTGCTCACCCAGGATTGGATGTTGGAGTCTGATAATTTAGCAAAAGTGTAGGAGCAACAAGCGTGGCGTTGAGATAAAACTGGATGTCACTAGCATACTTCGAAAAAAAGGTGGCAAAACCCTTGTGCGAGAGGAGAGCATGAGACTTAATTTCTCTTTCAGGGAGGGGTGGGCTCAGTGCTATCATTAGTGCATCATTGGATGATCGACAGAAAGCTGCAGGAAGGGGAGGAAGGACGAGTGGCCCTGAAAATTGTAGGTTCTTTTGTGGTCATTTCCCAAAATTCTCTGGACTCTGGAATGGTTCCTGCAGATTGGAGGGTAAACCCACTATTCAAAAAGGGAGGTAAAAAGAAAACAGGGAACTACAGACCAGTGAGCCTAACATCACTACTGAGGAAGTTGCTGGAGTCCGTTATCAAGGATTTCATAGCTCAACATTTGAAAAGTAGTGGCATAATCAGATAAAGCCAACATAGATTTACAATGAGGAAATCATGCTTGACAAATCTATTGGAATTTTTTGAAAAATGTAACTGGTAAAGCTAACCAAGGAGAATCAGTGGATATGGTTTATTTAGACTTTCAGAAGGCTTTCGATACAGTCTCACATAGCAGGCAACTATGTAAAGTTAAAGTACATGAGGTTGTGGGTAGTGTCTTGAGGTAGATAGAAAGCTGGTTAACAGATAGGGAGCAAAGAATTGGCATAAATGGGTCTTTTTCAACTGGCAGTCAGTGACTAGTGGGGTATCGAATGGATTTGTGCAAGAACCCCACTATTCACATTATATATTAATGGTATGGGAGAGCGAACTAAGAGTATTATCTCCAAATTTGCAGACGATACAAAGTTTGGTAGCAATAATGGAAAGACATTACTATTTAAATGGGTGTAAATTGAGAGAGGTGGATACTCAGTGAGACCTTGGTGCCCTCTAGTTGGCCTTCATAGCGAGAGGATTTGTGTATAGGAATAGGGATGTTTTGTTGCAATTGTATAGGGCATTGTTGAGGCGACACCTGGAGTATTGTGTGCAGTTTTGGCATTCATACCTGAGGAAGAATGACCTTGCTACAGGGGAAGTGGTGTGAAAGTTTATCAGGCTGATTTTTGGGATGGCAGGTCTGTCATATGAGGAGAGACTAAGAGCCCGATTTTACCATTGTGTTGTGCCCATTGCAAGCATGAAAACTGGTAAAGTCAGGCTTGAGGCGAATAGTGTGATCCGCACCCGCCTCTGCACTAGTTCCCTCTTTACCAAGGCCCGAAATGGGCACAATAGTCATTTAAATGCATTTGCATCCATTTAAATTGACTTAATGGGCTGCAAGCCCAACTTTACCGGCATTTCCCCTTTTACCACTGCGTTCACCCATCCAAAATTGGTGCGAAACAGACATGCTCTATAAAAGTCTGACTTGGGCGCTCCAGTTAGTGAGGTGATAGGTGCCGAGTGTCTGCCAGCTCTCTGCTTCAGATTGGTGGGTGGGGAAGGGGAGGGGAGGTCTGCTGCCACTCTGCCTGAGATCAGTTGAGAGGCGGCGGGGGGGAAGGTGGGTCTGCTACCACTCTGCCTGAGATCAATGGGGGGGAAAGGGGTCCATTGCCACTCTGCCAGAGATCGGTGGGGGGGGAAGTGGGGAGAGGGGCCCATGATCAGTCTGGGTGATGGGAGGGTGGGGGATAAAGGGGTCAGTAATGTTGTGAAGGTGGGGCAATATCAGTGGGGGCCAGGGAGAGGCATTATCCAGCCCAGGAGGGATGTGACAATGGAGCAGCATGCTATCATTCTTTTTCTGTGCGTGTGCAGTTAGAGGCACCAAACTGAGCAGCAGGATTTCAGGCAAGTTAAGCCCTGCCCACACTCTCGTGCAGCGCGATTCGGAATCACTGATATTTTTGCAGACAGAAGGCACATGGGGGCACCTGAGAAGGAATCTAAAAGTCGGATCTGAAACTGTTCCAGTTTCAAGTCCACCCAGCACTTAGTATCAAAATGGTAAAATGGAGCCCTAAATCAGTTAGGATTATATCCATTGGAGTTTAGAAGAGTGAGAGGGGATCTCAAAGAAACTTATAAAATTCTAACAGGATTGCTCAGGGTTGATTCAGAAAGAATATTTTCGATGTGATGGAGTTCAGAATATGGAGTCATAGTTTGAGGATAAAGGGTAAACATTTTAGAAGGGAGGTGAGGAGAAATTTCTTCACCCAAATGCTGGTGAATTGTGGAATTCATTATCATAGAAAGTAGTTGTGTAATTTCAAGAAGGAATTAGGTCCAGCCTTGGGGTTAAAGGGTTCAAGGGATATGGAGAAGGAAGTCGAGATCAGGATATTGAATTTGATGATCAGCCATGATCAAAATGAATGGTGGAGCAGACTCGAAGGGCCGAATGGCCTACTCCTGCTTCTAATTTCTATATTTCTATGTTTCTATGAGTGAGGCTGGGTGGAAACATTTAGGGAAAAAATCATCCTGAATTCATTTAAATCTTTGAGGTCAAATACGGAGGGATTGGAACTGAAACTAATAAGTGAGCAGAACTAAATTAAAATTTAAATCATTCAGAGAAATACTTCAACATGTCTGAGAGATAAACAAGAGCAGGGACTAAAATTCCTTCATATTATTTAATTATTCGGTGAAAGGAACATTTTGCTGAAAACATTTGAAGTAAACATTCATAGTTTGGAACATTATCTATTGTGAGGATTAAAAAGATTGCATTTTGATTTTTTTGACAAGGAAAGGAAGGTACACTTTCAATCAACCCCTCTTGGGTATATTTAAACGTGAAAGTGAGGAAATGGGGAAATTCTCAGTCAATAAGAATGGCAACAAATGAAAAAGTTGAATCTGAGAGTCATCTACATTAGGGAGGAAACACTGACACTTTTACACTTCCACAAAGGGAGGAGATAGTGAAATTGCTGTATTGCTGCGGTATCAAACAGAGACTCAACCGGTGCATTCATCTTGAGACATGGTACAACGAGAAAAGGATGAGGAGTGAGATCAGCTATGCAGGCCAACGTGGGAAACTCAGTAAGGTTAGTTCAGGCTTTCATTCCAATATTTAAGTTTCATTTTTGAGGCTGTTCCAAGAGGAGAGTACCTGTAAGAAATTTAAGTTAATTTCACTACTGCAGGGAATATAGATCTACTCACTCTGTCCTCAGAGAACAACCCCCTAATCCCATAGATACAGTAAATGCAGTATACCGCGCAAAGATGTGAGGTTATGCACTTTGATAGCAAAAGCAGGAAGGTAGATAATGACTTGAATGGGTGTAAATTGAGAGAGGTGGATACTCAATTAGACCTTGGTGTCCTCGTGCATCAGTCACTGAAAGTAAGCGCGCAGGTACAGCAAGTAGTAAAGAAGGCAAATGGTATGTTGGCCTTCATAGCAAGAGGATTTGAGTGCAGGGATAGGGGTGTTTCTCTGCAATTGTTTTAGATATCGGTGAGGCCACACTTGGAGTATTGTATGCAATTTCGGTGTCCTTATCTGAGGAAGAATGTCCTTGCTATGGGGGGAGTACAATAAAGGTTTACCAGGCTGATTCCTGGGATGGCAGCTCTGTCATATGAGGAGAGGCTAAATCAGTTAGGATTATATTCACTGGAGTTTAGAAGAGTGAGAGGGGATTTTATATAAACTTATAAAATTCTAACAAGTTAAACAGGGTAGATTCAGAAAGAATGTCTCCAGTCGTGGGCGAGTCCAGAGCTAGAGGGTCATAGTTTGATGAAAAGGGGTAAACCTTTTAGAATTGAGGTGAGGAGAAATTTCTTCACCTAGAGGGTGGTGAGTATGTGGAATTCACTACTGCAGAAAGTAGTTGAGGCCAAAACGTTGTCTGATTTCAAGAAGAAATTAGATGTAGCTCTTGGGGCTAACGGGATCAAGGGATATGGGAGGAAGGGGAAATCAGGATACTGAATTTGATGATCAGCCATGATCTAAATGAATGGTGGAGCAGGCTCAAAGGTCCAAATGGCCTACTCATGCTTCTAGTTTCTGTGACCAGTCTTGTGTCCCTTTACTGCACTCCTCGCTAAGGCAGGAATGTCCTTCCTTAGTAAGGAGACCAGAAAGGCACCTATAACCACACACAGAACCTCAGGTGTCACCTCACCAATGTTCTGTACAACAGTTGTAAGATGTCTTTGCTTTTATACTCCAATCGTTCTGTAAAAAAGCTAACATATCATTTGCCTTTCTAATTGCTGAATCTGCATGTTAACTTTCTGTTGTTCATGCACAGGGACATCCAGGCCTCTCTGAATATTTCCCAGGTGTTCACCATTCCAAAAATATGCTTTTTTTAATTTTTTCGATCAAAATAGATCATTATAAATGTTGCCATATTGCATTCCATTTGCCATATTCTTGCCCACTCATCCAACTTGTCTATATATATGTGCAACCTCTCTGCAATCTCCTCACTGTTTATTTACCAGTCTAACTTGGTATTGTAAGAAAGTCTGGATATGTTACACTCCATCCCTTCATTTAAGTTATAAGGTACATTATTTACATTGTTTTGTTTGAGTTTTTTGTGGTGAACTTAAGGGAGACAGTAGGCAAAACCCTTGCTGAAATTCACCCCTACTGCCCTTTGCTTCTGCTCCAAGCTCACTATGTTGGTGTACCATTTGTTGAGTGTGCCACACAGCTGGATTTGTCTTGATACTCTCAGTAACTAGAAGGTGTAATTACTGTTGTTGCTACTGTTACAATTATTTAAAGATTGCTAACATATGCAAAACAAATGACCTGAGAAGGTGATGGTGGGCTTCTTGACACATTTTAGTCCTTCTGTCTTCCTGGGCACTGGTTTTTATTGTCCCACTATTGGCAGCCATGCCATTAGCTGCCTAGGAACTGAGCTCTGAAATTAACTACTCAGCCTCTCAAACTCTCCCTCCTTTAGGACACTCACTAAAACTTAGCTCCTTGATCAAACTTTGATCCCTTGTCCCAACATTTCTTTATTTGGCTTTAAACTTTATTTAGTAATTTTTTATTCTTTTATTTGTGGGATATGGGCATCTCTAGCTGTTCAGCACGTATTGCCCATTCGTAG
This sequence comes from Carcharhinus amblyrhynchos, assembly GCF_965287045.1. NCBI lineage: Eukaryota > Metazoa > Chordata > Chondrichthyes > Carcharhiniformes > Carcharhinidae > Carcharhinus > Carcharhinus amblyrhynchos. The sequence continues at coordinate 59,544,330 of NC_137324.1, read as the reverse complement.
TTGCCCTTGAGAAGGTGATAATGAGCTGCCTTCTTGAATCGCTGCAGTCTATCTGCTCTGGGTTAACCCACAATGCTATTAGAGAGGGAATTCCAGGACTTTTGACTCAATGACTGTGAAGGAATGGTAATATATTTTCAAGTCAGGACGGTGAGTGCCTTGGAGGGGAATTTGCAGGTGGTGGTGTTCCCTTGTCTCTGCTGGATGGAAGTGATCATAGGTTTGGAAGATGCTATCTAAGGATCTTTGTTGAATGTTCCCGTGAAACTCCTTGGAATACTCAACATGCTACATGAATGCAAAATGCTTTTGTTAAGTTGCTTGCGAGGGCCACGACAGAGTCAAACTACTTTGACGTGGGAAATAGGTCAGGCCAGGTAAGAATGACAGATTTCTTTCCTTAGCAAAACAGTTTGGCTTTAATGACATTCCAGCAGCATCACTGTCACTTCAACTGATGCTGAATTTTTAAAAATTTTCCAGACCATTAAAACTAATCCATGGCAAGGTTTGAACTCACTTCCTCTGGATTCTTAGTCCAGATCTTTGGGTTATGAGTCTAGTAACAACTGATAAGCAATTCACTGCAACAGAATGTAGTTGAGGCCAAAACATTGTCTGATTTCAAGAAGAAATTAGATACAGCTCTTGGGACTAAAGGGATCAAGCAATATGGGAGGAAGTTGGGGGGGGCGGCGCGGAAATCAGGATATTGAATTTGATGCTCTCTCATGATCAAAATGAGTGGCAGAGCAGGCTCAAAGGATTGAATGGCCTACTCCTGCTTCTAGTTTCTATGTTTCTAACCCACATCTGAAAGTTGAACAAATTCATGCTCCAGAATAATGTGCTAATATTTACCATGATTCTGGAATGTGCAATCCATATTGCAGAAAGTGAAAACATGGAGACAAAAGAAAAATCCAGTGGAAAAGGAAAATCTCCTGGAACGTGGAAAAGTCAGGTCATTGTGAGGAATAAAGGGCTTATAATTATGACCTTTCATGTCCTTTGGACATTGCAAAGTATTTTACGTCTAATAATATACTTTTGAATTGTAGTCTTCGTTGTAATGTAACTCAGTACTATATGAGAGTAGGAAGATCCTAACTTTAAAGTACACAGAAGAGGAAAGCAAAGATATGAGGCTATAAAGACAGAGTAAGGCAGTAAAGAATGTTTGCACAATAGTGGGATGAAGAGACACCTTATCAATGTTGTTCCAATCCTAAGGAGTGTAGATAAACTGAAAACTAAGAAGTTATTTGACATGACTGATAACAGTTCAGACTCATTTGGAATACTAGTTCTATTTACTTTCCTCAAATGCCAGGTTGCACTAGTGAGCCCAGTAGTTTCTGTCAACCAAAAAATAAATTTCCAAAATACCCATGTATTTAAAAAACTTATTTGGAATGAAAATAGAAAGATTAGTATCACTGGTTAGGCACTCCAGTAAACTGAATGAAGCCAGGCAAAAGATAGCAGAGTTCTAATCAAAATTTCTCAATAATCTTTGGAAAATATCATTTACCAAATGACTAGATGGCATTAAATATCATATCCTTATTAAGAAAGAAGAATAGGACAATTAGTAAATGACAAGCCAGTTTGTTCTTTCTGCTGTAATATGCCTTTAAGGGACTGCAGCATGATATCACTAGAAAGGAGGCATGTCATGTGATCCAGTTTTAGTTTCACTTTTGATTTTAAGCAGAGCCAAAGCACTCAGCCCTGTTGTTGCTGTCTTCAAGCTTTCTATCCATGTATATGTGTTCTCATACCCGTATAAAATGGTACTCCAATCCCTGTGGAGCCAGTTTTGCCTGCTTGATCAGCCCCATCCCATCAGACTGATGGCAGAAACCATGGCCCCAGATTCTCTGTGTACTGACTACCAGAAAATCTGATCTGAAAACATTTTTTGGTAGACTGAAACTAGTGGGTTCACTAGTACATCCTGGCATTGAGGAAATAAATAAAACTCAGCCTGGAGAGATACATGCTGGTTTTCAGTCAGAGCCTGACACTCTGATAAATTTCGGTAAAATTCCACCCTATGAAAGTAAAATTGGCAGAAGGACCCAAAGATCGTGATTTAAATCACATAGTTCCCAGTCCAGCACCATTGTACAGGGGAAGTTAACTCTCCTGAACCATTGCCAGGTAAATTCTTACCTGGGAGCTTCCTAGAGGGTTTCCCCAGCACATCAGTGGGGTAGCCCCAAATATGACAGGAAGTTAGGTCACACGTTATCCTTGATCTTACTGAATGACAAAACAAATTCAAGGGGCTAAATGGTCTTGCCCTATTCCTATCTTCTTATGTTGCCCACAATCTGAACCTTGACATGTCAGAGAAGCTCTTCACCACTTCCATTTGATAAGACAGCATTGTATTATCTGCAACTAAATGATCTGAACAGGAAATCAAAATCCTTGATGGTTTTTTTCTGTAGAAGTGAATATTACCATAACATAGCTTGCATTTCAGTCCCTCTTTCCAATCCAGGATTCATTCCCTGTCAGGCAATCTGTAGTTCACATGCATCAAGGAAGTTATATCTGTAGTATTGTCAAGGGTCAAGACCGTCATCACTTTCCCCAGGAAAGGACGCATCAGCTGGACAGGATGCATAACTTTTACCAGATGGCCCAATTCCCTAGAGTGCATGTAAGTGCCCTTCACATCAACCCCACAAAGAGAACAGGCTGGCACTCAAAGTACTCAGATCATTAGTGTCCGTCTGGGGAACTGGAGTTTACTTCAGAATGTTTTTTCTTGTTGCTGTAATTGTGCTCGTTCAGTTTTTTGCATCTTTTGGCATTTAAACCATTTTGTTAACACAGAAAGCTTCTTGTTTTATTGAAATATGGGATCACTGGTTGCAGGAACAGGAGGAACAGGAGCAGCAACCAGTGGGAAAACTTCAGGAAGCAACATTTAGGCCAATAAGCAGTTCAGGAAGGAGGGGGGCTATTCGCAAATGGCTCTATCACGCTGGTAAGGTCCACGGATCATAACTATATGTATCTCAGAAGAAATATTGGAAGAAGAGATTAAGAGACATAATAAGAAATTTGTAGTTTGCTGCTCCAGAACCACAATCAGAGCCAGTACTGCATTGTTTCTGGCAATTAATGTGACACAGGCCACAGCTAGAGACATATGCAATGGCCAAGCTGCAATGGATTCCTGTTAAAAGCAGCACACAGACACTTTATTTGCCAGGCCTAATAATTTAATCTTATTCCCTATTGATTCAGGACCCAGCAAGGAAGAACTGTGGATTTTACAATGATTATAGAATTCTCACAAGTTTCGGGTGAAATTGACTACATAAGTGTAGACATTGGGCTACCTGTCAATGTAGCTGATAGCCTCATGAACCTCCAGTATGTGATCTCTAGGAGAATTCTAAACATCAAAGCTTGACTCCTCGAAGAAGATATATATCCACTGGACTTGGCTGACAACCCTGCTCCAAAACACATGGGCAACCATGAAGATAAAACACATTCTAAGTTCAACCAGAGTAGTCATCAATGAAGTACAGGGGCTTATCTTTACATCCATATTGCAATAAGGGCACCAATTCATCAAGTAGGCACCTTCATAAACATAAAATCCTTCCAACCTTTGAACGTGCAATTGGTGTGTGACCACAGTAAGGTTGTCCTGCATTGATATGCGCGCTACCCAGAAGCTATCACAATTTTGTGGTGCTGAGGAACTTGCAGCAATCTCTATGGACAGCCCATGATAGGCCACCTCATCCAGTGCCAGCAAATAACACAGTCAACCAGCTGTGATTGACCCCCCCTCCTCCAAACAACATTTCTATACACTTCCTGCTTCATAAGCAGAATCTCCTTACAGACTCTTCCCTGCCCAAGTTGCATTGCCCACACAGGATCTGTACTGCTTTCTGGTCAGCAGGTATGAATGAATATCGCACTCATCTCCCCAGGGAGAAAATATGACCATTTTGTTCTCCCAAGATAATTTGGAGCCTTAGGAAATTTCCTGACTCTGCATGCCTGCCTTGTGAATGAAAGTCCAGGCCCTGGAGTCAGTTATGAGGAACACTGGAGAAATTGTTTTCTCACTGATGAAAGAGGTTTGCAAAATAGGAAACAGAAGGAAGAGATGAATGAAAGAAATGCAAGGTGATGTTGTTGCTGTGAACAGACAAGGGGTCACAGATTCAGGTGGGAGTGGTTGGATTCTCTCATTGCCAGCCACTTATGTTGAATGAATGAAATTTGCCACTTGTCAGCCAAAAGCTTGAATAGTATCCATGTGTTATTGCATATGGACATAATCTGCTTCAGTATCCGAAGAGTCATAAATGGTGCTTTGAGTTTTTTCTGGATGGATGAATTGAGACAAGTCAACTGGTATTTTTCCTTTGGAATTATTTTGCTGGCCTTGTGGTAATTTGAAAAGGGAATTGGGCGAGATTGGGTAATATAAGCAATGGAGAGAAAGGGGCTAAGAGTAAGGCAGATGTTGAGTGGGATTTTTATGTCCATAAATCATGCAGTATCCCACCCCATCCTTATCCTTGCGCAAAAATCAAATACTGATGACATTGGATTGGCAATACAACATCGGCTTCTGAACGCCTGGCAGGCAAGTGGGCATGAAAACTAGCAGCGCCTGCCAGTTTACCATCATTAATTGAATGATCTGATTGTTTGCAATTTTTCATTTCCTGATGCATTTTTTGCCTGTTAACAAAGTCTGGAAGTGCTTTACAGCAACTATGACGAGAGAGGAAGAAAGCTTTTTTGAGCCTTTAATAAGAAATTAAGAGGCATTCAGAGAGCCAAGGGCATTGAAACCTGTCACTGTGATCAACTTCCTGCTCGCGGCTTTACCCCTCCGCTGCATGTCATCCCAACTAGCATTCCAACTAGCCGCAGATAAGCCTCCCTCCCATCAGATGGCCACTAGTTAACTGTCGGATGCTTAATTTAATGGGGGTGGACCATATAGAACACTGATTTGACATCCCACCTCCTTCACCCTGCCAAATCAATGTAAATTCCAGCCTCTTGTTCTTATCTCATACCTGTCACGTTTTCAGGGCATTTCCGAGTGCTTCGTAGTGAGTGCATTGCTTTTGAATCGCAGTCACTGCTGCTTCACAGGCAAAGACAATATCCAATTTGCATAAATAAAAATGAAAAATAAAATGGTGCCCTTGACAATGAATCAAAATTATCCCACTTGGCCTATCCAAACAAGAATTAGATTCAGAATGAAGACAGGGTAGTGGAATTAAAGTGGAGGTCCTGAAGTTACTGCCCCATTTTAGCTCTTTCATCATTTCTCCTGCAACATTCCACAGAGCGGCTGAGGTGCTTAACTGGATCAGGCAGGAACCTTGTGAATTCATGCAAATCAAGGTAAACATATGTAAATTGCCTGAGCTCCTAGTGAAAGAAACATCCATCAAGGATGAATCCATCAATTCAGAAACATCTGTCAATTCAGTATAACTTAAAAGGATGGCAGCAGTGTTTTTTCTTGAAGGAATAGGAGTGCTTTATGTGACTTGTTGGTGTGTCAAGTAATTAACTCCCTGTCTCAAGGCCAATGTGGTTTGACTACTGGATGACCCAATGTTCTGCCAGTGAGTTGCATGGGGGCAAGGCTGGCTGCATGCATGTGGTCAGGTCCGCTCCTCAAAATGGAGGTCTCCAGTGTTTAACCCACCCACCCTGCTGGCTAGCCACTCAAAAATTAAAGTTTGACCTTCAGTGTGCCTCACAACAACTGAAGGCAGCTTGAGTTTTGCATGAATATACAACGTTTCCAGATATTTCACTTTGCCTGCAGGCTTTCAAGTCGAGACAAAGGAAATATTAGCAAACACAACAGTAATGATTTCTACTTCAGACATTCCGGTGCAAAAACCTGGCTGGAAATTCATACAAAAATGCAAAATGCAAAATTTCTCATGAATGGAAACTGAATACCTCCTAGGTCTGTCAAACTGTTTGACAGATCCACAATATATTTGTAACCAGGGGGCATAGACATCAGCTCAGAAGAACAAGAGGGAACTGACAATTTGTATTTAACTATTTCACACAGAGAGGTGGATGAGACTGCCCAGGGAGACTGGAGGTGGACCTTTTGTTACAGTTTAAGACAGGTGGATGTTAGAAGAAAGATGCTAGCAAAAAATATGAAATGCAATCTAGTTCCTTTCTCTCCGTGCAGAAATCATGCCACATCAGCAATGTGGCTTGAAGGTCTGCCTGTACTGCTCATTCTTCTGACTCCAGCTGATCTTTAAGTTCCAACCTAACTCAATACTTGTGCATACAATCACACAAATTAGAAGCAGGATTAGGCCACCTGACCTGCTCCGTCATTCAACAGAAACATGGCTAATCTGATCATAACCTCAACTCCACATTTCTCACCTAGCCCTGATTACCTTTCACCCGGTGCCTATCAAGAATCTAACTCCTTCTGCCTCAAAAATATTCAAAGACTCTGCTTCCACCACCTGTTGATGAACAGAATTCCAAAGAAATTCTCCTCATCCATGTCCTAAATGGGTAACTGCTTATTTTTAAACAGTGCTCCTAGTGATAGCTTCTCCCAACATCCCCACCACAGGACCCCTAAAGGTCTTACATGTTTCAATCAAGTTACCCCTTGCCCTTTTAAATTGCAACTGATACAAGCCTAGCTTGTCCAATCTTTCCGCTTAAGAACACCCACCCATTCCTTCTCTGAACTGTTTCCAATGCATTTATATCCTACCTTAAATAAAGAGACCAATATTACACACAATATTCCAGATCTGGTCTCACCAGTACTCTGTATAATTGAAGCATAATGCCTCATGTCAAAACCAGAAAATCTAGCCCGTAGTCAACGGAACTTTCCATGGATCCTGCCTTCGCTCACTCCGATTTCCGTGTCTGGTGGAACAGGAAAATTTGCTCCAACGTCTCTACTTTTGTATTCAATTCCCCTCACAATAAGTGAGAACGTTCTATTGTTTTTCCAACTTACATGTTGTACCAGCATAGTAGCATTTGCAATTCATGTGCTAGGATGTCCAGATTCCTTTGTATCTCAGAACTCTGCAATCTTTCACCATTTAGATAATATACTTTTTAAAAATATTTCCTGCCAAAATGAACAATTTAAAGTTTAAAAGTTAATTTATTAGTGTCATAAGTAGAATGTTAACATGCAATGAAATTACTGTGAAAATCCCCTTGTCCTACACTCTAGCACCTGTTCAGGTAATGGAAGGAAAATTTAGCATGGCCAATGCATCTAACTAGCGTTTCTTTCGGACTGTGGGAAGAAACTGGAGCACCCGGAGGAAACACAAACAGACACGAAGACAACATGCAGACTCCGCGCAGACAGTGACCCAAGCCAGGAATTAAAGTTTTTGGCACTGTAAGGCAGCAGTGCTAGCCACTGTTCACACTTTCCTACATTTTACCCCCATTACCAGGTCTTTGTTGCAGATTTTCAGTTGTATTTTCATTGCCTGCATGTCACCTGCTTAAGTGGATGGAGGTAAATTGCTGTTGATCCTAAAGAAAGAGTGTTAACCATGATTTTCAATCTTTTAAAAATTCCCACATTTCCCTATTGCAATTCATTTCCTCATTATACTTAAGCAATTTGATCCTTCAAATTATAAGAAGAACCGCAGATTAGCCCAGGGAAATTTTTATCAGACAGTAAGTCTCCAGCACTGAATTTTCTAAACGTTATAAAACTAAATATTTGCACTTATTGGTAAATTATTTATTTCATTTAGGAATTTAAAAATTCTTACAGTTATCTTTAGCTTTGATAGCATAACAAAATTATTTAATGTCTAGTGCTCAGCTGGGGTCAGTCTTGTAACCATAAGCTTGAAGTCAAAAGCCATAGAATTCCCTGGTTAACTTGCACAAATTAAGTATTAAAAAAAAATTGCATTTATATGTCATGACAATGAAGTACCATGTTTTGAAGCATAGTCACCATTGCAATGTAGTAACTTTAGCCAGGCAAACAATTTGATTCTTCAAGCAGGTTAGTTGATAACAAAGGCACAGAGCAATTCCAGTTTGCAACTGTAATGTATTTGAGATGGTAATACTAAATCAAAAAATAGAGATAGATATTAAGATAGACAGTCATTTTACTGAACAGCAGAAAGCAGAATAGAATTCAAGTGGGAGTGAAATTCCACTATTCGGGAACACTTGCCTTCCTCTGTAATTAATTATCACTAAGTGAATTGCATTTTCAGACATCACACCTTTCAAAGCTGCAATCCTAAAATTTTGCTGCTCAGCATTTTCCTGTTCCTTTTTCGTTAAAAATGAAATTCAGCTTCTTTGTTAGGTTTCTATGGTAATGATTTGCTCAAAAAAGGATGTGACATGTAGCATTTAAATTCCTGACAAAATGTAACATTCTTTTGCTTTCTTAAGTTGGAGGATTCCATTTTTCACTTAATGCTGTCCTTGACTATCGTAAGAAGCGCTTTAAATGTTCTTTACATGTGGTTTAACAAGTAATTGGTTGGTCACCTAAGGAGATTCAATGGGAATTTTTTAGTAATATATCTTTTAAGTGCATGGATTTCAAATTGGAAGAAATACCTTCGGTACATCACGGTTTTTGAACCTTTGCATTCTATATGTAATAGAAGATTGTGTGACTGGTATTACATTGCAAAATGAGCTAGACTAGGTCCAGTCCACAGGGATTGCTGGCTCCATTTAGTCTCATTCTCTATCTTCCTTTGTCTCTCTTTCTTCTGACTGTCTCTCACACTCTTTCCATAATCGCAATACTAGCTGAATCTCTGTTTCTATCCCTCTCCCTTTTCGGAGCAGGAAGAATTGACAAGACAGAAAAAAGAGCAAGGTTTGTGTGGCAAAAAATTGCACTAGACAGTGGATAGATCTTAGGATAGATTTTAACTTTTGCTGCCGGATATAGCTAGGATGGTGTTACATTCTTCATACAACTGGCAGGCTGGCTAACACTGGGACCTAACACTCTGATAATTGACTATTATTTTAGGTCTGAACAAGGTCGACCATGCACTGTGAAAATTTACCCAGTTTTATGGATAGTACCATAAAGTAAAGGGAGTCTTTTGCTGCAGTCAGTAACATTCCTGCCTCTGAGCCAAAAGCTCTGGGTTTGAGTCCTAGCCCCGAAACTGATGGCTTAGAAAGGTACATTCATAATGTGGCAAAACAGGTTGAGTATCAATCTACAAAATCCTTCCAACACATGCTACCGGCAGGTGATAAGAAACTCCTGGTCACCCCTGCTTGATGTAGAGCGGCACCCCTCAAGCTATAAGTCTTTGGCTCACTGTGGAAATAGATCAAAGTATGATGTGTGTGCTACTATAGGAATTAGGAATTAGGAGCAGATTCAGACCTTTGAGCCTCCTACAGCATTCAATTATATCATGGCTGATCTCTTTCTGGTCTCAACCTGTTCTCTGATCCCAACCTGTTCCCCATATCCCTTTAACCTGTTTTTTATTAGAAATATATCTATCTCCTTCTTGAAACCATTTAGTGATTCAGGCTCCACTGCAATATGGGGCAGCGAGTTCCACAAATTCACCCTCTGTGAGAAATAGGCCACCCCCCAATCTCAGTTTTAAATCTACCACCTCTCAATCTATATCTGTGACCTCTTGTACTAGCTTCCCCGCAAGTGGAAACGTTTGGTCAAGGTTTACTTTATCAATTCGTTTTAATATTTTAGATGCCTCGATCAGATCCCTTCTCATCCTCCTAAACACCAACGAGTATAAGCCCAAATTGTTTAATTGCTCCTTATACGTTAACCCTTTCATTCCAGAATCAAGTTGGTGAAACATGAGCAGGAAGAGAAACAACATCAACAATGAAATATTAACATCAGGAGCATCTGATACTGATGTAACTAATAATCTAACTATGGCACAATTTCACATTGCAAAAGGGACAGAAATCTGATGGGAAGCAGAAGTACTGCCTTGTGTGGAGTACTGTGATATACATAGATCTGTAAATAAGCAAGAATGTTGTTTTTAAATGAACAGCCTATCGTAGCAATATTAGGGTAATGCAATATTAGGGTAATAAGCAAGCCCTTAAAAAAATCCATCTCAACCCTGGACCCAAGACAAAACATGGTGGCAGTGGCGATGGAAGTGGACAGAGGGTAAAGATACAAAAAAAACTCCAATTGCAAAGTGCAGATCTGAAAGACTTACAAATCCTTGGAAAAAGGACAAGAAGAATAAAGATTGGTGCCACACCTGAGAATGAAGTTTCATGGATGCTGCAGATACAAGCAGACAAACAGACCCAGAGGTCAGATAGCAATGAGTCTAGACGCAATCTAGAGGTCAAATTACTGAATAGACAACAGATCCAGAGCTTAGAGTAAGCATGGAGTCTATATTGTCAGTCCCAGAACCATTCCAAAGTGCTGAGGCCCACAAGAGATTCAGCTCCTGGACAATTGGTATAAACGAGTCTCCAGATACAGAATAGCTCCAGGAGGGACCGAAAGAATTCAATCAACACATTATTCTATGCAGTAGAGGCCGTTGCAGACAATGCCAGGGTGTCAACGAAGCTTTGAGCTCATATTTTTTCTTTACTCTTTCATGAATTGTGGGCATCAGCAGCATGGCCAGCATTGCCGATGAACTGAGGACAGTTGAGGGTCAATGACATTGCTGTGGGTCAGGAGTCACATAAAGGCCAGGTAAGGATTGCAGACTTCCTCCCCTTCAGGAAATTAGTGAACCAGATCAGTTTTTATTACAATCAGTGATGGTTTTGTGGTCACTGTTACTGAGACTATGGTCGGAATTCTTTGGCCATTCATGCCGTGCTTCCACTGCCTGACAGAATGACGAATTTGGTGCTCAGCCAAATCTCCATTCACTGCAGCAGGATGAGTGAATCTCAGCTACAGGTGAGGGTGAAGAGTCCAGCCCTAACTTTATATTCCAGATTAACTGAATTTAAATTCCACCAGATGTTATGGGATTTGAACCTGTGTCTCCAAACCATGAGTTGGGCCTCTGAATTATGAGTCCAGTGACATTACCACCAAGTCGCCAGTTCGCCTCACATGTAGAAAAGTCCTTTAAGCATTCCATCTGTATCGTGGTATGCTGGCACTGTACTTAGCATTGCTGCCTCACAATGCCAGGGTCCCGGGTTTGTTCCCTAGCTTGGGTCATTGAGTGTGTGGAGTCTGCATGTTCTCCCTGAGTCTGCGTGAGTTTCCTCTGGGTGCTCCGGTTTCCTCCCACAGTCTGAAAGGCGTAATGGTTAGGTGCATTGGCCATGCTAAGTTCTCCCTCAGTGTATCTGAACAAGGGCTGGAGTGTGGCAACAGTAATTTTATTGCAGTGTGAACGGAAGCCTACTTGTGAAACTAATAAAATATTTTTAAAATTTCAGTGTTCAAAAATTTTTCTAATAAGAAGAGCACAAACTAGGTCAATCTATTGATTAATTTCTCAATAATCTATACCAGCATGCAGACAATTGTGATGATATTCATCCTCAGAGATGGATGAATAGTACAGTAGTTGCCATTTTAAATGAAATGTAATAATTCCACCAATGCCAGTCTTCCATCACCAAAAATCTCTTACTTTTAACACAAGAAAGAGCTGCAACCCATGCATTACAGCACACATGTCAATACCTGGCGACTTACAGAATACTGGTTTGGGTTGAAGCAACAGGTTTTAATCCCCTGCTGCTCACTTCCCACTGGGCAAATCTCTGCTCACTCAGTAAGAGAGTTCACACTCCATGAAGCTCATGGGTAAATCTACTGACAATCCTCCATGCCCTTTCTGGCCACCATAACATTTGAAAACAAGGGAAGTTTGAACTCTGACAAAGGCAATACAAACAGTGTGAGAGACTGAGCTTAGGAGCCTAAACATAGTGGTTGTTTTTGGGGAAACTGATATCCCTTGAAAAAAAATGACTGAGGCCACTCAATATGTCCGGCAAAAAAGAGAAAGAGCAGTGAAGCAAAGGCCCATGAAATCAGAAATAAAATGTACTAATTGCCATCTTGAGATGTTCCCAGTATGGCGGGAAAACCCTGAGCAAGAGGGAAAACTAATCAACAGATGCACCATAGAAAGCATTCTTTCTGGTTGTATCACAGCTTGGTTTGCCTCCTGTTCTGTGCAAGACCACAAAAAATTACAAAAGACTGCAAATGAAGCTCAGTCCATCACGCAAACCAGCCTCTCATTCATTGACTCTCTCTACACTTCTCATTGCCTCGGAAAAGCAGTCAGCATAATCAAGGACCCCACACACCTCAGATGTTCTGTCTTCCACCTTCTTCTGTCAGAAAAAATGTACAAAAGTCTGAGGACACGCACCAACCGACTCAAGAACAGCTTCTTCCCTGCTGCCATCAGACTTTTGAATAGTCCTACCTCGCAGTAAGTTGATCTTTCTCTACACCCTAGCTATGACTGTAATGCTACATTCTGCATTCTCTCCTTTCCTTCTAAGTGGATAGTATGCTTTGTCTGTATTGCATGCAAGAAACAATACTTTTCATTGTGTACTAATGCATGTGAGAATAATGAATCAAATCAAATCAAATCAAACTTCAGGATGAGGCATAAGGCTTGTAAATGCTATAGTCTAGGAAAAGACTCAAAATGCGATCTTCAGAAATAAGTCATTGTAATAGAAAGACCTTCACAACTGTTAATTTGTAAATTTGGCACAGGCCAGAGAAATATCAGGAGGTATCACACTAATTAATTAAGAGTCTTAATATCATTGGGAAGGAAACCAGTGGAATTTCAGGGCCATATAGAAACAAGCAACCAGAAACATGTAGAAAATCTACAATTACTCAAGTGGAAGACGATCTTATCAAATGATAAGTGAGTGCAGTTCATCCTCAACTTGAAACAAAATCAGGACCAGATCAGGGAGATTAGTCAATGTACTACAGAAATTAACCCTGTGAACTTTGACATTTTGGGGGGACAAGTAGGAGGAGGTATATAATTGTGATAAGACTTGGGCAGGGGGGGTGGGGGTGGGGAGGGGGGATGTAGAAGAAAGTGTTAATGTCATGCGTACCTGAAACTGATGTAACTACTGATATAGCTGTGATGTAGTTTATATGGATTTCAGCAAAACATTTGACAAGATCCCACATGGGAGATTTGGAGAGAAGGTAAATTCACATGGGATAATTTGATAAAGTGGATTCAAATATGGCTCAGTTGTAGGAGACAGAGGATAAAGGCAGAAGGCTGCTTTAGCGACTGGAACCCTGTGTCCAATGGCACACCACAATGATCTGTGTTAGGCCCTCTATTTTTTGCCACATATATAAATGACATACATAACTATGTGCGGGGTAAATCTGTAGATGGCACAAAGATTGGACAGATGGTTAACTGTGAGGTAGAGTGTCTTGGGCTTCAGGAAGATATAGATGGAATTGCAAAATGGGCAGATAAGTGGCAGATGGAATTTAACTCCAAAAAGTGTGAGGTGGTACATTTTGGAAGGAATTATTTGATGACGACGTACTCAATGAATGGTAGGACACTAGGAAGTTCTGTGGAACAAAGGGTTCTTGGCATTTTTGTCCACAGATCTCTGAAAGCGAAAGGGCATATTAGTTGGCTGGTGAAAAAGATATATGGGACACTTGCCTTTATCATTCGAAGCATGGATTACAAAAGCAGGGAAGTCATGTTGGAATCGTATAGAATTTTGGTAAGGCCACAGCTGAAGTACTGTATGCAATTCTGGGTGCCATGTTATCGGAAGGATGTGAGTGCACTGGAGGGGTACAGAGGAGATTTACCAGGACGCTGCTTGGGATGAAACATTTAAGTTATGCTGAGTAGGCTTAAGTTGTTTTCGTTGGAGCAGATCAGACCGAGAGGCGACCTGATAGACATGTACAAGATTATGAGAGACATGGACAGAGTAGACAAGGAGCAGCTGTTCCCCTTAGTTGAAAGTTTAGTCATGAGGAGACATAGGTTCAAGGTGAGGGGCAGGAGGTTTAGAGGGATGGAAGGAAAAACATTTTTGGCTAGAATGTGTTGATGGTCTGGAATGTGCTGTCTGGGAGGGTGGTGGGTTGCCTCATATCCTTTAAAAAGTATCTGGATGAGCATTTGGCATGGCATAATATTCAGGACTATGAGCCAAGTGCCAGCAGATGGGATTAGGACAGAGTTCAGGCTTTTCTAATGTGTTGGTGCAGACTTGATGGGCCAAAGGGCCTCTTCTGCACTGTATGATTCTATGATTCTAATTAATGGTAGGCAGCGTATAAGTACAATCTTGTAGACCATACTGAGATGTACATGGTTCTGCAAATAATTAAAAATGTTTTTTACAAATAAAAGCCTTGTTTTAGTATGCTTAGGATAATGGACAAACTGTAAAGAAACCCCACCTAGGCCCTGAATTCAAAACAAAAAGAGGCTGCAAGAGACTAACTTCAAAATTGTCTTTGTAGTTTGAGGAGAAAGAGTGTTCCCCAAACTCCACAAAAATAACACGAGCCATTGTAATCCTAGCATCATCTCTAGCATGATTGCAAACAGGATCTTCCCTCTACCCCATCCCAAGACTTATCTCAATGTCACCGTGTGGCTTCCAAGTTTGATAGTCTGTTGGTCTAATTCTGACAATTAATACCCATTTTGTGCTTCAGCTCACTGAATCTGATGACATGAATGGTGAACCTCAAAATGGCTGCTGCCTCTTTTCTCTCAACACCAGCTTTCTTCTCTTCCATTCATTTGTACCTGCTTTTCTAGACAGAGATAGCTGCTGACTGGATTGGAGGCATGGGATTAAAGCAGATGCTAGGGTTGACTATTAAAGAGCTAAATTAACATTAGCAGAGATGGAATAGGTCTGATTCAATCCCCACTGTGCATTAGTTCAGCTCTCTTATAGCTATCCATTTCTATAACTCCTTCAAGCTAGTAGTTTGCAATGTTTTTAGCAGAAAATTTATCTACTTTGTCCATGTCTCTCAAAACAAATTTTAAGCTTGCGAAAAATGGACAAAACCAAAAAATTGATGTTAACTGATATTAACAATTACATTATTTGGGACAGCACAGTGGTTAGCAATGCTGCCTCACGGTGCCAGAGACCCGGGTTCAATTCCTGGCTTGGGTCACTGTCTGTGTGGAGTTTGCATGTTCTGGCCGTTTCTGCATGGGTTTCCTCTGGGTGCTCCGGTTTCATCCCACAGTCCAAAGATGTATGGGTTAGGAACATTGGCCATGCTAAATTCTCCCTCTGTGTACCTGAACAGATGTTGGAATGTGGTGACTAGGGGATTTTCACAGTAACTTCATTGCAGTGTTAATGTAAGCCTACTTGTGACTATCAATAAACTTTACTTTTGAACAGCATTTGACTTAGGAGGCAATTGAGTTTCTTAGTCTTGGAAGCAGCTTACACGTGGACAGCAAGTTTTGTCACTTTAGATACAGAGAAGTAACTACTGTGCTATGCAATAGAAACATTTTCGAATTTTGCTTTGTTCAAGGAGCGAAAGTTCATCTCTAGCAGTAACACAAAATGAACGTAACATATCAACAGTTTGTTTAACATCTTCCCAAAATTCAGTTTGATTATTTCAATGGAAGTAAAAGGTTCTGTAAAACAGGCCTGTTGCCCACAATCGCCCAAGAGGATGATTTTTCCCCATGGCTTTATGATTTGATTTGATTTTTTATTGTCATATGGGTTAACATACAATGAAAAGTTTTGTGTCTTGTGCGCTATAAAGGTAAAAAAAAATGTTTATAGAGAAGGAAACAAGGGACTGCAGAATGTAATGTTACATTCATAGCTAGGGTGTGGAGAAAGATCAACTTAATGCAGGCTAAGTCCATTCAAAAGCCTGACAGCAGCAGAGAAGAAGCTATTCTTGAGTTGGTTGGTACATGACCTCAGACTTTTGTATCTTTTTCCCAATGGAAGAAGGTGGAAGAGAGAATGTCTGAGGCAGCGTGATGTGTAGACAGAGTTAATGGATGGGAGGCTGGTTTGTGTGATGGATTGGGCTACATTTGTAACCTTTTGCAGTTACTTGCGATAACCAGATGTCTTTTTGTTGTGTTGTAACTTGCTTCAAGCTGCCACATCCAGGAGATTATTGGTGGCACTGCTTAATACTCAACCACATAGGTTGCCTATGAAATTGGAGACACAAGGAAAAAATAAACCGTGGAAGATCAACACTGAAGGTCACTGAAGCATAAAGAAAAGATTGTGAAATTGAATGGCAGGAGAAAAGTGCAAATGAGGATTTAGTGGCATAATTTAACAATGGAAAAAACAAAGAAGACAATTAAAGAAGCTGAGGAAAATGAAAAAGCCAGTATGTGCCACTGATGGTCAGAGGTTAACAAAGAAGTGAGAGACATCAGAAGTGTTAAAATTTAGCAATGTTCAATTTTAGAGGGCACAAGAGAAGGTACAATATGAATAGGAGAGAGAATAATTAGCAAGGGATAATTAGGTATCAAATACACAATGTTACATTACATTTTGTGGAGAATAAGTATATTTGTGGTGCAAGTGACAATAATGAATGCTCTGCAATACAAAACTGACAAATAACATACAAATAGAGTTAACCAATAAGTAAACTGTCCATTATGTCTGTAAAGCGGAAAGGACTTCTGCTATTTATTCTGAATGTGGCATCTTTGCATAGGGAAGGGAATTTGTTTTGATGACTTTGAATAATCATTACAAAATGATGCAAGTATATTTTAATGCCAGAATGAAAACATTACTGTTTATAAAATCAATAGGCCTGTCTGCTTTAGAACCAGGCACCAGACAAATAAGGGTTACATAATAGCTTAAATGTGCTGACACAACTTGTGTAGAACGCTTCAGTCTTTCAACTTGTATTCCAAAACGAGTAATAAATATGTCTAAACAATATCAAGTTATCCTTGAAGAATTTATGAACAATATGTTCACAGAATACGCAGTCATCAAATTAAGTCAAACTTGTTATTGGAGGTATTTGTGAGAACTGCTTAAGAGAGTAAGCTAACAAGACAGATTCAAATGGAAAATTGTATTTTTGCCAATATTGCACATCAGGATTTCAGCCCCTTACACTTAAGATTGCTTTTGGGTTGGAGCAGCATTGATCAGTTATGAAATTAGATTATACAAAAATGAATGCACTCATAACTCAGAGCAGTAAATTCTGCTTTTTGAAAGTTGATGTCAAAGTTGATATATCAATGGTTTCTGCCAATATTACATGATTTACATGATGCAAGGGTATATAGTTTGATATATATGTATATATATTATATGTCATACAGATATTCTCTAAGTAACTGCATGGTTGGTTAAAATTAATAAGAATTGTGCTAGGTTGCAAATAATGTAAAGACCTTTAACTCAGTAATTCTAGCACTGCTACATTTAAAGAAAATAACAAATGTTTAATTCCTATTGAAGATGGAGAACCGAAGAGTTAATTTAATAGATCAATAGAAGACTATAGACTGATAGTGTGTTCTTCAATGACAACATAAATGTTGAATTTGGTCATCAGTACTCATGTTTTAAGGAGTAGAGAAATAAGGCCCAGGAAATACCCAGTTTACATGGTTAATTTAATTTTTAAACCATAATTTTTAAAAATTTGCTATGATTTATTTCTGTTTCTGCACGCATCAATTATTTGCTTGTTTATAGGTGGGGTGGGCTATAAACAAGCAAATAATTGATGCATGCAGAAATGGAACGGCGATAATTATGGGGGATTTTAATCTGCATATTGATTGGATGACCCAAGTCAGATGCGGTGGGCTTGAGGAAGTGTTCTTGGACTGCTGTCAGGATAGTTTCCTTGAACAGTATGTGAAGGAACCTACGAAGAAGCGAGTTATCTTAGATCTGGTGTTGTGCAACGAGGCAGGTAGAATTAGGGATCTTCTTGTAAGGGATCTTCTTGGGACGAGTGATCATAGTATGATTGAATTTCTGATGCAGATGGAGGATGAGAAAGTAGGGTCCTGAACCTGTGTCCTCTGTTTGAACAGAGGGGAGTATGATAGGATGAGGGCAGAAATGGTAAATGTAAAATGGGGGTGCAGATTGGTTGGTAGGATGGCTGAGGAACAATGGAGGATTTTTAAGGAGATCTTTTTCCGTACTCAGCAGAAATATATTCCAATGGTAAAGAAGGACTGTAGGAGAAGGGATAACCAGCCGTGGTTATCAAAGGAAATAATGGAGAGTATTAAATTAAAAGCTGATGCGTTCAAACTGGCTAAAAATAGTGGATGATTAGAAGATTGGGAAAGATTTAAAAATCAACAAAGAATGACTAAGATGGTGATAAAGAAAGGAAAGATAGAGTATGAAGCTAAACTAGCGCGAAATATAAAAAATGACAGTAAAAGTTTTTACAAATATATAAAGAAGAAGAGGCTGGCTAGAGTGAATGTTGGACCCTTGGAGGATGAGAGGGGGGATTTAGCGGTGGGCGATGAGGAAATGGCTGAGGCTTTAAATAAGTTTTTTGCCTTGGTCTTCACGGAGGAGGACACAAATAGTTTGCCAGATATTAAAGATAGAAGGATGGTAGGAGTTGAGGGCCTAAATGCGATTACTATCACTAGAGGGGTAGTGCTTGATAGACTAATGGGATTGAAGGTGGACAAGTCCCCAGGACTGGATGGAATGCATCCCAGGGTTCTGAAAGAAATGGCAGAGGTGACAATGGATGCCTTAGTAATTATTTATCAAAATTCGCTGGACTCCGGGGAAGTGCCGAAAGATTGGAAAACGGCTAATGTTACACCGCTGTTTAAAAAAAGTTGCAGACAAAAGGCAGGGAATTATAGGCCGGTTAGTTTAACATCTATAGTTGGTAAAATGGTAGAATCCGTCATCAAAGAAGAAATAGCGAGGCACCTGGAACAGAATGGTTTGATTGAGCAAACACAGCACAGATTCGTTAAGGGGAAGTCGTGTTTGACAAATTTATTGGATTTCCATGAGGATGTGACTAGTGCTGTAGGCAGAGGGGAACCGGTGGATGTGGTGTTTTTAGATTTCCAAAAGGCGTTTGATAAGGTGCCTCACAAAAGGTTGCTACAGAAGGTTAGGGTGCACGGAGTTGTGGGTAAGGTGTTAGCGTGGATAGAGGATTGGCTGTCTAATAGGAAGCAGAGAGTTGGTATCAATGGGTGCTACTCTGGTTGGCGGTTGGTGACTAGTGGAGTGCAGCAGGGATCGGTGCTGGGGCCTCAACTGTTTACCATTTATATAGATGATCTGGAGGAGGGGGCTGAGTGTAGGGTGATGAAATTTGCTGACGACACGAAGATGAGTGGAAAAGCAAATTGCGTGGAGGGTGTGGAAAGTCTGTAGAGAGATCTGGATAGGCTGAGCGAGTGGGCGGGGACCTGGCAGATGGACCTAATGTTAGCAAGTGTGAGGTTATCCACTTTGGCAGAAGTAATAGTAGGAGGGATTATTATTTAAAGGGCGAAAAGCTGCAGCATGCTACAGTGCAGAGGGACCTGGGGGTCCTTGTGCATGAGTCGCAAAAACCCAGTCTGCAGGTGCAGCAGGTGATCAAGAAGGCGAACAGAATGTTGGCCTTTATAGCGAGGGGGATAGAATATAAAAGTAGGGAGGTCTTGCTGCAACTGTACAGGGCACTGGTGAGGCCGCAGCTGGAGTACCGTGTGCAGTTTTGGTCGCCACACTTGCGGAAGGATATATTGGCCTTGGAGGGAGTGCAGAAGAGGTTCACTAGGCTCGTACCGGAGATGAGGAGGTTGGCCTATGAAGAGAGACTAAATAGACTGGGCCTGTACTCGTTGGGGTTTAGAAGGATGAGGGGGGATCTTATAGAGACGTATAAGATAATGAAAGGGATGGATAGGGTAGAGGTAGAGAGATTCTTCCCGCTTAGAAAGGATAGCAGGACTAGAGGACACAGCCTCAAGATAAGGTGGGGGGCAGTTTAGATCAGAGTTGAGGAGGAACTTCTTCACTCAAAGGGTGGTGAATCTCTGGAATTCTCTGCCCGTTGAAGTGGTGGAGGCTACCTCACTAAATATATTTAAGTCACGGGTAGCTAGGTTTCTGATAGACGGGGGATTTAAGGGTTATGGGGAGAAAGTGGGAAAGTGGAACAGTTCCAGCCATTGAATGGTGCGGCAGGCTCGAAGGGCTAGATGGCCTACTCCTGCTCCTATTTCTTATGTTTTTAAGTTCTTGTGTTCTTATTATTGTCACATGTATTAGTATACAGTGAAAGTATTGTTTCTAGTGCTCTATACAGACAAAGCATACCTTACATAGAGAAGGAAAGAAGATGCAGAATGTAGTGTGACAGTCTTATTAAAGTTTATTTATCAGTGTTACAAGTAGGCTTACATCAACACTGCAATGAAGTTACTGTGAAAATCCCCATGTCACCACACTCTGGCACCTGTTCAGGTACACTGAGAAAGAATTTAGCATGGCCAATGTACCTAACCAGCACATCTTTCGGATTGTGGGAGGAAACTGGGGCACCTGAAGCAAACTGACACAGACATGGGGAGAACATGCAGAACCCACACAGACTGTGACCCAAGCCAAGAATCAAACCTAGGTCCTTGGTGCTGTGAAGCAGTAGCGCTAATAACCACTGTGCCATCTTCATAACTAGGGTGTAGAGAAATCTCAAGTTAATACGAGGTAGGTCTATTCAAAAATCTGATGGCAGCAGGGAAGAAGCTGTTCTTGAGCCAGTTGGTACATGACCTCAGGCTTTTATATCTTTATCCTGATGGAAGAAGATGGAAAAGAGTATGTTTGAGGTGCTTGGGGTCCTTGTTTATAGTGGCTGCTTTTTTGAGGCAGTGCGAAGTGTGGACAGAATCAAAGAGTGGGAGGATGGTTTGTGTGATGGACTGGACTTCATTGATTACCTTTTTTGGTTCTGTGGTCTTGGATTGAGCAGGAGCATACCAAGCTATGATACAACCAGGAAGAATGCTTTCTATGGTGCATCTGTAAAAGTTGGTGAGAGTCAAAGCAGATATGTCAAATTTCCTTAGCCTCTTGAGAAAGTAGAGGTGTTGGTGGGCTTTCTTAACTCTGTCCTTGGTGTGGAGGGTCCAGGGCTGGTTGTAGGTGATCTGGACACCTAGAAACCCTGAAGTTCTCGACCATTTCCACTTCATCCCTGTTGATTAGATATGGGCATGTCCTCTACTATGCTTCCTGAAGTTCATGACATTGACAGGATGTGAGTGTTGCTGGCTAGGCCAGCATTTATTGCCCATTCCTATTTGCCTTTGAGAAAGTGGTGGTGAGCTGCCTTCTTCAACACCTACAGTCTCTGAGATGTAGGTACACCCACAGTGCTGTTAGGGAGGGAGTTCCAGAATTTTGACCCAGTAACAATGAAGGAACAGCGATGTATTTCCAAGTCAGGATGGTGAGTGACTTGGAGGGGAATTTGCAGGTGGTGGTGCTCCCAGGTATCTGCTATCTTTGTCCTTCTAGATGTTAGTGGTCATGAGTTTTGAAGGTGGTGTCTAAGGAACATTGGTGAGTTCCTGCAGAGCATCTTGTGGATGATACTGTTTATTGATGGTGGAAGGAGTGAATGTTTGTGGATGTGGTGTCAATCAAGCAGGCTATTTTGACCTCTTTAGTGTCGAGCTTCTTGAGTGTTATTGAAGCTGCACTCATCCAGGCAAATGGACAGTATTCCAACACATTCTCAACTTGTGCCTTGAGATAATGGATAGTCTTTGGGGAGTCAGGATGTAAGTTTCTCTCTGCAGGATTCCCAGCCTTTAACTGCTCTGGCAGCCATAGCTTTTATACGGCGAATGCAGTTCCATTTCTGGTAAATGGTAACCCTCAGGATGTGGATAGTAGGGAATTCAGTGATGGTAATGACATTGAATATCAACGAGTGATGCTTCACCCAGTGATTGTCCTCTAGATCCCAAATGGGCCCTACTCTTTCCCTCATTATCCTTTTCTCATTGATAGACTTAGGATTTTGTCTACTTTTACCAGCCAGTGCTTTCTTATATCCCCTTTACTTTCCCACTTGCTTTCTTAAGTTCCATGTTGCACTTTCTGTACTTCACTAATTCCTCCACAGCTTTACTCCCCTTGTACTTTTCATAAGCCTCTCTTTTCCTTCTCATCAGATCCTGAATATCTCTGGTTATCTATGGCTCTCTGGGCTTGTTACTACTTCCTATCACTCTAGAGCGAACATGTTGGGCTTGGATCCTTCTCATTTCCTTTTTGAATGCTTCCCACTGCTCCTCTGTAGATTTTCCTGTAAATAGCTGTCCCCAGTTTACCTTGGCCAGATCCTGTCTTATTTTACTAAAATCTGCTCACCCTAATTTTTTTTTGCAACTTGTCTATTTCTTTGTCCATAACATGCCTAAATTGTACCAAATTGTGATCGCTATCACTAAAATGCTCCCCCACCACCACTTCAACCACCTGTCCGGCTTCATTCCCCAGTATTAGGCCCAGCACAGCTCCTTCCCTTTTTGGACCCTCTACATATTGACCATATGGTTCTCCTGTACACATTTCAAGAAATCCATTCCATCCAAGCCCTGAACACTATGTTTATCCCAATTAATGTTGGGAAAGTTGAAATCACCTAATATAATTACCCTGTTGTTATTATCTTTGCAAACTTCTGCAAATTGTGCGCATGTTTCCTCCTCAATTTCCACTGACTTTCTGGTAGTCTATAATAAACACCTTGAAATGTGCCACTTTTTTATTCCGAAGCTCTACCCAATAAAATTCATTCAATCCCCCTCCAAGATATCATCCCTCCCGACTACAGTAATTGACTCCTTAACTAATACTGCAATGCCTCCTCCCCTTTTGCCCCCTCCTCTGTCTTGCCTGAAGATTCCTGCCTTCCTCTGGTTTGTTGTGGTGGCTCAAATATGGTTGGCAAAGTGGACAGCTGCTGGATGAGGGCATCATAGTTGCTGCCAGGTTATCAGCCAAAGAGTGGCAGGATTCTCCGCCTATGGTCACATAGTGATGGAATATTGAAGGAACGATATCACAAATCAATGTACACACAGTCAATGGCACCTTGCACTATGGAGAAGGCTGCAACCCTAGTGCAGCTGTATGCTCACCTTGCTCACTTCTTTGGTGAGAGAGAAGGAAATGTCATTAGCTCACAGTGAATACAGAGTGTGTCAATCACCTCCTTTATGTAACAGTGAATTACAATTTGTGAAATATTGTAAAAATTTCTGGCACCAGCCCAGAAAGAGTTCATCATCAAGGTCACCTTCACAAACACTGGAATACGATCATTATCCTGCTTTGTCACAGTTCTAGCTGCAGTTGGTGGTAGAATTCAGTGAAGGCCTCCTTACTGATGAAAGTTCATTGAACTGAAACATTGGGCTGAGTTTTACCCTTAGAACCATAGAACCATAGAAAATTACAGCTCAGAAACAGGTCTTTTGGCCCTTCTTGTCTGTGCCAAACCATTTTTTGCCTAGTCCCACTGACTTGCACCTGAACCATATCCCTCCACACCTCTCTCATTCATGAACCCGTCCAAGTTTTTCTTAAATGTTAAAAGTGACCCCGCATTTACCACTTTATCCGGCAGCTCATTCCACACTCCCACCACTCTCTGTGTGAAGAAGCCCCCCCTAATATTCCCTTTAAACTTTTCTCCTTTCACCCTTAACCCATGCCCCCTGGTTTTTTTTCTCCTCTAGCCTCAGTGGAAAAAGCCTGCTTGCATTCACTCTATCTATACCCATCAAAATCTTATACACCTCTATCAAATCTCCCCTCATTCTTCTATGCTCCAGGGAATAAAGTCCTACCCTATTCAATCTCTCTCTCTAACTCAGCTTCTCAAGTCCCAGTAACATGTTCCATGCATTTTACTTTCCTTGCCCCTATTGTATAGAGGCTTACAGATAGCTTCCACTAATGTTTCCTGCCCCTTGTTGCTTCTTAGCACCACCCTGATAGATTCTACATTTTCTGAACCAATATTGTCTCTCACTATTTCACAGATTTCTTTCTTAACTAGCAATGCCACCACACCTCCTTTCCCTGATACCATCAATGGAAGGAGAAAGCCAGTGAGTCTCACCAGGAAGGCATTGCTGGTCACAGAGTAGGTCAGCAGCCATAGATGGTCACATAAACATGAGTTAAATGCTACAAGCAGTTTAATGACTTGCTGTACACATCAGCGATATAATGTGGACAAATGTGGTAGCAAAAATAGGAAGGCAGGTTATTATTTGAATGGGTGTAAATTGAGAGGTGTGGATACTCAGCGAGGCTGTGGTGTCCTTGTGCATTAGTCACTGAACGTAAGCATGCAGGTGCAGCAGGCAGTATAGAAGGTGATTGTTATGTTGGCCTTCATAGTTAAAGGATTTGTGTATAGGGATAGGGATGTTTTATTGCAATTGTATAGGGCATTGGTGAGGCAGTTGAGTGCAGTTTTGATGTCCCTACCTGAGGAAGAATGCCCTTGCTATAGAGGGAGTACAGCAAATGTTTATCAGGCTGATTCCAGGGATGGCAGGTCTGTCATATGAGGAGAGGTGGTCAGTTAGGATTATATTCACAGGAGTGTCGAAGAATGAGAGGGGATCTTATAGAAACTTACAAAGTTCTAACAGGGTTTGACAGGGTGGATTCAGAAAAATGTTCCCACTGGCGGGGGAGTCCAGAACTAGGGGTCATAGTATGAGGATAAAGTGTCAACATTTTCGGACTAAGGAGAGGAGAAATTTCTTCACCCAGAGAGTGATAAATCTGTGGAACTCACCACCACAGAAAGTAGTTGAGGCCAAAACATTGTGTGACTTCAAGAAATTAATCTTCGGGCTAAAGGGATCAAGGGATATGGGAGGAAGACGGGATTAGGATATTGAATTTGATGAGCAGCTATGATCAAAATGAATGGCGGGGTAGACTTGAAGGACTGAATGGCCTACTCCTGCTTCTAGTTTCTATGTTAAGGTGAATGGAATTCAGTTTACCCAGCTCGCAGTCTTGTGCTGAAGAAAATTGAGAAGTTTTAGGTGCAGACATTGGGCATAACCAGGTCTACACTGAAACACGCAACAGTTTCATAATGGAGAGCCCTGGTCAATACTGCAGCTGGCATGTTGCAGAACATGAAAGTTGTCTCAGGGAGATGAACACCGCAAACCTCTGAGAGACAAGTGGCACTGTGTATATATATTCACAATACCAGGCAGTGGAGATGAACTGGAGGCAAAGTAACATTGCTTACTTACTGTTGCCAGCAGAGGAAGTGATAATGAAGCTAGGAAGGGTTTCACCAGGGCAACCCTGTTTCTAAAGGTGAGGTGGGTGTGAAACCCACAGAGAATGAGTAAAGCTATGGAAGCAGCCATGAAATCTCCTGACCAGCACTGCCTATGATACACCTATGAACACAGATGAAGGACAAACCAAAGAAATTGATGAGAAGTGCAGTGTCCTAGTATCACTCTGGTCTCTCTCCTAGGTCAGGTAGTGGATGAGGCAGCAATGATGGCTGGCATTACCATCTGAGGTGGTTAGGATTATATTCACTGGAGTTTCGAAGAATGAGAGGGGATCTTATAGAAACTTACAAAGTTCTAACAGGGTTTGACAGGGTGGATTCAGAAAAATGTTGGCTAGCATTACCATCACATCACTCTAATGTATACTCCACCAGCACAGATATTCACATCAGCGAGCATTGGCATACAGTTTGGAAGGATGCTATTAGCTGGTGATCATGCATAGGTGCATGTGAGCAGCTCATGGAGGTAGTGACAGTGGTCAGGACTAGGGAGGGGCCCACCAATCCTTCGTTTCATACAGGTTGCAAACTCCAGGAGTATCAACAAAATATTAAATGCTGGAATAGCCGAGTGAAATGTGCAGATATATATATAAATGTGCAGAGTTTCCAGAGACTGCTCCCATTTGCAGATGGATGAGTCAATCCATGCCATGGGTGGTACGACATCATGCGTATGTGATGGTGCCCTCCATTGAGAGAGTGGTGACGCTCAGGGTGAATCACATGCAGAAAATTACACGTTGCATGCAGGAGGAATGGACATGCTTTCTATCACCTCACCCATGAGATATATTGAGTGGTGATGGGCAAAATGGACTCAAGACAATTAATCAAAGCCAATTGCTCCTTACTTTTAACTTTATTTCTGCCCTTTGCCCTTAATTTAGGCTTCCTCCTGGGACCTCTTTCTATCTCGCACCTCTTGTTTTGGATTTTCTTCTTGGCTTGACACCTTCTCCTGTGTCCTGCTCCTTGGAAGAATAGCACCATTCCAGGGTTAATATGTGGGGTTACAGGGATAGGACCTGGGTGGGATGCTCTTTTAGAGAGTCAGTACAGACTTGATGGGCCAAATGTCCTCCTTTTGCATGGTAGGGATTCTCTGATTTGATGCTATCCTCAACTTCTTTGATAGTCACAGATGGTGCATCCTTCTCACAGGGTTGCTTTCTCACTGGGTTAAATCCTTGGAATGGTGCCACTCTTCCAGGTTTCCTGACCTACTTTTCGCGTTTGGTTTTGTTTTTCTTCTTTCACATGTGTGCACGGCTGGTTCCTGGCCTGAAGATGTGAGAATCAACCAACTGCACATGTGCGGCCCTTCTCCAGTTGGCACATGTGAAGGAACCCGGAAAATAAAAAAAAGAATGACCTGCGGATATGCAGAAGTTCCAAGGCCCACTGGGAACTATAGATCCAGAACTCTGAACTCTGATTTAAGAGAAGGTGTTTTTCTCTTTTTTGGAAGTTCATCACAATTAGACAAGTTAGATTGTCAAAGGTTTCCTGGAAAATTAGTTCATTGAGTAGATGTGGGACAATTCCTGAGATCAATACATTCAAGAGCCAACCAGATTCCAGGCAATTCTAGCTCTGGCAATGAGTAATGAGACCACATTAATCAATAACCTCATGGTAAAGAAACGTTTAGGTGATTTAGGTAACATGTTGAATTTCATTTCAGCTTGAAGGGGCGAAGTTTGGCCATCTGATTAATATTTTGTCCGTGTTTAAAGATAATTAAAAGGGAATGAAAGCATAGCTAGCTAAAGTGAACTGGGAACTAGGTCAAAGATATGCAGTGGCAAATGTTTAAGGAGATATTTAATAACTCTCGGCAAAGATTTAACCCAGTGAGAAAGGGACTCTGTGAGAGGGTGCATCATCTGTGACTATCAAAGAAGTTGAGGATAGCATCAAATCATAGAATCCCTACAGTGCAGAAGGAGGACATTCAGCCCATCGAGTATGTACTGACTCTCTGACAGAGCATCCCACCAAGTCCCATCCCAATAACCCCACATATTTACCCTGTTAACCCCCTAACCTGCACATCTTTGGAGTGTAGGAAGAACTGATGGAGTAATTGAATTGGTAGAATACCTAGAAAACATCTCATAGGTATCTGAAAATCAAAATGTAAATGGGAGAGAATTTAAAACAATCACCAAAACTAGGGAAAAGGTGCTTTCAGCAGGTTAAGTAAGTGAACAAACATATGGCAGATGGAGTATAATGTGCGAAAATGTAAACTTTGTTACTTTGGCAGCAAGAATAGAAAAGCAGTATACTATTAAATAGATAGAGATTGTGATTGCGGTGGCAGAAGGAACTGGGTGTCCTGGTACATGGATCATAAAAAGCTAGTATGCAGGTACATCAAAGATTAGGAAGGCAAGTGGAATGTTGGTGTTTTTTGAAAGGGGAATGAAGCATAAGTGTAGAGAGGTTTTACTGCGTAAGAAAGAGTTAAAACTTTAGTTAGATTCATATTAAACAAATGTGCTTGCATGTATGAGAGTTTTGATTTCAAATCAAACTGTGCCTGCATTGTGATTAAAGCGTTTACAGTGTTAAAACAAGCAAATACACAGAAAAACTAAGCTGTTGCTTAGCAACCAGGGACCACTTTAAAATAAAAATACCTTCTGTGGTTGGCTTTAGCTGGACTCAGCAGGAACTAGGCAGCTGGAGATGAAACATCTCTCACAGACACTGTCAGAAATAGAATGACAGGACAATGTAGTAAGAGGGCAGAAAGGGAATCCCAGAACTTAATGAACAGGTAGTTCTAGAACTAAGGAATAAAAGAAAAGGCCCAGGAAGACTCAAGTCAAATGGTTCTAAAGAACTGGAAATTGAACAAGATACTGCTCACTCAAGTTAAAGAAAGGGCAGAGGGAGGCTTCCAGCTATAGAGCAGAAGGGTGAAGTTGATTAGTGAGTAACTAGGTATCTGAAATAATCCTAAATTTGGGAACAACTTAATTCAGCCTTTGAAGCAGTGCTGTTCTGTTGGCACGGCTGGTTAGCTGAGTAATGATGTGGAAGCTTGAATGCATGTGGCAATCCTGGGCAGAGGAATATTAAAAGAAGAGTTTGAAATTCTGGAAGTGGATCCATGGTGATGCATCTGAGAAAAAGCATGGTTTGGGAGAAGATTCTAACGCATTTCTTTTTGAGAGTGGAATTTGGAAGTACTCGTGTGGAAGTTGGAGTTTCAGTGCAACCCATTGGCTCACAGTGTAATAAACATCTGGGGGAATTTTATGAGAAATCTGCAGAAGTTTTATTGGGTGGCAGCTGTCAATTAATTTCAGAGTATGGGGTGTCTGACCACAGTTGACTTACAGGGACTGTGTTCTTGTTGAATATAAGATATATTCTGTAACTTGTGTTATCCTTAAAATCTGTGCATATTTGTTAAAAAATAGCTGGAGTAAAGGAGTAGTGTATTATAGTCAATATTTTCATGTTTAGTAAGTATTTTATTCTTTTGTTAAAAACTGATTAACAGTCTTGTGACTTTGTTCATCTATGTTTTTAAAAGAAAAGTAAAAGTTATAGTCTTTTGAGCCAGGGTTACATTCTGGGATCTTCCCTTGCAGTAGTGAGATCAGTTGGGATCATAACATCTTTTAAACACCCAGACCAACACCACATGGGACTCCCCCTACATCTCTGACCCCTAGAGACTCCCCACCCTCCTGACTAACCATCTGCCAATGTATTCCTCCACTTTAAACCCTACCCGCATGGGAATCATCCCTCCCAACCCATGATCCTGACTCTCATCCCTGACCCAACACTCTGACTCAAACTGACTCATCTAGAGTCCAACCCCTCACCCAATCCATTCCCAACCTAACCTCCTGTTCCCCCCGATCTGGCTGGACTTCGCCCCATGCAACTTCTCGAGTATCAGATCACCCCAGTGTCCAACTCCTCCCCCCTGATATCCACCCTCTGCAATATTGGACTGTCAAACCTTCTGATGTCCAGCCCTTCCAACCACCCATGACCCCACCTGGACCCGACCCTTTGACCTGACCTAACCCTTAAGCCCCCAGTGTCCCCGCTCCTGATGTGAAACTTCTGGTGTCCAACTGCACCCCTCCCCCCTCCAATGCTACTGACCTACCTCCTATCCCAACCCAGTTGGACCCTTTCAAACCATGGCCCTACCTCCAGACTCAGCCTTCTTGATGTCCACCCAACCTGAAGTCTAATCCCACCAAACCCAACCCTGACTTCTTCGACCAAACCCCTAAACCAAGTTGACCAGACACCTACCCTGAGGATGCCCTACCTCACTTCTGCCCTTCGATCCCCCCACGAAACCGCTGACATGCACTTTTCATAATTTTCCTTCACAAAGTTAGTAGTTTTCCTGAAGGATATGTGAAGTTGAAGTGATGTGAGACTGATTTCTTTGAAACATTTCTCACACACCTCATTTCCAGATTGCAGCACTGTTTTTATGAAACAATAAACACCTACCATAAGCTCAAAGTATCCTTTGTCAACCTATTTGTCTACCATGTCATATCCCCCCCCAAGTTTCCCTCACCATAGCCATTAATTCTGTCTCTCCCTGTGAGACTACTTACTGTGTCTTTCCCTTTAACTTTGTGCATCAACACCTTCACTTCACCAATGTTATCAATGTGATTTCAGTCACCTATACCCTAACATCCGGAATCTCCTTCTTAAACTCCTCTACAACTTCCCTCTTCTCCTTTAACATTATTTGATTGAGATTTTGGCCATCCCTCTTGATAGCAGGATTTTCTCCCTCTCCTTGATTTGATTTAATTTGATTTCATTTATTATTGTCTCATGCATTAGTATGAAGTGAAAGATGTTGTTCATGGAGAAAGGAAGGAAAGAGTGCAGAATGTAATGTTACAGACAGAGCTAGGGTGTAGAGAAAGAGAAAGATCAACTGCGTGGTGTATTTCACAGCAGGAGGCAACATGTCACTTGCTGGTAGTGGGATATTATGGTCCTGCCATTGTTAATGGGTTTTCCCAATGAACACACCCCACGCCTGCTGCAAAACTTTGGCCAAAAAACCCTTCTTTTGATAAGCATCCATTTCATTCCTTACTCTTCTATGAAATGCCTTTGGCTGTTTATCTACATAAATTCATGCTGTTGTTGTTTTGCAATGTTTAATCCAACTGTTAGTATTGCTAAACTGAGCTGGAGAATCCTCATGCTCTTGCCAGTTTTGGCTATTTATGTGCTTTTACTTTATTGGATTGTAAATTGCTGAATCAGTTGATTAACGGTGTGTGGTCCTGATCATAATTATCTGCAGTTTATAGAAATGTCA
This sequence comes from Carcharhinus amblyrhynchos, assembly GCF_965287045.1. NCBI lineage: Eukaryota > Metazoa > Chordata > Chondrichthyes > Carcharhiniformes > Carcharhinidae > Carcharhinus > Carcharhinus amblyrhynchos. The sequence goes on along the minus strand of NC_137324.1, from coordinate 59,513,539 downwards.
ACCCTTGCAAAATCCTGGGCCAAAAGATGACAACTATTTCCAAACAAGGTACCCGTTTATCAAGATCCGAAAGAACACAGAGGTCCAGTCTTTTGTTCTGTGGATGTGGTGCAGGGTATATATGGACATGCCATGTTCAACTAAATGGACACAGTTAGCAGCAAAAACTAATACTTCTTCAAATGAAACACAGATTTTGCTAAAATGAAAACATTTTTCTTAATTTATTAACATTTGTAAATCTATTTAGTAATAGAACTTGAAAACATCTACCTTGTGCAGGGTTCTTATGTCAAGTATAAGTACATCCAAATTATTTAAAACATACACTGAAAAACAGAGCAATAAAATAATGGCCTAGGGCAGTCAGCTGAATCTGTGTCCCTGATCCTTGTACCTCATTGTATATGATTAGTTTCGGTCAATTTAGAGTACTTTTAGTGGACCCTCGTGACTCGCTATTCTTTTACATAAAGCAGGATGGAGTGAAGGGTCCTTTATTGCTCTTAATTCATTTTTGTAATTGACTTTAATTAGCTTTTCACTATTTTTTTTCTTTCAGTCGTCCAGTACTTTTTTTATTAGGAGCAACATGGTGGCAGAGTGGTTAGCACTGCTGCCTCGCACTGCCATCTCATGCTGCCAGGGCTCCGAGTTCAATCCCCAGCTTGGATCACTGCCTGTGTGGGGTTTGTATGTTCTCCCCATGTAATAAGCCTTTGGAGGCAGAAGTCCCTTCACCAAAATCCCTTTATTTACAATTCCAACGGTAGTACATAGAGTGCTATCAGTCTGTGGTCTATCATCGGGAGTGCCAGAGGAACTGACAGTCCTGGTTAAATGCAAGGAAATGATTGGCCCTGATTGGCCCATCAATTGACTCCTTAACCAGGGAGTTCATATGCCAATAGGCCAATAGCCTGATTGAAGTTATTACATCTGGGTGCTCTAGTTTCCTCCTGCAATCCTGAAGACGTGCTAGATAGGTGCACTGGCTATGCTAAATTCTCCCTCAGTGTACCTGAACAGGCACCAGAAAGTGGCAATAGAGGATCTTCACAATAACCTCATTGCAGTGTTAATGTAAGCCTACTGGTGACAATAATAAGTACATTTTAAACTAAACTTTATTTTGCATTTCTGCTACTCACCTTACTTAGCTCCATTTCTTAATTTCACTTTCATGGGAATGTTCCTTCATTTTTGCTTCTCATTTCCACCCGTCCTTACTTTCAAATGCTCTCCGCTGCCTCCGATATGGAGCTGAATGACAAACCTGCAAATGAAACCCCTCAGGGCGTGAAGTGGAAAACAGAATTAGCAAATAAAACAGAACAATAATGTGTGTTTAAAATTAAAGAAAATCAGTCCTCATGGGAGGAGAATAAAGCAAGATCTAAATTGAAGTGCTAAACAAGAAGGCCAAAACTAAACTGTGACAAAGTAGCTCCATTCAAATGATAATCCTGGATAACGCGAAGAATATATGTTCAGTTACAAAACCGAAAGCAATGCAGATTGCAGCCAGAAGCAAGAGTGATTCAAAAGTAAAGTCACTGGTATTGGAAATTTTGGGTTTGCTTCCATGATCCGTCAATAGGGAACGGTGATAACAGCACATATGTCCAAGCAACTTGATGTCTAGCCCATGACTTTCATCTTTCAATTTTAATGGACCCCGAACTTTCTCAGCTCTACACTCACAATTATATGAAACAATGATTTCCTTCAATGCACAGGAAGCAACCCAGGCTTTCAATCACCTCAGACTGATCAGAAGTCACAGGTGTCCTAGGCTTTGCTGCTGGGAGCCTGGGAGATTTTTGTGCTTCACATGTCCTGTCAGAACACTTCCCCATAATATCACCTGTTGCCGACACAAAAAAGGCTCCACCTCAGTGACGTGCGCATCATGGTGGCACAGTGGTTAGCACTGCTGCCTCACAGCACCAGGGGCCTGAGTTCAATTCCCACCTTAGGTCACTGCCTGTGCAGAGTTTGCATGTTCTCCCCGTGTCTGCGTGGGTTTCCTCCAGGTGCTCCAGTTTCTTCCCGCAGTCCAAAAGATATGCTAGTATATTAGTCATGCCAAATTCTCCCTCAATATACCCGAACAGGTGCCAGAGTGTGTGGCGGCCAGGGGATTTTCACGGTAACTTCATTCCAGTGCTATGTACGCCTACTTGTGATACTAATAAATAAACTTAGAAAAATGTCATTTCATCCAACATTGTAGAGACTGAGAATGGCAGGTGTGACAGGAACAATTGGGAATTGGGACATTGGTTTGTCAGGAATTGGCAAGCACCTTAGAAGATTAGAAAGCTCCTCAGCAGATCAGGGGATGGGGGAGACTTTTTCAAACTTGGAAAGCAGAGAGTGCGAGAAAGAGACTGGGAAATGAGACCTGGTGATGGTGAACATGCAAGAGAGGGAAACTGGGATCCAGTGATTGGGAATTAGGGGAAAGAGGGCAATGGAGAATGGAGCTAAATTGGATTCAGGCCGGGAAAGTAAGGATCTTCATTATCCCACCTTTGGTTTGCCCTGTCCCACTCTAAGGTGCTTCAGCTGCTTGCAAGAGACTGCTGGGTCATCAGAACTCTTGCATAACAGTGGCTGATGCAAAACTTGGAACAAAGAAACTAAACTACAGGAAAGCTGACTTTTTGCAAAGGAAATGCAATAACAATTTTGCAGATCTCATGTGATCGAATGGCAAATGTTTGGAATGGCACGTTATCAAACCTTTAAAAATTATACTCTAAACAATGAGTCGGCTGTAACCCAAATACGTGGATCCAGTTGCCTAATTGCTCTGAAATTCTTTAACACTTTGGGGAATTTCCATACTGCAAGCAAGGTGTTAAACCCAGAAGATCGATTACTGCCACTTTGCACGATTAGCCTTGCAAGAATGCATATCGTTGCTTCATTTTGGTGATTCCCTGTCTTTGAGAGGCTGCTAGCATGTCTCAGGTCTGCCTGTCTGCTCATGTGGGAATACGCAGTTCGACTGGCTTCCCCTTTTATTGGGCCCCTTCCCAAAAGTATTCAATTGGTCACCAAGCCACCACCTGGAGCTCAGTAGCATCTACCTGATACGCTGCAGGAAAGAATGCCCAGAAGAATGGTACATTGGGGAGACCATGCAGACGCTATGACAACGGATGAATGAACACCGCTTGACAACCACCAGGCAAGACTGTTCCCTTCCTGTTGGCAAACACTTCAGCGGTTATGGGAATTCGGCCTCTGATCTTTGGTTAAGCATTCTCCAAGGCAGACCTCATGACACACAACAGTGCAAAGTCGCTGAGCAGACACTGATAGCCGAGTTCCGCACACATGAAGACGGCTTCAACCGGGACCTAGAGTTCATGTCACACCATCTGTAACCCCCACAACTTGCCTGGACTTGCAAAATCTGAGTAACTGTCCTGTCTGGAGACAATACACATCCCTTTAACCTGCGCTTAATGCTCTCTCCACTCACATTGTCTGCACCTTTAAGACTTGATTACCTATAAAGACTTGCATTCCAATCATTATTTTGTAAATTGACTTTGTGTCTTTATATGCCCTGTTTGTGAATAGAACTTCCACTCACCTGGCGGAGGGGCAGCAAGCATTCCAAAAGCTAGTGATTTTTGCTACCAGATAAACCTGTTGGACTTTAACCTGGTGTTGTGAAACTTCTCACTGTGTTTATCCCAGTCCAATGCCGGCATCTCCACATCAGGAGCTCTCACTGCCAGAGCAGTTTGGACCATCCCTGTATGAGTATGGAACCCCTCTGCATTGTCACCAAGGAAGTTAACGTTAAGGTTACCATCCATCGGAGATCTCTCAGTCCTCTCTCTGTATCCCTTGGTCTCACAGTCTTTTGCGGTGGATATCCACTTGTGAGCCCATGGATATAATAGGATGGTGGTGCCTGTGCCCCGTTTGCGCATCAGCCCTTGCCACCTTGAGGCCACTTGTACTGTTCAACATGCATGCTCTATGAAACCCCAATAAAGCCCTCGTCCTGCAGCCTCTTCCTTGGCCAGGGGCCATTTCACCCCTTCCCCAAGCAAGCCATTGGAAAGCTACCTCACCTTACTGTTAATCTAGAAGGTAGAGATTTTCCCATGAGCCCCCTAAAGGCCCCCAAGTTATGCTGCCTGCAAAGCCTGGCACAGAGGCTCATGAACACTGCCCGGAGGAAGGTAGGCAAATGCACCAAGCAAAGTGTAGGCTGTCAAGTGCACATTGCTTTAGGATTACTGCACACCAATATTTACTCATGACCCAGCATGGATTCTAGTAAGCAGGGCTTCAAATGAGATGCTCATGTATTGATACTAGATTCGCACTGACGAGCGGAGTGTACAATTGTGAACTGTTTATGATAAAGTGAAACAGATTTTTATAATTTCCCAATATTTTCCCCTCTCGTGCGACATGATATCTGCTGTGAATGGAGCCAGAAAATAGCAGCCTTTATTTCTCGATTTATTTTATAGATTATGTTTGAAAACAAGCGCATACAGTATGTTCCATCAAAATTGAAGCATCTCTTCCAAACATTGATTTGTTAGCCGGTTTAATCTGCCATAATAGAAAAGTTAAAGGATGAAGGGAGATTCTGATAAATATGTCTTGATTAATTATTATACCTATCATCACATTTCCTGAGAAGAACAAAACTAAACAAGATTGCTAATAATAAGTCCTCCTTACACCTAGGAAAGAACGGTTTGATCAAGCAGACGCAGCACGGATTCATGAAGGGGAAGTCGTGTTTAACAAATTTATTGGATTTCTATGAAGATGTGACTAGTGCAGTAGACAGACAGGAACCGGTGGATGTGGTGTTTTTAGATTTCCAGAAGGCGTTTGATAAGGTGCCTCACAAAAGATTGCTGCAGAAGGTTAGGGTGCACAGAGTTGGGGGTAAGGTGTTAACGTGGATTGAGGATTGGTTATCTAACAGGAAGCAGAGAGTTGGAATCAATGGGTGCTATTCTGGTTGGCAGTTGGTGACTAGTGGAGTGCCGCAGGGATCGTTGCTGGGGCCTCAACTGTTTACCATTTACATAGACGATCTGGAGGAGGGGGCTGAGTGTAGGGTGACGAAATTTGCTGATGACACAAGGATGAATGGAAAAGCAAATTGCGTGGAAGGCACGGAAAGTCTGCAGAGAGATCTGGATAGGCTGAGTGAGTGGGCGAGGACCTGGCAGATGGAGTATAATGTTAACAGATGTGAGGTTATCCACTTTGGTAGAAATAATAGTAGGAGGGATTATTATTTAAAGGGTGAAAAGCTGCAGCATGCTACGGTGCAGAGGGACCCGGGGGTCTTTGTGCACGAATCGCAAAAACTCAGTCTGCAGGTGCAGCAGGTGATCAAGAAGGCAAATGGAATGTTGGTCTTTATAGCGAGGGGGATAGAATATAAAAGCAGGGAGGTCTTGCCGCAACTGTACAAAGCAGTGGTAAGGCCGCAACTGGAGTACTGTGTGCAGTTTTGGTCCCCGTATTTGCAAAAGGATATATTAACCTTGGAGGGAGTGCAGAGAAGGTTCACCAGGCTGATACCGGAGATGAGGGGATTAGCTTTTAAAGGGAGATTGAATAGACTGGGTCTGTACTCATTAGAGTTTAGAAGGCTGAGGGGGGGATCTTATAGAGACGTACAAGATAATGAAGGGGATGGATAGGGTGGAGGTAGAGAGATTCTTCCCGCTTAGAATGGATAGCAGAACTAGAGGGCACAGCCTCAAAATAAGGGGGGGGCGCAGTTTAAAACGGAGTTGAGGAGGAACTTCTTCACTCAAAGGGTGGTGAATCTCTGGAATTCTCTGCCAGTTGAAGTGGTGGAGGCTACCTTGTTGAATATATTTAAGTCATGGGTAGATAGATTTCTGATAGACAAGGGAATTAAGGGTTATGGGGAGAAAGCAGGAAAGTGGAACTGATTCACTTCAGATCAGCCATGATCTTATTGAATCGTGGGGCAGGCTTGAAGGGCTAGATGGCCTACTCCTGCTCCTATTTTTTATGTTCACACAGTACATAGAATACAGAACAGTTGATTTTAGGACTGTTACATGAAATGTTACATTACATGTTTGAAATCATATGAGTTTTTCTTTTAATTGCCTATCACCAGATTGTGAAATCTCTATAATTTGATTTGATTTGACTTGATTTATTATTGTCATATATATGAGTATACAGTGAAGTCTTGTTTTTTGTGCACTAACCAGACAAACCATACCGTTCATTGAGAAGGAAAAGCAACAGTGTAGAATATAGTGTTACAGTCATAGTTTAGAGAAAAATGGGCATTAAGAGTAGAACTTCTCATGGTTTAACTTTCCACATTTTGGAATAAACCTTCCTCAATGGTACATTTTGGGGTTCATTTTGAAAGCAGGTTTATGCATTGTGTTACATCAAATATTTGAATTTAAAATTTATCTTTTGGGGCGGCACGGTAGCACAGTAATCACCACTACTGCTTCACAGCTCCAGGGTCCTGGGTTTGATTCCTGGCTCAGGTCACTGTCTGTGTGGAGTTTGCACATTCTCCTCGTGTCTGTGTGGGTTTCCTCTGGGTACTCCAGTTTCCTCCCACAGTCCAAAGATGTGCAGGTTAGGTCGATTGGCCATGCTAAGAAATTGCCCCTTAGTGTCCAGAGATACGTAGGTTAGAGGGATTAGTGAGTATAATATGTAGGGATAGGGGGGTAGGGCCTGGGTGGGACTGTGTTCGGTGCAGACTGGATGGGCCAAAGGGCCTCTTTCTGCACTGTAGGGTTCTATGATATGATATCTTTCTTGAAATCTAAGGGGGAAGTCCACAGTGCAATGGAATTCAATCTCTCAGGGATCTAATACAATGGCATCAATTGCAAAACACAAAACAGAAAATGCTGGAAAACTTCAGGAAATCTGACAGCATCTGTGGAGAGATTTGAGTCTGGATTATCCTTCGTGAGAGCATCTGCAGCATTTTGCCTGTATTAAGTGGGGATCCATTGCAGCTTGGAAAGGGGGTTACGCCTGTTCTCAGTAGCTTCATGTATTTGCCGGAGGATTCTAGGGTAGCCAGAAAACCTCTGTCAACATGCACATGAATTCAGTCACTGGCCCGATAATCTGATAATCACATTCAAATAATGTTAAAATAAGATTAAAATTACTTATTTGCTGTTTCTGCTGGTTTCCAGTGTGGTTCCAACTGCACCAATACCCATGCGCAATTCTCCCAGCCTGACTTGCCAAAAAATTAGCAGGTTGGGATGGGAGAATCGCGGCCCTTATGTTTTTGTGTCTCAGGCCTTTTCTCATCAGTCAGGTGTCTGACCTGCACAGTAGACAAAAGCGGCATGGTGGCACAGTGATTAGCACTATTGCCTCACAGCATCCAGGACCTGGATTCAATTCGTAGCTTGTGTGTCTGTCTGTGCGGAGTCTGCACGTTCTCCTCGTGTCTGTGCGCATTTCCTCCAGGTGCTCCGCTTTACTCCCATAGTCTAAAAGATGTGCTGATTAGGTGCATTGGCCTCAGTGTACCCAAACAGGAGCCTGAGTGTGGCAACTAGTGGATTTTCACAATAGCTTCATTGCAATGATAATGTTAGCTTACTTGTGAAACTAATAAATGAATAATAATAATAAATAATAAATTATGTTCAGTAGCCCTTGAAGAAAGCTGCTGATAATCTGCATCAGTAGAATTCCTGTTTGCCAAATATTGCACACTCTCTCTCTGGAGGGATTTCCTATACGTAACTAAATCCAAAGTGTTTAAGCACAGGTTGTCAAAGTCTGACTGTGTGACTCCTAAGCATGTCAGAGACACAGCTAGAAACTAGTTAAAATTATGCTGCATACTGGCACAAAGCACTGATAAGCTTTCTATGAGTTGTCTAGCTCTGATCATCCTAATCAAGAGGGACATGATTTCACAGTTATCTGAAGCTGCTTGGGAAGTTCACAGTGCCAGGTCTATCCATTCACATTGCATTAAGGAAACAGAATAACGAGGCAATTATTATCAACGTTCATGATTTTTGTGTATAACTACTGGAAGATTTTGTACATTGAATTTGGAATTTCTATTGCTAGTGACCTCATCCTGGGGCTATATCAAACCAAAAGTGTCCCCTTATCTCCTCTAAAGGGGAGGAGAATTGGTCCTTGTCATTATGCAATTAACAAACCTGGGCTTGAGCCCTTCTTATGTGGACATCAGGTCATATGTGGCATGGTAAACTGCATATTTTACGACAAAATCTCTGTGCGCAATGCCAATGACATCCTAACTATTGGTTGACTGCATATTATAACTTATCACATATACTGGATCCCACCAGTTAGGCTTTACCAAGCTTAAGCAGCAACTCCATTTTTCTACGTAACCCAATCTGGTATGGGGAGAATGCAAAAATATGATGTTGAGATAGAGGATCAGCCATCATCACACTGAATGGTGGAGCAGGTTCACAGGTTGAATGACCTCCTCTTGCTCCCATTTTCTGTGTATCTATGATAAATAATGAGTCCTGGACAATGTATGTTCTTATACTTGCATCTAGATTGATGCCTCAATCATCACAAGTCTCAGAAATGCTTCATTTGCTCTGTGCGATCTAAGGCTTAAAGTTGCTGGCATGACGCAATTAAATTATCTTGTGTAGATCTTCCTGAAACACAGTGAGAGCCAAATTAAATTTTCTTCTTATTTGGTAGCAGCTGGAGAAAGGGAAAATCAGGAAAGGCTTGACCAGTTCAAAATATTGAATGAAAACAAAGCTTTGCAAAGTTCAGCCAAGTTAAGAATGGTTGTTAGGCTGTCCTCCAAGATTTCAGTTAAAGCCTTTTAGCACAGCCCTTCCAAAGATTTGTCATTGAAGTGATTGGGGGGGGATGAGAATGTGAGTGGCAGGGCTGCAAAATAAAACTACTCACATCTGCTTCACTCAGACATGGAAATAATTCCTCTGCTTCTGGTGTTGAGGGCAGTTGTAATGGATGTGAGGCTCTGATCTGCATAATAAAAATTATAACTCCATTTTGCCTTTTCAAATGAATTCTTCGGTTGATCTAAGCACCAGAAAGTTAAAAGCAAATAGCTGCAGTGTCAGCTAACTTCATTTGTAAAAAAAGTGATTGATTTCAGAGTCATAAAGGGAGATTGCACAAATGACTGTCTGAGACCTAAATTTAATTAAGTCAAATCTTGTTTTGCTATAATCATTGGGACTAATTTTCTGTTATAGTGCTCTCAATGCAAAACTTCACATGCCAGGAACATCAAGCTTTTTGTTGAGAGAGCACCAGATTAAAACCTACCTCATGGGTTATTAAAGTTGTTCAGTTATAAGTTCTTTGTCTTCTTGGTTGATTATTTGGGCAAATTATGAGACAGTTCTGATTTTGGTGACCCTTGGATTCTTGTAACAGAGAGGTTATTAAAAATGTTTACGCCCACTGTGGAGGCTGAGCATATGCGCCAGCTTTGGAGTAGTGCAACCAGGCAGCAGCTGAAGCTCAGCAAAGGCATTGCAGGAAGCGGCATATTTAAGCACAGTGTGTGCATGACCCAGGTTGCAACATAACCAGGCCAGGTGATCAACTCTGCTAAGGAAGAAGAGAAGAGGGGGTCATGCCACAGCTGGAAGAGAAGACCAAGGCTGGGACATGGGAGCAGAGCTGAACAGGATCTGGAAAAATGTGTCATTTTGATGAAGACGAAGCAATGGAACACGGGTGGGGTAATGCTGCAATTGGATGAGATTTGATGACTTTATCCTCGAATAAAGGAGTCGAAATTTTCCCTGAAGATGTTTAGAGCTTTGAAGAACTTTGTTGTTGGAATTGGTGTCATGCAAGGCCTTAAGAGGTAGGAGCAGAAGTAGGCGTTTGACCATCATGCCGGCTCCACCATTCAATGAGATTATGACTGATCTGATATAATAATCCTCAACTCCACCCTCCTGTCTTATCCCCAAACTCTTGATTCCCTTACTCATTAAAAATCTGCCTATCTCAGCCTTGAACATACTTAATGACCCAGCTCTGTAGTAAAGAATTCCAGAGATTCCCTATCCTCTGAGAAAAGAAATTTCTTCTCATCTCTGCCTTAATGCACAACCCCTTACTCTGAGATTAGGTCCTCTGGTTTTAGACTCACTCATAGGGGGAACAGCCCCTCAGCATCTACCCTGTCAAACCCCCCAAGACTCCCACGGATGGATCTTGAGCCTACAGATTCTGTTTGTGGGAATGGAGGTGTGTGCTCAAAATCCGGAAACCGCAATTTGTGCCAGTGAGTTTCCGAGTTCTGAGCTTCCTATCCCCTTGCCAATGGAGAGGTGCGAAACATGTCGTCGGACCCCAGGAAGCTCATTTTAATAATTTAGCATGTCATTAGCAAGCACTCTGCCCTCACCAGATATTCAGCTGGCACCAGCGTAAGGTCATGCTGGCATCATTCACAACAGCTTTACATAACCATGAACCTGGTGTCTTCACCTCCAAGGAGGAGTTCGGAGGTGAGTGCCCAGGCCTACTAGTATTCTGTAAATTTCAATCAGATCCCCCATCATGCTTCTAAATTCCATCAAATACAGACCAAGAGTCCTCAAACACTCCTCACATGTCAAGCCATTCATTCCCAGCACATCATTCCTTAGATACGGGGCCCAAAATTGCTCATAATATTCCAAATGTGGCCTTATAAAATCTCAGTAGTACATCCCTGCTTTTGTATTCTAGTCCTCTTGAAATGAATGCTAACATTGCATTTGCCTTCCTAACTCAACCTGCAAGTTAATCTTAAGAAAATCCCAAACTAGGACTCCCAACTCCCTTTGCGCTTCTGATTTCTGAATTCTTTCCCCATTTGGAAAATAGTCTATGCCTCTATTCTTCCTACCAAAGTTCATAACCTCACACTTTCGCACATTGGATTCCATCTGCCACTTATTTGCCCAATCTCCTAACCTGTCCAAGTCCTTCAACAGCCTTCCCATCTCCTCAATACTATCTGTCCTCCACCTACCTTTGTGTTGCCTACAAACCTAGCTGCAATGCCCTCAGTTCCATCATCTAGATCATTGAATTAAATTTAAATCAAGAGCTTAGATTGTAGACAGTGTGTACTTCTATTGACCAACTTGACCAACTCTGCCAATTCAGTGGCTAGTGTATCTACAGCTAGATGTGTGCCCACACCTCCTGCCTGCCATACTTGGGGACTTAGAAGGCCCCTTAAGTGCCAAAACAACAGGTGTTTGCCGACTGAATTTTGAGGCTGACACGTTTCAGGAAGCTCTTCAAACTAGTCACAAAGTGTTCTCCTTTCACCCCTTCCCCAGTTTTTGTTAATTTAATGTGTAGAACAGGTGCTATATAACCATTTGAGAGACAAATGTAGCTTTATCCAGTGCTGAAGTAGGCAAATGAAGCACGCAGACAGTTGATCCAGGGAATACATTTTTCTCTCAATGGGACCATCTGGTAACTGAAAAGATAAATGTTTCTCTGGATGCTTTGTAAGTTTGCCTGCACAATTACCCTTCCTAAATGCTGGCAGTTATAGTGCTACCTCTGTGTAAGCGCTATGATTAGAGTATTTCTGTAATACCTTTGTCATTACTTCGGCTCTAGTAATGACCCGTGATACCTTCCCACATGTATGCTGCACTGACTGATAAATGTTATATTTTGTTGTTGTGCATCATTGTTTCGGACTACATTATGTTACTATTTGTTCCCTTTTAATGAGGCCTGAGTTCTCAAAACAAGAGTGATTTGCTTTTAAAGTGGTTAGTTACTCCTGAAAATATTTCTCGCCACCTTTTCAACTTTGTAACTTCTGAAGCAAATGAAGAAAAGCAATAAATGTTTATTTTCCAAGGAAAAGGGAACGATAAGTTGTAATTTTAACCAGCTACGTTGCCAACATGTTGTTGTGGAATTGATTTTGATTCAATAGTTTTGTGTGAGATACGCAATTGGTATCTTCGGTTAATACTTCCCTGAATTAAAAGTAAAGTTGATGTTTGCCAACACTGCAGTCCAGATCCAACATAATTTCCTGTAGACGCTTTGAGAGCCTGAACAATGTAAAGTAGATCCCTAGTAAGCAGTTACTCACATTGTGTTGCAGCAATGCAGACACTGGATCAATTACATTCTGACCAGCTATCAGCTATAATGAACTTGCTGACCTCCTTGAGTTTCTGTGTTTAAAATACAAATTTGAAAGGTTCTTTTTTTAAAAGTGAATCTTTTACCTTATGACTGAGGAGAATCTCGGGTGAGATCCTTAAGTGGAAGTAAACATTATTTTCAGACATCCAGCATTCATGGTCATTCTATTAATCGCAGATTTAAGCTGGCCAGTGTCTTTCTGCAGCTCATTCACAAGAACAAAGCAGAAAGATATTGCACACCTTGAATATTTACTCAGTTCTGTAAAAAAGAAAATCATATGGGTGAATGTTTACGCTGATACACTCACTGACTGCCAGCAACCAGTTTCCTCTCTCCTGAACAGAGAAAGCATTAAGACATCAGAATCTTCACCTACACTGGGTCAAAATCCTTGGTATTGCCTCCCTAGCAGCTTTGTAGATCAACTCAAAGCACATGGCCTTTAGTATCAATGTAGCATTTAAGAAGGCAGCTTACCACCACCTAGTCAAGGGCATCTAGAGATGGCAAAAAATACTGGCCTAGCCAGCAATGCTCATGCCCCACAAATGCATTAAAAACATCATCAGTGAAGGAAATTTAAATTTACTTATCAGTGTCACAAGGAGGCTTACTAGCTGCCACACTCTGGTGCCTGTTTGGGTACACTGAGGGAGAATTTAGAATGGCTAATGCATCTAACCAGCATGTCTTTTGGACAGTGGGAGGAAACCGGAGCACCCGAAGGAAACCACCCAGACATGGGGAGATGCACAATCTCCACACAGACAGTGGCCCAAACCGGGAGTCAAATCCGGGTCCTGGCACTGTGAGGCAGCAGCACTAACTAACTATTTCCAAGCAGATGAACATGGCAAAGATTAACTTTCTCCCTCATCTCTTGGTTGATAAAGTGAAGGGGCAGTTTGCCAATCCATTAAAAAAACACCCAAAATGGGCAAAGACAATTGTTCCATGATGTCTTTAGAAACAGGCTTTAGAACATATGCCATAAATTATTTTTTCCTGAAAAAAGTATGACTTCCATATGCCATTAATATGTAGAGAAGGTGAGAAAGCAGAAGGAAATCACAGCATCTACAGATTAAGAAAAGGAGGTATTTGTTGGGCTGTGACAATGAATAGGATTGGTAATAATTGGTTAGCTTTTTCAAAAGCCAACAGAGACACAATTGACTAACTGACTTCCTGTGCTGTATAATTTTCCCCCTATCTCCATCTTAAATGGGCAAACCATTACTTTTGAATCCCTAGCTCTACATTTCACCATGAGTAGAAGCATCCTCTGAGCAGTTACACTCTGAAGCCCCCTCAGAATTTTATGCATTTCAGTAAGATCATCTCTCATTCTTCTAAACTCTAATGAATATAGTCTGAGTCTGCTTAACATTGCTTTGCTGCTGGAATTAATCTGGTGAACCTTCTCTGAAATGCCTCCAAAACAAACATGACTCTCCTTGAAATACATCTCTTTAAATAAGGAGACCAAAGCTGTAGACAGTACTCTCGGTGCGATCTCAAAAATGCCATGTACAATTGTAGCAAGACTCCGACATTTTGATACTCTATTCCTCTTTCAATAACTGTGGTGGATCGGATCTCAAACAATGACAAGACAGGAATAAGATAGAGAATCTGGTGAACTGGTGCAGCGACAATAATCTCTCAATGTCAGCAAAATGAAGGAGATTGTCATCAATTTCAGGAAGCATAAAGGAGAACATGCCCCTGTTTACATCAATGGGGAGGAAGTAGAAAGGGTGGAGAGCTTCAGGATTTTTAGGTGTCCAGATCACCAATAATTTGTCCTGGTCCCCCCATGCTAACAGTATCGTTAAGAAAGTCTACCAACACCTCCAGTTTCTCAGAAGACTAAGGAAATTTGGCACATCAGCTACGACACTCACCAACCTTTACAAATGCACCTTAGAAAGCATTCTTTCTGGTTCTATCACAGCTTAGTGTGGCTCTTGCTCTGCCCAAGACCGCAAGAAACTACAATAGGTTGTGAATGTAGCCCAATCCATCACACAAACCAGCCCACCATCCATTGACTCTGTCTACACTTCCCACTGCCTCAGCAAAGCAGCCAGCATAATTAAGGACCCCACGCACCCCAGACATTCTCTTTTCTGCTTTCTCCCACTGGGAAAAAGATACAAAAGTCTGAGGTCACATATCAACCTACTCAAGAACAGTTTCTTCCCTACTGCTGTCAGACTTTTGAATTGACTTACCTCGTACTAAGTTGACCTTTCTCTACACCCTAGCTCTGACTGTAACATTACGTTCTGCATTCTCTCGTTTCATTCTCTGCCAACAGTATGCTTTGTCTGCATAGTGCGCAAGAAACAATACTTTTCACTGTATGCTCATACACGTGACAATAATATAACAACTCAAAATCTTGTATCTACTTATGAACATGTGACACTGTGCTGCATCTGTATCACAGCATTTTCCATTTAAGTAATATTCTGCTTTTCTACTATTCCCACCAAAGTGGGCATCTCACATTTTGCCACATTGTTCTCCATTGGCCAAAACATTTACTTTACCAATCTATGTCTCCTACTTCCTAGATCTAGGGAATGATTACTGATTGACTAGCTCATTGTTCTCTCACACACCCCAGCAGGGCACTGGATACAGGAAGATTTTTCCTCTTATGGGGGAAACTAGAACTCAGGGACTACAGTTTAGGTCTATCATATGAGGAGAGACTAGGTCAGTTAGGATTATATTCATTGGAGTTTAGAAGAGTGAGAGGGGATCTCATAGAAACTTATAAAATTCTAACAGTACTAGACAGGGTAGATTCAGAAAGAATATTCCCAATGGTGGGGGAGTCCAGAACTAGGGGTCATAGTTTGAGGGTAAGGGGTAAACCTTTTAAAACTGAGGTGAAGAGAAATTCCTTCACCCAGAGGATGGTAATTGTGTGGAATTCACTACCACCGAATGTAATTGAGGCCAAAACATTATATGATTCAAGAAGAAATCAGATATAGTTCTTGGGGCTAAAAGGATCAAGGGATATGGCGGGAAGGCAGGATCAGGATATTGAATTCAATAATCAGTTATGATCAAAATGAATGGCAGAGCAGGCTTGAAGGGCCGAATGGTCTACTCCTGCTTTCAGTTTCTATGTTTCTATGTTTAAGAACAAGAGGTCTCCCATTTAAGACAGAGATTAGGTGAATTTCTTTTTTCTCTCA
The DNA here is from genome assembly GCF_965287045.1 of Carcharhinus amblyrhynchos. Lineage (NCBI taxonomy): Eukaryota > Metazoa > Chordata > Chondrichthyes > Carcharhiniformes > Carcharhinidae > Carcharhinus > Carcharhinus amblyrhynchos. The sequence goes on along the minus strand of NC_137324.1, from coordinate 59,498,102 downwards.
GACAGTCATTAGAGTGTGGAAATGTCTCCCCCAGAAGATATAAGAGGCTGAGTCTTCAAATTTATTCAAGGCTGAGTTTGATAGATTTTTGTTAGACGAGGGAGGTTAGACGAGATTATGTGGATAAAAATTATAGCCAGGGAAATGGATCTTCACCCACAGCCAGATCAGCCATGATCTTATTGATTGGTGGAGCTGGCTCGAAGGGCTGAATTGTCTAATTCTGCTTCTAAGTTCTCTGTTTCTATTTTTCTATGTTCTCCAGCATAGGATCTGCTGCAGAAATAATGTTTTCCCATGGGCATTGAACTACAAATAGTGAGCACTGTGGGTGACACACATTTCCTTTTCTGGGCCATCTTGACAGTCTTGCTACTTTCAATAACTCTACTGATATAGTAACAAAATGACTCCAAAATTATCAGAGCTTCTTACTGTAATGCTTATATTGCAATTTTAATCAAAAGTGATAATTCTGTTTCAATCTGTTCTTCTTTTCCTTTAGGTATTTACTCTCCCTTGTTTTTCATTTCTGTCTTTAACTTTGTCCTCTGCCTAATGTAGACGATTCTTTGTTGTCAAACCAGTTGGTTTGTAAAGAAATTATTTTCAAATGTTTCATTTATTTTCTTTCATTCTGCTCTGGTTTCCATTGTGTAGTTCACAGGTTGAAGTAAGTTTTAATATTTCAGATTTCATTGGCTATTTTGGAGGCTGGCATTGTAACTGGTCAGAAGTCAGGATTCAGAAGATTGACATGTTTGCAAATTGGATTTGGCAAGGTCAATATTTGATACATTCCTCGGCATCGAAATGGGAAGATGCTCTGAGCACGAGTAACCTTGACATGGCAACCCTAGCAATCATAACAAGCAAACTCATAGTAGTGATGAAAAGTAAATGCGTGAAAAATAAATTCGTTCAAACAGCATTCCTCCTGCATTTTTTTTATTTTATATATTCAATGATAACTATTGGAAACCTCTTTAAAGGATTTTAAAGATGCTTAAATGTGAACGTTGCTCTCTATTGATCAGAACGGTTTCCAAAATCTGTGTCCCTTCAGCAATTAGTGATGCTGCAATTCATAAAATAATTTCACAAGTGGAAGCAAATAGTTGTTTAAAGAAACACTGATAATGCAGTGTACAATAAATTCAATATAGCTTTGACATTGAACCTTCTCTAATATTATTCCAAGATGTTTACAAAGTTCAAATCTGAGAAAATTGTGCGTACAGTAAAAATGTGCACTGACGATTTACTGGATGGGATCACAGAGTAACTTTTGAAAGTATCTCATTCATATTCGTTATCAATAATGTGAAATAATTAAATCAAAGAGGACATTTTAAATTTCTCTATAAAACTCATTGATAAAGGAGTATTCAGTAAATTTTCCTGAGCAGCCACCCCACTTTCCTCTTCATCGCAGCCATTTTTCAGATGCCGTTTAGGTACTTAAGCCAAAAAAATCCACTGCCTGTATCTATATTTCGACATTTTACCTTCAAAGGTCATTGACCATTCAAAAAAGAGTGATAAAGATGTCTTGGAGTCATAGAGCCAGACAGTGCTGAAAAGATCCTTCAACCCATTGAGTCAGCATCTATAACAACTACTACTAAAGGAGTGCTAATCCCATTTTTCCTGTACTTGTCTCATATCATTGAATGTTATGATATCTCAAGAACTCATTCAAATATTTTTTGAAGGTTGTAAGGTTTCCAGCCTCCACTTCCTTCCTGGGCAGTATATTCCAGATTCTCACCTCCTCTGAGTTAAAAAGCTTTTTCTCAAATCCCTTTTGAATTTCCTGCTCCTCATTCTAAAACTATATCCCCTTGCGATTGACCCCTCAACGAAGGGGAACAGCTGCTGCCTGCTCACCCTGTCCATACTCTTCATGATCTTCCACATCACAATCATGTCTCAAATCTTTCACACCGCAATCATGTCTTCCCTCAGCCTTCTCAGCTCCAAAGAAAACAATTCAATCGTATCCACTCTCTTCTTATAGCTCAAATGCTCCATCGCAGACAACATCCTGGTGAACCTCCTCTGTCCCCCTCTAGTGCAATCACATTCTTCCTATAGTGAGGTGAGCAGAACTGTAAACAGTACTCAAGCTGTGGCCTAACCAACACTCTGTACAACTCCAACATTATCTCCTTGCTCTTAAACTCTATATCATGACTGATGAAAACATGCATCCCTTATGCCTTCTTAACAATCCTATTCACATGCTCTGCTCAATTCCCAGGGATCGATGAATAATTAATCCATTTCTCTGTGCCTCTGAGCTAACCAGTGTCCTGCCATCCATTTAATACTCCCCCATCTTCTTCCTTTCTCCAAAGTGCATCACCTTGCACTTATTAAACTTAAATACCATCTGCCACTGCTCTGTCCATCTGGCCAACCCATTTATATCTTCCTGTAACCTATAACCATCTTCTTTACTATTAACCACCCTACCGGTCTGCAAATTTGCATGTTATTCCGCTCACTCTTTCATCTATATCATTTATGCATATAACGAACAATAAGTGCCCCAGTACAGATCCTTATGGCACACCACTAGACACTGGCCTCCATCACTCAAACAGCCTTCTACCACAAACCTTTTCAGTCCTATTACTAAGCCAATTTCTGATCCATCTTGCTAGATTTCCTGAATTCCATGTGCTTTAACCTTCTACATCAGTCTCCCATGTAGAGACCTCATCAAAAGCTTTGCTAAAATCCATATCAACGACATCAACTGAACTTCCCTCAGCAACACACATAATCACATTTTCAAAAAGTTCTAACATTTATTAGGCATGATCTCCCTTTGCAAAAGCCATGCTGACTATCTTTAATTAACCCATGCTTTTCCAAGTGGATATTAATTCTCTCCTTCAGAATTTTCTCCAATAGTTTCCCTACCATTAACATGAGACTCACTAGTCTGTAATTTCCTGGTTCATCTCTATCACCTTTCTTGAAAATTAGCACCACATTAGCCATCCTCTTGTCCACTGGCATGTCTCCCCTCACCAGAGAGGAAATAAAAATTTGTGTCAGAGCCCCTGCTATTTCCTACCTCACCTCCCACAACAGGTTGCGATGCAATGCAACTGGGCCAGGGGATTTGTCTGTCAGAGCATCCAACATCTTCCCATTTCCTGCGTCAAACGGTGCAAGTTCCTCTCAGTCCCTTTTCCTGAATTATGTACCTACGTTCTTCTTTTCCAGAAAACAAACCAAAGAGAAGTATTCATTTAGCATACTTCCAATATCCTTCATGCACAGATTGCCCCCTTGGTCCCTACTCTTTCCCTGGTTAACCTCTTCCAGGAGACAACAGCCTTTCCCGAGGTCCAGTTGCAAGTCTCCCAGGCACACTTTTTTAGCACAATCAGCTCTGAGCCAGAAATCGGTCTACAGGCTCACGACTGTTTCCCCATCCACCGGGAGTGGTTCAGTTTACAATTGCTCCCCACTAATGGGGAACAGACGTGCTGACTTTACTGGTGGGGACAGAGGCCATTAAAGCACCCCCCCCCCCTCCTCTAGAAGGCTAGGGGCAAGGATGGTGCCAGCCTAGCTCCTTGGCACTACATAAGGAGCAAACTGGCACTTCCCACTGGGCACTGGGCAGTGTCCACCAGAATGGGGGAGGGAATGGGGCTGTCTACTGGGGGGGTCCTCGAGAAAGGCTGTTGTCTCCTGGCCTGCTGCTCAGTGGGTCGGGAGAATCCTGGCCATCATCTCTCATTATTGCAGCAATTGACTCCTTAATTAATAATGCAACACCACCTCCCTTTTTATATCCTCCTCTGTCTTGTCTAAAGATCTTATACACCGAAATATTGAATTGGCAGTCCTGCCCTTCCTCAACCATGTTTCTGTGATGGCAACAATATCCCACTTCCTTGTGTCAACCCAAGCTTTTAACTCATCAGTCTTACCTATTACAGTCCTGGTATTAAAGACCATCCAATCTTGTCTTACCCTCTGGCCACAAAACATAGCTGAACTCACGCTGACTTGCTTCCTTCATTACAGCGTAATCTGTGTCCATTTCACTAATATTGTGCCTGCCCTCCCCCTGCTAAACTCGTTTAAACAATGTTTCCAAGGCTTAATCCGTTCCTCAGTGAGGTGGGATTCTCCAGCTGTGCACACCCCAAGACCGGAAAGTCCCACCCAAGCTCAAGGGGCCTTTGAATGGTCCGCCAAATTTTCTGTTTTGCACACTCTGATTCCCGTGGCAGGCAAGATGGGACATTTCCATCCTCAGTATCATTTTGGATGAGAAAACTGAGCCTGGATTTTTCCAAAAATGACTGAATTATCATAATGGTGAGGAAAACCGGCACAGACCAGACATATTCACCTGACACTTAGCCATGTTTTGGGAGAGAGTTGAGCTTTACACTGGTTCTGAGAGGCGCTGGGCCTAAAATGCTGGTAAGCCCAACTTCCCTGCCCCTCCTCAATGGAAGGATGATTACCCACTCCACTTCCCAACAAAGATCATTGACATTGGGACATTGGTGCCCTTCCAATGGATCCCCCGTCATGTCCCTCTTCATGAACCCCATTCACGACCCCCTTCATAACCAACCCCACTACATGCTCACCTGCATGACCACACCCACCACCCCAGTTTCAGGAGGGGGTGATCTATACACCCAGTTAACATGGGTCTATACCTCCAGTTGACATGGTCCCAGTTAACATGGGTAAGTTGAGTATAAAGGGATATGGGCCAAATGCGGGCAATTGGGACTAGCTGAGGGGTTAAAAAAGGAGAGGCATGGACAAGTTGGGCCGAAGAGTCTGTTTCCATGCTGTAAATCTCTATGACTCTATAACTCCTTATCATTCATCCCAGCTAACCCACCCGTGGCACATGAACATTTTTAATCTTTAATTTTTAATGGTATTCAAGCTGGTGGCCTCCACAATGCACAGAGTGTGGGAGATTCTTCTCTGAACTCTCACTGAAAAAAGTAATATGAATTGCTCCAGTTTTCATGTGAATTCAACACTTAGAATTTTTTGTGGAGATTTCAGGCCAATATTTCTGAAAAACATTTTTCTTCCCTTGAATGGAATTGTATTGTACCTCATGCTTCACGTAAGACAGCCTCTGAGGATGACATTACACTACTTAGAATTATTTCCCTGAATGAGTAATAGATACAAGACATGGAATCCTATCAAAATACTAAGCAGAGGATGGGACTTAAGATATAAATGCAAGTTATGAACATAGATGAAATATATCGGCAATTCACACCCTCTGCCACTGCAAACAAGAATGGAGAGGTTAGCGCTCAATCACATCTCCATTCATTGCAGCAAGGCCAGAGAATTCCCTGGCATGAAAGGCTGGAAATTTTAGCACTCTTGATGCCAATGAAGCATCACTTGTGAAATGCAACTGGCTGGTGTTGAGTGACTTCAGTTCAAAGTATGTTGATATCCTTAGATTACAGATAGGAAAGAAATACTTCAGTGATCTATCTTGTATATTTTACTTCGCTGAAGAAATTAAATCCACTTATAACAGTTCACAACATAGCAAACTGTTATAAAAAGCCATATACTGCACCAGGAGAAAGTGGTATTAAACTTCTCTTTCATCTCTTCAACCTCCAGTGTTTTTTACACCAATCTGAACTCCCTATCTCCTTCAAGAAAACAACCATCATCCCAGTACTAAAGAAAAACCAGGCAGCGTGCCTTAACGACTATCATCCAGTGGCTCTGACATCCATCATTCTGAAATTCTTTGAAATGTTAACCATGGCACAAATCAATTCTGGCCTCCCAGATGGCCTGGATCCACTAAAGTTTGCCTTTCGCTGCAACAGGTCCACAGTAGACACCATCTCCCTGGCCCTGCACTCAACCCTGGAAAACTTAGGTAACAAAGACACCTATGTCAGACTCCTATTTATTGACTGTAGCTCAGCATTCAACAGCAGTATTCCGAATAAAACTCATCTCCAAACTCCGTGGCCTGGAGCTTGACTCCTCCCTCTGCAATTAGACCCTGAACTTTATAAATCACAGACTTCAATCAGTAAGGATAGGCAACAGCACCTCCTCCACGATCATTCTCAACACCTGTGTCCCACAAAGCTGTGTTCTCAGCCCCCTACTATACTCCTTCTACACCTATGACAGTGCAGCCAAATTCCCATCCAATTCAATTTTCAAGTTTGCTGGTGACATCACCATAATAGGTCAGATTTCAAACAGTGATGAGACGGAGTACAGGAACGAGATAGAGAGTCTGGTGAACTGGTGTGACAATAATAAGCTCTCCTTCAATATCAACAACATGAAGGAGATTGTCATTGACTTCAGGAAGCATAAAGGAGAACATACTCCTGTCTACAGCAACGGGAATAAAGTAGAAATGGTCAAGGGTTTCATATTTTTAGGTATCCAGATCACCAACAACCTGCCCTGGTCTCCCCATGCCGACATTATAGTTAAGAAAGCCCACCAATGCCTCTACTTTCTCAGAAGGCAAGGGAAATTTGGCATGTCTGTTTTGACTCTCACCAACTTTTATAGATGCAGCATAGAAAGCATTCTTTCTGGTCATATCACAACTTTGTATTGCTCCTGCTCTGTCCAAGACTGCAAGGAACTACAAAGGGTCATGAATGAAGACCAGTCCATCACTCAAACCAGCCTCCTACACATTGACACTGTCTACACTTCCAGCTGCCTCAGAAAAACAGCCAGCACAATTAAGGACCCCACACACTCCAGCACTCCAGTTATAATCTCTCCCAACTTCTTTCATTGGGGGAAAGATACAAAAGTCTGAGGTCACATACCAACTGACTCGAGAACAGTTTCTTCCCTGCTGCCATCAGACTTTTAAGTGCATCTACCTCACATTAACTTGATCTGTCTCTACACCCTAGCTATGACTGTAACATTACATTCTGCACTCTCTCCTTCTCTGTGAACGGTACGCTTTGTCCATATAGCGCGCAAGAAGCAATACTTTTCACCCTATACTAATACATGTGACAATAGTAAATCAAATCAAATCAAATATTACATATTTACTCTAGATGGGCCATGTTCAAAAGATTGTGTTTGACAATAAACAGGAATAATGTTGACACATCGTCTGGCTGTTGATTTAGGTAGTATCTTCATCCTTCATTTCCCCAGAATCAGGAGAGTTACCGTTCCATCTTCCCACCAATCACTTCTTTAACCATTTTGCCTTAGAGAGGGGGTGTGGTTTCTGTGTAAATGAACTGTTCACATTTGTACAGTCTTGCACCCTTGTATTTCTTTAAGGTAAGATAGCAGGAACTTAGAGGAACATTTTTTAACATGCAGTCCCTGGCTGCAAGGTTCTTCATTGAGACTGTGCATTTGTCTATAATCAGACAACAACCATCTGCACTCAAACAGCTTCATTAATGTAGTAAAAGATTCCAAGGTGTTTCACAAATGCTTTATCAGCTAGGATTTGACACCAAGATATCTAAAATGTTTCAGGAGAGAATGACCAAAAGCTTGGTCAAAGAGTCAGAATTTAACAACAATCTTAAAGAGCTAGGTCGAGATTTTATAGATTGAATTCCAGAGCTTAAAGCCGATAAAAGCATGGATGCTGATGATGGAGCAATGAAAGTTAGACCTATGCTATAGGTCAGAATTAGAGGAGTACAAATATTTCAGAGGTGTGTAGGGGGTGGAATAGTTTACATAAACAGGGAGGTTATGAGGCGAAGGAAGGATTGAAAATAAGGCTGGGAATTTAATACAAAGACTTTACTGGACTGGGAACCAATGGGTCAGCAAGCAGAGACAACAGAGGTGAACAAAGGTGTGGACAAAGATATAGGAAGAATTTAAAACAGAGATGAGGTGGAATGTCTTCTCTCAGTGGATTGTTCATCTATGAAATTCTCTTCCTCAGTGAACAGTGAAGGCTGAAGACTGAGTTCAACAGCTTTCTGATGGACAAAGGAGTCGAGGGTCAGGGGGCGCAGAAGGATTGTGAAGCTATGACAAAATCAGATCAGCCATAATTTAATTGAATGGCAGAGCAGGCTGAATGGCCCACTTCTGCTCTGATTTCTACTGATCTTATTGACAAGTTGGGAACTTTTGTGCCATGTATGCAACAAAACTGCAAACATACTTTTTAAAACAGGTTGATGAGTTCCTTTCCCATTTGCCAACACAGTTCGCTATTCATCTGTTTTGCTACATTTTCTTAACCTCCTGACTGCTTCTGTCTCAATATTTGGTAAAATCCAGAAGCTGTTACATTCAGCCAATAATAACATGGTAATACTAGACGCTAGTGTGTCCAGCAAGAGCTGTAATAACAGCAACTGACTACCGCATACGCCGATCAATCTTTGAACAATAGCACTATTGATGTTGGCTTTTTGATTTGGATATTACTTAGAAATAGAAGACATTGTTCACATTAATAGATTTTTTTTTGCAAATATTGCTTATCATGAATAAAATTGGTGACAGGTAGATGTAAATTATTATGTTTCTCAGGCACTTAAATTCAGGTTAGTCACATGATGAAAATAATTAGTAGAGTTTCCACTTTGGGCATAATGACTTAGACTTAGTTCCCCCTGTCAAAATGCAGGCAGCACGACTCCAGCACCAGCACCAGTCCATCGCAATGTCTTTCATTTTAGCCCAGGTGGTGTCCTGCTCTTGGAGATCTTCCTTAAATGTATTCTTTGGCCAGCCCTGTCTTGTTCTTCTGTCCGATGCAGTCCACTCTGGGAGGTGCAATACCAGTCCTGGAACCTCTCCACCATCTGACCCACCTTCTGTGGCACTCCATTTTAATAGTGATGCTGTCTCTCCATGCGATACCCAGCACCTTATGTGGGTAGCACTGGTAAAAGATGTATGTTTTATGTGACATGTCTTGCTGGCATGGATTATAGTTGTCACTAATATGGACATGTACAGATACAGCTTCTTGGCCATTTTGATAGTGTTCAATACGAAGACCATATGGGAGTGTTGGAAGACTGAAGCTTTGCCAATTTTTGTGTGGACATAGATCTCAATCTGCATCATCCTCCCTGGAAATGTTGTCTCCTAGGTAGGGGAAGTTGTTAATGTCATCAAGGTTCTGTTATTCTGTTGCTCGATGCTGACAGGGGAGCCTTATTGCCATCCAGGCATCATTGTCTTAGTATTCTTACAGCTGCTGTGCCACTATTTTCAAGATTAGTGGTCATATCTGAGTGCACATGTGATCCTTCAGCAAGGCAATGTCAACTGTGTAAACTTTGAGCGCATCACCCTTGTTTCCATTCAAACATAACCACATATCAGCAAGAATCTATAATGCACCAGTATAATCAAGTAGCATTTTAGAATGTTATTTACAAAAAAAAGTTGCTTCAAAAAAATTCCTTGATGTATTTTAAGTAAAAGTAAAGTTTATTTATTACACAAGTAGGCTTACATTCAAACTGTAATGAAGTTGCTGTGAAAATTCCCTAGTCATCACACTCCGGCGTCTGTTCGGGTACATTGAGGGAAAATTCAGCGTGGCCTATGCACCTAACCAGTCACTTGGTACACTTCGATTGATAAGGCTGAAAATGAGTTTAGTAAAGAAAATGATCATTTTAATCAGAAGGTTTAGTCCGCCACTTGTGAGTAACCTCATTTTAAAGGACTCAAAATGACTTTAAAGAGCTACACAGAACCATTTGCTAATTATATTGATGTATACTAGTCACTTTCTTTGTAATAAATAAATTATATTGACAAGCTTTTAAAAGGTGCTTATTCATGCTCTCACACCCCAACATTTCTTAATTATAAGAGCCTCCTTGAGGGTCCTGCATCAGAGTGCAATTAGTAGAAACTTGCAGTGGTGATTAATTTGATGTGGAGGCATTTGAATAGGACCTGTTTCTAGTATGATTCCTCTTTAACCTAGCACAAAGGTATTGGAAAATTGATTTGGGTTGAACATAACTTGAGCTGAAAATTCCACAATCGTTGTGGCTTTGCTGATGTTTTGCAGCTTGTGCTGAAAGAACCCGCAGAACTGAACAGAAGCTTCAGGCCACAGTAGTTTGAATCTAGAGATTTAACTATTTTGTCCTCTTAGTTACTCTTTTATTGCAAATCCATGCAACAAATTTTTTTCAGTGCAAACAACACATCAGTATTTTACATCATAATTGTTATCTGTGATTAGTAGATGGGAACGAGTATATTGCACAAGAAAATAACAGGCCATAATTTTCTGTAGACAGGTCTTTAACAGCATCTGCACTTAGTCAGACTTATCTTTATTTTTACTTATTAGTGTCACCATTAGATTTACATTAACACTGCAATGAAGTTACTGTGAAAATCTCCCAGTTGTCACACTCCTGTATGGATACACTGAAAGAGAATTTAGCATGGTCAACGGACCTAAACAGCATGTCTTTTGAACTGTGGGAGGAAACCAGAGGGAGCACCCGGAGGACACCCATGCAGACAAGGGGAGAATATACAAACTCTAAGCCAGAAATTGAACCCAGGTCCCTGGTGCTGTGAGGCAGCAGTGCTAACCACTGTGCCACCATTGTACCACCTATGATTGGATCTTTAATTTCTTTTGCATGCAAGTTGATGAAAGTGTGAGTTGATAATCTTATATAAAGGAAAATCAAGCACATTGGCCCTAATTAAATGGAACAAATAACTATGTATCTTCTTCATCAATCAGATTGAAGGATGATAAAATTGACAGCTCAAGAACTGAAATGGAAGTTTAATTAAAGTTGGTCAATGTTTAAAAGAGAAATAGAGAGGGAAAGAAAGATTGAATTAAGTGAAAAAGAAATAAAAGAAAATTGCACAAAAAATAATCTTCCATTTTAAAAAGTGTCTATTAACAAATAAATCTTGAAAGAACTGGATTTCATACTGATAATTCATTTTCACTTTCAGTGCTAGAGAGATTGTTTGGTAAGAATTAACCTCTTATCACATTGTAAAAAGAGTACTTTGATTGGAATGGACAGGACTTAACTTTCTGAGTGAGTTGACATTGTATCTATCACACAAATAGCAACTTTATCCCATTCAATGCACTTCAATGGTAAGAAGTGTGTGTTTTTGTGAAGCCAATAATGGAATTGGTAACTAGTAATGGGTTGAAAGGTTATGGGGAGAAGTCAGGAAAATGGGGATAAGGGTCATATCAGCAATGATTGAATGGTGGAGTGGAATCAATGGGCCAAATGGTCTAATCTAGCCCCTATATCTTATGAACTTACGAACTTATGAATTGTACATCTTGTGCAGCAATGTTTGAATATCTGTGCTTATCATTGCATCTTCCTCTCACCTAAAATTGCTGAAACATTTGCACTGATGAGCGCCATTACCCTGTTTTGACAGAAGATTCTGGTCCAATTAATTTAAAGGTCAACTGCGGCTCCATTTTTGCCTCTGAGTTATGAGGTTCTGGTTTCAAGTCCAACTCCACGGTTTGAGTATAAAAATCGATACTGGAGGAGTGTTGCATTGTTGGAGGTGCTGTCTTTCATATAAGCCATTAAACTGAGGCTCCGCCTGTCTGCTATGTTGGATCTAAAAGGTTCCGAGGAACTATTTAAATGAAGAGGTGGTACAGTGGTTGGCACTGCTATCTCATAGTGCCAGAGACTTGTGCTCTGTTCCAGTCTTGGGTGACTGTGTGGAGTTTGCATGTTTGGTTTTCCTTTGGGTGATCTGATGTCCTCCTACAGTCCAAAGATGTGTAGGTTAGGAGAATTATATGTGGGAGTACGGGAAAGGACCCGAGTGGGATCCTCTGTTAGAAAGTCGGTGCAGATTCCATGGGCCAAATTGCCTCATTCTGATTTTATGAAAAGTAGCAGAGCTATTCCTGGTGACCTGGCCAATATTTATCCCTCAATCAACACCATAACAGACAGATTATTTGGTCATTATCATGGTGCTGTTTGTAGGAGTTTGCTCTGTACATATCGGTTACCATGTTTCCTAATACAGCAGTGATGATATTTCATGAAATTACTTCATTGGCTGTAAATCATTTTGAGATGATTTTCGTGGTTATAAAAATTGCTATATAAAGGCAAGTCTTTTCTTCTTGTTTTCCTCTCCCCAGCAACATTGATAGTATATAATTTTTGACAGTTTTCCATATGAATGTGTATTCTGTGCTGGCAGCCTTCCAAGTATACAGGCAAACTAACTGTATTGTGTGGACTGAATACAGAGAAGGGCTCCTATTACGCCCTTCTCTGCAACCATTTTCTAAATCCACTTCCCCACATGAGATGCATTGAATTCACTAAATCCAGGGAAAATATTCGCTTTGTGATTTGAATGTGCTGCTGTGGAATACTTTTTGCACTAATGATCTTCACAAGGACCTTGGGAAGCAAAATCTCAGTGAGATTTTCAGAAATGTTTGTGCGTCCGATTATGGAGAGATCCAAATCAATGCTGACCACACAAAAGAAAACTGTTGATTAGAGTTTATTGCACAGCCTTTCATTTCCTTTCTATGCTATTAAAATTATCTGAGGAATATGTGACCTGGCATTGTAGCTTGTCCAATATTATTTTATTAATAGTCACATCTTAAGCTTGCAGTAGGGTCATTCCAAAATATTAGTGGATAGCTGAATTGGAAAATAATCTTCAAAGATGAGACAAAATTAGGCTTTTCAAAATCTAATTTTATATTTTCTACTTTGAATACGCTTATAAGAGTTTTCTTTTTGGATTCAGTTAAAAATGATATTACAGGATAGGAACATCATTTAGTCTCACTGATACACAGGACGATCAACAAGAAGTGTTAAATCAAGAAAAAAAATCAGCAAAATATAAATCTTCCAAATGGAAAATGGGTGTGGTTCTCAGTCATTGCTGAAGTACCATTCTTATGTTTGAGATGTTCGCAGTGCCCCTTTGTTAAAGTATAATATTTGTTCAACGTATCCATCCTTAATGAAAAAATAGGACTGTTTGTTTAACTGATTTATTGGCCAATAATACAACAGAGCTCAAAGCCTACTTATTGTTGATTTATTACTGAAACAAGCTTAAGATTTAATGCCACAACAAACCTTTTTGTTCTAATAAAGCTCTGGGGCATGGTATTTCCCTTCACTTGAAAGTGAGGATTTGCTGCTTACAGTTTCTGTTTCCTGGAGCAAACACCTCTCAAATTGATGGATCTGTCCTCTGAGGTTTTCTCTGAGGCATTACAGCTTTTTAAAATATTAATATGTGAGCACATTTAGCAGAAAGTAGCTAGTCTGAAAGTCTCCTGTGGCTGCTATACAGGTCACCGGAGACCTTCTGCCTCTCAAAGCAAAAGATTTAGTCTAAGTGTAGTATTAAGACAAGCTTTTGGATTTTACAGAATGACACTCATTTCCAGTCACATTTTCCGATGGAACTGCAGTAGTATTTTTCATATTTCTCTTTTGTTCATCTTGTTTCAGCATTTAGTTTGTGTACTGGGAGCAGAGATAAGGCAGAATGCACTGCGGTCTCAGATCTCAGCTCTACACTGATTAGGTAAGACTGGACGTCACATCTTGTTATAGTGTTGTATAGTTGCAGGATTCCCGCTGAGACTTGGATTAGGACATGCACTGATTCCATGGAGGGGAAAAAAACTTCAGATGGAGAAGTACACACAAGCAGTAATCAAGAATCAGATTATCGTTATTTTTAATGCAAATACAGGCAAGGTTTCAAATTCTAGCAGAGTCAACCTGCAGAAGTGAGCTGTATGTTCATTGCACAAACTGATGCATCTGTTTAAGGCAGTAGCAAAACAAAAAAATACACCCAGAGATAGAAGAGTTCTGAACAGTTAGAATCTATGAAGTGCAGGACAAGGCCATTCAGTTTATCGAGCTTGCACCAACAACAATCCCACCAAGGCCCTATCCCTGTAACCCCCACATATTTATCCTGCTAATCTCCCTGTCACTAAGGGACAATTTAACATATCAATCAACCTAACCTGCATATCTTTGGAGTGTGGGAGGAAACTGGAGCACCTGAAGAAAACCCACGCAGACAAAGGGAGAATGCAAACTCCACACAGATAGTGACCTGAGGCCAGAATTGAGCCCAGGTCCCTGGCGCTGTGAGGTAGCAATGCTAACCACTGTGCCACCATGTTGTCAAATCAAGATCATGGAGGTGATTCTCCAGCACCGCTTGCACAGGTGCAAATTCCTTTATGGCCGGAGATTCAGGCAAGAGTCTATAATGGCTATAAAAGGATTAGTGATGGGGTGATTGCAATTCTCTCCATCTCTGGTGACATAATCTGACAGAGACCAGATGTGATGACCACGCTGCACAGCTAGGAGACTATTGGTGGTCAGCGACATGTCAGTGCTGCACCCTGACAGTGCACTGTGGCAGTGGGGCAGGGCATGAAGGGGCAGAACATATAGGCAAGCCTATATTTGATTTGATTTGATTTCTTATTGCCACATGTATTAACATACAGTGAAAAGTATTATTTCTTGCGCACTATACAGACAAAGCATATCATTCATAGAGAAGGAAACGAGAAAATGCAGAATGTAGTGGTACAGTCATAGCTAGGGTGTCGAGAAAGATTAGCTTAATGCAAGGAAGGTCCATTCAAAAGTCTGACAGCAGCAGGGATGAAGCTGTTCTTGAGTCAGTTGGTATGTGACATCGGACTTTTGTATCTTTTCCCTGATGGAAGAAGATGAAAGAGAGAATGTGCGTGGGGTCCTTAATTATGCTGGTTGCTTTGCCAAGGCAGCAGGAAGTGTAGACAGAGTCAATGGATGGGAGACTGGTTTGAGTGATGGATTGGGCTATATTCACAACCTTCTGTAATTCCTTGTGGTCTTGGTCAGAGCAGGATACAACCAGAAAGAATGCTTTCTATGGTGCATTTGTAAAAGTTGGTGAGAGTCATAGCTGGCATGGCAAATTTCCTTAGTCTTCCAAGAAAGTAGACATGTTGGTAGGCTTTCTTAAATATTGTGTCGGCATAGTGGGAGTTTGCACATTTTAGCGAGGTTTAGTTGATATTGGCAATGGGACTGGCAGAGGGGAGTCTTAAAGGTTAATCTGAGATTGGGGCACCCTTTTAAAAAGTTCTCCGATCTCTTGGGAGCAGGCATTGTCGGCGTCACTAGGCCCCGACCTTCTCATTCATTGCACAAATTACTCCCCCCCGCCAAGAAGAGAGTATTGCAATGGGAATCATGCCAGCTGACCTGATGGGAATGGCACATTGTTTCCTGCCAGAGATGACACTTATTCATTTTTTTTGAGAATTGAGCCCCATTTTTTCAATCCTTACTTGAGGGCACCTGTTTTCAAGGTTTTATCTTGTTCGAGGTTTCCCAAACCCTTTGAGCTGTGCAACCTCTGGCAACCTCCCAACGGCATCAGGGATCCTAAACATTCTCATAACGTTGACGCTGCATTTTCTGTTGCTGTCTCACACACACACTCACCCCTCCTCACACATACTCATTCCCATCACACAGACACACACAGGCCCTCACACAGACACACACATTCACCCCCCTTTCTCACACACACCTCACCCCCCTCTCTCATACACACACACTCACCCCCTCTCTACACACACACACTCACCCCCCTCTCTCACACACACACTCACCCCCCCCCACACACACACACACAAACTCACCCCCTCTTTCACACACACACTCAACACTCGCACACACTCAACACCCCACACACAAGCTCACCTCCCCTACACACACGCTCACCCCCCCCACACATATTCACCCTTCTCTCTCACACACATGCCCACCCCCCCACACACACACTCACCTCCTCTCACACACACACCCATCCCCTCACACACACACACACACACACACACACTCACATAGACACACACCTCACACACGTGTTCACCCCCATATATACACCCTCACCCTCCTTTCTTGCACATACACTCACCCTCCTCTTTCACACACATACACTCACCCTCCTCTTTCACACACATACACTCACCCTCCTCTTTCACACACATACACTTACCCCCTTTCTCACCCACACATGCACCACCCCTCCTTCACACACATGCCTCACTGAGACCCAACACCCACTCTCTCAGACACACCTTCCGGAGGCCTCACACACCTTTTGCTGCCCCTTTTTGCCACCAGCTCCATTCTCAGGATCAATTCTCACTGATGGCTGTGGGCCTTTCCACCCAGCAACAACGATATGGAATAAGTCAAATGGGCCAGTTAGACAAAAGCCTCTCAGATCACTGGATTTATCCAATGCTCAAAGAGGCCTTGCTCTGGCCAATTTCATCACTGTAATTATTTGTCATAAGTCTGTAGACCCCAGTTTGGGAAGTCCTGATCTAGCTAATCAGAGTTATAGATTCAGGTTGTTATTCAGTTGCCTGCAGAGAAATCAAAGCAGTCTTGCATGCACTTGTATATCTGTCTGTTTTGTTTGTTTTTATTCAAAGAAATCAATCAAATTTTTATCTAGTGTTGGTGAGGATGATTTCAGTGCATGCAGAAGCTAAGGCAAATTTAACCATAAAATTAATCAATTTACATCTAGGAGAGAATTGGTTGTCTTAGGTCTGAAAAGTAAGTGGTATTCAAGCCTGTTGTACATTGTGTGAATGTGGTGCCTACTGTTCCACATTGAAAGTGGTGCAGGAAGTAATGCCTTGACTGTCAACTCTGTTAAAAACAAAGGTGATTTATTCGACCTAAACATGCAAAATTGAAGTTGCTTTTATGACTTTAAAAATAGCTAATTATCTAATATTTTAAGTTTGAACGTTTAATAAAACAACGGAGTACTTTTGCTTAAAAGAATTAACATTATCCAAATGAAGTAACATTAATCTAAGACAAATACTTTTGCAAAAAGTAACATGATTTTACTTTTTAAGAAGTTGAATTGCTTTAGAAGAGGTGGGGATCATTCTGAACTTTGACACTTGGCAGAGTTGAACTGTTGATAGAATGAGTTTTATCTATGTTCCATTGAAGTTGAGGGTGAAAATGTTGTAGTTGCTACAAAGGGCTGGCATTCATTCTCTTAGCAACTGTCTAATCTGGGCAATTGAAAATGACCCACACTGTGCCATTTATTCTTTTATTTTATTTGGAGAAAAATCATTTACTTGTGGTGCAATATTTTGGCAATGTCCTTCAACACTGTGAAAAGACCTCTACCGCACTGACACACACTGTGTGTAGGAAATTCCTAATTAAGGCTTGAAGCAATAATGGCCTGAATTTTACCCAGACCATGTGCCCGTGTTCAGCAGGCCCAGAAGTGATGCGAGATCCACTGCAATTAGATCTCATTCTTGGTTTCCCGGAGTGGGTTGGTGGGTTAAGGGTAAGGCTGGCATGGGTTAGCATGTAGAGGGTGGGTTTGTGAAAACACCTTTGTTCTTTCAGGAGCGGAGAAGCCATAATGCTTTAGAACGCAGATGAACTGGTGGTTGGGTGTCCCATCTCCTGATCCTGTTGCAAAATAAGGAGGCAATCTTTGAATTAGCTTACAATCATGATATTTGGTCTACAGGTCGTGGGAAGCCAGGGATCTCAGAGGATGGTAAGAGTCAAGTGGACAAGGAAGACACTGGGGGCGATGGGTATATAAGGTGTAGGACAGTAGCATTTGGAATGAGATGTTTATAGCAATAGTCCCCAGTAGTCCCCATTCCTTGACCATTCACAATGCCTGACTGAATCAGTTGTCCATTGAGGCAGCAATCGGAGTGCATGCATTGTGACTTTGTAATAATGTTTGCCACTGACATTTTCTCTTTCCTCAGGTGAGCTATTCTTATGACATGCTGCAGACCCCGAGGACCTTCCCTTGACCCCCTGGTGGGAGTTATGGATAGACACACCCGTGTCACATCCAAATCACCATTCCCACATCCATTTCACAGAGCAGCACTCTAAATACTTCCTGAAATGCCATTCCTGCCATGATCTGGATCTTTCACTCTTGGGTAAGTCACTTTTTCAGCTTAATTAAAACTGTCTGTCAGATGCTCCTTTCACTTTTAAATATATATAATGACAAGCTTTGAAAATGTATGCTTCAATAAACACCTTCACACTGTAACAGTCTGTACATCTAAGATCTCATGTAGCAATATAAGAATTGCTAGGCAAAAAAGATCAAGGTCCATCTAGTTGGCCTTCAGCTATCCAGTAGTCATGTGACACAATGATAATAGTTATTGATTAATCATAGCAATCACTTAGTCTGCAACAAAATCAGACATGAAATGAAGAGTACTTAAAGCAGGGGAAGGATTTAAAGGACTACAAAGCAAAGTCACCTCTTCATCCAAAGCATGCCATGGTTCAAATTACTGATATGATATTTGAAATTGATATTTTAGGAAAAAAAGCAATCTAATTTGCAGTTGGTTGTTGGATTGACCATCCTAAATTGCCCTTAGTGTCCCGAGATGTGTGTTAAATGGATGAGAAATGTGCAGGGTAGGGAAGGAGAAAGGGTCTGGGTAAGACACTCTGTCAGAGGGTCAGTGTAGACTCAATGGGCCAAAAGGCCTCCTTCTGCACTGTAGGGTCTGTACGATATGAATTAACATTATCAATTCCTTTGTGTCCCTTGGAAGTTTGTTTCATTGTTTTAACATTCAGTCACTTAAATACGAGAGGAATTGTAACAGCGAAGGGCATGTAGATTTAGGTCTGGATGGGGGAGGGGGAATGGTTTAAATGCAGCTAAAGTATCATCATATCTGGAAGCCAGTTCCAATGCTCCAACTTTCTGGCTTAACTCAGGCACATTCAGTGACATGGGAGGCAATTTAGTAATTTGGTTGTTAGATGTTTTTACGTGGATTAAAATTAACATGCATGTGTTTCCCAAGCCATCTGAAACATACTAGTGAAACAAAGGCAAGAATACTGAGCTGCCATTCATGGGACTTATTAAAAGTCAGGCAACACACCAATTTACACTTTTACTTTATACTGGGAAAGGAATTGTTGAGAGTGCCTATGATCAGAAGCTAATTTCTGCATGTTGGAGGCAGTGAGATTCAAGATCAGGATGGGTCATGCCTTGGCTGTTTTGGATTAGATCTTTGATGTCTACCAGCTGCAGTTTGTAGATGGGCTGGCAATCAAACAGGTTGTCCTGTTTTGCATCGAGCATCTTGAGTGATGTTGGAGCTGCATTCATCTGGCAAATGGAAAGAATTCCATCACACTCCTGACTTGTTCCTTGTAGATGGTGGGCAGGCTTTCAGGAGTCTGGAGGAGAGTTACTCACTGCAGCAGCCCTAGACTCTGACCAGCTCTTGTGGCTACATTATTTGTATGGCTAGCCCAATTCACTTTTGGTCAATGGTAAACTGCGGGATGTAGATAGTAGAGAACTCAGTGATGGTAATGTCATTGAATGTCAACACATGATGGTTAGATTCTCTCTTGTTGGAGATGGTCATTGATTGGCAATTTTGTGAGCCAAATGTCTTTTCTCAGCTCAAGCCTGAACATTGCTGCATTTAGACATGGACTGCTTCAGTATCTGAGTAGTCACAAATGGTACAGAACATTGTGCAATCATCAGTGAACGTCCCCTTCTCTGACCTTATGATGGAAGGGAGGCCATTGGTGAAGCAGCTGAAGATTGTTGGATCTAAGACACTATCCTGAGGAACTTCTGCAATGATGTCCTAGCACTGAAATGATTGGTCTCCAATCATCACAACTGAAAAAGCTCCTCAGAAGCTGATATCTCTTCACCAGATTCCCGTTATTTACAAGCTCAATTCTATTTCTAAAAGTGCTTCAGGTACAAAGTCAGAATCCAAAGTGTCAGTAGCTGTGACACTTCTCAATATATATACAGGTGAGACTCACTAATTGGGAAAACAATCATTACCTCAATCAGGGAGCTCCTACTCCAAGAGGTCAACCTCAATGGCATTGTTGAGGCCATTACAACAGCCATCTTCATTTGTGCTAGGAATGACTTCAACTAGCAGAAATATTTCCCCCAATTCCCAGTTTTGCTAGGGTTCTCTGATGTTTTTCTCGGCTAAATACTGCCTTGATGTCAAGGACACCACTCTCATCTCACCTCTGGAGTCTGGCTCTTTTATTCCATGTTTGAACCAAGACTGTAATGAGGTCAAGAGCTGAGTGATCCCAGCAAAGTCCAAACTGAGTGGGATGTGAGCAGGTCATTCCTAAGAAGCCACTTGACTGCACTATTGATGACTCCTTCCATCACTTTACTGATAGTGGAGAGTAGACTGATAGGGCAGGAATTGGCCGAGTTGGCTTTATCTTGCTTTTTGTGTACAGGACGTTGCTGGGCAATTTTCCACAATATTGAAGTTAGACAATGAGACCATAGAAGTGGGAACAGGAGTAGGCCATTCAGCCCTTCAAACTTACTGTGCCATTTAATAAGATCATGGCTGATCTAACACTCACTAATTTCACTTTCCTACTTTCTCACCACAACCTGAGTTCCCATACGATCAAAAAGCTACTTCAGCCTTGAAATGATTCATGGACTCGACAAAGAATTCCAAAGATTCACCATTCTTTGAGAGAAGAAATTCTTCCTCAAATCCATCTTAAATGAGCACCTCCTTATTCTGCGACTGTGCCCTCGAGTCCTACACTCCTACACTCTGGAAACATCCTCCCAACATTTACCCTGTCTAACATCTTCAGAATCCTATATGTTTCAATCATATCATCACTCATTCATGTACTGGAATAACTTGACTAGGGGTATGGCAATTTGTGGAACACAAGTCTTTAGTACTATTACCGGAATATTGTCAGGGTCCATTGCCTTTGGAGGGTGCGGTCCTTTCAGCTGTTCCATGATATCACATGGAACAAATAGAATTGGCTGAAGACTTGCATCAGTGATGCTGGGGACCTCTGGAAGAGGCTGACATGGATCATCCACACCACACTTCTAATTGAAGATTGTTGCAAATGTTTCAGCTTTATCTTTGGCTGTGTTCCCCTATCATTGATGATGGGAATATTTGTGGAGTGTCCTCTGTCAGTGAGTTGTTTAATTGTCTATCACCATTCATGACTGACGTGGTAGGATGGCAGAACTTAGATCTGATCCACTGGTTGAGGGATCACTTAGCTCTGTCTATACATGCTGCTTATATTGCTCGACATGCAGATGGCCCTGCGTTGTAGCTTCACCACGTTGATATATTATTTTGTATATGCCTGGTGCTGTTGGAAATGTAGAAACTAGAAGTAGGATTAAGCCATCCGGCCCTTTGAGCCTGCTCTACCATTCATTTTTACCATGGCTGATTATCAAATTCAATACCCCTTCCCCCTTCCCCCCATATCACTTGATTCCTTTAGCACCAATAGCTATAACTAACTTCTTCTTGAAATAGACAACATTTTGGCCTCAACCGCTTTTTGTGGTAGTGAATTCTGATACCGCATGATGACATTCTGGTATGGCATGGGACCCGGGTTCAATTCTGGCTTTTGGTCACTTTCTGTGTGGAGTTTGCACATTCTTTACGTGTCTACGTGGGTTTCCTCCGGGTGCTCCGGTTTCCTCTCCCACTTCAAAGAAGTGCGGTTTAGGTTGATTGGTCAGGTAAATTGACACTAGTGTCAGGGGGATTAGCAGGAGAAGTATGTGGGGTTACAGGAATAGGGCTTGGTTGGGAATATGGTCGGTGTGCAAACTCGATAGGCTGAATGGCCTCCTTCTGCACTGTAGGGATTCTATGATTCTCTGAATTCCACAGATTCACAACCCTCTGGGTGAAGAAATTCATCCTTACCTCAGTTCAAAAAGATTTACCCTTTTTCCTCAAACTATGATGCTCTTATGCTCAAACTATGACCCCTCTATGACCCCTATGTTTGGACTCCTCCACCACTGGGTACATTCTTTTTGAATCTACCTGTCTAACCCTGTTAGAATTTTATAAGTTCCTATGAGATTCTCTCTCAGTCTTCTAAACTCTAGTGAATATAATCCTAACCAATTTAGTCACTTGGTAAACCTTCGCTCTAGTCCCTCTATCGCAAGGACATTCTTCCTCAGATAAGGAACCAAAACTGCACACAAAAGTCCAGGTGTGGCTTCACCAATGCCTTATACAATTGCAACAAAACACCCCTATCCAAACCCTCTTGCTATGAAGACCAACAAACCATTCGCCTTCTTTGCTGCCGGCTGTGCCTGTGCATTTACTTTCAGCAACTGATACAGGAGGACACCAAGGCCTCACTGAGTATCCACCTCTCTCACCTTACACCCAATCAAGTTATAATCTGTTTTATTATTGCTACCAAAGTAGATAACCTCACATTTATTCACAATGTATGTGTCTGCCATGCATACGCCCACACACTCAGCCTGTCCAATTCACGCTGAAGTACCTCTTCATCCTCCTCACAGCTCACCCTCCCACCCAACTTTGTATCACCTGCAAATTTGGAGGTAATACATTCAGTTCCCTCTTCTAAATCAGGTGGGGTCCTAGCACAGATCCCTGCGGAACCCCACTGATCACTGACTGCCAATCAGAAAAAGTTCCACTTATGCCAACTCTTTGCTTCCTATCTGCTAACCAGCTTTCTATCAATGTTCCTAGCATGCCCTCCTGCATCTTCGTTGAGCCAGTGTTGATCGTCCGACTTTCTGGTAATGGTAAAGTTGGGGGATATGCTGGGTTATGAGATTGCAGATTGTTGTTGAGTACAATTCTGCTTTACTGATGCCCACAATGCTTCATGGATGCCCAGCCTTGAGTTGCTAGATCTGTTTGAAGTTCATATCATTTTGGTCATACCAGACAACTTGATGGAGGGAGTCGTCAATGTGAAGATAGGATTTCCTTACCACAAAGGCTGTGTGGCAATCACGCCTCCCGGTCAGGGAGAGATGCACCTGCGTCAAGCCAGTCGGTGAGGATAGGGTCAGCTAAGTTTTTTACTTTTATTGGTTCCCTCATTATCAGCTGCAGACCTAGTCTAGAAGCTCTGTCTTTTAGAACTTTTTCAACTTGGTTTGTAGCCTCTCTTGTGATGGACATGAAATCTCTCATCCAGATTACATTCTTGACCTTGTCACTTTGACACAGGTGAGGTCCCTGAGGTTTGGAGGATAGCGAATGCGGTACTGTTATTTAAAAAGGGTAGCAGGGATAACCCAGGTAATTATAGGCCAGTGAGCTTGAAGTCCGTGGTACGGAAGTTGTTGGAGAGGATTCTTAGAGATAGGATGTATGTGCATTTAGAACGGAACAAACTCATTAGTGACAGAGAGCATGGCTTTGTAAGAGGGAGGTCGTGCCTTACAAATTTGGTGGAGTTTTTTGAGGAGGTGATAAAAACGGTTGATGAAGGAAGGGCTGTGGATGTCGTCTATATGGATTTTAGTAAGGCGTTTGACAAAGTCCCTCATGGCAGGTTGGTTAAGAAGGTTAAGGCTCATGAGATACAAGGAGAGGTGGCTAGATAGGTAGAGAACTGGCTTGGCCACAGGAGACAGAGGGTAGCGGTCGAAGGGTCTTTTTTCGACTGGAGGTCTGTGACCAGTAGTGTTCCGCAGGGCTCTGTACTGGGACCTCTGCTATTTGTGATATATATAAATGACCTGGAAGTAGGTGTAACTGGTGTTATCAGCAAGTTTGCGGATGACACGAAGATGGCTGGACTTGCGGATGGCTATGAACATTGTTGAACAATGCAACAGGATGTAGATAGGCTAGAAAATTGGGTGGAGAAATGGCAGATGGAATTTAATCCAGATAAATGCGAGGTGATGCATTTTTGAATAACTAATGTAGGGGGGAGCTATACAATAAATGGCAGTGCCATCAAGAGTATAGAAACACAGAGCGACCTAGGTATGCAAGTCCACAAATCCCTGAAGGTGGCAGCACAGGTGGAGAAGGTGGTGAAGAAGGCATATGGTATGCTTGCCTTTATAGGGCAGGGTATAGAGTATAAAAGCTGGAGTCTGATGTTGCAGCTGTATAGAACGCTGGTTAGGCCACATTTGGAGTACTGTGTCCAATTCTGGTCACCAAACTACCAGAGGACATGGAGGCTTTCGAAAGAGTGCGGAGAAGGTTTACCAGGATGTTGCCTGGTATGGAGGGTCTTAGCTACGAGGAGAGATTGGGTAGACTGGGGTTGTTCTCCCTGGAAAGATGGAGAATGAGGGGAGACCTAATAGAGGTGTATAAAATTATGAAAGGTATAGAGAGGGTGAATAGTGAGAAGCTTTTTCCCAGGTTGGAGGTGACGATCACGAGGGGTCACAGGCTCAAGGTGAGAGGGGCGAGGTATAACTCCGATATCAGAGGGACGTTTTTTACGCAGGGGGTGGTGGGAGCCTGGAATGTGCTGCCAAGTAGGGTGGTGGAGGCAGACACACTGGCATTGTTTAAGAATTACCTGGATAGTCACATGAGCAGCCTGGGAATGGAGGGATACAAATGAATGGTCTCGTTGGACCATTGAGCGGTGCAGGCTTGGAGGGTCAAAGGGCCTGTTTCCTGTGCTGTATTGTTCTTTGTTCTTAGTTTTGTGCTTCCTCCAAGTGGTGTTCAATATGGAGGTGAGCTGATTCATCAGCTGAACAGAGGTTTCTTTGCTCATGTTTGACCTGATACCATGAGACTTCATGAGGCCAGTGTTGAAAGCTCCCAGAACAACTCCCTTCCAACTGCGCCGCCACCTCTGGTGGTTTGTCATGTCAGTGGGTCATGGCATACCCCAGAATGGTAATGGTAGGGCCTGAGACATCATCTTTGAGGTATGATTCTGTGAGTAAGTCTTTGTCAGAATGTTGCTTGACTAGTTTGTGTGATAGCTCTCCCAATTTTGGCACTAGCCAACATTAGTTTAAAGACATGACATAAGGGGACAACTTAAATTCATCAAAGTGAACGTTATGGCCCAGGAAGAAACTTGCATTTCCAAGCTTTGAGAAAGACTGTCAAAAGCATGCGCTGTAGCTTGGAAACATCAAAAGATTTCCCAGCAAATCATGAAAAGCCGAGCAGAGACAGTTGAAGCTCAAACTTTTAAAACCAGTGATATAATATTTGACAGCTCTGCCAGATGAACTATCGAAGGCTAAGTTTAATGGGTCTTATTGTGTCAAAAAGAGACTCCCTGAGATAAATAGAAGAGAACAACGAATGTACATAGGTTGAAACGGTATTCTCTTAGTGAGTCAGCCAGTCAGTATACTGCAAATAGTAAAGAAGGAAAATGGTGAAATGAATACACTTGAGGATTCAAGTGATGAGTCAGATTGAAAAACCGAACCTCCAGTAATGGAATTAGCCAATATTTAGAAAAATTATATGGAATATTAAACCATCTTCCGGAGAAGTCTCAGGGTGACATGGCCACACTGCTATAAAAAGTATGAGTCAGTGTGTATAGATAGATGAGGGCCAACTTCATTAGGTTTTCATGAAGTTGATGTAGGAAATGTCATGCTCATCAAACAAAACTCTCCCCGGCTCCAGTCAGAGAGGAAATTAAATTTATGCTGAACCATGATATCATTGAGCCTGTCAAAGTAGCTGGAATTTTTCAGTCATGCTGATATGAGGGATCACTCCAGTTTTGCATTGCTTATAAGAAAATTAATGCTGTAGCAAAAATTGATTCTCATCCAATTCCCAAGTTTGAGGATTGCATTGATAGAATTCAAAATTCAGGCTTTGTTAGCAAGATCAGTTGGTTAAAAGATTATTGAAATGTTCCATGAACAGATCAAGCCAAAGAAATCTCTGCTTTCATAACCCCAAAAAGCTTGTACCAGTGTGAAGTTTTGCCATTTGCAATTAAGAATGCACCAACCACCTTTCAAAAATTAATAAACCAAGTAATTGCCAGAATACACAACTGTGTAATATATATTGATAAGCTATTGGTCTACAGTAACACTTGGGAAGGACATGTGACAATAGGGACATGTAGCAAAAAGCATGTATAAAAATGTTAGAAAGATACATCTAAAGGCACTGCATGTGAATTCATGGAGCATTCACAATATTGATGAATTAACAATGCAAAGTGGTATACATTGTATGAGTTAAGAAGCAACAAGGGACCAAAAGCATTTATGATAGTTGTCAATAGGCCTTCAAACAGTCATAGTATGGTAGGGGGTGGCATTAAACAGGAAATTCAAGATGCAAATAACAAGGATGATACCGTAAGTATGAATGGCTTCTATCTATGTATAGATTGGATAAACCAAGTTAACAATAATACTGAGGTGGATGAGTTCTTGGCATATATATATATGTATTTTAGACCATTACGTCAGGGAACCAAGAATGAACAGGTTATCCTAAATTTGTTACTGTGTTGTGAAAAGTAGTTCATTAATAATTTTGTTGTGAGGAATCCTTTAGGGAAGAGTGACCATAATATGTTGGAATAGTTCATTAGAATGGAAAGTAAAGAAGTCCAATCCGAAATGAAGTCCTAAATCTAAACAAAGGAAACTATGAAGGCATGAGGGGTGAGTTGGCTAAGATAAATTGGGGAATTTCATTAAAAGGCATCATGGTAGATAGGCAATGGTTAAACAAATCTGGAATTATAAGTCTAATGACCATTGTTGATTGTTGTAAAAACCTATTTGGTTACTAATATCCTTTGGGGAAGGAAATTTGTCATCTTTTTCCAGTGTGGCCTACATATGATTTCAGTTCCACAGTAATGTGGTTGATTCTGAAATGTCCTTAGGGATGGACAATAAATGTTTGCCCAACCAGCGACGCCCTCATCCCATGAATGAATAAATAAAACAAAATTGTCACAATTGATGCTCCGTGGAACATTCTATCCAAGGTAAAAAGACATCCTCACAATGACTTGCAATGTCATTATGTTCCTTCTTGAGCTGAGCTCCATTCTCTCTGCAATCATATACTGTGTCCACGGGAAACCTGCAAGATTAGGAAAAAATGACATGGAACAAATCCCATAATTTAAAAATCCTGAGAAATGAAGTCAGTTATAGAAATGGATGGTGTCACGAATGGAAGTGCTGCACTTACTTAATACTTCATCATATCTTCAAAATATCTCCAAACCACTTCACAGAGAATGAATTACTTTGAAATATAGTGACAGTTGTTGGGTTTTGATTTCAACAAAGTGCAAATGCAGGGAGTGAAGACAGCAAGTAGGAATACTGAATGACAAGAGACTAATAATAGTAGTATTGACAAAATCAAAACAGGAAAGATTGCAACAAGACAGAGAGTCAAGAGGGATCATGAACAGGCATGGAAAGATCAAAGTTAAACACTTATGTATTACCTCACTTAGATTTATAATGGGACCTGCATCTGTGAAGTCAGCTTTCCCATTTGTATGTATTTGTGCATTTGTATATTTGTGAGAACAAGTTCTTATTGATAGATTTGTCATTGAAGCCTGCTGACTTTCATCAGAATATTTGGAATGCAAAATTCAGCGCTGTAAAGTCCTTTGGACTACACCATCTTGGCATGGCAGCTGCAGTCTGGGCTGGCTGGTGACACATGACATAGCAAGGTCATGGCAATGATGGGAGGACAAATTATTTGTGAATTTGAGAAAGGACTGGAGATTCTTGCTCCATGAATCCTACATCACATTCCGGAATGGCATCTCAGAAATCCTAGTAATCTGCTGGAGCACAGATTGCTCCACTGCTGTGGAACATTGCAAGCCCATTTGGCAAGGTTATCTGCAGCCATGGTGACAGAAATAAAGCCTGCATGATAGCAACCTGAACTTTCCCAGAACCAGTAGAAGCTGAGACATCAGCTATCAGATGATGCATTATGTTTGGGCCTGGAGTACTACCCTCTAATTATGAGCAGTGCCAGTATCTGAGCTAGTCACTGCAGGTATGAGATTGAGTAAAGTTACTTTCCCATCATCAGTCACTTGCTCCGCTTGGACATTACACGGTCTGGCAGGGTGACATTTGTCGAGTATCTGAAAGAGGGAAGGCACGAGGGTTAAGTTGAGGTGAGGGAAGGGGGAGATGTACAAAGCAAGGGGGCCATTCTTACAGAATCTGCAACTTTTAATCAGAAAAGGGTTGAGAAGGAAGTAGAACCTGGGAACATGGATTATGTGTGAAATTGCTTTCATCTTCAATATATTCAGCCTTGTTGCTAACTCAGCAACACTCCAAAGATGGTTAACATAATCTCCTCAATAAGGGGAAGGGCATCCATCCACACGTGTCCCTTGATGATTAAGTACTGTTGATGATCCACATAGATACAGTTATGTTGTCTTTGTCAGTTTGCATGATCAACTAAGAGCTGTGCGCAGGCAGTGATAGACATGCCAACTAACAACTCTGAGCTCATCTTCCAACAAGCAAAAATAATGTAGTTGTACCCATGTGGTTTTTCACAAGTTCAAGGTCTTTTCTGTAGAAGATATGGTGTTCATATTGATTCCATATCCTGTGCTTTGGTTAACACCTCTGAAATCCACTAATCTAGTTTTGATGGGGAAAATATTGTGATTCAAATAGGAATTAGATAGTAACCATTCACTTCCATTTGCCAGAAATTGAGTTTTGTTCTTTCATTTTCTCCAGTATGAGACATGTAGATAGATATTCTGGTGACTGCATAGTCTTTTATGTTTGCCCATCCTTAAATAAAGAGATGTGTGAATTCCTTAGATAGCTGTGGGTATTGATGTTTAATTAGGTATTCAGCTGAGACATTGACACTGAGGGCATTAGGCACTGAATGCCTTTGAATGAGGGAACCTTCCCCACTGTTGACCCTTCCCCCCCTCCCTGCCCAGAACCCACAGACAACCTTAGCAAAAATTTGCTATTTGGGTTTCCCACAAGGTAAGTCTCCCACCCATTTTGTGTTTCAAAAAGTTAGGAAGCGATGAAAAGAAATTGGAGTAACACTATCGAAGATGTCATTAGCATGGTAGTGCATGGTGGCACAATGGTTAGCGCTGTTGCCTCACAGTGCCAGGGACCAGGTTTAATTCCAGTTTTGGGTGAATAGTTATGTGGAGATTGCACATTCATGTTGGGTCTATGTAGGCTTCCTCTGTGTACTCCAGTTTTTTTCCCATAGTCCAAAGATGTTCAAGATAGATTAATTTGCCATTCTAAATTGCACCTGACTGTGTTCAGAGATGTGTAAATTAGGTGGATTAGCCTTAGGAAATAGATGGGTTATGGGGGTAAGGTGGGGTGGGGAGCAGTACTGAATAGGATGTTCTTTCAGAGAGTCGGTGCAGACTTTTGATTTGATTTGATTTGATTTATGATTGTCATATGAATTATTATAGCGTGAAAATTATTTCTTGCGCTATGCAGACAAAGCATACCATTCATAGAGAAGGAAACGAGAGAGTGCAGGCTGTAGGCTACAGAGAAAGATCAACTTAATGCAAGGTAAGTCCATTCAAAAGTGACAGCAGCAGGGAAGAAGCTGTTCTTGAGTCAGTTGGTACATGACCTCAGACTTCTGTACCTTTTTCCCGCAGGATGAAGGTGGTGTGTCAGGTCTTTAATTATGCTGGTTGCTTTGCCGAGGCAGTGGAAAGTGTAGAAAGAGTAAATGGGTGGGAGGCTGGTTTGCATGATGGATTGGGTTACATTCATGACTTTTGTCGTTCTTTGCGGTCTTAGACTGAGCAGGAGTCATAGCAAGTTGTGGTACAACCAGAAAGAATGCTTTCTATGCTGCTTCTGTAAAACTTGATTAGAGTCATAGCTGACATGCCAAATCGCCTTAGGCTTCTGAGAAAGTAGAGGCATTGGTAGGTTTTTTTAACTATAGTGCTGGCATGGGGGGACCAGGTTTTTGTGATCTGGATACCCAAAAGTTTGAAGCTCTCAACCCTTTCTACTTCATCCCCATTGATGTAGACAGGGACATGTTCTCCTTTATGCTTCCTGAAGTTGATGATAATCTCCTTCATCTTGTTGACATTGAGGGAGAGATTATTGTCGCCATACCAGTTCACCAGATTTTCTATCTCATTCCTGTCCAAATGATGGAGTAAGTAGCCTCTTTCTGAACTGTAGGAATTCTATGAAGAAGTAACTTGTGTGAATAATTTATAGGTCTCTTAATAGAGTATACAGAAGAAATAAATGGACCATAAAACAAAATTCCTGCAATCATCATGGGTGATTTTAATCTACATGTTGATTGGCAAATCAGATTGGCAAAGGTAGCCTGGAAAATGCATTCAAAGAATGATTTCAAACAATTTCTGAGACAAGTACATTCTTGTGCCAACCAGGGAGCTAGTTGTTTGAGTTCTAGTAATAAACAAGGAACCTTTAGATGACAACAGTCATGACATATAGAATTTCACATTCAGTTTGAAGGGAAGAAGAGTGGGTCTAAGGCCAGTGTTTCAATCCCGAATAACGGTTTTAAGAGTATGAAGGCAGAGCTAGTTAAAATGAACTGAAAATGAAACAAGGTTAAAAGGTAGGATGGTGGAGATGCAGTGGCAGATGTTAGGGTGATCTTAAAACTCTCAGCAAAGATGTATTCCAGTGATAAAGAAAGACTTTTTGAGAAGGCTAAGTTAAGGATAGTAACAAATTGAAAGAAACACTATATAAATTGACAAAGTTTAGTGGTCAATCAGAAGACCAGTCAGATTTAAGAACCAGTAAAGAATGGCAAAAAAACGAGTAAGAAAATAGAATATCAAAGAAACGTAGCTAGTAATAAAAAAGATAGTAAAAGTTTCCACAGATCTTTAAATAGGAAAAGAGTAACTAAATTGAGTGTTGGTCCTCCAGAGAGGGAGCCTGGGGAAATACTAATGGAAAACAAGGAAATTGTGAAGACATTGAACAGGTACTCTGTGTCTATCTCCACTGCAAAAGACTTAGAAAAATTCCCAAAGATACTTGAAAATCATGAAGTGAAAGTGAGAGCGGAACTTATGATTAGAAACAGCAGAGAAAAGGTGTTGGAAAGGTTGACAAGTCCCTAGGACCAAATGGCCCACATTCTAAGGTCTTAAAATAAGTTTCTGCAGAGACAGTAAATGCACAGATGTAAACCTGCCAAAATTCTTTAGATTCTGGAAGCGTCCCAGCAGATTAGAAAATATCCGAGGAAGGAGTGAAAATTAGGCTAGTTAGCCGAACATTTGTTATAGGAAAATTGCTAGAATCCATTATTAAGGAGGTTATAACAATATATTTAGAAAATTATAATGTATTCGGGTGTGGTCAACATGGATTTGTGTTCGGGACCAGAAACTCCAAGGTATATTTGAGCCTAGAACCCAACTTTTACATTTGATTTTGGCATTAGGGTGAGCATAACTTGTTTTGCTCAGGTATGTTGAAATTGACCCACTAGGAAGCTTTTGTCAAAACAAACTTTATTTAAGAATACAGAATATAAGAAAACGTTTAGCAATTTTAATACTTAAACCTGGCTATTTCTATTTTTCCAATTTAGCAGTATACCACCACAGACATAAATTCCTTCTTTAGCACAGTAAGAAGTCTCACAACACCAGGATAAAGTCCAATGGGTTTATCTGGAATCATTAGCTTTTGGAACAATGCTCCTTTATCAGGCAAGTGGAGGTTAGTTCACAAACATGGCATACATAGGCAAAAACACAATTGCAAGATCATTACAGATTCTTTAGTACAGAAGGCAGATATGTTCACATGGATATTAGGTTCCCAGCCTTTTAGCACCTCTGGACAGAGATCCAAACAACAGTTTCCAGAAAAGGATATATCCTCAAATAGCAGAACTTCAGAGAAGTAAACTTAGTCTCTAGCAGTTCCCAGTCCTCAGACTTCAGAGACAGAAAGGTCTATCTCTCTCTGTAGCAACCAAACAGCAACTTCTCAGAGAAAGACTTATTTCCTGACAGGTTCCAGTCTCCAACATCAGAAGGGAAAAGAGAGGCATTGCTCTTTAACAACTCAAAGCAGCATCTAAACATCAACTAAGCTTGAATTATCTGTGTAGGCCTAGCTCCACCAGTCATATGAACTTACCTGACAAGCAACCTGATCAAGTTCTACTCTGCAAAACCTTAGGGGAAATCCCTAAAGACAACAGAACAACATTAGTCCAGAGTAAAACAAACATTCTAGCAATTAGCAATAATTATGTTGTTGCAGTGGCAATACAGGGCTGCTAGATATCAACAAAACAACATTAGTATTTAAAACAAAACTGTTAAAACAGATCCTACACAAGAAACATGACAAATACATTTATTAAAGGCACAGTATTGTCACATTTGTGAAAGAAACATCATGTTTAACTTATTTACTTAAGTTCTTTGAGAGAGTATCAGCAAGCTAGATAAAGGGGAGCCTGTAGATGTGATATACTTGCATTTCCAAAAGGCATTTGCTCAAGTACCACATCAAAGGATAAGAGTACATGGTGAAGGTGGAAAGATATTAGCATGGACAAAAGATTGGTTAGCTAATAGGAAGCAGAGATTAGGGATAAATGTGTCCTTTTTGGGTTAACAAGCTGCAATTAGTGGAGAGTTTAGTGCTGCATTTTCAACTATTTATAATCTATATCAATGACTTGATTGAAGTTGCCAACTGTATGGTTCCTATATTTACTAATGACATCTAAGTAGGTAGCAAAGTAAGTTGTCGAGAGGAAAGAGCCTATAAAGGGATATAGATAGTTTATGTGAGTGGACAAAAAATTGGCAGATGGCATTTAATATGGGAAACTGTGAACTTGTCCACTTTGGCAGGAAGAATAAAAAAAACAGTTCACTATTTAAATGGAGGGAGATTACAGAACTCTGTGATACCAGGGGATTTGGATATCCTGATATATGAATCACAAAGGAATAGTAAACAGATACAGTGAATGATTGGAAGACAAATGGAATGTTGTAGTTTATTGCATGGAGAATGGAATATAAAACTAAGGAAGATTTACTACAGAGTCTTGATGAGACCACATCTGGAATACAGCTTTGGTCTGCTTATTTGAAAAGGATATGGTTGCATTGGAGGCAACACAGAGGAGGTTCACTTGACTCATTCCCGGGATGAAGAGCTTGTCTTAAAGAAAGGTCAGATAGGTGGAGCCTGTGTTCATTAGCGTTTAGAAGAATGAGAGATGATTTTAGTGATACATAGAAGATTCTGATGGATCTTGATAGGGTGGATACTAGGCAGATGTTTCCTCTTGTGGGGAGAGTAGAACTAGGGGACATAATTTAAGAATGAGATGTTTCCCTATTAAGATGGAAGTGAGGAGATTTTTTTTCTTTCAGAGGGTTGCTCGTCTTTGGAATTCTCTTTCCCAGAAAGCAATGGATCATTGCATGAATTCAAGGCTAAGATTTTGATAGACAAAGGAGTCAAGAGCTGTAGGGGCAGACAGGAATGTCTGGTTGAAACCAATCAGATCATTCATGATCTTCTTGAATGGCAGAGCAGTCTCAAAGGGCGGAATAGTCAACTTCTTCTCCTAAGTCCTATGTTCCTATGTAGGAAGTTTTTCAATGTGATAACAGAGAGGGTTGATTAGGATAATCTGATTGATGTGGTGTACTTGAACTTACAAAAGACGTTTGAAAAAGTGCCACCTAATGAATATGTCAGCAAAATTAAATAAAAGGGACAGTAACAGCATGAATACAAAGTTGGCTCAGTAAAAGGGAACAGAGCAGTGGTGAATGATAGTTTTTTTAGACAGGAGGAATGTATGGGTTCTCCAGGATTCACTAACAGAACAAATGCTTTTCTTGATTGACATTAACGACCTAGGCCATGTGGTTGCAGTGTTTTGCCTTTATTTTGCAGATGTTTGCCAATTGTGAGATGTTGATGTAACAATGACATCTTCACCATCCCACACAAGACAATGGTGTGAGCTGGATTTCAGGAGATGGAACTGGGATTGAGGACTACATATGTTAAGAGTTTCCACTTTGCTTACTGTGCTGGCACCTAGTGTATTTTTGGAGGTGGTATACCAAGAGAGATGACATACACTGACATCTAGATGTTTGCAATTATGTCCCATCGGGTGGGGAAGAGAAGAGTTTCAGGCTTGAGGAGGCCTGATCCCTTCCAAAACTGGAAACCTTGGTTATAAATAATCCCTTTCACATGCAGGGAACAAAATGAAACACAACAAGGTCAGAGGTGGGTATCAATAGACACCGAATTTTACCCTTCCTGCTGCATAAAGCAGACTGTATCTGGAGATAAGCCGTCAGTGATGCAGGTGTCCACTAGTACCATGTAAACTAAGTATCCTTCAAATGCCTTTGCAAACTCCAATGGAATCTATATTAGAGGCCACCAGCAAATGCAATCTCTGGAATTGGAGATCATAGATTTTCAGATTACTGTTCTATGTCATTAGAAACTAAAATAAAAACACATATTTAATGTTACCAGGCATACTATCAATAATATTTTGTGTTTTGTATCTTGAATTTATGAAGTATGAAATGTAAGTTTTTCAATAATTATACTTTTCTAGTGAAGCCAGAATTATTGTTATGAAGGGCAATTAGGGATGGGCAATAGATGTTGATCTTTCCAGCAACACTCACATTCCATGTATGAGTAAATACAAGTCTTTCTAAATAAAAGTAGCTTTCCAAAAAAATAAATCTCTTAATTAAATAATTGACATAAGATGCATTTGCTGGTGATAACATTTAACTCTTTCCTGTTTTCTAAGATGTGAAACTTTCATGACGATCATTTTTGCTGGCAACATCCCATGACGACATCTATTTTGATTTACTACAGCTCATTTTTCCATATTTCATTATGTCTATGTATGATTAAGCAATAATGAAGAAGCAGGAAGGCAGCATGTGGTAATTGAAGACAAATTGCCTGACTGAAGGACAGATTTAAAACATGTGAAACGTATCATATCTCCAACCTATCTTCAGCCACAATTTTTTTGTAATTATATACCTATTCTCGCTCACACCTCAATAGGTATTTTTTGTTAATGATGAATTTAGTTGCAGAGCTTTGAGGTGTACAGCCAAAGACTGGCAGATCATATCAAACAGCATGTCCCTTTAACTGTTCATGATGGGCAAGATATTGACCGTACCTTAGCAGCCCAGACTGGTAAAACTTGGAACACAGGGTGAAATTTTTCCGTCCTGCCCAGCACAGGAATCATAGTGGGTGGGACAGGACCATGCAAAGATCCATTAATCTCAGGTGGGATTTTCTTGGGACGAATACGGCCTGGGTATCCCTCAAACAGTGTCCAACATTAGGTGTGATTCTGCGATACCCAGGGATGGTGACAGTTCTGTCTGAGACATTACCTGTAAGATATGGTTTTGTGAGTCAGGCTGTTGCTTGACCAGTCGGTGAGACAGCTCTGCCAATTTTGGCACTAGCCACCATATGTTGATAAAGAAGACTTTGCGGGGTTGACAGAGCTGTGTTTGCCCTTATTGTTTCCTGCTTTGCTTATTCTTGTAAATTATTCAAACTGGGCATTGCAGTAGTCTTACAGGCATTCCTCAGCAACCAGTACTAACTTACATAAAGTTTTCCTATCTTTTTGAAGAATAAAAAACACTGAAAAGCCTCAGAGAAAAATAAAAATGTAAAAACAAATCTGCCTCAAAAAATCTAATGCCCCTTTAAGCGTTTTCTTGCATAAGATTAGATAAATTTATGCTCACTCCAATTGGATAAGCAAAGGTCCAGTATGCTCCCATCCCAAACAGACAAGAAATCGCACTTGCAGTCATTTTGTGTTTGTTAACATAGAATAAAACTATCTGGAAGATCAGAGGTGGTGTTTTCCTGTCCCGCCCACCGTAGGAATCGTAGCAGGCGAGGTTGGACCTTGGATGGGATTTCCTGGGCTTGGGTCAAACATGTTCAGTAAATCCCATCCCAGATGTCAGGTAGATTGGACAGGAATCTACAAAGAGGGATCCTTGTCTAATTTTGCAGCCCTCGCTCATCTGACAGAAGCTCCGCTGACACGACCAATGGTGATATCAATTCTATATTGCTTCTCACTGCTCTGTACCATTTAAAAATTACTTGAATTTGGGTGACTCCTGCCTTAGGTGATTAGAATAATAGTTTATTTCAAAGGATTCCAGAAAATACATGACCGATTAATTGAGTTTTTATTGTGGTTAATTAAGGGAAGTATGGGCTGGAAGGTGGGTGAATTCCCAGTTCTGCTTTGCATAGGATTTTCTGGCCCTTTCCCCTGGTGGGGCCTTCCAGCCCAGCTTACGGTGACTCCGCTCCCCCTTTCCAGCAGCAGAAGGTGTGAACAATGGGAAACCCCAATTCAAGATTCTGCTGCTGGCCACTGGTGGGTCGCCTCCATCACCACAAAACATACTACATCGGAGTTGGAAAACGCTACCCATCATTGTCTACCAACATGATTGTAATTGACATCTGTTTAATTTCGCATCTGAAGAATGGCATTTCCAAAAACATAATCCTATACCATCTAAGATTACACATTGAAGGATTAATTTCTGACTTGGATTTGAAAATCATGGGATGTGCATTCCCAGTGTACATAGCTCCAGGTCAGGGGAACACATGTGGAACATTTATAGATTAATTTACTTCTCAGTAAACAATTGCATACAAATTATTTCAACTGTTTTATATCACAAGGCTGAATAGTACTGATAAATAGATCCAGGAATGTTATGTGAGAGACAAAAACTGCTGCCTTTTGTGTAATATTGGTAATCTATGTGAAGACAACCATAAAATGCTGCAATTGCTTACAAACAAATATCCTAGCAGATGCTGCAACAAAGAAGGTCATTTATTTCAGCTTGGGTGAGCGATATATTGGATTATATGGTAGCGTTTTTAGTAAAGGGGAGTACTGAAATGGGGGAACTGGCACGGTGAGTGTCATCTCCTCCTCTATAAATCATGGTGCATTCAGCTGAACCTTACATCAACTTCAAAATGTTTGTATTGATTCTATATCTATCAAAGAGAATCCACAGCGTACATCTATTAGCTGTAATGCTAAGAGCAAGCACTTGCGTTATGAAAAAAATGGGCCTGTCAGAAGGAGGGGCGCAAGCCAATTAGGAAATCAATGGAAGAATTACTGAGACAAAATAAGGAAGTAGCGCAAGACCTCACAAATCTACCCTTACATTTAGAGGGTCATTTGTACCACATAATCTGTATGACAAATTAAACTCTCATTAGTTATAGAAGCAGCCTGCCTTCTTTTGGATGTTTATCTCTTCTTTTCAGATGAGAAGTTAAATTGAGGCCCTGGAGGTGGGCTTAAAAGATCCCATAGCACTATTCAAAGAAGAGCAGGGGAGTTATCCCTGGTGTCCCAGCCAATATTTATTTCTCTGTCCATATCATTATAATCTGGTGCAGCAGAACCTTTATCATTTACCTGCATAATTGTAA
This sequence comes from Carcharhinus amblyrhynchos, assembly GCF_965287045.1. Classification (NCBI taxonomy): domain Eukaryota; kingdom Metazoa; phylum Chordata; class Chondrichthyes; order Carcharhiniformes; family Carcharhinidae; genus Carcharhinus; species Carcharhinus amblyrhynchos. The sequence continues at coordinate 59,460,569 of NC_137324.1, read as the reverse complement.
GGTCTATAACTGCCCCTCAGTTTAATTTCTCATCTGACAAATGGTATCTCTAAACAGGATATGGAGATGCCAGCATTGGACTGGGGTAAGCACAGTAAGAAGTCTCATAAGACCAGGTTAAAGTCCAACAGGTTTATTTGGCAGCACTAGCTTTCGGAATCTCAGGCACCATCAGCTGAGTGAGGATTTGTGTTCACAAACAGGTCATGTACATTAGAGGTACCTTTAAGACTTGATTACCTGTAAAGAATCACATCCCAATCATTATCTTGTAAATTGAGTTTGTGTCTGCATAAGGTTAGTAATCTCTGGAATTCTCCTATCTTCAGTAAAACAGATAACCAATTAAACTAAATCAAATAAACCAAGGGACAAATTTAAGGGGCAGCCCATTGGTGACAAGGTATTCAGGAAAAAATACAGAAACAAATACAGAGGAGGAGCAGCAGTTTTGGTTATGGAAAATATTACAATGCAGGCAGGCGAAGTCAAAGACAGGATCTGTCCAGTTGGAATAAAGACAGTAAAAAGCAGCTATTACAATAAGATATTTTGTAGACTAACAAAGAGTCTATAGTCAAAGGAGCAGATTTGCAAAGAAATTATTGAGAATTACAAAAACTGGTGTAAACTGGGAGTCTTTAACAATCCCAGCATTGAATGGGGTCGTGATCGGGGTAATGACAGACAGCAGAATATATTTCGAGGGCAGGATTTTCCCTGTGAGCGTTAGGGCCCTGTCATCAGGCTGAACTTGGGGATCAGAGGTCCACACCACATGGAAAGCAGTCACGCATTTGTAATTTTTCTTCAATTGTTCAGTTGGTGGCCAGGGGGCAGGCCGTCCAAGATTGGGACACCCCCGCTCTTCAACTTTTTAAAACATTTAAACTAGAAAAGAGCTCTCAGCAGTCAGGTCAGGTTGAGCAGGAAGGGTAGGAGGGGTATGTGAGGAGGTGGGGGTGTGGTCAGTGGGAACTATGTCCACAGGGCAGCTGAAACCTGGCTGACAGGGAGAGCCTCTGAGCCTGCAGGCAGCTGCCCTGGTCTCTGTCACCTCCAGGGATCTGCAGGCCAACTGAAAAATTCTATTTGACTTCTGATAAAAGGCCGTTAAATGGGTGGGACAGCTGCTGCCACTTGCGGGTGGATAACCCAGCCACTCCCTATCCTGTCTCCAGGAAAATAGTCTGCGGACATAATGGCACTGTACCCACCTGCCTCAGTGCCCACTCCCGCCACTCCCTATCCTGTCTCCAGGAAAATAGTCTGCGGACATAATGGCACTGTACCCACCTGCCTCAGTGCCCACTCCCATTGGAACCTTAAATTTCCTCCACTGGAAGTGTGTTCAGCATGCTAAGTTCGATAGCTCCTAAAACAAAAATGGAGTTCATGATGTGAGATTGATCCCCGTCCATTCAATGTTATACAGGCAGAATATCAATATTGTGCTGCCTGCCAATTTACTTAATGCATTGTATTTTTTTAAAAATTGTCATGGATGTGAGCATCACTGGTATGGCAGAACTTGTGGCCCATCCCTAATTGCCCCTTAAACTGAATGGCTTGCTTGGCTATTTCAGAGGACAGCTGAGGGTCAATAGTGTTAACGTGGCTCTGAAGTCACATATAGGCCAGACCAGGTAAAGACAGCAGTGCCCCACAAGGCTGTGTTCTCAACCTCCAATATATTCCTTGTACATTTATGGCTATGCAGCCAAATGCCCCTCCAACTCAATTTTCAAGTTTGTTGACGACATCGCCGGAGTGGGTCAGATCTCAAACAATGACGAGGCAGGGTACAGGAATGAGATGGTGAACTGGTGCGGCAACAATAATCTCTCCCTCGAAGCCAACAAAACGAAGGAGATTGTCATCGAATTCAGGAAGCGTAAAGGAGGACGGGCTCCTGTCTACATCAATGGGAACAAAGTGGAAAGGGTCAAGAGCTTCAAGTTTTTAGGTGTCCAGATCACCAACAACCTGTCCTGGTCCCCCCATGCTGACACTATAGTTAAGAAAGCCCAACAGTGCCTCTACTTTCTCAGAAGATGAAGGAAATTTGGCATGTCAGCTATGACTCAACAACTTTTACAGATGCACCATAGAAAGCATTCTTTCTGGTTATTTCATAGCTTAATATGGCCCCTGCTCTGCCCAGGACCACAAGAACCTACAAAAGATCATAAATGTAGCCCAATCTATCACACAGACCAGCCTCCCATCCATTGACTCTGTCTACACTTCCCACTGCCTCCGCAAAGCAGCCAGCATAATTAAGAACCCCATGCACCCTGGACATTCTCTCTTCCACCTTCTTCCTTCAGGAAGAAGATACAGAAGTCTGAGGTCACACACTAACCAACTCAAGAATAGCTTCTTCCTTGCTGCTGTCAGACTTTTAAATGGACTCACCTTGCATTATGTTGATCTTCCTCTGCATCCTAGCTGTGGCTGTAACACTACATTCTGCATTCTCTCGTTTCCTTCTCTATGAATGGCATGCTTTGTCTGTATAGCGTGCAAGAAACAGTACTTTTCACTCACTGTATGTTAATACATGTGACAATAATAAACTAAATCAATCAAAATCAAATCAGATTTCCTTCCCTAAAGGACGGTTGGGTGAATCAGATGGGTTTTTATGCCAATCATTTAAAGTTTCATGCTCATCATTGCTGAGACTACGTTATCAATCCAAGATTTTATTAATTGAATTTAAATTCCACCAACAATGGTGGGATGTTCTGAGAACACTAGCCTGGGCATTTGGATTACTAGTCCAGCCAGTGGCAGTAAAACACAGTGGTTTGTGAGAAACTAGCAAGTTAAAGCTAGTCTGCATTCATTAAAGATGAAGTGCACTGTAGCTGGAACAAGCCTTCGAAACTGATTCTGACCTGGGAATGACAGAAAGATGGCATGGCAGACAGCGGACTCCATGATATTCTGACACTGCACTGGAGATCATGGTTCAGAAAGTGCAGAGGAGGGGAGATGTGTCCTATCCAAAGGGGGCCAGGAGTAGGCCATGTAGACAAAACGCTCAAAAAGCAGTGGGAATAGGTCGCTGTTTTAATCAATGCCAGGAGCCAAGTCCCTGAGGATCTGGACTGGAATTTTACAACCACCCTGCTTACTCGCCACATAATTCCCTGGTGCAGGGCTGGCAAGCCATTGAAATCTCTGCTCCCATCAGTGAGACCAGAAGGTCCCACGAGGATTCATCCTCAGCAATGCTGTGAAAGCTCTTTGAATACATGCAGAACAACAACCTGTCTACCACATATTTTGCCACTCACATTACACTTTGTGTGTGCACTTCAATGTCACAGATCAACAGCACGTAAAAATGTCATACAGCCACTGCCACATTCAAAAATAGGTCATAGCTGAAAGGATGGAGAAAAGATTAATCAGATGAAAGGGAGTGGGGAGAAAAAAATCCATTGAGAAACTAAAACAAGTAATCAAGCAAAAGCAGCCAGAAAATCTTCCAAGTAAAGGTGCAAGGACTGGGGAGAGAGAGGGGATATGCACGGAGGGGGACCAACCTTCACCAATTCCCCAAAAGCAAAGCCAGCAGGAAGCCACCAGTCTGTCTTGCAACAGTGCATTATTGATGGGCTAAAGTGCCTGACGCTGGGATTTCTACCCCTCACTGGGTAATGGTGTAACTTCTCACCAATCAGATTGACCAGCAGCTCCAGCAGTCCTGGCAGAACACTGGGCACTGCCCAGACTGCAAACAATCCCAAGGAGAAAGCCCAATAGACCTTGGAGCAAGGCAAATATTGTACGGGGAAATTTCAACCAGTTTATGGAGGAGATTGGATGCAGTGGCTTTTGGTGAGCAGGTAGGTTGGAAGAAAGGGGAATATTATCTTGGGGGGGTTGTCTACAATATTGCAAAGTACATCCCCTGAAGATAGCCACCCGCTTCCTTCCCGCCTTCTTAGCCTGCATGCTCCTACCAGACTGTCCATGCCCACCAAATTATGGCAGTGTGCTATTGGTTTCAATTGGCTTGTTAACAAGCGAGCAAGCATCCGGAAAATAACGTCACTCAAATTATTCAAATATGTTCACCCCCTACTGTTAGTCTTTGTAAACATTAAGGGGGGGGGGCGTTTTTTTCCCACTCTGCGGCATGTTTTGTGGCAGTGCTCGCTTGCTGGTGGCGGGATCAGTGGTGAGTACTAGGATTGTTCAGGTGCCATTCTGTAATGTGATGTCAGATCCATGGAGCAGGAACCTCTAGTCCTCTCTCAAGTTGACAAATAATTTGTCCTCCCATCAGTGCCATGACCTTGCTGTGTCATGTGTCACCAACCAGCCCAGACTGCAGCTGCCATGCCAAGATGGTATAGTCTAAAGGGCTTTACAGCGCTGAATTTTGAATTCATGCTTCAATGATAAATCTATCAGTAAGAACTTATTCTCACAGATATACAAGTGCACAAATATGTACAAATGGGAAAGCTGACTTCACAGATGCAGGTTCCATTATAAATCTATGTGAAGTAATACATGTGAGTAACTTTGATCTTTTCATGCCTATTAGTGATCCCTCTTGACTCTCTGTCTGTTGCAATCTTTCCTGTTTTGATTTTGTCAATACTACTATGATCATTAGTCCCTTGTACCTTCCTCTCATGTTCATTCAGTATTCCTACATGCTGTTCTCACTCCCTGCATTTGCAATTTGTTGAAATCAGAACCCATAACAACTGTCACTATATTTCAAAGTAATTCATTCTCTGTGAAGTGGTTTGGAGATATTTTGAAGATACAATGAAGTATTAAATAAGTGCAGCACTTCTATTCATGACACTATCCATTACTTTAACTGACTTCATTTCTCAGAATCTCTAAATTATGGGATTTGTTCCATGTCATTTTTTCCCAATCTTGCAACTTTTCCATGGACACAGTCCATGGACTGGAATTTTCTCTGTGGCACATTTTGTGGCCGCTTTTTGGTGGTGGGACCTTATGATCCCACCTTTGTCAGTGGGGTTTATTGTTGATTGCATGTCTGGTGGAAGGAATATGCTGTCAATGGGGCTGGAAGGTTCTGCTGGGATGAATGGTAGCAAGATTTCAATGGGTATTTCAAAAATCAATGAACAGATATCAACAATACTTGGTAAACAGTTAGAGATATGGTCCAAGGAAGAACTGATTGATTTTTGGTGAAGATGTGGCTCTGGATACTGAAATGCTTAAAGCAGCCATTAAGATTAGAAGATAGAGCTAAGTTTGTTTTAGGATGTTGTGTGTCTTTTATTTTAGTATGTTGTGGGTTGTCTCAGCAGCTGTGGTGAAATTAACACAGTTGCCAAAATGCAAGCAGAGTTTTCAGAGCAGTTCTCTGAATATGGATTGGCCTGAAACTTCCTCAGAGAGATTAAAGCTCTTAATATAAAGATTGATTACAGAGGATCAAGTAGGGAACAATGCCAAGGAAGAGCTGAGTATTGAAATGATGTTGCAGCAATGCACTTAGGCAGTGATAAGCTTTCTGAGTGCCCTCTTCACTTCTGGGAGGACAGGATAAAAAGACCAGAACAGCAACATAACAGCACTCCTATTTTTTCACCCATTTTCAAAAATGAAGATGGCTAGAAAATTTTTAAATGGACATTTCTAGCATTGTGCTTGTCTCATTAGGGACATAAGCCATCTAAGATTTGCAATTCCTCAGAGAACGTCAATGTAATAGGATCTTGGCAGGCTGGTTACCTGACTCTCTAAATGCAGATCCTGATCCCCTGTTCAATGATCAAGGGTCAGCTGGAATGTTTGAGGCCAGTACATGTAATAGATTGAACTGAGAACTGCACTGGAATTCAGTGAAGCAGAACGTTGGCACTAACTGGCGAACTATGGTTTCCTTTGCTTTGAAATGTAGAATCATAGAATCCTACAGTACATAACCCCATGTATTTACCCTAGCTAGCCCCATGGCACTAAGGGGCAATTTAGGATGGCCAATCCACTTAACCCACAAATTTTTGGACTCTGGGAGGAAACCAGAGCACCCAAAGGAAGTCCACGCAGACACGGGCAGAACGTGCAAACTCTACACAGACAGTGACCCAAGCCTGGAATCAAACCCAGGATCCTGGCACTGTGAGGCAACGGTGCTAACCACTGTGCCACTGTGCCGCATTTTAGTCCCATAGTCATAAGATGTTACAATAGAGGAGTTTGAAAAGTAGTCTGCCAATGATCATTTTCGAGCTTTCTTTAGAACACTCCTTTGCCTTTCAAATTTCCCAAGCAGACTGCCATTATAAACATTGCTGCAGCATTTCTTCATTGACAGAAAAGTTAGTTAGCATTTTTTTTTAAGTTACTCTTTCACTAAATTGTTACTCTTTTTAACTGTAGCATTTCACCATTTATATGCTCAGACTTTCCAACTCTCTTTCAATGCAGACATTAACAAGACATTATTAACTAGTTTAGGTACAAAAGAAATAAATTAAGAGTTTGTGACAATTGATAGTTTTGAAAATCCTAAGGTAACCAATAGAATCTCAGCTAATTTGACTGCAATTTGCACTTCTGACACTTAGCTGGGATTTGCCTTTATAAAATTTTCCTCTGATTGAGAGATCTGTGCATTTTAAGGTTTTATGGTTCTACAATGTCAGCAACTACAAACTTAAGTGTCTACTATCACTTGCTCGCCATAGTTAAAAACAGCTGGCCTGCTGCTTTGGTATTGGAGTTGTATTGTCGATAACAATAACGTTGGGCACAAAAATGCCATTGAAAAGAAAGATTTGGATGTTTAGAGTACCCTTCATTACCTCACATGTACCAATGAGTTTTATAGCTAATGAAGTAATTTTAAAGTACAGACACTATTGTAATATAGGAAATGCAGTGTTGAATTAAATGACTAGATGATCATCTTTTGGCCAAGACACAAGGAGAAGCTCCCTCCTTTGCTTCAAATTGACCTTTTATGCTCAGCTGAGGTACAGCCAGCAGTTTAATGAAAGTAAAGGCAAGAAACTGGTCCTGTGAATTTAAAAACTTTGTCTGCATATCAACAGTGGGGTTCAGCAACAACATTGTGGCTGGTTTCACATGGTGGCACCTCATGGGAGATATACTGTGCCTGAGATGGATGTCACTTCTGGATTGAACATAGTATGTTGTGACTATAGAGGGTGATTTGTGAGTGGCAGTCCCTTGCACAGCTAGTGCAGATGAATAGCTTTGCGCCCAAGGTCAATTGATATTTATTACTTCTAGTGGCCTCTCTTATCTGCCACCTAATCATTCAGTTTAATACCCTTAGCTGTACAAGCGGAGTAAAACAAGGACTTCCCATGGTCAACTTGAGGTCTTGCGTGCAGATATATTTGTACCACAGACCAGGGCAACCTGTGGGTCTCGTGCTGATAGCAAGCTTGCATAGGACATGTTTTTGTGTACATAACCATCATCCATTTGGCTCATAAGACTCAGTCAGTGGAGTCACTGCTGACAAGAGTGAAAACATGCTGGAGATCCCTGCATGTTGCTTAACTTCCATTATTAGCATTCTGTCCAGCCAAGAGATGCCCAATATTCATCTGATGGAGTAAATTGTCTTTTGATTTCTCAACATGAGAAATAAAAAGTGAACAGCAATGTCCAAAGATATGCTTCAGGCATAAATGTTTCATTGTATCAAAAAGCTGTTTCATGCTCTTAACTGCACAAGTAGACAAAAGCCAAGTTGAAACAAAGGTTACCTCTCATTGATTGGCAGGAATTTTATCGCTCTGTCCACCACGGGAATTCGAGCGGGAGAGGGGTGGACCATGGAAAGGTCCATTGACCTCAGGTGGGTTTCAGGATGAGCGAGGCCAGAAATTCCCACCCATTGTCTTTGTTAACTTTCAAGAAATGGTGAAAGGTTTACAGAGATAAATAATTTCATTGCAGAAATGTATTTTCAAAGTGCCAGGTAATTTACTGGGTCGGTGTGAATAGATCATTAAAACCAACTGTAATCTTCAGATGAAGTAGGTTTCAAGAGCACTGGATAACTGAGTATTCAAAGCAGAGGGTGAAAGATCCTTAGATGCCATTGCCATCAAGGGATATGGGGCTATTATAGGAAGAGGACAGTGAGATAAAAGATTAGCCATGATCAAGTTGAACGGTGGAGCAGTTTGGAGGGGCCAAATGGCCTACTCATGCTTCCATGTTTCTATGTCATCAGAAGCAGAATGGGATTTTAAAAAATGGCACTGAGTCAAAGAAGGATGTATTAGAATTGACTGAAAACTCACTCAAAAACGAAGGCCTGTAAGGAGCAGAGGGAGGTAGAGAAATCAATGTTTTAGAGAACAAATTCCAGAGCTTAGAATCCAGATGATTAAGTGGCACTTTGAGAGAAGGGATTGTGGATGCATAAGAAACCAAATTGGAACAACGGAAAGTTGTCACAGGATTGTAGAGCCAGAGGAGAATGCAGAAATATACAAAACCAGGAGGAAGTTACACATGAAAATGATCATTTTATATTCCAGACATTGGGGAACCAGGATTGAATATGTGTAAATTGCGCTGAGGTGATGGGGAATTGGACTTGATGTGGGATAGAATATATGCAAACTGTGGGGAGACAGTGGTGTAATGGTAATGTCACTGGATTAGCAATCCAGAGGCCTAAATTTATCCTCTGGTGATGTGTTCAAATCCCACAGCAGCTGGGAAAAAATAAAATTCAATTAATAATCTGGAATTGAAAAGCTAGTCTCAATCTTGGTTACCATGCCATAAAAATTCATCTGCTTCACTAATATCCTTCAGGAAAGGAAATCTGTCATCCTTACCTGGTCTGGTCTGGATGAGCAGCTAGGGTGATGGAGTCAGTGATGAATGAGTGATAGCACATTGAAGGAAAAATGACTAGATGGATATAAGAGTAGGAGGTAATTAGAATGGGCATTAGGCTCAAGAGCCTAAAGAATTATGAATATATATAGAATTTAATATGCAGCAGGTGGGAAGGAGCTTGGAAATTGTGTCAGCTCAGCTCAACCCAGCTCAGCCTCCTCAACAGACATAGGTTTCTGACATCAGCTGAGCTTAAGGAAGCCACATGTGATTGATTTTGAGTATAGGCTACATATTCTGTTCCTGTCCTATGGATTCAGTGGTGCTAATTTTACTTTTGGGAGATGGTGTATATAATTAACACTGCTTGTACATCATACTTGAATTTCCTTACCTTTGAAATGAACACGAGGGAATATTAGGTGGAATGTTTAATAACCAGCCAATTTAAGATTGCTTATCGTGTCCCATTTTACATGGTTTGAGTTGACCCGCATTGTAATTCTGTGATCCAAAACAAGGTGTATTCCATTCTGCACCAATGGCATCCAAAAGAGGTAGTTTTGTTTCTTTGGTAGCCTATTTCTACTGTTGTTTTTGTTCTGCATGAAAAAAAAAATCTGCATAGAATTTTTCAGATAATTTCTGTTAAAATAAAAATGTAAACTGTCAGATGCTTCAAAGTTTATACATATTTTTCCAGTAGTTGTTACAGTGTTTGACCGTTTTTCTGTGACCTTCTTCATTTTTAATTTAAACCGTACAGGACCTTTGCGCCTAGCCCTGTAACTGAGCTATACTATTCTGACTATCCACCAAAACAGTCTCAATTCTGTATTCCAAATGCATTCCAGTGGACAGCCCAAGTACTTTATTTACCGAACTGAAGGGACGGGATTATAGCAGTGGTTGGGGATAATACATAAATATTGATTTCACAACTTAGAAGAAACAGTAAAAGACTGACCCTCCCTCACCCTTTTAGTGAAACAATGCCATAAATAAATTTTATCTTCGCTTCTCTAGTAGTTCGATTGCTGTTTAATTCATCCAGTAAAGTATCTTCATTATCACTTTGCCTGTTGGACAGGATGATGTGACAAGGATAATACAGGAGATGTACTTTTTTGTGCAAATCACTACACCGGATGCTGTGCTATGTCAACTAAATTCTTTTTATTTATGGTGCACTCCAAAAAGGCCGTTTGTAACAAGCAAACATTATTCAGGAGCTAAAGGCCACAGCTGACAAATGTTGTTTATATAAATCCCTATCCACAATGAAAACAAAATCAATAAATGCAATTCTGGAATTAACGAAAAATGTCTTTTTGCAATTTTGGGTCACGGCCAACTCATTTATTTACTTCTTTTTCTAAGGAGGAAGACTTTGTTACCTACAGTATTAACAGGATTTTGTTTTATAAATTAAGTTCATCACAGAAGCAATTTTCTTTCTTTCAAGATAGGTTGGTTGGGATGAAATGGTTTTCTATTATAGGCATACATCCCAACTCACAATGTGATATTAATCTTTTGACTGTCTTTCAAATGAAATCTGCTTGAAAATTTAACGGCTGCAGGTTCCGAGTCACATACTTTTGCAAATAGCTGTTTTATACAGTGCAATGAATGCCTTTTCCCAGAAGAATTGTAGAAATATGAACCAGTAAAATAATTTCATGGGCTAGCCTTGGGGGGAGAGTCACTATTCTATTTATCTAGTTTGTGTTCCATGTACCCCAATGCCACTTAAGTAATCATATATTAGCATACATTTGTCGTGTGTCATGGAAAGTTAAACAAATATGCGGTATTAAGCTGGAGAGGAAATCTGGTCATTTTCAGGCATTCTTTTAAAATTGCATTATTATTCCCTGAGGATTTTCCTACCAATTGTTAAAATGCTGATACATAAACAAAAGAAAGGCAGAGAAAACTAACTTATTCACTGCTTCTCAGTATCTGCAACATGTTTAACAAATTTTGCTTAGGATATTGCTCAGTGTAACCATATGGTATTTCGAAAGAAAATTGGGAGGCCAAAAAATCATTCAAATAGCATGTCCCCATGATCTATGTTCCAAAATAGTTCACAGTCAATGCCTTACTTTTAAGCTATAAGTCAGTTCTGCTAAAATCACTGTCAACTTGAACACAGCTAAGTCCCACAAACAAGTCGTCAGATAACGTATCTTTTGGATATGGTAGACGAGGTAAAAATGTTGGTCAGGATAACTAAAGAGCTCCCTATTCCTCAAAATGATGCTGTGGATTTGACAAGTTGATGGCTGGGATTCTCCCATAAAATATTAAGTGCCCAATGGACAGGAAAACAGGAGAATTTCCCACACATTTTTTGGGCGTACATACCTGAATAAATCTCTGGCACTCTGTGCGTCACAGAGTGTCTAAAAGAGATCCAGGCTTATAATGGAGGGGTGGGGGGGCCTCATCCTGCTAGAGACTGGCAGCATAGTGCTGAACGGGCCACTGCGCATGCATCAATGTATCAGTTTAGAGTGCAGCGCATTCGCACAGGCCCCTCATTGCTGGCCTCCTGATCATTGGCCTGTCCCTCCCAATCGCCGGTCTACAAGACCCCCGTGAGCCAGCCCTGATTGCTCCTTCACATCCCGCGCCCCCCTACCCCCCCCAATTCTATTGCAAATTGGCAGTGGATTCCCTCTACTCCTACCACTGATCACCCTCCCAGTAATCTCTGCCCCCGGTATGCCCTGGTAGGCAGCACCAGTGTGTCCCGTGAGCAGTGCTAGGTGCTAGGCTGGCACCGCCAGGCTGGCACTGCTTATGAGGAACCCTCTTGCCTCTGACCTCCCAGGGAAGCCTCAATGGCCTTTGTCCTCACCAGCGGGGTCAGTATGCCTGTTCCCCATGGGTGGGGAGCAATTATAAATCCTACTGGTGGGAACCTCTCCCAGCAGTGCAGGGGGCAGACACTAGTGAATCTGGAGACTACCATCCTGAGCTTACTAATTATATGGAAATAGCTATTTTCGTACGGTAATCACATTTTTATTACCAGTGCAGAGTTGATTATGCTAAAAAAAAGGCCTTGAAAATTTATGGTTGGCCGAACACCAGTCGAAAGTCCCATGAAAGGCCCTCCCTGCACAATGGACTGGGAGAATCCTGGCAAACACCTTAGTTGAAAGACTGCAAAACCAAAAAAAGGTTTTGCAGGAAATAACCACATGTTCATCGAGCTTGCTTTGCCACGCATCCCCCTGACACTAGGGGCAATTTAGCATGGCCAACCAATTTAACCTGCACATCTTTGGACTGTGGGAGGAAATCGGAGCACCCAGAGGAAACCCACATAAACGCGGCGAGAACATGCAAAATCCACACAGGCAATCACCTGAGGCCGGCTTTGAACCAGAGTCCCTGGTGCTAACCACTGTGCCACCGTGTCACCCTGATATTAAGATGTGAAGCTCTCCAAAGGTACAGAGGCTTGTCTGAAAAATATCTGTTCAGTATTGTAAACAAACCAAAGTATTAGTTAAGTCTGGCCTGCTAGGTAGGGTAATGGATTAGGAAATCATTAAAGAGGCAATTAGATGCTGTGATGAAGGAATGGTAAGTTTATATGGGAGGAGGAGCCAGGGGAGGAATAGTAATTATTGCAATAGCATCGTTGTAACCTTAATTGGTTCTCTGTCATTGCAAGAAAGTTAATTATTCTGGCATATGAAGCTCTGGGTAATGGCAAACAGCTGAATGTTTTCTCCTCTGCACTTTCTTCCAATGACCAGCTTCTACCTCTTCCGCTCCTTTCTCAACTGCTAACTCTTCACTTATCACAGTACTGATCACTGCGCTCTGAACGTTCTCCTGCTTTTCCACATCTATAAATCCAAGATGATAGTAGTTAGCCTCACACTTTATGCATGTGGTGTTACTGGGTGCTCTAATGCACTGTTCTGATGCTACTGAGTATGCCTTGTGTCCTGCCTCCTCCACTGCAGACAGCTGTAACTACACTTACAGGTACATTATCACATTGTGCTAATTGACTACTGTTTGCACAAGTAATGATACAGAAAACTGACATCCTCTGTGTCAACAGGATTGATCTGTTGACATTAGCTTCCCTGTAAGTCAAAAGAAAGCAGTAAGAATTTGGAAATAACCAGCTGACATGTTCCTACCTCTTCACCATGAATGCTCTCCATTGTCTGTCTATTAAAGTAGGTCAGCAACATTTTTCAATGTCTACTCAAGACTTTGCTGTATTACTGATCCATCTTGCAGTGGAAAAAGTACACAAGTAAATACTATTGGCTGAATGTGTTCAGCATGACCCACAAATTGCTCCATTAGATCTCGCTTCTGCTCACAGCGTACATAACATCACTGTTATGAGACCTTTTTTCCAAGTAAAACTTACTTTCTGTGGTATTTCAGCTGAATTTTCCTCATTTGATTTCCATTCATTCCTCATGCCCTTCCATGCCTGTGCGTTTCTTTGTCTGTATTGATACACTCAGTAATCCTTGTCCAAGCAGTCTGGTTCCAAACTTGATGATTAGACATTGAATCTATTATTAAGGATGTGGTAATAGGGCAGTTAGAAAATCATAATGAACTACATCTTCCGGTCTCCAGATAGTTGGAGATCAGATGTGACCCCTCCCTCAAGACAGGCTATGGGACTCCTGGGAAGTTCTGATGCAATGATTCCATGAGATTTGTCCAAGAAATTTAAATTGCTGACGGGCAATTACTTTGCTTCCAGAACCCTCCCAGAAGGTTTCCAACTCTGAGTTAGAATCAAAGCTTTCAGACAGTTCTAATTTAATTAACTGGATAGCGACCAAGGTAACATTAAGCAGATTAAAATCTAGCCTAACCACAGAACTGACCCCACAACCACGTACTGGGTGAGATTTCCTGCTTTTATCGGGCAGGTTCAGTGATAATTGCAGAAAATCTCATCAGAAGCCTATTGACGTAGCGTGTTTCCCAATATTCAAATTTGGGAACTTCATTTGACTATAATATCTCATTATCAGGTCACTCCACCTGAATCTGTATCATCCGCCTGCCCCCACCCCCCTCCCACGTCCCCACCCCCCCCCCAAAACTCAATCCCATACCCCTGCCCCTCCCCCCACCCTGTACAATAAGACACCTCTTCTTTGTAAGTATGCCAGATGCTGCCTGGAATCTCACCCTTCTTTGATCAGAAAAGCCTCCCTTTTTAAAAACCACACAGGGCTTCCACACTTTTCCAACTGCACAGTCAGTCCCCTGCTCTGCTACTACACACCTCAACACGTGCAGTTTAGAGGAGTCTGCCTGAATTTTTTTCTGATTAAAAAGCTCAATTTTCTTTTAACCTTACTTAGTCTTCCTTTATGCTCAGAATGCACAGAATCCCTACAGTACAGGAGAGGCCATTCAGCCCATTGAGCCAGCACTGACACTGAGTAACTTACCCAGGCCCTTGGTCCCAAAGATTGATGTATCAGATTTTAAGTGGTCTCCCTGGTGTACAATGTTACCTGGATGATATTGTAATTACAGGATCTCATGAACAATAGTACGTGAATAATTTAGAAGCAACATTAGAATGTCTTCAAGCACATGGTCTGTATGTCAAGAAAGAAAAGTATGACTTTTTCCAGATGTCAGTCCAATATCTGGGTCACATTATTGATGGTGAAGGTCTACACAAAGCACCTAAAAAGGTGGAGGTTATTTTAGAAGCACTATATCCAATGAATGTGACACAGTTGAGGATTAGCAAATTATTATGGTAAAAATGGTAAATTTGTTCTGAATGTAGCGATGTTATTGAAGCCATTGCATAATTTACTATGTGTAAAACAGTCATGGGACTGGACAACAGCATGTAGACAAGGATGTCAAAGATGCTTTTAGAAGTATAAAGTATTGGATAATTTTAGTCAGAAGTTACCATTACTGTTTGCTTATGAGGCTTTACCTTATGGAGTAAGATCGTTTTTATCATATATTCTGCCATTGGGAGAAGAACAACCAATAGCTTTTGCTTTGTGTACTCTGACTAGTGTTGAATCTATGTGCAGATAGAAAAAGAAGCATTGAGTATTATTTTGGCATATAAAGTTTTCATCATTATTTATATAGTCATCTTTTCACATTATTGACCCTTTACTAGTTTTGGGCCGCATAAAGCCAAAGCTTCATTAGGTACTAGGCAATTGTAAAGATGGTCACTGATCACTGATGGTCACATGGAGCATTACAGTGGCCGAGTGGTAGCTCACAGCACCAGGGACCCAAGTTTGATTCACAGCTTGGGTCACTGTGCAGAGTGCGCACATTCTCCCTGTGTCTGTGCAGATTTCCCCTGGGTGCTCTGGTTTCCTCCAAAAGACGTGCTGGTTAGGCATATTGGCCATGCTGAATTCTCCCTCTGTGTACCCGCACTGATGTCCCAGTGTGGCAACAAGGGGATTTCCACAGTAACTTCATTGCAGTGTTAATGTAAGCCAACATATGACATGAATAAATAGATATTTGCATTGGGATTCCGAGAGATCCACACGCTAAAGGATTAACCTCTTTGGCATTTTCGTAAATAGGGCCTGAGCCATTTGATCAACATGTTAGCTTGTCAACAAAATAGGGCAGATCAAAGTCATCCAGCAGGTTAATGACTATTCTGGTCAGTTCATTGCTCACTGTGTATTGTGCATACTCACAAATGGGCCTAAGACCCCTATGTCAACCTCAAATTATGCTGGAAGTGTAAGGTATCTCAAAACCTTGATCAACAGGCAAAGTTAGCCATTTCACACTGTGGTTCCTATGCAGGAGCAATATGAGTGGTGTTTTCCACAAACACAATGCTGCCAGAAATGGAACGTTATTCAGAAATATTAAACTGTAAGGGGTAAGATTTTTAAGATTTTTTCAGGATTGAAAACAGTTTTGAAAATTCTTATATTTTGTGACCAAGGATGTTTTCATTCTCATGACTCTCCAAATTCACCAGTCTTCTGTTCTGTTGAGAGTCAGTAAACAATTCCCTTGCCAAGCCATTCATTATGTAACCTCCTTCCAGTGTGAATGTTGATATAAAAGCAAGCTGGTAAAGTGCTGGACTGAAACCTTTGAAGTATTCTGTTAATTTGATTAATATGCAGTCACATCCTGCTATGATGCACTCTGCCTTTTGCATTTTAAATAGCAATTTGCAGAGCAGCTTGCTGCTTGTGATCTGTGAAATTTAGACACTGCATCCAGGAAACAATGAAAGAAATGATATGGAGGGTATAACAACAAAGAGCCTAATTAAATGTTTTAACTAATGTTTATGTTTTTGATGATATTTCATTGCAAAGTTAAGTGGTAAAGTGTAAGACACATGTTGAGGTGAAAGTAATGTTGTAGGTAAGGATCAATGCTTACGCCCATACTCAACACATTTATCTATTGAACTGTTCATTTCATATTTTGGAGTGAATGTTTTATCAATTTGAAGATTTTTTAATTTGGAATCTACAGCGCTTTTCAGTTCTGACCATCCAATATCAAACACAGCACAGTTAAATGTTTGTTCTATTCTAGTGACTTTTAAGGGGCTTCACAAATACATGAATAGGATGGGAATAGAGGGATATGGTCCCCAAAAGGATAAGGGGTTTTAATTCAGTTGGGCAGTATGGTTGCTGCAGGATTGGAGGGCTGAAGGATGTGTTTCTGTGCTGTAATTTTCTTTGTTCTTTGTTGTTCTTTGTTCTACTTTAACCAAGATGCACAACACCCCAATTCATGAGGGGTGATTTAATCCCCTACCCTGTGACAAGTTTGGATGCGTGGGAGCACATAATCGAGTCTGGGGGTATCCCTCTCTGCCCTGATTAAGTCCAAGGTAGGAATGTTTCAGGACGCTTTTTCTGCCATGATGACAATTGAGGCCGTTAGGTGGACAATTAGTGCCTCAGCTCACTATCACTAGGACCGAAGGGAAACTGAAAGGCAGCTCAGCAGGCTCCTGGCGGGGTAATGTATATGTGCCCCACATTGTTAGGTACTCAGTGGGATTCAGCATTGAGAATTGAGGGTTGTGATGATATTGTGCCTTTAAGAGATGTATTTTTATCATGCTTCTTGTGAGGGCTATGCATAAAATTCAGCTCTGTTTTACATGGTGCTGATTTGTCTGCAAACCAGGCATCTCACATTTAGTTAGGGATGTGTTTTTTTAATCTGAGTTAGGATCATAGAATCATAAAATCCTACAGTGCAAAAGGAGACCATTCAGCCCATTGAGTCTGCACCAAACACAATCCCACCCAGACCCTATCTCCATAATCCCAAACATTTATCCTAGCTCATCCCCCTGACACTAAAGGAGCAAGTTATCATGGCCAAACCACCTAACATGTACATCTTTGGTGTGTAACAGGAAACTGGAGCACCCAGAGGATGCCCATGCAGACATGGGGAGTATGTTCAAATTCCACATGAACAATAACCCAAGCTGGGAATCAAATCAAGGTCCCTGACACTGGGAGGAAACAGTGCTAACCACTGTGCCACTGTCCCACCAGTTAATGAATTTCTGTTTATTTGGTTTCTCCCCGGGGTTTCAAAATAAGGTTTTGATTTGGTTGAATGACAGAGATAGGCATGTGCTTAATGGGAGGAGTTAAGCTTATAGGGAAAAGCAGGCAGTTACTGCTAGGTTCTGAAAGAAGCAAGGTCTCTCTCTCTCTCTGGTGGCTGGTGTTTGGGACCTGTTAAGAGAAATAGATCTCCCTCTTTATCTCTCTTTCACTCCAGAGGTATTCTGGAAGCTCAAGCACTGGCAGCCGAGGCCCAAGCCCAAGCTCAAGCACAAGCATCTAAATCTATGCATTGCTAATTGATTTTGAAGAGGGGTTTAAGAGGAATATTGCTTGAATTGGAACTAATAGAGATAGGTTAGCAGTTCAGAATTGTATCTCGTTATGTTGAGGTATTTCAATTGGTAAAAGTTAAGCTAATTCATTCATTAATTAATTAGTTAAACTGTATTATTAAAATAAAGTTTGTTTTAATAAAACTTCCTAGTGTGTCAGTAGAATCTCATCTGAAGTGAAACATCTCAGGCCTGATTTTACCAAAAATTCGCACCCGCGAAATCGCAGTAAGTTCGGACATCAGGCCTGTAACGCGATCTGCACCCGAATCCGAGCAAATCGCGCCTTTACCGACACCCGATTTGGACGCCGATCTGGTCCACGCCCCAATTGTGCGGCCTGACAATTTAAATGCATTAGCATGCATTTAAATTGACTTAATGAACCACACGCCCAACTCTATCGCCAAATCCCGCTTTAGCATCTTCGGATTTGTTCCAGATCTGCACTGTTGTCAACCCGCAGAATAAAAATCCGAAGCCGATTTCTGTTCTGCAGGAGATCTCCGAAGCCCATCCTCCTTGAACACCCTTCGCAGACTCCCCCGCTAACCACCCCTGCAGACCTGTCCCTGTGTGATCCGATCCACCCCGGAAGGCAGGCCCAACCCCCCCACCCCGGATTGGACTCTCCCTGGGAGGCAGGCACCACTGGCAGACACCCTCCTGATCAGACTCCTCTTGGGAAGCAGGAACCGCCCCCCCCGCCACCCGATCAGACCCCCCCACCCCTCCGGGAGGCAGCCACCCCACGCGATCAGACCCCCCTGGGAGGCAGCAACCCCCCCCCTCGCGATCGGACCCCCATTTGGTAAAATCGGGCCCTCATCCTGACACTAACGCCAAATTAGAAAAGCTGCTGGGCTCTAGTCGAGCTTCATAACATACTTTGATGTTTCTGATCTATACATTAACATAGTCCAAATACCCTCTCTTTCTTCCTACCCTGCCCCCTCCAAGTCAGCAAACCTCTCCCTCACTTACATGTGACCTTGGTTCCACACTGATCCTGGGCCCTTTGTGGCTGCATTACCAGCAACTACCATTGCCCTCCCAATGGCGCTGATGGTAATGAGGAAGAGAGCATTGTTTACATCCCCTGATCCCAAGGAAGGCCTTCCCCAAAGCACTTAAGTGTCTGACTGGTACATAATATGGTGGACCTTCTCCAGTGGAGGCAAGTGGGGCTCTCATCAACTGTCCAGCCAGCGGGCAAGATCACTGTTGGCTGGATTAAATTCCCCAAATGAGTTTGAATATTTTCATTTTTGATCCCTAACGTGTTAAGACTATTAATTAGAGTAATTTATATGGGTTAGTTAGTGCCAAAAACTAGTGCCAGAGTTCTCTGGCCTCCCCAGTTGTGTTTTTTCTCAGCAGCAGCAGCCTTTGACCAGCAGTGGGATTTCACACTGACTCTACCTAGCTGCCAGGAAACGTGCAATGGAGGTGCACCATCAGCGGGAGCAGAAAGTTCCACCAGTCTGAAGAACTCGACAATCATGCCTTAGATTTACGTCACTCAAATACATTTCATTAAACTGCACAGAACAAGCAGAGAGAAATTGGATTCACAGCCTATTTATGTGGACGGGATTCACCTCCCATTTAAGAGTTAAGTAGGCCAGCATCCTATCCCCAACAGAATCTGAGCAGCATTTAACAAAATTTGATGTGGTTTGTATAAGATAAAAATGAAATGACATTGCCAACACTGGCCATAACATAATGAGAGCAAACAATCCTTTCCATTAGGCTGTCCACTCAGGTACTGAAGTTATCCCTGCGGTGTTGTATGGTTATGTGTAAATGGGGACACAGGTGATAGTTTAAACAGTATATCAACTAATGTTCTTACTGTTTTTACCTACCATGACTGCAGACATGTGAGATTGTCCTTTGCCCAAACCACATATCACTACTGCTGCACAGCTTACCTCCCAGCATGTAAATGAGCATGCATTCTACATTCCCTATGATACTTTAATAGTGAATGTTTGCGACATGTGGTTTAGATAAATTGGTGATATGAATTGAAAAATATGGCTTCACATAGTGACATCCCAGACTGGATTTTCAAATGCTGCCAGGTTGGAAACAAGCACAGGAACAATTTGAAAAACAGATCCTTAGGACGTGACATCATCTTCAAAATGGGATATGGTTTTCAATGGGAAGGTAGGATTGGATTTGCAATGGGAAGGTGGAAGTGGGTTGGCAATGGGAAGGTGGAAGTGGACTCTGAAATAAAAGCCCAAAGCGTTGGAAAAGCTCAACATGTCTGGCAGCAACTGTGGACATGATGTGAGTATGCCGGCGTTGGACTGGCGTAAACACAGTAAAAAGTCTGACAAAAGTCAGGTGAATAGTTCACCTGACGAAGGGACTAACCCCGAAAGCTTGTGAGTATGTTATCAAATAAATAGGTTGGACTAAAACCTGGTGTTGCCAGCAACTGTGGAGACAGAAACAGAGTTAACTGTCAGAATTCTCAGGCCGTTGATGCTAGCAGGATTCGCTGGTCCCACTGGCAGTGCACCCCCTATCGTGAGTTTCCCAATGATGTGGGGTGGTTCAATGGGACTTGCCATTGACAGCAGAGGGACCAGAACATCCTGGCTGTTGAGTTTCTCCAGCACTTTCTGTCTTTATTTCAATTAAGTGTTTGTTGTGTTACTTACTGAGCACATTAACAGGCATCAGAGAAGCAATTTAGGCACAGGCCAGACAGATGATGTCTGGAACACATAAGGATGCACTTTGCACTCACACAGCAGGGAACCATCAGAGCGAATGGGTACATCTTGTCATTTTAAAGAGGGAGAATAATGATCAACTATTCAACTAGTGGCATAGAGTTGCCATTACTAGTGCTGACGAGGGTCTTGCATTTGTGAACAGTGAGCGCTAGGACTCACTGCTCACAAATTTCATCACTGAAAGCTGCTGGGAAGTAGTTACAAGGTTGCACCCATGGCAGAAGAGCCCAAGCTCAAAGGATCCTAAAACAAACACTAATGCCTCAATGCCAGCAAAACGAAAGAGATTGTCATCGACTTTATGAAGCATAAAGGAGAACATGCCCCTGTCTACATCAACTGGGATGAAGTAGAAAGGATCGAGAGCTTAGGTGTCCAAATCACCAACAACCTGTCCTGGTCCCCCCATGCCAACACTATAGTTAAGAAAGCCCACCAACTTTCTCAGGAGACTAAGGAAATTTGGCATATCAGCAACAACTCTCACCAACTTTTACACATTCACCATAGAAAGCATTCTTTCTGGTTGTATCACAGCTTGGTATGGCTCCTGCTCTGCCCAAGACTGCAAAGAACTACAAAAGGTCGTGAATGTAGCCCAATCCATCAAGCAAACCAGTTTCCCATCCATTGACTCTGTCTACACTTCCTGCTGCCTCGGCAAAGCAGTTAGCATAATTAAGGACCCCACATACCCCAGACATTCTCTCTTCCACCTTATCCCGTCAGGAAAAAGATACAAAAATCTGAGGTCACGTACTAACCGACTCAAGAACAGCTTCTTCCCTGCTACTGTCAAACTTTTGAATGGACCTACCTCGCATTAAGTTGATCTTTCTCTACATCCTAGCTATGACTGTAGTACTACATTTGACCCTCTCTCCTTTCCTTCTCTATGAATGGTATGTTTTGTCTGTATAGTATGCAAGAAACATACTTTTCACTGTATGTTAATACATGTAACAATAATAAATCAAGTCAAATCAAATTAAACTTCTCATTTATATGTGTAGAAGGTCAAATGCCATTGGTAGGTGATCACCACAAAAATGATTCACCTATTCTCCATTTTGAATCTCTTTTATTCAAGCTTATTTTGATTGCCTTTTATTCTTAATTCCTCAGCCCCATGGAAACAATTCATTCCCAGGGCACAGTGGAAAAAGGGATATGCAAATTGGTAACAGTATGCTTCAGTTCAGTAAAAGAGGAAATGACTCTTCTAAACTTACTGATACAAATTATTTTGTCAGGTGTAATTTATACTCTGCTGTTAATGGAAAATAGGTTGGTGAGCTGCCAATTTATGATAAGATGCATATATTTATTGAGCCAAAGTTGTCATTCTGGATACAAAATTAAAACACTGCGGTTGTTGGAAATCTGAAATAAGCACAAAATATGATGGAAAATCTCAGCAGGTTAGGCAGCATCTGTGTAGGGAAAGGGAAGATGATTGATCTGAAACATTGGCTGGAATTTTCCAGCCATTCAGGCCACTGCTGCAAGCGAGGACGGAGAGTTTGGCACTCAGCCAAATCTTTGTTCACTGCAGCAGAACCAGAGAATCATACTGGTGTGAACAGCCTGTAAAGTCCAGCAGTTAATTCTGTTTTTCTCCCCAGTTGCTGCCTGAGTTTCTCCAGCATTTTTGTTTTTCTGTTATTTTAGATTATATGCATTAATACTTCAGAAAAAATCCTTTTAACCTGTTGGTTCAGTCTCTGTTTCTACCCCTCACACTCCATTAGAGCTCTTTATCTTCTAATGGATAGTTCCATTCTACTCTATTTCAGCACAATCCAACCTATAATAGTTGTAATATAAGAGAGAATCAAACCAAATCTGACAGACATTGGTGGGAAGCAAGAACAGTGAGTAGACAAAGAACAGATATAAGGACAAAAATGATAGTAGGTGAAAGAATAAAGGAATTTATTAACACTTAAAAGCCACAATGTTGTCAATTAGAAAAACAAAGTATACAGAAATTGGCTTTCCAAATCATTGTGACCAACCTAGTCTTGGTTACCATGTCTGTCCTTATCTAATCAACCCATTTTCTAAACAGATCACTCTCCTCCCATCATTGAGGAGGAATTTCTTCAGCCGGAGGATGGTGAACCTATGGGTCTCATTGCCACAGAGGCAATGATGTGTGGAGGTCAGGTCATTGAGTGTCTTTAGGACAGACAAAGATAGGTTCTTGATCGATAAGGGGATCAAGGGTTACGGGAAGAAGGCAGGAGAATGGGGATGAGAATCAAATCAGCCATGATTGAATGGTGGAGCAGACTCGATGGACTGAATGGCCTAAATTCTACTCTTATGATACCAATTGACCGTAATTCCTGATCAATTTCCCTCTGCTTTATGGATTCACTTCAAGTTTGCAGAGGACTGATCTTCAATTCTTCTTCAATCTGACTGGGCAATTCACTGAAATGTCCCCAGCTTTCAGGTTCTTTTTTTTAATATGATCCCTACAGTGCAGGGGGAGCCCATTTGGCCCAATGAGTCTGCACTGACAACAATCTCACTCAGGCTCTATTCCCTTAACCCCACATATTTATCCTGTTAATCCCTTGACACAAGCATCAATTTAGCATGGCCAATCTACCTAACTCACACATCTTTGGACTGTGGGAGGAAACCGGAGCACCCGGATGAAACTCACGCAGACATGGGGAGAACATACAAACTCCACACAGGCTGTGACCCAAGGCCAGAATTAACCCGGGTCCCTGGCGCTGTGAGTCAGCAGTGCTAACCACTGTGCCACCATGCTGCCCAAGGTTCAATGATAATGAAACTCAAGTTTCAATATCGGATGCTCCTCACACCCGTATTTCCTCCAGTATAAAGTGAATAAATCTCAAGCTCAGCCTGTGTAATACTTAGTTTCGTCTACCAGGCATTTCTTGAATTTTGGAGCTATGTTGGTCTTCATACAGCAGTTGGTCAGATTTTTCTTATATACCCCAGGTCATTAGGTGAGTAGGCAGGGAGGACAAGTGTGATTCACAGGTTTGGTGTAATCATTCAGCAACTATACTCAATTTGTTATAATCCTTCCTGCATTAACTTAATTTCTAAACACGCATAAGAAACCAGAACCATATGAAGAATAATAAGACTCATGGTGCACTGAAAGTTTTGTAATCTTAGCTATCTTGGTGAATGTCCTTACTGACACTGAGAGTGGTGAATTAAAGCATTAACCAGCCCAATACCAGACTGCAAAGTCTGGGGAACAATTCAGAAAGAGTAGCTTCGGTGGGTTGTAGCCACCCTGCAGTGAGTTGTCATGTAGCCTTATCATCATGCAGTTGTGGTGTGCAGTCCTGGATGATCCTATTGAAATATATAAGATTCTGAAAGGGCTTGTCAGAGGACCCCTGAATGAAGGGTCAGCCATTTAGGACTAAGGTGAGCACTAAGATTTCTTCACTCAGCGGATTATGAATCTTGAAATTTTTTCTTCCAAAGGACACTGAATTCACAGTTGTGGAGTATGTTCGAGACAGAAATGGATAAAAAAGGGAATCAAAATACATTCGATCAAGTGGGGCAATGAAGTTGAAGTTAAGGATGAGCCATGATCATATTAATTGGAGACATAAAACTTACAACTGCTCCTGATTTTTTTAATATTTATGTTAAAACTTGTTTTAAATTGCTGTTTTACTCTTGAAATAAATTGTACATTTCTTCACAACTACAAGAGAAAATGGTGACTGGACACTCTCCCACTCCAGCCAGGCTTCTTGGTTTGCAGTAAAGCCATTCACCCAGACATTTATGACTGTGGCCGTGCCAATAGTGTGTTAACACCCAGTCTCAAGCTGCATCACTTCTGTTTCTCCTGCTCAGGGAATATAGATGTAGCCAGAAAGTAAGGACCAGGAGGACCACTGTTACCCAGATCACCATGAGAAGCAATGGCTTTTTTAAAATTCATTTGTAAGACATGGGCATGACTGGCTGTCTGGCATTTATTGCCCATCCCTACTTGTCTGAGGGCAGCTGAGAGTCAATCATGTGCTGTGTCTCCGGAGTCACATGTAGCCTAGACCAGGTAAGGATGGCAAAATTCCTCCCCTAAAGGACATTGGTGAATCAGATGTGTTTTCCCGACAATCAACAATGGTTTCACGGTCATCAGTAGATTCTTAATTCCAGATATTTTTTATTGAATTCAAATTCCGCCAGCTGCCAAGGTGGAATTTGAATCTGGGTCTCCAGAACATTAGCTGAGTTTCTGGATGAATAGTCTAGCGATAATACCACTAGGCCATTGCCTCCTCTATTTCACAATACCTACATGAATAAACTAGATCAATATCAATCTTTTTATTACCTTTTTGACTGGCCAGCATTTGTTGAATAATGCCAAGGAAATGTAATATGTACTGGATAGGAACTGAGAGATGGCTGTTCAGCTTCAGTGAGCGGAATGTGCTTGTTCTGACAATGTGAGTGAATTAGTTAAGAAAGCAAAGGTCAGCAGCAGGAGGTGTCCATTAATGATTGAACACAGAGTCCCACTTCACTCTCTCTGCCTATACATCATCTCTGTCAATGTCACCTCTCTTGTTTTCCCTTACGTTCTTTCTTGTTTTAGTCTTGACTGTGGCTTGTTTTTCTTGTTTTATTCTCACTCATCATTGAATAGAAAAACTGCTGTAAACGATTATGTCTTTGGAGACTTTTACCCAAGTCTCTGAGACATCAGAGTTCTTCAAATAAAGGAACTATCGCTTCATTATTCATATAGTAAGCCCTACTGCAATGTGGATGGTAGAGCAGGCTGCACTGTATCTGCTGTTATAATGTGGGGGGACGATTCTCCCATCGCGACTTGCAAATTTTCTGGCGGGTTGGGTCAGGAGATGCACATGTCAGCCATTTCACGGGTTCCCCTTGAGCTTTTACGACCCACGCACATCTCCCAACCGGAGAAAGATGGTGCCACTGGAATGCGCCGAAAACTGGTGTGTGCTGATTTGCATTACTTTCCATACCTTAGCATACCATTATCGGGATCCGCACAGCAATCTGCACCCACATTTGCGTCTCTCACTTCTTTGGTGTGATGTTACTTTGGCACGATTCGGGGTAGGTATATAAAAGTCTTAACCTGGCGTGGCAGCCTTGAACTGGCCTTGAACTTCCTCCTAGGAAGCCTACCAGGCATCTCCAGGGCCTGCTTACAACATCTCCTGCACTCTGCTAGCAGCACTTACCTTCTTGCGCCAGTTCAAGGCTGCCACGCCAGGTTGAGACTTTTATATACCTACCCTGATGGCCCATGGACCAGTGATATCTGGGGTGTGGGGGTGGGCAGGGGGCTTCTATTTTCTCAGAGATCTCTAGGTGAGGTTCCGTGAAGGAGTCTTGCTCAGCCCTCCCCCCTGGGGCAGCGCTATAGCTCAGTGTGGGAGGCACCCTCAAGGAGTCCTGTCTATCCTTCCCTTCCAGAGTACTTTGCAGGGACATTGTCTTTGCATGGACAGTGGGCAGGGACTCGACAGTGCAGGTGTTCTGGGGTGGGGGAGGAGTGCACCATGTGCTACTAAGGCCTAACCAGATGAAGCAGTTGCTGCTCCAGGCTGGGGTGCAGATGTTCAGAAATGGACTGCATGGAATTTGCTGTTACTGGGCATATATCTGGTACTGATTTGCCCTGTGACATGGACCAGCAATACACGCCTGTAACGGATGCCGCAGTTGTACACATAGCAATGGCTCAATGGCACGCATTGCCCATGGCTGCATGCCGACCTGCATAATCTGTGCCAGCATTTGTCATGATGGGAATCTCACAATTCTAATCAGGTCACGCATGGCACCATGGATTGTGTGGTGTTGCCAGCTCCCACAAGTGGAGGTACTGGCCCAAGTGATGGATTGGGATGGTGCTGGGTCTATGCAGCCAGTGATAATCATCCATCATTCTATGCTCTCTCCAACCCGTACTGTGTAGCTGGATCTTGGTTTGCTCAATTTGGAGCTGGCTATGTTGCTGGCAACAGAGGAGGAAGAGGAGGCAGCTCAGGAAGTGGCAGGCATGTAAAGACCATGTAGCGTGCAGGGGCATCCACTACCAGTCCCTCAGGAAGAAAGCAGAGAGTGAAGGCCAGGAGGTGGGTGAGCAGCCTCCCAAGAGTATGCCAAAGGGTGGGGGAGGAGGAGGGGCACTTGCACCAAGGGTCTGATGGATGTTGGGGAAGGTAGGGCAGACACTCTAACATGTGGTTGAATCTCCAATACTCAACAGGCAACATCTCTATGTTTGGGAATTGGGATCATTCAGCTCTATGGGGATGGGAGGGGTGTGGGAGGGGGAGAAGAATCAGAGACACATTAATCACAACTGTGAGCTGTAATTAAAAGTTTATTGTCTTAACATTATTGATTCATAAACCATGACTACTGGTGACCTTCTTGGTGAACTACAACTTTCTTACTTTGTGCAGTTTTAATGCATCTTCTAGGTGCTACCCCAGGATGCACATGGGAGGTGGAGGTGTCCAGCTGTGATGCATGCCCCATTGCCTGTGATGCACTTGGCGGATGTTCCCTGGGTGGCCAGGACCGAGAGGACCCCAGCTGACTTGTGGATGGCACTGTTTCAGAGCCATCCTGTTCATCTTGCTGGCCCTGAGATGCCCTGGTGTGAGGAAGGGGGGAATCTGAAGGCCTCAAGATGTTTTGGATCTCAGGGGTGGAAGACCCCAGCATGGGCTCAAGCACTTCCTCCTCCCCTGGGGTGCCCCGAGGCCCCGGAGATACTTCATGGGATACCAGGGTAGCTGGACAGAGCTCCAGAATCTCCAGCATCATCAGGCTCTGCCAGTCCTGGAGACCTAGGTGCGTCTGCCCCATGATTTGTGATCCCTCAGCCCTGGCCCTCTGAGACTGGGCCAAGCTCTGGAGCCCCTCCACTACAGCATTCATGAGTGAACCAGGCTCTGGACCCCCTCAGCAGTAGCTCTCTGAGTCTGGGTTAAGTTGTCGTGGCTCACAGCCCCCAGAATCTGTTTCCAGAATGCCAGTGAGAGTGCCCGCCATGTCTCCCACATGCCCGCGACATACATGGCCATTGAACACTGTGCCTCCTGGATGCCAAAAACACACTCGCCCGTGGCCTGTTGTGTCTCCAGGGTGGTCTAGACCCTGTCATCCATGAGGACTGACCCCTGAGCCAGACTTTCCACTGCGGTCGCCACCCTTGCAGTGTTGGTCTGGGTCTCACCCTGTATTGGCACCACCTCCTGCACTCTGTTGGACTTCCCTAAACAGCCTTGTAATCGCAGCTTTGATGCTGACAGCCCTTCCAAAACTCTCCAGGTTTGCTGATGCATCTCCACCAGTCTTGGGAGGAACACATCCATAGGCCCAGCAGCTGGCTTGGGTACAGGTGAATCCTGGCTTCCATCAAACCTCTGTGTGCCCAAACCCTCAGATGTGCCCACCTCCACCCAATGTGCATCAGCATCTGTGATGTGCTCATCAGTAAGTGACCCAGAAATCTCAACACTAAAGATATCCTCCATGGTGATAGTCTCTGTGTTGGTGGCTTGTGTAGTACATGCTGGTGCCACTTCAGTGGTGCTGCCCTCAGAGGATTCCTCAGTGCCTCCTTCAGAGGTATCATCCAGGGGGTCATGGGCAGTTTGCTCCAGAGCAGCAGGGACCGTGGAAACAAACAAATGGCGGGATCTCTCTGGTTCCAGAGCTGCAATAAAGAATATACGTTAGGGGAAGGGAGGCAAAACATTCTGTGCAGCATCGCACTTACTTCGAGGAGGGCCTAGGTTGAGGGCATGCTTCTGCTCATTTGCATGCTGGATGCTGACCTGGCTGTCGGTGACCAATCGGAATGGCCCATCACCCCCTGCCAGCTTCAGGGCACGCTCTTCAATGCTGGTTAGCTGCTGTAGGTCAGTCACACCACCACCAGCCTGTGCCATCTTATGTACGTTATGAACGTTCTTTTCCTTTGGGAATATAAGGTGGATAGCAAACATTAATATATTGCAGTACATGGTGTGCAATGTGCCTTGGGCGTTGTGCTGGCAGTTTCGGGGAAAGCAGTCACCACTGAAGGGTGCTCGTTGAGGGGTGAGGGGAAGGGGTTAGATTCTATTCCTGGGGGAAGGGTCACTTGTTGCAAGCCCTTCAGGTGTCTAAGCAGGGTTGGAGATCCATGCCAAACATATGCGGGGTTCCAAGTGAAATGTTCACTCACTCTTGCTGCTCAAAGAAGGTCGTACACTGTTTTGCGACACTGCTGGCCAGAGCATGGTGTCAGGCTCCTGATTTTCACCGCTTCTGTCACCTCCTCCCACAATGCTGTGGCAGATGCATGAGTGAGGCCATGGTCAGGGAAGACCTACTCATGCCTCTCCTCTGCAGCACCTAGCAGGCACTCCTGGTCGGTCTCTATGAATCTGGGTGCAGGTTTGCGCACAGAAATCTTTGTAGCATGACTGGCTGTGTGTCCATTCCTGCAGCTTATATACACCTCTGGCTTATTAGGCGGTGCGGGTGCAATGAGTGTGGCCAGTAAAGGGCCCCGTTGACAACAAATACTTTTGTGAAACTTTGAAAGCTGCATTCAGCTGAGTGTCATGCATCCCTCGGAGTGCTGACTGGCTGCCATTCAGTAGGCTGCTGTGTCCAGGGCAGGTGCAATATTCAGTGCTCCCATTCAGGAGAGGGAAAGCTGGATTGTGCTTGTCAGCACAACACAAGTTCTTTGCAGGGTAGCAGTGAGATCAGTATGTTAAAGGGATGGAGGGATGGGGTACCTGCATTATCCAGATCCTTGAAGACATGGGGTGAGTGGGCAGCCATTTTTGTGTGTGGAGAGAAGGTGGGGGGGGGGGGCAGCGATGTTTGTATGGGGGAGGGGGTCCAGTGATGCCTGTGGGGGAGGAAGGCCAGCGATGTCCATGTGGGGGAGGGGGCAAGCAATGTCTTTGGGGGTTTATGGGGGCCAGCGATGAGGCCAGTGATGTTTGTGGGGGGCTTATGGGTTTAAGTCCAACCGATTTATTTGATAGTAAATTCACAAGCTTTCGGGGTTTGCCCCTTCACCAAGTGAATGGAGAGTTCTGGCCTCAGACAGAGCATATAAAGCACAGAGAGTTTACAGATTACTGATTAGAATGTGAGTCTTTACACCTGACCTGAGATGTGTATGTCTGGCGACAATACACATCTCTTTAACCTGGGGCTTAATGGTCCTTCCACTCACATTGTTGGCTACTTTAAGACTTGAACAGCAGGTCAGGTGTAAAGACTCACATTTTAATCAGTAATCTGTAAACTGTCTGTGCTTTTTATGCTCTGTCTGAGGCCAGAACTCTCCATTCACCTGACGAAGGGACAAACCCCGAAAGCTTGCGAGTTTACTGTCAAATAAATCGGTTGGTCTTAAACCTGGTGTTGTCAGACTTCTTAGTGTGTTTACCCCAGTCCAACGCCGGCATCTCCACACCATGGCCAGTGATGAGGCCAGTGATATCTGTGGGGGCGGTTATGGGGGCCAGTGATGAGGTCAGTGATGTCTGGGGGGCTTGGATGGCAATGATCTGGATGTTGAGAGGTCTCTTCAGTAATCTCCCAGCCATGTGCACATGCGTGGATTCCCGCTCATCCTGCCAATTTCAGGCTCTTTGATGTGAATAGGCCCCGCCCACTGAGCTTTTAATAATATTCACGATTGTGACCTCTGCAGTGCACAGAGAGAGGAGATTCAGGTCTGAAGCTGCACTGAAAAAACAGTCATGGTCAAGACCAGTTTTCCTACAAAATCAGCATTTTTGGGAGAATCGCCCCCATGATTTCTAATTTGAGTCACTAGCCATAATTATAAAGTTTCACCCACCCAAGGGCTGTGTGTTCATTCTCTCAGGGCTATCAAGTATTGCAGACATGATGAACTGCTGCATAATGAAACAAATCATTGGATAATCCGCATCAATGTGTATGATCACATTTTTGTTTTCTGAAACCATTTGTACATTTATGAAGAGGTGACTGTATCTCTTGATGTATGGATTTGTGGATTTGACTCGGGTTTTGGAATTCTAATGATCATGTTGCAATATGTCCTGAATGTCTTCAGGACATATTGCAACAAACAAGCCATCAAGAAAATAGCGATTTTCCTGGAATTTGATGCTATAGCCATTTACATTAAAACCTTTGCATGTTGTTCACTGTAACAATAGCTACAAGTTTCCAGCTTCCCCCACGGAAGGTTTAAAAGCAGATGGCGGCAGTGTTGGCAGCAAGGGGGGAGGTGGGAGGGCAGCCATGGTGGCAACAAGGGGGGTAGGGGGTGGCAGTGGAGGTGGGGGGTGTGGGGAGTGTTGGTGATCATGCGGCAGGAGCTGAAAATGCAGATGACGAGATTATCTTTCTGGTCGCTGCTCATTCATATCAATGGTGTTACCTTTTAGTTTATGTTTCACTTACATTGATTCTGATTTGTGTTAAAGTTACAAGAAGCAAAATCTTATTCAATAACTTCTTCATTTGGGGGTCACTTGGCTTATGGATGCCCATTGGGATGGAAACAATATCTGTTTGTTAAGTGGCATTATGAAATTCATAAATCTTGGGCTGGGTCATATGCTGAGAGAGGTGTTGGATTCCCTGTGACCCAACGTAAATATCAAAGGAGAACCTGCCTATACTTGCCCGCTTAAAATTTCTCAGGTCGGAATTTCCCATCCTGCTCACCGTGGGAATCATAGTGAGTAGACAGAAAATTTAGCTGATCATTTAAAGGTCTATTGACCTCAAGTGGAAATTTTCAGTCTTGGGCTCATGTAGCCAGAAAATCCCACCCATGGTAATGGCCCTTGATCCTGCTTCATGGATTTGCCAGACAATCAGAGGCCAGCAATTCTGCGCCACACCTGGATTCGTGGCCACTGCTAGTTTTTCAGGAGGTCGAGTTGAAGAGGAACCAGTCAATGCCCCCAAACCCAGGTAGGTTCAGGATCTCACTGGGGTCAGTCTGCCTCTGTCAATGGGTGTGCGGGAGGCAAGTTGAACAAGGCAAGTGGAAGGGTAGAGGGGAGGAAGTAAAACTGTGGGATGGTCTCTGTTGGTGCAGTGGACCTGGGAAGAAAGCATTCCTGCTTTAACCCTGCCGGGCTACCCATTAAGTGCAGTCCTCTCTTGCCCATTAAATCAGAGCATTGGAAGGATGAGACCCTGAACTGAGCAATCATTTCCCTCTTAAGAGTCTCCATTTGATCACAAGTGAGGGTGCCAAATTGTCGCAGGGAGCGGTGGGCATGGGTGCCCTAATCACAGGTTCACCAGCCTGTTTTCCCACACATAGGTGATGATAAGGTTCAGTTCCTTGTTTCAGTGATATATTAATTGTATATAAACCACACTAATCAAAAGGTCCAAATGAAATTACTTCCTTTAGTACAAACAGAAGATGATGGAAATAGTCAACAGCTCCAGCAGCATCTATGAAGAGAAAGAATATTAACATTTTGGTCAATGAGCTTCCATCAGAGCAGGGAATTGTTAGAGATAAACACATTTTAACAAGTAAAAGTGAGAAAACAAGTGAAAGAACATAAGAACATAAGAAATAGGAGCAGGAGTAGGCCATCTGGCCCTTCAAGCCTGCCCCGCCATTCAATAAGATCATGGCTGATCTGTCGTGGCTCAGTTCCACATTCCCGCCCTCTCCCCATAACCCTTAATCCCCTCTCTTATCAAAAACCCATCAACCCGCGTCTTAAAAATATTTAGCGAGGCAGCCTCCACCACTTCAACGGGCAGAGAATTCCAGAGATTCACCACCCTTTGAGTGAAGAAGTTCCTCCTCAACTCCGTTCTAAACCGCCCCCCCTTTATCTTGAGGCTGTGCCCCCTAGTCCTACTGTCCTTTCTGAGCGGGAAGAGTCTCTCCACCTCTATCCTATCCATCCCATTCATCATCTTATACGTCTCAATGAGATCTCCCCTCATTCTTCTGAACTCTAACGAGTACAAGCCTAGTTTATTCAGCCTCTCCTCATAGCTCAACCCCCTCAACTCCGGCATCAGCCTAGTAAACCTCCTCTGCACTCCCTCCAAGGCCAAAATATCCTTGCGTAAGTATGGCGCCCAAAACTGCACGCAGTACTCCAGCTGCGGCCTCACCAATGCCCTATACAGCAGCAGCAAGACCTCCCTACTTTTATATTCAATCCCCCTCGCTATGAAGGCCAGCATCCCATTCACCTTCCTGACCACCTGCTGCACCTGCAGGCTGGGTTTTTGCGACTCATGCACAAGGACCCCGAGGTCCCTCTGCACCGTCGCCTGCTGCAGTTTTTCTCCACGTAAGTAATAATCCTTCCTACCATTATTCCTACCAAAGTGGACCACCTCGCACTTGCCAACATTAAATTCCATTTGCCATTTCCTGGCCCATTCGCCCAGCCTATCTAGATCCTTCTGCAGACTCTCCACACCCTCCGCGCAATTTGCCGTTCCACCAGTCTTGGTGTCATCAGCAAATTTCGACACCATACACTCAGTTCCCTCCTCCAGATCATCTATATAAATGGTAAATAGCTGAGGCTCCAGCACTGACCCCTGAGGCACTCCACTAGTCACCAACCGCCAATCCGAATAGCACCCATTGACCCCCACTCTCTGCCTCCTATTTGACAACCAATCCTCTATCCACGCTAACACCCTACCCCCAACTCCATGCCCCCTGACCTTCTGCAATAACCTCTTGTGAGGTACCTTGTCAAACACCTTCTGAAAATCAAGAAAGACCACATCCACCGGCTCTCCTCTATCCACCGCCCTAGACACATCCTCATAGAACTCCAGTAAATTTGTCAGACACGACTTCCCCTTAACGAAACCATGCTGCGTCTGCTCTATCAAGCAATTCCCCTCAAGATGCCTCGCTATTTCCTCTTTGATGACGTATTCTAACATTTTACCTACAACAGACGTTAAACTAACCGGCCTATAATTCCCCGCATTTTGCCTGGCACCCTTCTTAAACAACGGCGTAACATTAGCCGCTTTCCAATCTTCCGGCACGGCAGTAGACTCCCTGCAGTTTCCTGCCTATCTCACTTATTCTTTCATTGGACAAGCCTCAAACTGACCATGCAGAAATACTTCTAAAGAACAGCGACCAGACATTGACACCCAGAGAAGCATCACGGCAAAAGACATCCTGCATAATCAAATTGTTTACAGGAGATTATGGCACATAATTTTAATTACAGCTAGAGAATTTTCTTGAGCTGGAATAAATACTGCAGATGAAAAGAGTATATCCATGGTAGTTTTGTGTAGACAGAAGTGTTAGCTATTGTGTTGCGCACACATGGAGAGTTCTGTTGATCCACTCGCTGGATGAGACACTTGAATGAAGGTTTACCTATGTAACCATGCATCTGGCTTTTGATGCCTTCAAATGTTTTTCAACAGGAATCTGTTCTGGCTGTTTGTGATCATTTATCTATGCTCTTGCATGGAACTTAGGATTCTCCTCCCTCATCAGTTCCATTATTAGTCTTCTCTCTGGATTGGAAATGCGTACAGAATAAAACAATATCCTGCTTGGGCAGTTTTACATGGCTTCTTCACTGCATTTTAAAATAGTAGAAAACACAGCTCACCACAGGCAGAATTAAAAGTCCTCCCCAAAATGTGTTTGGAGGAAGGAGGGAGTTGCATTTAATCAGGCAGGAAGGTGTTAGGCACCCTGCCACCCTCCCACCTCTGTACTGAATAAGTCCACGGCAGGAAGGCAGTCAAGTGAATTTCCTGCTCCACTGTCAATTGCTCACTTAGGAGATTCACTCTTCTGCCACTGGTATTCAACATCAGCAATGAGGCAGGGCTGTGTGAGAAACTTAAAAATCAAACCCTCATGTAGTTGCTTGCATGAGGTCTTCATTCAAAAGCACTTACTGGCTAATCGTGGGACCTGGTATCAGGAAGGGTCATCCCTGACCTTGCCGTTGAACCCCATCCCCCACTCCCACCACCCTCTCTCCTGTG
Organism: Carcharhinus amblyrhynchos; assembly: GCF_965287045.1. Classification (NCBI taxonomy): domain Eukaryota; kingdom Metazoa; phylum Chordata; class Chondrichthyes; order Carcharhiniformes; family Carcharhinidae; genus Carcharhinus; species Carcharhinus amblyrhynchos. The sequence continues at coordinate 59,425,973 of NC_137324.1, read as the reverse complement.
ATAACCATACCACGACCCCCATACCATTCTCATTCGTTTGTAGCCTGGCTCCCTCACTGATCCTGGGCCTCTGCCGGCTGTATTGTTGACAACAGCCACCGCTCCTACTGGCATTGCCAGCAACGGATGGTTGCCCCTCTCTAATTAGTCATACCCAAAAGGAGGTGATGTGAGGCTCTCACTGCTTCTCCAGCCACTGGGTGAGATCCCATCACTTGGATTAAATTCTGGTACATGTATTGGAAAAATATGGTTGGTCTGTTCTGGAAGACACACTTGTATCGTCAAGGAAAACCAAATGCTGCTTGACACATAAAGGTCCTTTTGATGGTTCTGTTGGAGGGTATCACATCATACCTGTGCATTGTTGTTGTGGGGTGTCATATACAGGGGAAGGGGCAGCAGGTGTGCTGGAGTCTCAGGGTGCATTTCTTATTTTAATTTTGACCAGGGGTAAATGATGAGAAATGCAATGCAACTGCTTTGTTTTGCAAACAACATATCAATGGGCTAGATACTCACCTGCATTTTCTAATGTTGGTTAAAGGATTAACATCAGAAGCATCTGATATTGTTGTAATTATGAGGCAACATCACATGATTAAGTTTTTATTCACTCGTTGGGATGTAAGTATTTCTGGCTAGATCAACATTTGTTATCAATTCCTAATTGCCCTTGAGACTGTGATGGTAGGTGGCCTTATTGAATGGCTACAGTTCATGTGTTGTAGGAACACCCAGAGTACCAGCTGTGTAGATGGGAGTAGTACAGTCGATGGAATCTATATGGATTTCAGCAAAGCCTTTGACAAGGTCCCACATAGGAGATTTATACAGAAGGCCAATGCACATGGGATTCAGGGTAATTTAATGAAATGGATTCAAAATTTGTTTAGTTGGAGGAGACAGAGGGTGATGACAGAAGCTGTCTGAGTGACAGAGAGCTACAGGGATCTGTGCGGATCCCCGATCATTTTTCATTTATATATGCGACATAGATGACTAGATGGGCGGGGGGGGGGGGTAGGATTAGTAATTTTGTGGATGGCACAAAGATTTGGCAGGGTGGTTAACAGTGAAGTTGAGTGTCTAGGGCTGCAGGAAGATATAAAGTTTATTTATTATTGTCAGAAGTAGACTTACATTAACACTGCAATGAAGTTACTGTGAAAATCCCCAAGTTGCCACATTTCGGCGCCTGTTCAGGAGATGGGTAGATAAGTGGCAGATGGAGTTTAACTCTGAAAAGTGTGAGGTAATAAACTTTGGAGAAAGTAATTTGACAAGGATTCAATGAATGGCATGAAAATAAGAAGTATACACTTCGGATAATAATTTTTGTTTTCTCTTTCCAAAGCGTGACGAATTCGTCTGGGTGCTCTGGTTTCTTTCCATAGTCCAAAGATGTGTGGATTAGGTGGATTGGCCATGCTAAATTGTCCCTTACTATCAGGTGGACTAGCTGGGGTAAATGCATGGGATTATGGGGATAGAGTCTGGGTAGGATTGTGGTTGGTGCAGACTCAATGGGCCAAATGGCTTCCTTCTGTACTATAGGATTTTATGATTCTCAGATTCTATGAGATTATTACTGAGTAAGTGTGACTTGATAGCACCACCATTGACACTTTCCATCATTTTGCCGAGGATTGAGTGGACTGATGGGATCTGTTCTGGTTGAAGCAGAGGTGCAGCCTCATGTGGAGTACTGAATGTGAATAGATCTGCAAATAAGCAAGACTTATTTACAAATAATTACTTACGGTAGCATTCTTAGGGTAATAGACAAAATCTGAAGAAGCTGCAATTAGACCCTAAACACAAAACGAAACACGATAGTTGAAGATAAAGACCCAAAAAACCTCCAAGACCGCAGACCTACAAATCGTTGGGAAAAGGACAAGAATAAAAAAGATTAAAGACTCACCTGAGAAACGAGCATCAAGAGCACTGCAGACGCAAGCTGACACATAGACCCAGAGTCCACACAGCAGTGAGCACAGACAGGCAAGAGTATAGGTCATGACCAACAAAATGAATAATGGAAGACAGAGGGAAGACCGAGGGAAGGGAAGCTGGATCCCATGAAAGCTACATGAAAAGCTCAAAAGCAAGGAGGTTAAAGGGAACTCACATTGTTTACTGGAAGGGAATGCATGAGGACTCCAGAGGTGGTGGGTAGAGCTTCAAGGGGGCATGAGCGCCTCGCAGGTGATGACCTCACAGATATGGTGGTTGAATCAAGGAATAGACAACTTCTTGAGGCTGCTAGTCTTTCCCTCTGAATTACTGAGTTGCTGCATAGTTTGAAGATGGGTGGGCTGGAGAGTGATAGGAGGGTGCTGAACTGATATTTATTGCACTGAGACCTTCAAACCCGCCACCTGATGGCGGGCAGGCGAATCAGCTGCCCACCCATGTGGTGACACTTGGGGGAACATGCTTGTGAATAATTAATGAGGTTCCAAACACAGTATCTGGTGCAAGATCCCACCATTCTGACCGGCAGGAAAAGCACCGTCACCCTTCATCTCAAAATGAGACAATTCTACACTTTGACTCTACTTTCTCCAGAAAATCCATCATGATACTTGGGAATAGCGAAATGCTGAGTAAGAGCTCAGCAATCAGTTTGCTACCCTGGCATCAGTCACTTCATTGAAGAGGTAATCACAAAGTGCCTTCCATGTGCAGTGAATAGCCAATGGCAGAGTGAAGCACTGGCACCCTCCACTTTCCCTTCAAGGCCAAGGCAATACCTTAGAATGGATTTATTTGAGTTCAGATGCAAAGTTTTCATTATCATAATTGATCACCACCCTGGATGTTTTAAAGCGAGTAGAGTGCAAAGCACCATGGCAGAGGTCATCGTTATATCACTAAAAAGAATCTTCACTATACAGGGTAACTCAGAAGTGATGTCAGGCAACAGTCCCCATCTTACTAATGAGCTGTTCCACAACTTTGTGCAGGAATATGTTCTCATACACTTGCCTGATTTGCCTAGATTTCCACAGTCAAACAGGGAAACAGAAAGAGGGGTTCAAACAATAAAGGAACAAATGTATTAACATTGCCCTTCTTAGCATGAGAACCTCACGGCTAGAAAATGGGCTCTTTCATCATCAGAGCTATTGATGGGAAGTTGCCTCTGAACACAACTTCTAGCTCTACAATAATCTCTACATTCTAACATTACCTTAGACGATCATGAGAAATTTACGAAGAACGAGAGCAACAAAGAGGAAGTCAAATTCATAGCTTCAACTCCAGTTGCTGAGCAAAAGATTTAAATGTGTGACAGTCAGGGAGAGAGTCTGGACACAAATTCAACAGAAAGAAGCCATTGGAATAGGAAGGGTTCTATGGCCGAGTTCTTATAGAATTGAGACAAACCATGGAAATATCAGAAGGAACCGAAAAGCCATATCATTGGGAGGCAAGCCAATGGAATCTTGGCCATACTATTTAGATCTGAATTGTGGTGATTTTTCCTTTAAGGGCAACACAGCAAAAGAAAGGTCAGCCAAGCCAGGTGATCCTTTTCTGCTCTGTTGCCTTTAAAGAAACAATCTCCACACAGATAGAGACAAGGAACCAGAAACAACTAGAAACCCTACATTTGCCAAGGTGGAAGACATTCCTATCAAATGATAAATTTGCCTGTGGCACCTTGAAACAAAATGAGGACCAGGATCAAGGAGACTGGTCATGGCACCACAGAGATTGACCCACTGATATCTGAGACTTTGGAGAGAATTGCGGGGCAGTGCATGTTGGTATAAAGACTTGGGGGGAGGTGTGGAGTAAAGAGATAATATCATGAGCACCTGATACTAATGTAACTATGATGCAATGTCACATGAGTAAGTAACTGAGATCAAGTGGAAAGTAATAGTACAATCTCATGTAGAGTACTGAGGTGTACTTTAAAGAAATTCCATCTGGACTCTAAGATGAAACATCCCCTGCAGATGGTCACCTAGCAGTTGCAAACTGAGTGGTATTGCTTCTGGTACCTGTATGTACTGACTATTGTGTGCAAGTGATCATCGGGCTACATGTACGTAATCAAACAAGCTCTGGAATTGGGAAAATCCCGTCATTTTGCGTGGAAAAATCTTAGGATGATTTCCTGCTGTTAGCTTTGTCCATGGGGAATGCAATGTAACTGCTTGGTTTTGCAAATCGATATCAGTCACCTGCTTAATGCAGTTGTGAACTACAGACTGACTGATGTTTTTGATGTTTCTGCTGACAGCCTATTTAAAAACGAGCTCAAATCTGCAGATAGCAACCTGTTCATTCACTGACAACACAGTGCCTGCCCTTGCATATGTCTGGAGGTTATCCTGACAAATGTGGCTTAACACTTTCATTGCTTCCCTCATGAACTTGGATGCATTGCTTCACGGTCAAGTGTGTACCATAAATAATGATAGATGTGATAGACAGATTAATTGCAAGTGTGAGCACTCATCCAGCACTGTAGCATTGCTTCCAGGTATCCATTTTTTCCTCCCTATCCTTTTTTTCTATCTCCAAATAACACATTTACAGTAGTGAAAGCATTGAGCTTCTCCTTCCAGGCCTAGACGCACATCCATTGCAATTAAATGGTGTATTGGGAGAAGATATACCAGCTTCCACTTTAACTGACTATGTGGGGAATGACACAGAATTAGCAACTATGAAGGCCTTGTGATATGGGCAGGACCTGCAACCACTGTGGAATTAGCATTATGGCCAGCAAAATACATGGAAAGCATTATTACATATAAACAGAAAATTATATGAGGCTCCTATAGTGTTTAATTGTTCTGTGTTTGATTTTGTGAATTTGTCTGCTATTGATGCTCACTGTGTTTGATTAGTTAATCCTGGCTGTGGACTCAGAGGGAAGTAAACAAATCTGTGGAAAGACATGGAAGTCAGAGTTGAAGCATGGAGTAGACATTTTAAAGCATTATAAATAAAATCAGTTATACACATAGAAACCAGTGTAATCTCTGCATAGATCCAAAATATACAATGGCTCCCATCTCTCTCAGCTAGGAACAACCTGCACTCAAGCCCAAACCCTGAAGCAATTCATATCACAGGCAGATGGTGTGATGAACTGACGTTAGGAGATTTTGTCCCCCTTTCTATGCAATAAGAACATAAGAACATAAGAAATAGGAGCAGGAGTAGACCATCTAGCCCTTCGAGCCTGCCCTGCCATTCAATAAGATCGTGGCTGATCTGTCGTGGCTCAGTTCCACATTCCCGCCCTCTCCCCATAACCCTTAATCCCCTCGCTTATCAAAAACCCATCAACTCGCGTCTTAAAAATATTTAGTGAGGCAGCCTCCACCACTTCAACGGGCAGAGAATTCCAGAGATTCACCACCCTTTGAGTAAAGAAGTTCCTCCTCAACTCCGTTCTAAACCGCCCCCCCTTTATCTTGAGGCTGTGCCCCCTAGTCCTACTGGCCTTTCTGAGCGGGAAGAGTCTCTCCACCTCTCTCCTATCCATCCCATTCATTATCTTATACATCTCAATGAGATCTCCCCTCATTCTTCTAAACTCTAACGAGTACAAGCCTAGTTTATTCAGCCTCTCCTCATAGCTCAACCCCCTCAACTCCAGTATCAGCCTAGTAAACCTCCTCTGCACTCCCTCCAAGGCCAAAATATCCTTGCGTAAGTGCGGCGACCAAAACTGCACACAATTGAGAAGATGCGATGTAAGAATCAATCTACAGGTTTAAAAAAACAGAACAACTATTTGTTCTGCTGAAGATTATTGAGAAGTTAGCAGAGACTTTTACAAGTATGAGAAAACTTGACATTAAGCATGTCTTAAAAGATTACCTTCTCTTCTCATCAAATAAATTTAGTTGAACTATATACATTTAAATAGCATTTTCAAGCAATATCACAAAAATGGATGCAAAGGCAAGTTGCCAGAGGGACATAGTTGACAAAGGTATATTAATAAATTAAGTAAATGAGCAAAAGATTAGCAAATGGAGTATAATGTGGAAAAATGTGAAATTGTTCATTTTGGGAAGGAGAAGAAAATAACAGGGTAATATTGAAAAGAAGAAAAACTGCAAAAGGCTGCAATACAAAGGGACTTGGGGGTACTTGTGCACAAAACACACAAAGATAGCAGACAAGTGCATTAGGTAATCAGGAAGACTAATGGAATATTGGCCCTTATTTCAAGTAGTTTTTTGTAGTTTTTTTTAGCGAAGTCTTGTTGTACAAGATACTTGTGTGAGAATATATCTAGAATGTTGTGAGTAGTTTCTGTCTCCATATTTAAGAAAATGCATTACATCATCAGAGGCAGTTCAGAAAAAGTTCACTAGGATGATCCCCGGTATGGAGTGATTGTCTCAGGAAGAAAGGTTAAACAAGTTGGAATCTACTCATTGGAATTTAGAAGAATGAGAGGTGATCTCATTGAAACATATAAGAATATCAAAGGGCTTGATAGGGTAAACACTGAGAGGACATTCTCGTGGGAGGGTCTAGGACTAGAATAGTCTCAGAATAAAGGGCCACCAATTTAAGACTGAGATGAGGTGGAACTTCTTCTCTCGGAGGTTTGAGAGTCTTTGGAACATGGCTTTGGAGTTGTGGGGGTAGAGTTCTTGTTTATATTTAAGGTTGAGATAGATCAATAGATTTTTGATCAGTAATGAAAAGGGCAGAAATGTGGATGTGAGGAATGTTGGATCAGCAATGATGCTATTGAATGGCAAAGCAGGCTTGAGGCGCTTAACAGCCTACTCCTACGCCTACTTCTTTTGGTCTTAGCATTCAAGCTGAGCACATTGTGATTCATTTTAACACAAAAATGGGTGGTTCTGGGTCAAGTGAAAAGTGAAAAATATAAAAACCCGCTATGGTAGGTCCCCTGTCTTACCCAGTTGAGGGGATTCTGCTGATAAGTGTGGGCTGTCCCCAATGGCAGGGGGATTGTAGCTGCATTCGGGTGAGAGGGGCAGAGACTGTAATTTGGTGCTGAGACTTTTCGGGGGAGTGGGGATGTTGCCCAATGATTGAGTGGTCTCTGTTTGAGAGTTAGGGTTGTTCCTGTTGTCCACTGGTGACCTGATATCCATTGCGGGGCAGAGGGTATCCTTTAACTTAGAAATCGGGGAGGACGCCCAAATCTCTGTGGAACCAGTCACGCTCACTCTAACAGGCCCTGCCCCGTCCCACCAGACTGATGGCATAAATCACACCAACCCCCCAATTTGTTTTCGATAAGATGTCAGAAGATCTCATGAGAAAACCTGGCTGTGTTACTGGAGAGAAACATGTTGGTTTTCAGTCAGAACCTGACACTTCTGTCATTTGTTTGGAAAATGCCGTCCCATTTGTCAGAACTGCGACCTGGAAGATAAGCAAGCCCCTTTACAAAATTGAATTAAACAAAAAGCAGTGTGTAAAGAACATGTTCAGGCAAAGCATAAAACATGCTAATGCCTGTCAAATAGAAGCTAATTTTGCTAAAAGCACATGGCAGGTTATAAAAACGGCGACTAAGTAGACATCCGACATTAACTGAAGTCCTGCCATACTTCACTGAACACCTAGTCAAATAGTCTGGGCATCTATCACCTGTATGGAGACACCCCTCCCCCTTTGCACCACCCCCCCCCCCTCCCCCCGCCCCCCGCACCCACCTCCCTAGCAGCAGAAGAAATTGTTGGAACAAAAACAAATATATGTTTAACCTTCTTTCCATGCAATTGCACACACACAATTTTCCCAAAACTGGAGAAAGTTTTGACTGAGCAACCTCCTTATTGTATAGGAATGAGCTGTACATCTCCAGTCACTCAAGTTAGTGATGAAGATACTCCATCAACTGCCTCCATTTGCAGCATTGTTTCTAGTTGCAAATTATATAGAGTTGAAAATACCATTTCGGTTTCACTTCTGCGTTCAGGTACATATCCTAAATAAACATTTAATTTTAAAAAATCTGATATGCACATCTTCTTCTGGCAGTGAAGTCAAGCAAGAAATTTGTGTACTCTAAATGGATTATTCCAAGGATATTGCACACACTGTAGTTTATGTAATCAGTGAGCATGTATTTCCAGGGAAGATTGATCAGGTCACATTTGTTAATCCTTTGAATTTAGTGTTGTAATCCATCCATAACATAGGATTGTCGGTGTGCAATATATTTAATACTTTTCTAAAAAATAAATTCTCATTGCTATGTCTGAGAATGATCTGATGAAGTTCTTCGGATGTGACATTATCAATTGTTTAAAAATAGTTCTGACTTACAGATAAACCACTGAAAATAAACTGCCGCTGCTCTATACAACACATGTGTGGTATAAACACAGCTGGTTCTTGTTCAACACACGTGCGCACACTCTGATAATTGCTGTAATTCCCCTCTCTGAAGGTTTTACAATTGTCACCAGGGTTTAAATATCTGAGTGAGAGGTGTTAAATGACAAGCTTATGCATGAGCAGTTTGTATCTGATTAACCCTAGCTGAATGATGAATGGAACTGTAATGAATTCTTGGTCAACAAGCAACCTTATATTAATAAAAACTTATTTCAGACCTGATGCATATTTAGAGACCGGCAGTATGCTTGTCAACAAGCATTAATGCTTCTCATACTTATGATTCTATGTTGTTACCCACTCTTACAACAATGAAAGTTGAAGACTTTATAGGATATGTAAACAATGGAATGTATTGTCAACGGCAAAATTATTCCAGCGTAATTTATTGCGTGAGTCTCAAAAAGAAATCTATATTTAGAGAATGAATAATGTTCCAAATTTTTCTCTGGATAAGTGGTAGGGAGTTGCTAGTAATAGGGAACTTGTGTTTCTATTGTTGCCTTTTCCAATGTTGGCCGTAATCAGCAGATTTGGATTTTCCAATGGTGATGTCTGGCTGGAAAAATATTTGCTGTTGGTGGTTCAGCAATGGGTAGGAATCCTATTCAATGAAGACTGAAGTGTAATAACTTTGACCACTTATCCTTGGACTTATTTCCCTTATCCACTTTCATGTTGACGTAAAGCAGTTTCAGGTATGAGCCAAGGTAAAAGCAATTATGGTGGTCATCTGGCACACAAAAATAACAAGTCAGATATTGCTTCCAATTTGTACCAGGTGCAGTATGACTTCTGTTTCATGTAAAACATTGTATTAAAACTGCCCATGCAATCCACTGGGCCTGCTGCGTTTTTGACTCTAATGTTATCAGAAAAGTTCTTTTGCTCACTCTTGTAACTTCAAATGTTAATCACTTGGGTACTAAATCCCTATGTATGTGCAAAGCCACTTCAGAAGTGAGTTTAATCTGACATGTAATCATCAGCACAATTCCACTCTGACAGCAACACACCTCATTTTACTGATATCAAACATAAGCTGATAGTCGTGGTACAATTGTAAACTTAAAAGTGTAATGACCTTTAACTCAGAAGCAGAAAATTTGTGATTTCTTTAACAAGTCTATGGAATCTGTAATTGCTTTCAAGAATGTTTATAATGAGGCTTAAGAGTTTGCATGAATTGTAAATGGATCAATTATAATTTTCTTGAGTAATATGAAATACAGGACCATGCAACCTGGCAACCTTTGACCTAGGAGTAATACCAACAGGAAGGAGTTAAGATTCAGAAGCCATGTGGCCAGAGAAAAAGAAGATTTGGCATAGACAGAAGAACAGAGAAGACATATTTACGTGGACCTGGGTGTGTAATCAAGTTACAAATTACAAAATCTGAAGCGTAGAGCCGGAATTGTGATTTGCACAATTTAACTGCTTTACAGTTTCACCAGAGCTCACTGGACTGTTGAACAAGATTTAGTAAAGGAGTCAGCTAAAGGTGCCCCTGATGAATTTATGCGATCAAGACTGTTGTGAAGCAGCAGTTCTTCAGTAAGTGTGCCATTTTGGTGATGACCATCTCTGGAGAATTTGGAAGGAGTGGAAGTATCATTGTAGGTAACTCAAAGATTGAACTTACTGAGTGTAAAAAATGAGAGATCTGAAGTACCACAGCCAAGTTGAAAAGATGCATGTGGCACTGTCTGAGGAAAGTGATGCAAATGCTTGTAAATGTGTGAAATTGCCTTTAGTATCTGCCACTCTCTGTGTCTTTTTTATTCATCCATGGGACGCTGGCTTGACAAACATTTATTGCCCACTCCTAATTGCCTTTTAGAATATGGTAGTGAGCTGTTTCCTTGAATTGTTGCAGTCCATGTGGTGTAGGTACAACTACAGTGCTATAAGGGAGGGAGTTACAGAATTTTGACCCAATGACAGCAAATGCCAAAACAATATATTAGCAAGTCAGAATGATGAGTAACTTGGAAGGTATCCTCCTGTTTGTGGTGCTGCCCTTAACCTTCTAGATGGCAGTGGTTATGGGATTGGAAGGTGCTGCCTCAGAAACGTTGGTGAATTCCTGCAGTTCAACGTAGATGGTAAACATGGCTTCCACAGTGCATCAGTAGTGTAGGAAATAATTGTTTATGATAATTAAGCCAATCAAGCAGGCTTCTTTGTTCTGGATAATGTCAAGCTTATGGAGTTGTGCTCATCCAGGCAAGGGGAGAGTATTCCATCACACTCCTGACTTGTGCATTATAGATGGTGGACAGACTTTGGGGAGTCAGGAGGTCAGTTACTCCTGCAGAATTCCTGGCCTGCTTCTGTATGGAGTTCTGTGTGGAGTTTGCACATTCTCCTCATGTCTGCGTGGGTTTCCTCTGGTTGCTCCAGTTTCCTCCCACAGTCCAAAGATGTGCAGTTTAGGTTGATAGGCCATGCTAAAACTACCCCTTAGTGTCCTGAGATGCATAGATTAGAGGGATTAGAGGGTAAATGTGTAGGGATATCGGGGTAGGGCCTGGGTGGGATTGTGGTCACTGCAGACTCGATGGGTCAGATGGCCTCTTTCTGCACTGTAGGGTTTCTATGATTCTATGCTGCTGTGGTCATGATATAGAACATAGAACATAGAACATTACAGCGCAGAACAGGCCCTTCGGCCCACGATGTTGCGCCGACCAGCTTTTAAAAAAAACACGAACCCACTAATCTAAACCAATCCCATTTCGTCCATAAACCTATCCACAGATCTCTTAAACGCCCCCAAACTAGGCGCATTTACAACTGCAGCTGGCAGGGCATTCCAGTCCCTCACCACCCTCTGGGTAAAGAACCTACCCCTGACATCAGTCCTATAACTACCCCCCCTTAATTTAAAGTCGTGCCCCCTCGTGCTAGCTTTCTCCATCCTAGGAAAAAGGCTATCACTTTCTACCCTGTCTAAACCTCTAATCATCTTATATGTTTCAATAAGGTCCCCTCTTAGCCGCCTTCTTTCCAGCGAAAACAACCCCAAATCTCTCAGTCTCTCCTCATAGGATCTCCCCACCATACCAGGCAACATCCTGGTAAACCTCCTCTGCACCCTCTCCAAAGCCTCTACATCCTTCCTGTAATGTGGGGACCAGAACTGCACACAATACTCCAAGTGCGGCCGCACCAGAGTTGTGTACAGTTGCATCATGACGCTGCGACTCCTAAATTCAATCCCCCTACCAATAAACGCCAAGACACCGTATGCCTTCTTAACAACCTTATCTACTTGATTCCCAACTTTCAGGGATCTATGTACACATACACCTAGATCCCTCTGCTTCTCCACACTATTCAAAGTCCTATATTTATACTGTTATATAAGTTTCAGGTCAATAGTAATTTCCAAAATGTTGATTGTGGGAGAATGCAGCCATGATAATATTATTGAATGTCAAGGGGAGAGATGGTTGGGTTCTCTCTTGTTGGAGAAGATCATTCCTGGTATTTGTGTGATGTGAACGTTACTCGCCACTGATCAGCTCAAGCCTGAATATTGTCTAAATCTTGCTTCAGATGATAATGTTAGAGATTAGGGCTAGGGTTTCTAAAGTTGAAAGTTTTTGTTAGTCAAGTCAGCTAATGCCCTATTTACAGGTGGAAACTAGTACACTGATGTACTAACCTGCAGATGGATGCACATGGCCCAAGGAAACAGCCTGGATTCTCAACAAAATGGGGAAGTGTTGTTTGGCATGGAATTAGGTGTGGTTGGATTAGTTACTACAGAGTTTGCCTGACAGATAAACTGTGTCACAAATGGAGAGAGAAAAGTCGAGGCTTAAATTACTTAAGAAGCAGATGATGTACATTAATGTGAAAAGGCAAGTTTGTGATCTCCTTCGCTCCAGCAAGGAACAAAAGCCATAAATGAACTGAAAATGACATCTCTGCTCCATTCCTCCAGAAACCGTTTAACTCCTATTCTTCTTTTTCCTCCTCAAGATCAGTTGTAGCCAAGTAGAAGTACTAAATCCTTTCACATGTATGATTCCAGCACTCTTAAAAGCACACCACCACTTCCTCCAATCCTCCCAAACAGCAGCTCTAAGACGAGGGAGTTAAAGAGTGAGACAGAGGAATGTACACTGGCTGCTGCATACAGCATGAGTGAGTCAGAGCAGTTAGTGATGACACATGAAGAGGAGGACGCTGCTGTCCATAGAAAGAACACAATGTCGCAATTTGCTTGAAGATACTGAAGATGAGCAACTGGTGTACTGCATTTAAAAAGATCATTTCAGCACAAAGCCAACATTGAGAAACATATCTGCTACAAATGGCAGGGAGAGAGGTACCCTCGCAATATATGGAGAATGGCGGAAGTTTAACAGCATTGTGTGCGGCAGTCCCAAGGACATCAGCAGGCATTCTGTGCTTCCTCAATGGATGTTCACATTTGCTGCATCTCCACCCTTTAGAAAGGACAAGAGAAAACAACATGCATTCAGCACAATCTCTGGTAAACAATACAATACAATTCAACAGTAATTTATCATTGAAAGTACACCCATACAATAGCACACTTAAAATTATAGAAGACTCTCAATCTGCTTCAATGGACAAAAAAACAAAAGTATTGGTGAATTGGATCATAACATTGCTGACTAGTAACTAACCAGTGTGTGGAATATAGTATTCAATTCTGGTCACTGCATTACCAGAAGGATGTGGAGGCTTTGTAGAAGGTACAGAAAAGATTTACCAGGATGTTGCCTGGTATGGAGGGCATTAACTATGAGCAGAGGTTGGAGAAACTTGGTTTGTTCTCACTAGAACAATGGAGATTGAGGGGTGACCTGATAGAAGTCTACAAGATTATGAGGGGCAAAGTGGACAGTCAGAAGCTTTTTCCCAGAGTAGAAGAATCAATTACTCGGGGGCATCGGTTTAAGGTGCGAGGGGCAAGGTTTAAAAGAGATGTACAAGGCAAGTTGTTTACACAGAGGGTGGTGGGTGTCAGGAACTCATTCCTGGGGGTGATAGTGGAAGCACTTTGCGACTTTTATGAGGCGTCATGACAAATGTGTGAATAGGATAGTAATAGAGGGATATGGTCCCTGGAAGAGTAGGGGGTTTTGGTTCAGTCGGGCAGCATGGTTGATGCAGGCTTGGAGGGCCAAAGGGCCTGTTCCTGTGCTATAATTTTTTTTGTTATTTGTTCTTTATAAGCTTGGCCCTTAAAGGGAGCTGTGTTCAGAGGGACATGTGACAAGCGAGGACCCTATGGATTGCTCCGGTGGGAAACTGAGCCAATCAGCAGTACGGCACAGACCACTGACTTTTGTATCTTTTACCCAATGGAAGAAAGTGGAAGAGAGAATGTCTGGGGTGCGTTGGGGTCCTTGATTATACTGGTTGCTTTTCTACGGTAGAAGTGTAGACAGAGTCAATGGATGGGAGGTTGGTTTGTGTGATGGACTGGGCTTCATTCATACCCTTTGTAGTTCCTTGCAGTCTTGGACAGAGCAGGAGCCATACCAAGCTGTGACACAAGCAGAAAGAATGCTTTCTATGGTGCATCTGTAAA